>NC_086307.1:616500-1233000 GCF_963924245.1 Chroicocephalus ridibundus
TGCTGCTGCTGCTGTCTTTGTGATTTAAAAATGTTACTTTTTAATTTGTTCTCATTTGGGTTTTCTTATTTTTTTTCCCTGTCTTTTTTTACTGTCTAGCATAGAAAATAAACTGCCTTTGGCTCCCAGGAGCTAATTCATCCAAGTTAAATGATCTTTAAAATCTGTTAGCGCATCATGGATCTCAGTTCCTGTTTTCTCGCAGTGTAATTAATGCTTCAGTTTAAATTTTCTCCTTTCCTTAGGGGCAAGGTTGATGGATCTGATGCCACACTAAAACTTTTGCTGAGCCATTAGAAAGAAATCAAACTAAAAGCAATCTAGTCCTTAATTTAAATTTTATTTTTTTTTAAATAACTTGTCTTTGGGAAGAAACTGATCTTGTTTATTATCATTATTTCTTTTCTCATCCAGCACCGAAGACATGTAGCCCTAAACAGTTTGCATGCAAAGATCAGATTACATGCATATCTAAGGGCTGGCGCTGTGACGGGGAAAAGGATTGTCCGGATGGCTCGGATGAATCACCCGATATATGTATGTATGCCTTTCCTTCCTAATAATGTTCTTTGCTTTTGTTCCATCCGTTCTCTCATTGCATGGTCGTTCCAGGGTCCCAAACAGGTGGCATCGCACAAATGCTCTACCTCAACTCCGGTTTCTCCTGCGGTACCAGGAGCCCGCAGCACCTCGGGGGGGTGGGTACCACTCGTGGCAGGGTCCAAGCCGTCCATCTCTCCATCCGCCCTTTATCTCCCCAGGCGCTGCTCCTGGGGCCTCTGGCTCTGGGGCCATGATCCATCATCATGGAACAGCCTCCTGGGAACGGTATCGCTGATTTATTTTTTGTTTCCATCAAAATTGGTTTACACGAGGAAAGCAGAGCCCTGGAGGCGAGGACGTGGTGAGCTGGGCAGGGGTGTGGGGTCAGCTCTGCCGCAGCAGCATCCCCTCCTTGGGCGGTCGTGCCTCCGGTGCCTGGCACCTAACGGGTGCTTGGGGCCAGGGCTGGGCTGAAGGGAGGAAGGAGAGCTCTGGGAGCCCTAGGGGACAGCTGTGAAAGCCACACAGCTTCCCCCAGATGTGTCTGGGTTAGGATGCTGTGTTGGTTTGACTGGTTTTGTCCCAGCGCTGGGGATGCTCCTGGGTCTGATGGGGCAGGGTCTCTCCAGAAGCAAATGGGGAACGGGGCTGGGTTAGGTGGGGTGGGGGGTTGGGGATGGGGCATATGTGTCTGTAGAGCCAGAGCCGTGCTGGCAGTGGGGCTCGGCAGGGACGGCAGCTCTGCTGGTCCCCCTGCACCACGCTGTGCCGGGGGCTCTGCTCCGGATGGGCTGGAGCAAGGAACGAGCTTCCCCACGTCCCGGTTTCTCTCTCTGTCTGATGAGGGAGGCCGTGCTGCCCTCGCTGCCTCGCAGCAGCTGCCTCGTTAGGTTGTTTTACGGTGCCAGGGACCAGGGACCTTGAGATGCCGGGCTGGCAGGAGAGGCACAGCCGGGTTCATCCCTGCTGCTGCTCACCAGTGACCAGCAAAATCCTCTTGTCCTCTGCCCCGGAGATCCTTCCCAGACTCCTGCTTCCTGCTGCACTTGGCATAAACGTCTCCTCCAAAGCAGTTTCTGGTTTGGCACTGGGGTTATTTATTTCTTAAAGCAAAATGATGCAACCGTCCCCTCCATGGGAGGGATGAGGGGGCTGGGATGGGCTGTCTGGCTCCAGTCAGTCAGCGGCCCTGGAAAATTACTGTGGGAGGACTCAGAGGCCTGTCCCCAGCTGGAAGAAATCCGTCCTGATGGATGTATTCTGCTTGCTGCATATGCCTGTGCCCGCTTCACTGCCCGACCGTCCGTACAGACAGGTGAACCCAAAACAGACCCCTCGATGCTTTTCCCCCATCATCATCTTCCTCTTGTTTCGCGGCGAAGGCGCGGCTGGTGGGGACTGGCAGAGTTCTCCCTGGACAGGGAAGGCAGAGCCACATCTGCCTGCTCTGGCTGCTGCCGCCCCGGTGGGAACGGCAAAGCATCGGTGTCCCCACAGTGGGGCTGCGAGCGTCCGCCACTGCTGCCCGCCCAGTCCCCGCGCCTGCAGCCCGCAGATGCACCTCATGTCCACCTGCGTGGCCACAGGTGGTGAGGTAGGAAGATGCTCTCAGGTTTGCTTAGAGCCCTGAGGGCTCCAGCTCCCGCTGGAGGAGGGAGACTCATTCCTGGGGGGCGCGGGACCCCTGGTAGCCATGTGCCCCTTGGTACGTGCTCGGTGCTTCCAGAACAAGCGGGTGGGAGCCTCTTGCAAGGCATGGATCAAAGCCCATCGTTGCCCCTCTCCTTGCTGTGCCACCGCCTGTGGGACAGAGTCCATGAGTTCCCATCACCGCCACAGACCCTAAACGTTGGAAATGCTCTTTTCCAGGGGAGCGGTTCCTTCCCCAGATGAGATTTGGAGACCTGGAGGGGCTTGACCTTTCTGAGGGACTCTGCTCACCTTCCCCAAGTTCCCACTTTAAGCCCCAGGACAGCATTAGGCTGGGGAGAGCCAGGAGGGAGTCAGAAGGACGCTGAGCCCTCCAGGATGTGGTGTTGGGGTCAGCGGCCATCGCTGCTGGCTCCTGCGCCCGCCTGTGCCTTTCCCATGGGCAGGGGCTGTGGATGGAAGTTGCTGCCTGCTCCTGCCCGCTCCTGCCCAGGCTCGCACAAGTGGAATCCGACCTGTCGGCACACTCAGGGTGTGCAGCCCAGTATCTCTGGGATTGCCAGGCAAGCTTTTCTCACGCCACTTCGGCACCGGGGCTTCCAGCAGGCTCTCATCCTCCTTATCTTTTTGGCAGGGAGAGAATGACTTTTATTACTATTATTTAATCTCTTTTTTAAGCCCAGGCTGCAAATGTGGCTCTTGCACGCTGCTTGGTGCACCCTTTCACACCCTGGCAGCTCGGCAGGTTATTTACATTGAGCTAATGTACTCATGACAGAGTCTCTTGAAATGCCGTCTATTATGTGCGAGGTTTTCCTCCCTGGGGAATCCTTTTAAGTATTTGCTGGCTCTGCTTATATGTTAGCTGAACATGGGAAGAGTTCCCTTTCTGAGCCTGGTGTTGTGCTTGTGTCTTGCGTGAGCGGCTCGTACCCGGTTCTTGCCCAGTCAGTTGGTTTTTTCACTCCATGGAGCTTTCCTGGGGCAAAAAAAAACTTGGACAAGAGCCTCCATCCTGTTGAAAATCAAAGCAGATGAGGGGCTCTGAGAAATGAATTTGCTGTGGTTGAGCTACGGCCGTCATCTGGCCGCTGCGTCCCGGCTGGCCTCGTGCCCGGAGCTCCCCTGGCTCCACTGGGTGCCCCGGCTCTGCCCGCAAGCAGGACAGCCGAGCTGGTGGCGGTGGCACCCTTTGCTTCACTGCAGATGAATTGGCGGATCCACAGCCTTCGGTCGCCTGGGTGTTTGCAAGGGTTCCACGTCAAACAGTTCATCGGTCTGAGCGCTGGATGTGTCGATGGCGTGGTCCTGCTCGGCTTCGGGGCATCTCGAGCGAGCCCCTTGTCAGCACAGCCTTTGCTCTCCCCTTCCTGTGGCGCTGGCAGCGGGCGCAGCTGGGAGGCACCGGCGGGAGCTTCCCTGCCCCAACTCCGCCGGTGCTGGGCTGCGGGCGCTGCCGTCCCTCCCGGCACGGCAGCAGGACCATCCTGCTCCCAGCCTCTCCTGCCCCTTCCCTTGTCCCATTCCCCCACGACTGTGTCTCTTTGGGCTGTTGCCAGATCAACTACAGGCTGCGTTTACAGGAGGAAGAATTGCTGTTCTTCTTTCCTTCTGTTTTTTTTTTTTTTCCAAGTGGTTTTTAGAGGTTAAAAATTCCTGTCTAATTCAGCTCCTTGGGGTGTACCACAAGCTTGTCACATGTAATAAATTGGCTCATTTATTAGTACAGCAACACAGTCAAAAGCAAACAAAGTGGCTTGTAGATTAATCCTGCCCTGTTCATGATAAGTAGTTTGATCCAGGCTCTTTGCAGGGGAATAATGGACACGGCAGGTCAGTTTTGACTGATGAACTGTGCACTTTATTTCAGTGCATTCATTCTTTCGGCCTGTATATTGATACTACTTAATTAACCCTTAATTTGCAATTACTCGGTGCCTAGATAGTGCTGTTCAGCCCTTTGTGGAGAACAAAATCTGTAAAGCGGCATCTGGTGAGAAATTCTCCCAGGAATCGTCTGCTGGGTGTGCTGGATTGGGGCTGGGAAAGGAGAAATCCCCGATGGCTGCGATGGAGCACGGGAGCCCTGATCTCCGTGTCCCACGTCCTGCAGGAGCCCATGGAAACATACTGGAGCGTGTTTGACAGGCAGCCCGTGTGCAGGGGAGTGATCTGGCATCTGGAGCCTGTTAGATTTTCGTTCTTTGGGCACCTCTTGTGCAAGAAGGGATGTGTGTGTGTCAGCAGTCACTTCGCACAGAACGGACAAACGAAAGGGGGTGAAGTTTCCACCACAGCGGGTTGGAGGGGGTCCTTTCTGGCAGGCACGGTGGTTTTGTGGTCGTAGCTGGGGCTTTCATGGGCTGCCCCTGCCGTGGGAACCCCCTGCCCATCTCTGGAGGAGCCGCAGCATGCCGGGCTGCAGGGCGGCTCCTTGAAGATTTCCTGTTGGAGTTTAGATCTGAAAAGGCTTTGGTGGGTTTGGGAAGGGCAGAGGAGAAACCCAGCCTGCCCCATCTGCTCCTGGAGTAGCAGTTTGCCATCTCATAGTCCAGAGGATGCAGGGATGGGTGCGCGTCGTGCTACACGGTCTTGTGCAGGGCCAGGAGGGCCAGGGGGTCAGAGCCAGCAGGTCGCGTCCATCCCTCGTCTGAGGTTAAAAGAGCACATCCCGTGCAGCTCGGCCACGGCAGCTCGCGAGGGTGAACCCGAGCCCTCGCTGGCCAGGAGCGCGTTGCCGCAGCAGGAACGGTGCCAGATGGGAATGTGCCGGCACACGGAGCACCAGGCTGGACCCTGCAAGCTGCGCACGGTGTACTGCTCCTCTCCAAGGCGAGTTTAAGCTTATTTAGGACAAACTCTACCAGTGGAGTCTTAGATGAAGGTGACTGCTAGTCTCAATAGCTGTCTAAAACGGGACTCAGTCTGGACAAAGCACTTGGTGTGTGATGTGCTGCAGGTGCCCTTCTCGGTGCTCACCTGGCGCTTCGCCTGCTGTGGAGGATGGGGTGGTCTGCGGGGAGCTCGGCGAGCTATTTCTGCCACCGTCCCTGCTGCCAGCGAGGCCGATGTGCTGCCCACCCTGCTGATGTGAGGGCAGGGCACGAACAGCCACCGTCTCCCCGTGAAATGGGATTTTAGCGTTTTGCTTGTGTGCTGCCGTTGACTCAGCAGAGGCGTGTTGGTGGCTCCAACGAGAGCTGGTGAAAGGCGGCGTGTTCAGCCCTAAAGCCCAACTTGGATTTGGGGCCAGGGAGGAGAGGAGGGGAGAGGAGAGGAGGAGAGGAGAGAGAGCCTGCGGAGGGGAGTCGGGCCTTGCAGAGCCCCGTGGTCTGCATGCCATGCCGGTGGGCTGCTGATGCCGAGCTGGTGTGGTGCCTGCGCTGTGCCAGGGCTCGCCATCAGCGTGTCACCCCCTCACCCCCAGGGCAGCTGCCTTCCAGCCTGAGGCGAAGCAGTGTTGGAGCCAGGACCTTGGTGGAGCTTTTTAATGGGGTTTCAGGATGTTAATTGATTTATGGTGTATTTTGTTGTTTGTCTCAATGCCATGCTTCTTTTCAGAGAAGCTTAAATATAAAGCCTTGCTCCCTTTGTAATTTTTCTAGTTAATAATAGAGATTAAGTCTCCTTGTGTCACGTAGCCCTGCTTCTTAACGGCCCCCCGCAAGCCTGCCTGCACAGCGGCCTCTTAACAAAGAGCGTGTTGGCACCTGAGGGACTGCTTGGGGTGGCGGGGGGCCGGGGAGGCCGTGCTCGGGGTGCTCGGCACTGCCCAACCCTGCGTGCCCCCAGCCCTCCCAGCAGTGAGGGGTGCCCGGAGCCGACGTGACCTGTGGGAGCTTGAAACAGGGAGTCTGGGGTTGATGAGGTCCGGGGTCACCTCCCTCCCGGGACCCCAGCCCGTCAACCCAGCTTGTGCCCAAGAGTGGGCACTTGTCCTCCTTCGATGGTGGTCTCTGGGGCTGGGGAGAGGGTCCCCCTCTGCCCTGGCTGCTTCGGATCTCCTTACTTTTCATGCAGTGGAAAAGGGAAAGTTCACTCCAGATGGGTCGCACTTTTCCTCCCCAGAGAGCAGCGCCAGCAGCGGTCCCGCCTGCTTTGAAAGGGAAATCCAGTGTCTGTTAATGAGATTCCTCCAGTGAGAGTTAGGGATGCTGGAGGGGGCAGAGCCTGGTTTGAGCCTTTTCTGGGGGCCTTTTCTGGCCTCAAGCTGCCATGGGAGCCAAGAGGATTTGGGACTGGCCTTGCTGGGTGGGTGCTGCTTTTGCTCTGGGGCATGTGGCGGGCAGGGGAATCCAAACCGAGGAGGATTTAACATACGTCTGGGCAGAGGGAATCAAAACACGTTCACATGCTCACTGCCGGCACAGTGCTCGCCTGCTGTCGGCTACTGCAGAAATGTTCCCATGAACGTCTTGGGGAGCACAATGTTCCCTGAACCCCTGCATCTGCATGAAGAGCTTTTACCCAAAATCTCGCTGTGCGAGGCCACGTCCAGCAGGTGACGGTCGCTGCTGGAGAGACACAGCCATGGCAGAGCAATGTGGGGGCTGAGGGTTCCCTTGAGGTTTTGGGTGTTTCTTCTGGGCAATGGGATTGCAGAGCCGTTGTGCTCTCCCTTCGGTGACACTTCTGCCTTGTGCTGTCTTGCAGGTCCTCAGAGCAAGGTGTCTCGATGCCAGCCCAACGAGTACAACTGCCTGGGCACGGAGCTGTGCATTCATATGAGCAAACTGTGCAACGGGCTCCACGACTGCTTTGATGGCTCCGATGAGGGGCCGCACTGTCGGGGTAGGTGTCTGAGGGGGATGGCGGTCAAAGAGGGGCTGCTGTTGCTGGTAGGAGACACGAGGTCACTGTTTGTCCCCAGTTCCTGGCTGTACAGCGTGAGCCCCACGATGGTTTAGTTTCACAGCTTCGTGCCGGTGCCACTGTGCTCCGTGTCCTGTCTCCCGGCCGAGCGCGGGGCAGCTCAGCGCCCGGCTGGCGGGTAGCAGATCCAGAGATTAGCCAGAGCCGCTTGCAAGTGAAATGCCCGTCATTCCTGAGCCTGCAGGCCATTAAATAGCTGCATTGTCTCCTGGGTTTAAAAGCTTGCAGGGCTGGGGTTCTGGTTCAGATAAGAGATACCGGTATGTTTTTTTCCTAATTTCCAGGAGCTTTGTGTCCCCCCTCACCAGCCTCCAGGCCTGTCCCCCATTGCTAATCCTGCTGGAAAACTCTCCCTAAATCAGCGTGGGCCGGCTCGCTGGTGCGCAGATTAGTCGCTCAGAAACGCCTGTCCTGGGCTGACCCTGGCACTGGGGCTCCGCAGGCTCCGGCGAGCAGCTCCTCTCCCTGCCTGTCCTGCGCCCGGAGCGGGGGCTCCTGCTCTCCACAGCCCATCTGGGTGTGGGACACCCTGCCCCGAGGCTCCCCCGGCTCCGCTCCGCTGCCTGGCTCCCACAGGAGGAGCAGGGTGGCTTCCACAGCTGTGCCCAAGCTGACAATTAATATTTGGCTAATAGTTCTTAATGGGATCTGATTTTTCACAGCTGGGCAGCAAGTCATGAGGGCTGGGTGCAGGCAAGCCCCACGTCAGAACAGGTGCTGCTGGCAGGTTTGGGCACGCTGGGGACGGAAGCCCTCGCTAGTGCTTGTGTGGGGTGCCGAGGTCCCCCCTGCCCGCCGGCCAGCGCGGGCAGAGATGGCGGTGCCGCCCTGGGGAGGCATTTCCTCCTAGCTGGTCAGAGCGCCAGCCCCATCCCGCCTCCGCCCCGGGCTGGGGAGAGGAGCTGCCGCCCCAGTTCGTGCTCCGGCTGTTCCGGTCCCGTTCCTCTCACCGGCCTGGGAGCCCAGACCCTGCCTGTGCTTGGGCCCTCTGCCTGTGCAGGAGGTTGGTCCCAAAGGTGCCCTCAGGGATGCGGGGAGACACCGGGAGCCTCCGTCGCCCTTGTGGATGTCCACAGGGGTGGAAACGCCATCGGAGCCTCCCTGCTGAAACTCCTCCCATCGTCCCCCTCCTGCAGACCCAGCACTCTTGAGGGTTTTTCTTTTTTTTTGGATGTATGCGGTGCTTTATCTGAGAGATACGAATCTGAAATGAATAGCTGGGCCTGCCAAAGCTGATAAACCTCGTAAACAACTTGGCCGGGCCCTGCCCAGCTTATTAAACAGTTCCACATGCGAGGGGCAGGATTTTTGCTGCTCCCTGTCTATCCCTGGCAGTGAAGGGGGACGTGGGAAGGGCCGGGTGGTTTTGGTCTGGGGAGGCTCGTGGCTGGGTGGCTGCCGTTTCCCCTCCACCGGTGGATTTGCCGGGACCCAGTTCAACGCCCTCCGAGCACCCAAGTGACCAGGTCAGGCAGGGCGAGGAGAGGAGAGAACAAAATGAAACCCAACATAAACCAGCCCCGCCAAAGGGCTGACAGCGCGCCCCTCGCAGCGGGCCAAGGAGGCCTGTTGCGAAATGACCTTGATGGAGTTGGAGGCTGCTGCTGTTCATGGCGGAGTGAGGCGGGCAGCCCTGGCCTCCCCCTGCCCGGGGGCAGCGCTGGGGAGCTGGGGGCTTTAATGGTGTTTATTGTGAGTGCTAATGGAAATGAAGCTGCGGGAGGTGGTGGGCCCAGCAGCCACATCTCTGATCCCAGCACCGCCCCGGGGCCGCCCGACCCTGGCGCTGGGGCGTCCGTCCTGTCCCTCGCCCGAGCATCCCTGGGTGACATCCTCTCTCCTCTGCCGTTCCTTTCTCCTCAGAACAATTAGCGAACTGCACGGCCCTGGCCTGCCAGCACCACTGCGTGCCAACACTGAGCGGACCCGCCTGCTACTGCAACAACTCCTTCCAGCTGGCCGAGGACAGGAGGAGCTGCAAAGGTGGGTTCGGGGTGGGCAGCGCCATTGCCCCCGGCACGGTGCCAGTGTCTCCTCTGGGCTGCGGCTGATGCCGCCGACTGCGGGGCTTGGCCGTGCGATGGAAGGGGCTTGGGGCTCAGCAGACCCTGACCTTCAGAGGGGAACACGGGGCTGACGGGACGTGACTCTGCCTCCCTGGGGCCATTACGTGGATGTAGCTCCTGAAAGGCCGAGTGAGGAATGGAATATTGGGAGGGAGTGAGGAAAAGGCTTTGCCTTTGTGTACGGAGTCAGGGGCCATCACTGGGCTTGTATGTGCTCCTGGTGTCCGTGCCGCAGAGGATGCTGGAAAGCAGGAGAGGGTCAGCAAGGAGTGATCAGATCAATGTGATGCCTGGAAACAAGTCTGGAAGTGAGAGATTGCAGCGGCTCCGTCTCTTTCATTTAGCTGAGCAGAGGTGAAAGGGGCCTTTATCAGCTCCTGCGCACACCTCTGGGGGCAAGAGCTCTCCCGTGGAGACGGCTCTTTCATCTAGCAGAAGAAAGAGCAGCGTGTGAGCCAGGGGTTTGGAAGCTGAAGATTAGAGAAATTCAGGCTGGAAATTGAGGTGCAGATTTTGCAGAGTTGGGGGGAGGGGCAGTGGATAATTAGGCCTTGAAAAGGCTCAGCCGTGAGACAGGGATTGTCCTTTTGCTGCCCTGCTGTGGATGCTGGAGCAGAAAGCGGGGGGCTGCCCACAGGTGTGATGGGGTGATGTTGGCCACGTCCTCCTCTGGAGGCCATTGTGACCATCCCTTCGGCTTGGGGATCATATCCTCCCCTGCAGCTCTGCCTTGGAGAAGAGGGGGAGCCTTTGTTCCCCCTTCAGGCAGTTAAGGAAAGACATTTGCTAGTCTAAACCTTGGGGCTTTTGCCTTCTTTTCCAGACTTTGATGAATGCACCGTCTACGGGACCTGCAGCCAGACATGCACCAACACGGAGGGCTCCTACACGTGCAGCTGTGTTGAAGGGTACCTCTTGCAGCCTGATAACAGATCCTGCAAAGCCAAGAATGGTGAGATCCTCAACAGGAGAACTGTGCTACTTCTGGGCAGCTCTGCAAACTATGGCCTTCTGCCATGTGTGTACCCCTGCTATCGGTTCTTCACTTTAGGGTGCTCTTCCCTGAGGACTGTCCTGTGCTACCACCTTCTTGCACACGTTGGGCTGCGTGTCACGGTCTTGTTTTCACTGGAGTGGAAGGGCCAGGCTGATACGGTGTTGTGGCCGTGAGCTTTGGGTGCTCTGCCATGACCACCCTTCTCCCCTCCTTTCCCTGCCAGAGCCCGTGGACCGTCCTCCCGTGCTGCTCATCGCCAACTCCCAGAACATCTTGGCCACCTACCTGAGTGGAGCCCCGGTGCCCAACATCACCCCCACCAGCGCCAAGCAGACCACGGCCATGGACTTCAACTACATTGAAGACACGGTGTGCTGGGTTCACGTGGGCGACAGTGCCTCCCAGACCATCCTCAAGTGTGCCAAGATCCCCAACCTGAAGGGCTTCGTGGAAGAGCGCTCCATCAACATCTCCCTCAGCCTACACCGTGAGTGTCTGCTCCCCTTTGGGCCTTGGTCCCAGTGCTTGCTCCCCCAGTCTCCATCTCCTTCCCACAGCCCGAGTGTCCCCAGCCAGCGGTGGGTGAAGCAGGGGCGGATTTTGGTAGGAGACAGCTTTCCACGGGGCCAGGCACCGAGGCTTCGGCTTGTTTTTGGCTTTCCTTTTACTTCCCTCTTATTATTTCTAGCAAGTTTTGTGGTTTCTTTGTGTGAGGATATGAGGAAAAATGATACAGCGAGGAGCGGAGATGGCACCTGCGTAGCAGGTTCGGGATTGGCAGTTCTCGTGGCTTCCTCTTTTGGTTTTTGCCCCATGTTCCCCTGGCCAAACTAGGTGTTGGTCCCCACGCCAAGTAGTGACTGAGAACAAAATCTCCACTAAGAAGTGCCGCGTGAGTCACCGGTGTGAGTGGCAGATGGTGGTTTCATTCCGCTTGTGTCTACCCGGCTGTAATGAGTGTGGCTACAGCTCCGTCTCCCGCTTGGGCTTGCTGATCCCAGTTCAGCAGCCAGGACGGGAAGGAGAGTCACTTGCTGGGATTTTGGTGCTCTTTGACTCAGGCCCGTGACATGCCTGTGCCTGCTCTCCCGAGAGCCTTTGCCCAGTGAGGGGTCCCAGCAGAAGCCGTGAGCTTTGAGGAGCCTTTCACAGGTGCTGTGGCATGTGCAGTGGGGTTGGTGGGGTCCCCCCAGAGGGGAGGTGGGTGGGTGCCGTAGCCGTACAGCCGGGATGTGGGAAACTGCTCTTGGTGGTGTTCTGTCACTGATTTTATCCTGTGAAACCACAGACCGAGTCAGTCAGGGTGGGATTGGAGGGGTCTGGGGTGTGCAGTATCACCATCAGGTTTTGCAGCCCTCAGCTTCCCTGGTGTTAGCCTCCCGCTGTCTTCTGCCTCCTGAATTTGGGGTGCTTCCAGGGAGAGACTGTGCAGGGCCTGATGCAAGAGGGATCCCCTTCTTCTGCGGAGACATGTGTGGTGTTATGTGGTGAGTGTTAGCTAACCTAGCAAATTAGATGAGCGTGTATGAACTGATCTTTGCAAGTGAGTAAAGGTCTAGGGTGGATCTCGGAGCTGAGGGCGTTTCTCTGCCGAGGGCAGTGTCACAGTGCGGATGAAGCAGCTGAAGCCCTGGCTGACACAAAGGGCATGATCTGGGGACCTGCCGCCCGCCGGGCTGTGCAGGGGCTGGGGCTCGGCAGGCTCCGGCCGCTGCGCCCTCCCAGGGGCGTGTGCAGCACGGTTAATTTGAGCTTGCACTGTGTATTTTTAGGGCAGTGTGTATTTTTAGGGAGAGGCCTCACCCTTTGCTCTTCCAGGCAATAGCCTGAAATTAGGCAGGACAGGGCTCAGCTCTGCTCTCTGCTCCCCCCACAATGGTTTAAGGAGGTCTGCATTTGCCTGCTCCTCCTGCCTCCTCTCGTAAGGCTTCCTCAGACTGGGCTTGGTCTCCCTGTAGTTTGCCGGAGGGGCAGAGAGCAGCATTGTGTGAAGTTCGGGCTCCACACTTCTTCCCATCAGGCTCGGTTTTAACACTGCGATTTCCTGTGGCTGGGAGTTGCAGCGGCGGCCGTGGCTCGTGGATGGCACATGAGCCCTGAGCTGTGGGTTGGCCCAGGGGATGAGCAGCCGCTGGGGGTCGGGCAGGAGGTTTTGGGGTGTTCCTGAAGTCCGCCCAGGTGCCTTTCCACAGCTGGGTCCCCGCACTGGGAGGGTCCTGAGGGTTCTGAGGTGCCTCTACCTGGCTGTGGACGGCGCGAGGCTGAGGGCGCAGCAGCCCCAGGGATGGTGACCCGGCTCAAGAATCGAGGTGGCTGCAGGAGGAGCATCCACCCTGACCACAAGTAGGTGGTGGAGAGGTGTCAGTGCAGGATCAGGACCAGCAGCACCGACCACAGCCCCTCCGCCAGACCCAGATGAAGCTGTCGGCCTGGCAGTCTTTTGGGGTAGTTGTTTGGGCTGCTCCAGCTCCAGGAAGTTAATCTGAGACAGGACCTTTTAGTTACGGTCAGGAGGGGAAGGGAGCTCTTAATAAGAGCATGTTCAAGTCCAAACAAGAAAAGGTGCCTTGCTTTGCTTGGCCTCCTGATCGGTTGCGATAGCTCCGGGTGGGGAGAGGGGAATTCAGCTGACCGGGATGGGAAAGCACCTGCCCTTGCCCCAGGAGGAAGGGAGTTTCCCATCCATGGGGAAGGGGCTACTGGCGGCTCCGGCACCTGGTCCCTGCTGCTGTTGGGTGGAGGCTGCTCCCGGTGGAGCTGCAGAGGGGCCCCTTCTCAGTGTGAGGTGTGAAACAGCCTTGAATGTGGGCTGTTGGAGCACAACCGCACACTTAGACACTGATTTCCAGCCTCGAGGTGTGGGCTCGTGATGTGGTCGTGCCCTTAGCCTCCTTGCCTGCAGACTGCGCTCTGGTGGGTCTGCGCTGGCTGGACAGATGCGTGCCATCCAGCCACACTGCGTTAGCAATAACAACCCAACGTCCCGCGGAAGGAGCGAGGGCGCAAGTCCTGTGTGTTTCCTGGCAGATCATCCTCCTGCCGGGGACGATGGCGCAAAGGGCCTCCATTCAGCCCCTCCATTAACCGGCTCAGAGTTGCTGCCTCTACCCTCCCTTGGGGACGGTGACAGAGACCTGCGGAAGGGACATGTCTTGGTGGGTGCTGCAGGCGCCATTAGTGGCAGGTTGGGGCACAAAGCGGATGGGAGCGGGGCTGCCCTGAGCTGCTCCTTGGCTACATGGCTCTGGTTGCTCTTTATTCCTAGCTCCCAAGGGAATGGTCCTTACACAGTTTTGCCATGTGCTTCTGGCAGGCGGTGCGGCTCTGCTGTATTCAGCAGGTGGCTGCCGGTGCGGGGCCGTGTTTGTGCCCGTGTGGTGTCACCATGGGTTGGAGACGTGCAAGGAAACATCCTCGTGGGGCAGGGTTTGTTCATGAACACAAACAAGTTGGAGAAATGATTTTCCCCCAGCTCTGAATCTGATGCTGGGGGTTGTGATGAGGAGATAATGTCAGTCCCCTGCTCCTCTCTGTCAGGACACTGCAGAGACCTGTGAATCCAATTAGTGGTTTCCCTCTTTATTTGCTTCTTTATGGCATTATCTGCTAACAGTAGGAGTCGGGCTTCCCTGGTGCCTGCTGCTAATGGGGCTTGAGCTGGCATTTGATGGGGGAAGACTGATGCTGAAGGGCTGGAAATTAGCAGCCCCCAGCTGTCACGGGTAGGTCTGGGCTGGTGAGATGTCACAGCCCAGCTCTGATAGCAGCCCCGCTTCCCTGCCTCTGTCCCCACTCCCTTCCTGCGGAGAGATTAGTGTCACTTGTGTTGTGGGAGAAGTGTTAAATGGATGCTATTAACAGGGCTTGGCAAGACCCACTGTACTCTGAAGCTTTGCTTTTCCCCTGGTCCTTGCACTGCTAAACCCTTTTTTCTATCCGCAGTCTTGAGTACCGATGCACTTTTTCATGGTGACTGTCCCTTAGTTCCCAAATATGCGCTGCCCATGGACATTTTTCACAGGCAGTCATTTTTCTCAGTTGATCTGAGCTGTCCGGCTCCTTACCCCCAGGTCTTTTTCCAGGGACACACTAAAAATCAGAGGCTGGTGAAGTCTTCCATGTATTTCTCTTACAAAAAAAACCCAAAAAACAAACCACTTAATGTTAGAATTGAATTATTTCTCTCTGCCGTCAGTTGGAGCCGACTGCGGTGACTGGGAAGCCCTGGGCACCTCTTGGTGCTTGGAGGTGACAGGGAGGGCGCGTGGGGCTCGGTGGCAGCAGTGTGTGGCCAAGGCAGCCCCTGGCTGGCGCTGCCAAGTGGCCAAACCCGCTGCAGGCGGGTGCGGGGACGTGGCCCCTCACCGGGCAGGGGTCCAGCCTGTCCCCATCCCCGTGGGGGACTCGGAGGTGGCACCTTCCTGCCCAGCCCCTGGAGCCCGGCTCCCTTTGGGGCTGCACCTGGCTGTTGGGTGGCCGCCAGCGCATCCTCCACAGGGAGAACGGGGCACGAGCAGGGATGTGGTGGTGCGGGAGCGGAGCAGGGGAGGGCTTGTCCTTCTGCCAGAGCTGAACTGCAACAAGGGGAACTTGTCTCCTACTTCCTCCCTTTCTGCTCTCCCTTTCTCTCCTTCTCCTCTGCTCTGTGTGAAAATCCAGCGCCATTTCTGACCGGGGAGGATCCTGGCAGGCATCACACGTGTGCTGGCGCTCAAGGACAGAAAGGCACATGCCTGCACAGGGGATGAGCCTCTCTCCAGAGCGCGCGGAGGTTTTCCTCCACCAGCTCCCGGTGTCTGCTCAGGCCAGTCGAGCATCTGTCGCACACCACCACAGCGTCGCCGCTGTGATGTGAGGTTCCCCGTGAACCCCCCGCAGCCCCCATCAGCCCGGACCCCTCCAGACCCAGCCTTGCCGCCCGCGTGGGACTGGGGACGGCTGGGGCCGGGGCAGGTTTTGCTCTGAAGTGACAGTGCTTGCATGCAGGGGCTGCTGGCGGTCCCCGCGGACCCACCTTGCTCAGCAGCTAATCCCTGACCTCCAGGGACTTTCTGATCCCGTGGGTTTTCTTAACAAGATTCCAGCCTCCACGTGTTTCCCGGGACAATGTCCTTGTTTGTTTGGAGTTGGGCTTCCAAAGAATTTCGAAGCAAAACAACACACCATGGAAAAAAAAAAAAAAAATCTGGTTCCAGGCCCTTCTGCTGCTCAGCCCTCCCGTCTGGGACGGTGCTGCCTTCCCCGGCGGGTTCTGCCCGGTGCTGGGATGGGCCCGGTGGCTCCTGCCCGGGTGCCGGCCAGTCCATGGCCCCGCTCTGTGCTGGGGAAGCAGCAGGTCCTGGCTGGAGCAGCAGCGATTGCCTTGATTATAACTCTCCTGCCGCCATTTCTACGGAGATGAATGTGTGCAGAAACCTTGCTGCGTCCCGTGGCCTCGTCAGAGACATCCACTCCCCCAGCTCTCCTTGATGCCCAGCTCGACCCCCTGCCCATGTCCCCCTCATCCTGGGGATGGGGCTGGCTGTGGGGAGAACTTGCCATGGCTGCAACTTCTGCACGGGGTTTTGAGGAACCAGATCTAGTGGGAGGTGTCCCTGCCCCTCGCAGGGGCATCAGAACTGGATGATCTTTAAGGTCCCTTCCAACCCGAACCATTCTGTGATTCTGTGATTCTTGGGTGATTCTCCAAGCTCTGCCAGAGACCCCGGGGCTGGGACAGAGAGGGGCGAGGAAAGCAGCACTGCGGCCAAGTTTGTGTGACCTTAAATCGGATTTGTGCCCCTGTTCCCCACAGGTGGCACAAGAAGGTGGTGACACCTCCCCGGAGCGGGCTCTGGGGACGAGAGTGGGTCGGGTGCCCAGCCCTGCCAGGAGCCCTCCTTAAGAGGACACTGTTAATTGACCTCACGCTGCCTCGTCGACATTTGTGTGAGCTGAGATGGCAGTTAAAGCCTCGGCTCCAGCGTGGTGTGATTGAGTGATACTGAGCTTTCAGGAAAAGGCAGTTCTTTGCTTTTACTGTGGAAAAATACTAGAGAACATGTGTCAGGAGGCTGAAACCTGGGTTTCTCAGTGGTTGTCCCAGCGGCTCCCCTTCCCCTGCTCTTTCTCTTTCTTTTTCCCCTTTCTCGGCCGACTCGTGACTTTTTGCACGGTCAGAACTGGCAGCTCTGCAGTGCCAGGGTTTGTTTTGCTGAATGCATTTATTGTGCTGGAAGGTTGCTGGTGCCAGTACGGCTAATTCACAGCCCCAGGTGCCCGGAGCTTTGGTGCTCTCCCAGTGCAGGGCAATGGCTGCGGCTTTGCCGAGTCCTGGGGGACTGGAGCTGGGGCCATGCTGGCCTTGCCCGGGGGCTGCCAGCACAGGGACCGCAGCCGGCTCCCCAGCGGAGCGGGCAGGAATGTCGGCCGCTCAGCAGGACATGGCCAGGCCTGCTGGGAAAGGGCTGTGGAGGTTCCTTGATTTATTATTTCTTGTTTTAAGGTTTGTTGTTTTCTTTTTCTTTTATAAAACAAGCCCCCAGGAAGGGGTTTGAAATATCAGGACATTTGATCCCGAGTGCATTATAAACCCTAAACGATAGCAATCTGGCCATTATTAAAATACCTTCCTGGGCAGCATCTATCTAAACAAGCACGTCTAGGAGGTTGTTTTCATTGACTCCATTTCAGCCCTGTTACTCGTAATGACCTGTCCTGTTGCCAATAAGCAGAAGAGCTCTAGGGTTTGGGACAAATTGATTTCAGGGAGATGTTGCTCTGTAGAGGAATCCAAGTACATTTCTTTCCCCACTTTGCATGGAAAGCTATTTTTCTTCCTTGCTGCCTCATCCTAGCCAAGAAAGAGGCTCCAATGTGAACTTACTTGGCAAGAAAGCAGGATGATTGGTAATTTCATCATGCCGATTCCTTTTTTTTTTTTTTTTTTTAACTGTTTATGACTGTTCTCTTAGCAGCGACGCGTGAGAGCAAGGATGGCTGCAGTGTCTGGGGCCAGAGCGCTCACATCAGTGCATCAGCTCTTTGTACTGGTGGGGACGACAGCTGCGGTGATTTTAATCGGTTTGTTAACTAAGTGCCTGCTGGGCTCTGTTCAGCCTGGAGGCAGATCTGCTGTGGAGACACTGGGGACTGTTCTGCAGCTCTGCCTGGCACCTCTGGCTTTAATTACCCCTCGGTGTGGAATGGGGATAAAGTCCCTGATGGGACTGAGCTCCCCGAGCAGGGTGAGCTGGGCTGGGGTGATGTCTGTTCCTCTCCCAGGTTTCCTGAGCAGTCCGAGGGCGGCAGCATCCCTGTGCTGGGAGGGGATGGATGTGCTGCCTGAGCTTCCATCTTCCTTCCTCACGGCCACCCTGATCCCCCCGGCTGTGGTGGCAGAGTGGGGTAGGGTCTTCTCTGCCTCCACCTTCCTGGGATGGAGGAACCCCGTGCAGTTCCCCGCCGCCGCACTGCTCCCCTCCGTCTCCCTCCAGCCATCCCTGAGGCATTGAGTGAAGCTGCGTTCCCACGTTGCTGGAGACAAAAGGGTGAAATTAATGTCCCGAGTAATTGGGATCCTCTTGTGCACAGAGATGGGTTTGATTTCAAATGGACAGGAGCATGTTTATCCCTACACACATCTGTCCATCTGTCCTGCACCGCTGCCTGCTGTGCTTGTGCCGGGCTCCCTGTGCTGCAGCCAAGCCCTGCCAGGATTGTCCTTGCCCAGACTGGCCCCATTTTCACCTTTGTGTCCCCCCACCCCCCAAAATCATCCCGATGGCAGTTCCCCGGGTTCTTGTCAAGCCTGTGTCTCTCTCTTCTCACCCAGAAGAAAGCCAAGCGCCCTGTCCCTCCATCGGCCTCTGCGGAATATTTTTGCCTGTGGAATGGCCTCATTAAGGCAGAGTAATTAGCGGTCCCTTGGCTGCCCTCCACGCAGCTGAGATGGAGCAAGCTCCATCTCTGTTCCTGCTCTTCCCACCTCCGGTGCTGTAGCCGGGCTCCACAGGGACGCTGCGGGGCTGAGCCCGGCCATGGGGAGGGGACAGGTTTGGGACTGGGGAGGATGCGTGACCTGTCTGGCAGGAGGGTGACAAAATGCTGCCTGGGATGTCCCCAGGCCGGGATGCTGGAGGCTGCATCACCCTAGGTCTGAGCCCGCTGCTGGAGAGGTACTTGTGGCCTCTGAGCCCCCCTGGGCCATGGCTGCGATGCTGCACCGGCTGCGGCGGGGGTCCAGGCATGGAGACGGAGTGAGCTGGGGATCTGGGCAGCCCTGGGCTCCCTGGGCAGTGGCAATGCTCTGGCACCTTCGTTAACTGACGGTCACTCTGCCTGTCCCCGGGGATGGCTGGGCTGGGATTCTCCTCCCACAGCGCCCGGGGGGCTGCGCAGTCCCAGGGGGGACGATTTCACCCCCCGGGGAGCATTTGGCTTGTGCATGCGTGGGCGTGCATGTGCGCAGGGGCCGCAAGGATCCTTCCGAGTGCCGAGTCAGACGTCCTGGACGTGCGCCACCGGCTTCCACCCAGCGGTTCCTCCTCTGAGCTAAACAGCTTAACAGAAAGGGTTTTAAATTTATTTATTTTTTAGCCTGGTTTTCTGAGGAAACAAGGCTGACGTGATGGCGGTGGCTCTGCCTGCCGGTGTCTGTCCCATCCGCGGTCCCCTCCTCCCCACCTTGGGGCTGGCAGTGGGGCTCGAGGTGGCGGCTCCTCATACAAGGAGGTGTCTGTTGCCGGGAGCCGGGGCAGGGGGAGGCTGTGCCAGACCCCCGAGGGGTGCAGGGTGTCCCTCTGTCCTGCGGCCGGTTCCTTTTGGGGCTGGAGTTTGTCTTCATGCCTGTCCTGTTAACATACTTCTAATTAAGGAAAATTGTCCCCAGGAGCAGTGTTTATCCATGGAGTATGTTGCCGTTACAGAGACGGTCTTGTTCTCCGGGGGAGAGGATGTCTGTGGAGGGAAGAGACAGAAATTCCTCCAGATTATGGTATTATGTAAATGTATCAAATGGATCATTCCCTATAAAAAGGAAAGTAGGAAACCAATGTATTTGAGAACCCCTGGGGACTGCATTCCTGACGAGCCTCCATTCCTCTTCTGGAGGCGTTTTTGAACTGAAACATTCGGCAACTTTTCCAAGCTTTTTTTCTGCGGGAGCTGCGTGTCGTTGGCTCTCCCGGTGCCCTGGGGCACGCAGTGTGGCCGCCCTCCCGGGCTTCTCACTGGGTGGCAAGTTGGGCATGGCCCCCCTGGGAGCAGGAGGAGGCAGCGCCGATGGCTTCCGGCAGTTTTGGTGCGTTTTCTGCTTGGGCCACGGGCTGCACTGTTATTTATCCGTGTGCGTTTCTCTGCGGCCAGTCACTGCAGCCCAAATGCCTCAGGCCCTTCTTTACTGCTGGGGCTTGTGTTCGGTTTGATCCACCGGAGCTGAAGCAAAAAATGTGGGCTGTTCTCAGAGATGCACTTGGACATAAATATTTCTTATTTAAAAACAACACGCAAATGTCAGCAGCAGAGCTCAGTCCAGCTCTGTTATCCACCCCACGTGCTGGGGCAAGGGTGAAAATGCACCTCAGCAGAACTGGGGGCAAGGACCTTTGGTGATGGACCTCTGTACCTGGCGTTGGAAGTGATGATGTTTTCAGTTGCTTCTAAGGGGAGTCTCGTAAGGAGGGTTCCTGGCAGAGCTGTGACCTCTCCTGACCAGTGTCCCTGTCCTGCCCTGCTCCAGACGCCCCATGGGGTGGGATTTAATCCAGACTGCTGCAGTGCAGAGCACTTAGTTCCAAGCTCTTTGCACCTTCCTCGCTATAGGTGGTTTCTGTTCTTCCATGCTTAACTGGGCAAGAGTCAGGGTGAGCTGCTGAGTTGCACACGTCTTAATTGCAGCTGTTTCAGAACTGTGTCGAAATCCATGTTTTAGTCTGAGAGAAGATTGCGCGTTTCCTTCCTCCTTGTGTCAGGCCACAATTGATGTATTTGCAGACTGCACAACAACTGATTCATGCAGAGGAAAGTTATGTGCTGGGTCAGCAAAACTCGTTCCCCAAAAAACCCACAGCCTTGCGGTGTTTGACTGGTTGTGGGGTAAATCAGATGCTCTGTGGCTTGGGTTAAGGGAGGGAGAACCTCTGGCAGGAGCTCCTGTGGACAGCCATTGAGTCGATGACCCACTTGTGTCAAGGAGCTCTTTGAGTGGGACGAGATGCTCCCAACCCCATCAAGCACAGGAGGAGGTTGGAATTGGGGAGGGGGAAGGTTATTGTTGAGAGCGCCTGGGAACACTTTAAGAGTTGATGGGGCCAAGAACTTCTTGGGTGGAGGCTAGACGCTTCTGCTGCCTCTTGGGGCAGTTGCTGTCCCCGAGCGTTCCCTGGTAGTGCTGCGACAGGTCTCAGCTTGGTGTTGGAGGAGTTTGGTCTGGAAGGGACACGTGGGAGCCTTCTCCTCCAGCCAGCTGGCCCCAGTGGTGGCTCCTGGCCTGTTGGCCCCAGAGGCTGCTTCAGCTTCTTCCACTGGTGGCCATGGCAAGGAAAGGGGAAAATCCAAGCACATAGATTATTTTGTGGCAAGGCCTTCAGCAAAAGCTTGGTCAGGATCGCTGGGTTCGTGTTGAGCGTGAAACCAGGAAACATCTGTGCAGGGTGGGTTTTGGAGTTTGCTGAAGTTGCCAGCCCGCCCTTGTTGAGCAACGTGCCACTTGGGCGCCGATGAACTTCTTGGTGCTCCCTCTCCCCCCTCCCCACAAGGGAGGCAACGGTCACAGCCCCCTTCAACCAGCGGGGTTCCTGGCCAGCGCCTCTGAGCGTGGCCGGCTGGCGTGGACTATGGCTCTCTGGTCTGACGAGGCTGGTTAGCTTCTTCCAGGAAGAGCCTTTAGAGTTGACATTCCTTGTTCTCTGCCCCCACAAGCTCGTTTTCAAACACGAGCAAATAAATAAATCTTGGGAAATTAGTTTTGCATGTTGCAATTGCTTGCAACGCCCAGCCGTGGTTGAGCAAGGAGGAAGACTTGACTCTGGGATGGGAATTGGTGAGGGGGATGGACTCACCAGCCAGCCCCCTCTGCTGCCAGAGCTGCGGGCGGGAGGAGGGGGGTGGTCGCTGCCCCTCGGCTTCTTCCTTCCATGGATGTTGTTCACAGCAGGGACGGGCTGGTCCCTGCTGGTGCCCCCAAGCCAGGTCCTTGCCCGCGTCTTGCCGGTCATGGGTGGCCATGGCGCACCTTCCCAGGCACCCGCTGTCCTGCTGGGAGGGTGCGTGATACCCGTGGGAGGGGAGAGGCCATGTCCCTCACTCCTCCCCACTCCCAAAGCCAAGTGGCGAGCGGGGGGAGAGCTCTCTGCAGGCTAACGCGAGGGGTTAAAAATAGACATTTGCTAAATTAGCTTCCACTGAAAGTTCAAGAGGAAATCCAGGTTTAGCTGCGCCTAAAAGAAAGAGCTGAAAATAATAATAATAATAATAAAAACTGATTCCTGCGAAGGAGGGGGGAGGATGGCGAGCAGGGAGAGAAGGAGCAAGCTGAAAAACAAAAGCCTTTGAGGAGGGTAATGCTTTCCAGCTGCAAAAATACAGCCTGGGAGAAGAGCAAGTGCTTGCATCACCCCCAGCTCCCCAGCCCAGCGCTGCCCCGCTTGGAGCTGGGGCCCGGGTGGGAGACCCCCGTCAGACCCCCGAGAGCGCCAGGACCCTTGGCTCTGACGGGGAGAGACGACCGTTGCAGAAACGGCGTGAGGGAGGCTGCAGGCCCCAGGAAGCGAGCAGCTGGAAACCTATAGCTTGTTTTGGCCATTTTCCCTTCTGATTCCTGTTTAGCCTTTGAGTGCCATTTTGGTGAACTTCCTCCGGCACCAGCTCAGCAGGACGTAGCCGGTGAGGTGTCAGTGGCCTGGTGATGCCGGGGGCTTTGGGGCGAGCGACGGGAGAGGAGGACCAAGGTGAGGGCAAGCGCTGGTGACAGGGTGGCGATGGCCAGGCCCCCCCTGGGAGGAAGGCAGTGAGGAAAAGCCAAAGCCTGTGGCCAGGGGGTCCGCACTGTGGGGGGGGCTCGGGCCTCCGTGCCGTCCCGCCTTGCGCTCCCCATCCGCCCCTGCTTGGATCGTTCCCCCGGTCCTGTGACTCTGACTCAGCCATGCAGGCACCAGCCAAGACCTGCTTTTTTGGGGAATTCTTGCACATCCCTTCGCTGAGGCGTTTCTCGCCCAGGCAGGGCTGCGCCGCCTGCGTGGCTCGGCCGCCCCCTCCCCTTGTCAGAGGGGTGAATCAGGGCTGGGGGCGCAGGGGGACGGCGGGCGGGCGCCCGGCCAGGCAGCGTGACTCAGGTGGCCCCATCTCAGAGGCAGAGTGGGGCCCTCGCCTGCCCCCTCCACCCTCGTGCACTTTTCTAGGTGGTGTTCGCTCATCAGGAAAACTTATTGCCAGCGAGCACCCAGGAGCCGGGTCATCGGGTTGTGGGGGTCCTGGCTGGACGAGGACCCCTGACTTTGCCCCGTCCCCGCTGCCAGCTCTGGCACGTCAGGCAGCATGGCAGGAGCCCTGCACGGCCTTCGGTTCAGCTGGTTTGATGCTAATTCCTTGGCTCTGGCCATTTCCACTTGTTTTTATGAGACGCATCATCACGCTGGGTGGTGGCTGCAGGCGCCGCAGCTTCGCCCTTCCGGAGGGGAGGGCGGTTGGTCACCGTCTGGCCATCACCGCTGGCAGGACGTCTCCATCCCTGGGGCCACGGCCTTGACGCGAAATGCTCAGTGGCGGCGTACAAGAGAGCTGGTCTGGGTAACTCAGGCACCTGGGTCTTGAGTTTGTGCTCGGACAGGGCATCCTCAAGCCCCGGAGTTCTCATCAGTTGGTTCTCACCAAAATCCAGACAGAGCTTTGTGGTGCTACAGCGGGGAAGGGCTTGATACCATCAGGCCGAATCCTGCGAGCAGGGGGAGTGCGGGGCATTGCAAAACGTCCTGGCTTGATTCATGTTTTCCCTCCCTCTGTGCTCCCGAGCTTCTGCGCTGGTTAATAATTCAGCGGTGTCTGGCCGGGCTCCTCCGGGGCTGTCTGGGTCCCGATGTCCTCGGGGTGGTCGGGGCGGCTGCTGCTCCGGTCCCTGCTCGGCTGTGCCTGCGGTGGTGCAAGCCCTGCGGTGCTGCTGTGTCGGCCTGGGGGGTCCTGGGGTACGTTAAATGAAAGAATGGGTCTCCAAAGCACTTGGCGTCTCCCAGAGTCACCGGGGGCTGGCAGGCGGTGGGGGACGTGGAACAGCACCGAGCACTGACCTGGTTGCAAGGAAGGAATTCAGGTGCATTTAGTTTATCCGATTTAACAGGCTTTCACTAGTTTAATTAAATACTTAAACACTGCGTGCCAGATGCTGTCTCTCACCTGCTTCAGGGCTCGGGGTGTCCTTGCGGCTCTGGAGCAGCTCGTCCCCATGGGGCTCTTCCTGCAGTCCCTCCCAATGCTGGCCTGAGTGAGGGCTCGGCAGGTGTTTGCCGTCCCAATGCTGCGCTTGGAGCCTCTTCTCCCTCTCTGCGACTCCAGGAGCTGACTTTGCCTTCTCCAGTGCCCACCTCGGAGACCTTCCCCCTGCTCGGGCCGCTGTTCCTGCAGGATGCTCTCCTGGCTGCGTGCGATGTCTCCAAAAGTGCTGCCGCTCGCAGCTGGGCTGCCCGGGGGGTGGCAGGTCCCATCTCTCCCAGGAGGAGAGGATGGGTGGCTGTGTTGATCCACACAGGGTGACCAGGGCCAGGTCCTTGGTGCAGTGCAGGTCACAGCTCCTCAGTGGCTCACACAGCCTTATTCCTCAGCTCTGTTTGTGCTTGAAATGCCTGGGGGGCTGGCTGGGAAGTGGTCAGAGACCCCCTGCACCTGCACATGAGGGGCTCCTGGCTCCCTCCCTCCCTGCCTAACCTCTCCTCGTCCCCTCTCCCATGGCTTAGATGTCGAGCAGATGGCTATTGACTGGCTCACGGGCAACTTCTACTTCGTGGATGACATTGATGACAGGATCTTTGTCTGCAACAAGAACGGAGTCACCTGTGTCACGCTGCTGGACCTGGAGCTGTACAACCCCAAGGGGATAGCGCTGGACCCAGCAATGGGGTAAGAGTGCTGCTTGGAGGTGGGGGGGCTCAGCATTGCTGCCTGGACCTGCACCACAGATGTGGGGAGGTGGAACAAACCAGGAGGGTCCAGCTGCTGCAGGAAGCGGGGTGGCAGCGATGCTGCTGGAAAAGTGACTCTCCCGCAAGCAAGGGCCCCTCTGGGCTTTAGCACTGAGTGAATCGCAGCGTCTTCTCTCCCTCAGCTAAGATCGGAGCCGCGTGCTGTAGGGTAGTTGTGTCAGCAGCATTTTGAGCAGCCTGCTGGTAGCAGTCAGTTTTGGAGGAGATGAAGGAGATGTACCTGCATGCCTGTGTCCAGGAGCCCCTCTCCGCAGGGTCGCTTCCCGCTCTGCCTGCCCTGAGCAGCGGCTTTGACGGTGCTCCGTCCTGCAGGATGGACCTGGCCAGGCTCAGGACAAGCTGCTGCTTCCAGGTTGTGGCTGTGTAGTTACAGCTTTGCACTGGCTTTTGGGAACCGAAACAGTCAGCTACTCGCATGGATTGAGCAGCTCTGCTTGTGCCTATTTATATGGGGTGCTGCGGTCGGATGGCGACACCCAGGCAGCTGCCTTTTGCAAAATCCTGAGCATGGGGAAGCTGGGATGCTGAATCATCGGAGCAGCTCAGGGCGTGCAGGGCAGCCGCAGGGCCGTGGGAGCAGGTGCCTGCTGTGGCTGAGGACGCGGTGGGCAGAGCAGAGCTGTGTGAGATCCCACTGGGCGCTTTCCGTGAGCGTTGTCCGGCTGCAGGGTATGTATGTGGGGGAAGTCCCGCTGCCCGACAGGGACATCTGTCAGTGTGCGAGCACAAACTGCCTCACCCAACAGCGCACTCCATCTGAGGACGCTCACCTGGGTGTGCTGCAGGGTCCCAGTAAAGAGGACATCTCCCCCCTCTCCTGCTGCTTTCCAGATGGGTGCTTTTATCCTTGCCTGAATGAAGAGAGCTGATGTTACTGAGCAGAAAAGCTAAAAAGTTTTTTAAAATAAATAAATACTGCATGGCGTCCTGGAGAGAGACTCTGGCCTAGAACAGGGAGGGTGCAGACAAGCCCCACAGGTGACTGAGTGGAGGTCCCTTGGACTCTGCAGCAGAGATGTGGCATGGCCCGGGTGCTGAGGGTGGTGGTGCCGAGCCCCAGCTCTGGGCTGTGCTGGGAGCTGCAGCTCTTGGGCGCACAGCACCCGGGCAGATGTGTCAGGTCGTGTTTTAACATGTCGGCTCGTGGAGGGCCCTGAGCCTCTCCCTGGTGACACCAGCTGATCTCAGTTTGGGCTTTTGTCTGCCGTCTCTGCCCGGGACGCTGCGGTGCCTCTGAAGTGCCGGCAGGTGCTGCCAGCTGTGGCACAGCTGGGCCACGCAGGCAGCAAAGAGCAACCCTGGGCTGGCCCCGGCTGGGAGCTGCTGGGGTGGACTCCAGTCACCCCCGTGCCCACGGGACAAGCCCACGTCTGCAGGCGTGAGCAGGCACTGTCTACGTCTGCATCCTCCCTCTCTTCGGGTTGAAACCTGACATCCAGGCTCTGAGCTCCTGCCTTTGCCCCTCTCATGCAGCAAAGTGTTCTTCACCGACTATGGGCAGATCCCTAAGGTGGAGCGCTGCGACATGGACGGGCAGAACCGCACCAAGCTGGTGGACAGCAAGATAGTCTTCCCCCATGGCATCACCTTGGACTTGGTGAACCGGCTGGTGTACTGGGCTGACGCCTACCTGGACTATATTGAGGTGGTAGACTACGAAGGCAAGAACAGACATACCATCATCCAGGGCATCCTGGTGAGTGGGGCCAGAGGGAGGTGGGGGTTGGGGAGGGCCTTATGGCAGAGTGTGCTAGAGGCAGGTCTGAGCTTGGTCTGCTGGGGGTCACTGGTCCACAGGCTTGCCTTTGCTGGTCCAGCAAAGAAAAGGTGTGAGCTGCTGAACACCAACCAGTCCTGCAGCACCCGCCTGCCAAGCCCAATCTCGTGGCCTGAATGAGGTGGGGGCATAAGCCGTAGGGCAGGAGCAGGAGCCGGGGTCAGGGGCTTTGCATGCCTCGGAGCCAGGATTCTAATGCCTCCTGCTAAATTCCTCATGGACACCTGTGTGGTGCCTTCCAGATTGAACACCTCTATGGGCTAACTGTCTTCGAGAACTACCTCTACGCCACCAACTCTGACAATGCCAACGCCCAGCAGAAAACCAGCGTCATCCGGGTCAACCGCTTCAACAGCACCGAGTACCAGGTGGTGACGCGGGTGGACAAGGGAGGAGCGCTGCACATCTACCACCAGCGGCGCCAGCCCACAGGTGGGACCCCAGCCTGGGAAAAGCAGCTTCTTGGACCCCAGAGGCTGGGTGGGGATGGGGACGGGCTGCACCTTCTGAAATTCCCTCTCCAAGTGGGGCCAGACACCCAGGATGGGTTCACTTGCCCATGAGCCTCCATTGGCAGTACCCTGTGGCCCCAAGGAGCCGTGCTGAGCCGGATCCTGGCTGTGCCCAGTAGCCCCCAGCTCCCCCGTCCCCGCCAGCTCCTGGGCAGGCAGCCGGCAGCGGGAGCTCACTTTGGGGGGACACTGTCAGAGCCTGCCTGGGGGTGCTGAGTTCCGGGCAGGCCAAAAAGCGCCGGCCCAGGGACAGGGACGGAGGAGCCAGCTGCCCGGCTGTGGTCCCCAGAGACTCCTGGAGCTGCCATCCTGCTGCCAGCACTCCTCAGCCAGGGGCTGGTGTGGGATTCCTGCGCCCCAGGCAGCCACACGCCGGCCTCTCACGGGGCTGCTGCACACCCTGGGGTGCCCCTGGCCCTCGCTATTGCTCCATCTCCTCCTGGGAGACGTGGCAGCCGTCCCCATGGGCTGGGCAGCTGCGCCGTGTGGTTGATCGATCATGTCTCGCTGGAGAGCACAGGGACATTGGAGCAGATGTGGTATCTTGAAATATTAATGGCTGTCTTTTGCCGTGCCCACATGCTCTTGGTCCCTATTGCTGGTGTGTTTGCCCTTCGACCAGGGCCACGTGCTCCTGGACACTGAGGGATTTCAAGGGAGTTGGAAGGTTTTGGAGCTGCAGGCGCCGTCCCCACCCCGCATCCGTCCCTGTCTGCCTGCTCCCAGCACCTTCCTGCAGTTAATCAATTTACTCATTTAAAATCCTCTTAGCGTCTGCAGCCTGCTTGGCATTTTCTAGAATATAAAACTAATCAGGAGATTTCCGAGCAGTGAAGGAGCGTGATTAAGGGGGCTCTCTGGGCTGGCGCTGGCTGTTCCCGTGCCGGGGCTCATCCTGCCATCGCTGTCTGCGGAGCAGCTGGGCAGCCCCACTCTCCCCATGGCCCGTGAGGGATGGGCTGGCAGGATGGAGGCAGCGTGGCCCAGTGGCCGTGGCCATGTGAGGGGACATGCCATGCTGGTTTCTGCTCCGCAGGGATCCTGCATCTTGGGCAGGTCCCTGCCTCGTCTGTCCTGCACATGTCCTGTCCCGTCTCTGCCTTGTCTGTCCTGCGCAATGCTCAGCCCCTGGCTGACCGGTGGGGAGCTCCAGCAGGAAGGGTCCCCCTAAAGCGCCCATGAGACTGTCTCTGCATCCCCATGGTTGTGGACTAATGTCCCCTGCTTGCCTGTCCCCTCGCTGGCGGGGACCTGCAGCTGGGCAGGCCACCTCTGGGCTGCTCTGGTTGTCCCCGGCTGCTGGAGCCCGCCCTCTCTGTTGCAGTGAGGAGCCATGCCTGTGAGCCAGACCAGTTCGGCAAGCCGGGAGGCTGCTCGGATATCTGTCTCCTTGGGAACAGCCACAAGACCCGAACCTGCCGGTGTCGCTCCGGGTTCAGCCTGGGCAGCGATGGAAAGTCCTGCAAAAGTGAGTCCTGGCCCCCTCAAGAGAGCTGCAGGGGGGACAAGGGGACCCCTCTGTGAGGGACGGGGTGGGCAGAGGCACTTGTGCCAGGTGCCTGGAAGCACACAGGCACAGGACGAGCAGAGCTTTTCAGTTCTCCCCCTCCCGGTTGCAAACACCCCTTTCCTGCCTGGCCTGTGCCTGTGCCAGCCCACAGGGCTGCCCACCGGGCTCTGCGGTCCCTGCAGACCTGCCAGGTGCAGGGGCAGGTTGCCTCCTCCTGGCCTCTGAGTTGTAGCTGCGACCCCACAAAAGCCCCGGTGCCATGTCCATCAAGCTGCCCACCCCCAGCACACCCTGCCCTGGCTGGTGGCAATGGCTCTCCCTGTCTCTCTGCAGAGCCTGAGCACGAGCTGTTCCTGGTGTATGGGAAGGGGCGTCCAGGCATCATCCGCGGGATGGACATGGGGGCCAAGGTGCCGGATGAGCACATGATTCCCATCGAGAACCTCATGAACCCCCGAGCGCTGGACTTCCATGCTGAGACCGGCTTCATCTACTTTGCTGACACCACCAGCTACCTCATTGGGCGCCAGAAGATCGATGGCACGGAGCGAGAGACCATCCTGAAGGACGGTGCGTGGCTGAGGGGCCCAGCCTGGTCCCCCCACAGCGCGTTCAGCTCCCAGGAGCTGGAAGCAATGGCCATCAGTGCATTTCCTCATGTCACGGCAGCGCTTCTGTCCTCTCCCTTGCATCTTTGACCCTTAAAACTAAGGTTTGAAGCTGCTGTTTGGGTTTATCTGTAGACTGCTGTTGGAGACAGGTACAGAGCATGTGCCCCAGCAGAGGCAGGAGAGGGTCCCCTGTCCTGGATGTCCTCTTCCTACCCGAGCCAGCCCACTCCGATCAGTCAGATGGGAGGAGGAGGGAGGGATGCGGGATCCTCAGTCAGGGTCCCTGGGGCTCAGTGTGGTGGCTGAGCCATCCCCACGCTGCCAGTCAAGCACGTTAGTGTTGCCTCAGGGTGAACCAGCCAGGGACGCTCCTCAATTTGGCTTTTTCCAGCCCAGGCTCCCCGTGGCTGTGCCATCTCTGGGGGAGCTGCCTGCACTGGGGCTGGGGGGGGTCCGCCCTGGTGATGAGCGCCTGCTCCTGCTTTTCCCCAAAGGCATCCACAACGTGGAAGGGATCGCTGTGGACTGGATGGGGAATAACCTCTACTGGACGGATGATGGCCCCAAAAAGACCATCAGCGTCGCTCGGCTGGAGAAGGCCGCCCAAACGCGGAAGACACTGATCGAGGGGAAGATGACCCACCCCCGAGCAATCGTGGTGGACCCCCTCAATGGGTGCGGGTGCCTGGGAGGGCAGGGCTGGCTCGCAGGGGGGCACGGCTCCTGCCCACAACAGGGACCATGAGAGCTGGCGGTTGGGTCCCCAGCTCCACACGGCAGTTGCTGCATCTCCGAGCGTTTGTGATGGCTCCCAAGCTGTGGCAGCGGGGCCAGGCAGCAGCTCCGGCCGCGGCGATGGCAGTGCTACCTGGCAGCTTCAGCCTGGGCTCGGTGGCACTGGCGTGGCTGGGAGGGCCGTCGGGTCGTTGCGTTGGGCTGGGGCCTGGCTGTAGGCACAGGGCAGCAGGACCTTCCCACGGGCTTGTGGAGCAGCCGTAGAGTTCACACCTGCTTCAGTGGAGACAGAGCTGGTTGCTCTTCAGATCAGTGGTGGGGTGGGCTCCAAGCCCGACTCGTCTGCCTCTGTAACGCTCAGTGTCTGTGGCAGGTGGATGTACTGGACAGACTGGGAGGAGGATCCCAAGGACAGCAAGAGGGGCAAGATTGAGAGAGCCTGGATGGACGGTTCTAACCGCAACATCTTCATCACCTCCAAGACCGTCCTGTGGCCCAATGGGCTGAGCCTGGACATCCCAGCCAAGATCCTCTACTGGGTGGATGCTTTCTATGACCGCATCGAGATGGTCTATCTCAACGGCACCGAGCGGAAGGCAAGTGGAGGCCCCGTGGGCTCTCGGACACTGGTCACCCCAGAGCTGGAGCCGTGGGCAGCTGAGCCGTTGTCTCAGCTGGCCACATCCGCTGTGGGTCTGTTCGGCGGGTGACTGGCCATGTTCAGCCACGCTCCTCTGCTGCCTGTCCCCTCCTCTGCCCTTCCAATGTCCCGTGCCCTGTCCTGCCATGTGGGATTTGCCCGGACACCCTTCCCAGCTAATGATGAGCCTCTGCCTCCCTGCGTCTGCAGATCGTGTACGAGGGACCTGAGCTGAATCACGCCTTCGGGCTCTGCCACTACAGCAGCTTCCTCTTCTGGACTGAGTACCGCAGTGGCAGCATCTACCGGCTGGACCAGGCCTCCAAGGTGGTGAGCCTGCTCCGGAACGAGCGCCCGCCCATCTTTGAGATCCGGATGTACGACGCACAGCAGCAGCAAGGTGCTGGGGCCACCTCTGCCTGGCACCGCGGGCACCTGCCACACACGAGGGAATGGGGGGACTGGAAGAGGGATGGGACTGGGGACCAGGGGCCGAGGAAGTGCCCTGCCTTCCTCTTGGCCATATCCCTGCCTGTCTCTCCATCCCCATGCACCCTGTCTTTCTGTCAGCCCTGCTATCACTCATCCCCTGCCCTTCCAGCCTGTCGTCTTTCTCCCCTTCCCTCCCTGTCTGACAGGCTTCCTGGCTAGTTCGGCCAGGCGTTACATCCCCTGAGCGCCTGATGAACTGGGGTCTCCAGTGGGCTCCAACTGTGAAGCCTGTTGAGGGAGTCCAGGGGGCCGGGGGCACCCAGCAGCCCCCCGTGGGTCAGCAGAGTTCCCTGACACCAAAGTCCCCTTCTTTTCACCCCTGCCTTGCCTCCACAGTGGGCTCCAACAAATGCCGCGTCAACAACGGCGGCTGCAGCAGCTTGTGCCTGGCCACCCCCCGGGGTCGTCAGTGTGCCTGTGCCGAGGACCAGATCCTGGGACCGGACTCTGTCACCTGCCAGGGTAGGCTGGCCCCCGCTGGGGACCCCCTTTCTTCAAGGGATGGGTTGGGATGTGGGGTCTGCGGCTCCGCTCTGGCCCATCAGCAGTGATGCCTGTTGTGGTGGGAGGCTGGCCCCAGGCTCGGGGAGATGGGTGCTCCCTGCACCCCTGGGACCCTGCAGATGAGTCACATTACTGGGTCTGGTTCCTCCTGTTGCACGATGGCAGCAGGACAGCCGCCTGCCCGGGGAAGCGGGTGGAAGTCCCTGGTGGGGATCGCTGTGATGAAGATGTGCAACGGTGTCCGACGCTGCCCGCATGGCTGGGACGGGTTGACTCTGCTGCCGGTGTCGGGAGAGCCAGGGTCAGGGCGGGGAGCCTGGGTGGTTCTGTGCTTTGCCGGCTTAAATGAGAGGGGTGAAGCTCTGCTGGCCCAGCCCATGGGTGCAGGCTGAGCCAGGGTCTCTCCCCTTGGTCCTGGGCTGCACCATCTCGTTTCGTGCTCAGGAGCTGGTGCACGTGGGCATGAGTGTCGGTGTGCACTCTCAGGGCTGCTGGGCAGTCATGTAGACATCCTGCCGGCCTGGGGACGCGGGACTGTCCTCACTGCTGCCCTGCACCTGGTCACTTGGTTAAAATCATCCCCTCCCTCTGCTTTTCCCTTGCTAGCCAACCCGTCCTACATCCCCCCTCCGCAGTGCCAGCCCGGGGAGTTTGCTTGCAAGAACAACCGCTGCATCCAGGAGCGCTGGAAATGCGACGGGGACAACGACTGCCTGGACAACAGTGACGAAGCCCCTGAGCTCTGCCGTGCGTAGTCGCCTTCTGCGCTGTGGGATAGAGGTTTATGTGCTCCTGGGTTCGCAGGATTCCATCTAAGCTTCCCCAATATGTAGGGCCAGTGGCTGGCATGGGGTCAGGCAGCCAGGACCCCTGCGTCCCCTCCCCAGCTCTAGGAGGGGAGCTGGCTTGAGTGGTTGAGGGTGGGAAATGGCGATTAGGATCCTGGATCCCCAGTTTGTCTGAGGCTCCCTGCCCTTTTTTGTCTTAGTTTTTCTCTCCATCAGCCATGGAGGAGGAAGGAGGGTGGGATGAAGAAGGGCAGGTCCTGAGTGCGTGTCTCCCCTGCAGACCAGCACACCTGCCCTTCAGACCGTTTCAAGTGCAAGAACAACCGCTGCATCCCCAACCGCTGGCTCTGCGATGGGGACAACGACTGTGGGAACAATGAGGATGAGTCCAACTCCACCTGCTCAGGTGAGGAGCCTGCCTCATCCTCGGGGAACAGAGGGAAAGCGCGCACTGCTGTAATGAGTCACAGCCTTCGCTGTTCCCTGCACACTGCAGGGCTGATGCCGATGTCTTGGGGCCGCGTACATCCCTGCTGCCCACCTTGCAACCAGTTTGGCTTCTGTGCCTGTGCCTCGCAGGAGCCCCAGGGGGGTTATTCCCCACCTTTCCCCCAGCAAAGCAAGGCACCACCAGCTACTAAAGCTCTGTCTGTCTCCCCCTGGGCCAGCTCGGACCTGCTCCCCCAACCAGTTCTCCTGTGCCAGTGGGCGCTGCATCCCCATTTCCTGGACGTGTGACCTGGACGATGACTGCGGGGACCGCTCCGACGAGTCTGCCTCATGTGGTGAGCTGGGGTGGGGAGCGCTGCTCCTCACCCTGCCGTGGGGCAGAGGCACCAGTGGGGACTGGGGCACAGGGTGTCTTCCCAAAGCTGATTGTGCCTCTGCCTCCTCCACAGCCTACCCGACCTGCTTCCCCTTGACACAGTTCACCTGCAACAACGGGCGCTGCATCAACATCAACTGGCGCTGTGACAACGGTAAGGACCATGGCCCCGCTGCTGCCAAGGGGTCGCAGCCAGGGACAGCGAGATCAGACGCAGGGGTGCCAGCCTGGCAGGGGGCCCTGTTCCTGCAAGGGCCATTTCTCACCCTTGTGCTAAACAGCAGAGCCCAGGCCCTGAAGGGGAGGAGGCATTAACTGAAGCTGTAAGTGCATCCTGCAACACCGAGACCCATGTTTTCCTTGGCTGCCATTGGGGGAGCATGTGTTGCAGGAACAGCCTGGCAGGGATAGTTTCAGCAGACCTTGGCATTCTTTACAAGGTGACCAAAACTCTGCCCCAGTGCTTGAGACGACTGTGGAGTGGCCTGTGGTGCTGGCGGGGCCAAGCCATGTCCCGTAGCCCCGGGGAAGGCAGGAGCAGTCTCCCAGTGAGCTTGGGTCTGGCCTCAGATCTGTTTCCAGGGCCAGGCCTGGACGAGAGGGTTTACCCCAAGGCTGCTTTTCTTCCCCACAGGTTTGTTTCAGTCTTCCTAGCAGCTCTGCATCGTTAGGTTTGATTAGTGGCTTCAGAGCGGGTGAGGCATGTTCAGAGCTGCAGAGTGCAGGAGGTTAGCGGGGAGCTGCAGATGCAGGTCCCTCCCTGAGGTCTGTCCTGAGCAATGCTATCTTCCTCCTGGGGCAGACCCACCTCTGAGCCGTCCCTGCCAAGGGACCGTCTCTTTTCCTGGGGATCCACCAGCGCTGGCAGCCATGCACTGACAAAAGGAATGGCCTTGGCGTGGAGCCCCTGCATGCAGCCAAGAGCCTCGCCAGGCACCCACAGGGCAGGAGCTGCAGCACCGAGGGGCTCCCAGCCCGGCTGCCCGGGCCCCCCCAGCACCCTCCGCTGCTTCTGGTCTCGCCTCCCGGGCTTGGTGTGCCTGCGCAGCCTCTCTGTGTCCCTCTCCATGTCCGTGTTCGCGTCCCGGCATCAGCGTGTTTTTGTGCCACTCTCTGTGTGTGTGCCATGTTGTGTTGTTTTGTTTGTCATTGTGCCCACTCTCCTGTCTGGTTGGTTCTGTGTTTCAGAAAAAGATTGTGGGGATGGCTCTGACGAAAAGAACTGTCCAAAGCCTACCGGTTAGTGCATAGATCAACATGCACCAGACCCCCAACCTGGCCCCACGCAACCCCCAAACCTGCCCCCTCCAGAGTGCCGCCAGCCCTGTGGGCGGCTCCTCCAGACGCTGGCCATGCCCCCCGCTCTCTGGCCATGCCCCCCGCTCTCTGGCAATGCCCCCCATTCTCTGGCGATGTCCCCCACCCTCCAGCAGCAGGGGGGGAAGTGCCGAGTGCTGGGGAGCGAAGCAGCCGTCCCTCCCAGCTCACCGAGTGGAGTCGCTCGGGAAGCTCCTGTTGTTGGGAGCCTGGAGAGGTCGGGGTCTGCAGCTGCTGGTGAAGCTACACCACAGCCCTCAGTGCCATTGTCCCCGTGCCCATCATGAGCTCTCCCGTGCTGGGGGAGACAGAGGCACGGGGAGGCAAAGGCCCTTTCCCGAGCTCAGGTGGGGCATCCGCAGCAGAGCAGAGCGCTGTGGTGGTTCCAGCAAGCCAGGCCAGCCCCGTGCCCTGTGCCGGCACCAGCAGGGCAGGCGGAGGGGCTGCATTGCCAGTGTCATGGCACCATCAGACTAAAGCTCCCCCTGCCCGTCAGTGGGCGGTGGGGTTTCCTCCAGGCAAGCTGACACCCCCCAATTGGCCACACCAGCCCATCTCCCCGTGGATGCGCCCCATAAAGGAGTGCACCGTCCCCCCCAGCTCCACTCCCCCTGCGGAGCGGAGCGGCCCCCTTGGCGCTGGGCGCCCTCCCAGCCTCCCCAGGTACATGGCTGATCTATGCAGTTTCTGTGTTTCATTTTCTTTGTGCGCTGCTGGTGCTGTGGCCGCGCCTGGAGCGTGTCGGGGGGTGGGAGGGCCGCGGGGGGTCAGGGGCTCTCTCTTCAACCCACGGCCAGCGCTGACAGGCTGCCCCCGTGTCCTGTCTGCTGGCGTGGTCTGTCCGATCCCTGTTGTTCCCCGCTTCCCCCGGCCGTCTCTGGCAGGGGGTCTCTGCCTTTCTGCCTCCTGCTGTGCCTCCACCAGCCCTCCCGGCCGGCTGGGCGCACTCTGAGCCCCTTCCTGCTCCCCTTCCTCACCAGACAACGACTGCGGGGACAACAGCGACGAGGCGGGCTGCAGCCACTCCTGCTCCAGCAACCAGTTCAAGTGCAACAGCGGGCGCTGCATCCCCGTGCACTGGACCTGTGATGGGGACAATGACTGCGGAGACTACAGCGACGAGACTCACGCCAACTGCACCAACCAGGGTGAGTCCCAGGCCACGGCGGGGTCGAGCTGTCCCCGTGCTGCTGCTTGGTGTGTCCCCCCTCGGGTCCTGCCCTGGAAGGGAGCAAGCAAGTGGCAGATGGACCCTCCCGAGCATCAGCTCTGCTGCCATCCTGACTAAAGAGCCAAGATCCCCCCTGGGCAGAGCCCCACCTTCCAGGCAGGAGATCCTGCAGCCTACTCTGCCCGCCCTGGGTGCCCAGATACCCCCTCCTGCACCTCTGGGTGCCCCCAGGCTGAGTGCCGCGTCCCCCTCCTGCCCCCTGGGCTCACCCAGTCCCAGCTCCTGGGGCCAAGGCAGTGAGTGGGTGCCTGTGCCCTCCCACCAGCCACGCGCCCGCCCGGGGGCTGCCACACCGACGAGTTCCAGTGCCGGCTGGACGGGCTCTGCATCCCCATGCGCTGGCGCTGCGATGGCGACACAGACTGCATGGACTCCAGTGACGAGAAGAACTGCGAGGGGGTCACCCATGTCTGCGACCCCAACGTCAAGTTTGGCTGCAAGGACTCAGGTGAGAGCAGGGGAGGGGGGGAACCACTGCCCCTGGCCCCCTCAGACCTGGGGAAGGGTCTGGGACCTGCCTCAGCTCGGTGGGGATGGGGACAGCGGTGGAGGGACACCAGCTCTGGGTCAGCAGGGACCCTGAGTGCCTGAAATAACGTCTCCTCCACGTCTGATCTGCCCCCTCCTTGCTCCCCCATCGACAGCCCGCTGCATCAGCAAGGCCTGGGTCTGTGATGGCGACAGTGACTGCGAGGACAACTCGGACGAGGAGAACTGCGAGTCACTGGTGTGCAAACCTCCCTCCCACACCTGCGCCAACAACACCTCCATCTGCCTCCCACCCGAGAAGCTCTGCGATGGCTCCGACGACTGCGGTGATGGCTCCGACGAGGGCGAGCTCTGCGGTGAGTGTGGAGCTGGGCACAGGGACATAGGGTGTCCCCCAGCTGGGAACAGGACGAGGACCTGACGATCGCATCCTCTCTCCACAGACCAGTGCTCCCTGAACAACGGCGGCTGCAGCCACAACTGCACCGTGGCCCCCGGCGAGGGCATCGTCTGCTCCTGTCCCCTGGGGATGGAGTTGGGCTCAGACAACAAGACCTGCCAGATCCAGAGCTACTGTGCCAAGCACCTCAAGTGCAGCCAGAAGTGCGAGCAGGACAAGTACAATGTCAAGTGCTCCTGCTATGAGGGCTGGATGCTGGAACCCGACGGCGAGAGCTGCCGCAGCCTGGGTGTGTGTGGGTGGGCTGCAGGGGCTGGCAGCATCGCCCCCGCTGCCTGTGGTGGGGGGTGTCCCCCTGCTCTCGGAGGCTGAGTACTGTGCTGATGGGCATGTCCAGATCCTGGGGGGATCTGTCTGCTGATGGTGGACCCCTCAATGTCGACACTGGCACGAGCTGCCCTTTACGGTGCAGGAGTGTGGGTGGTCCCAAAGCTGGGGCTGGGGCCAGGAGCCGGGGACACCTTCCACCCACAGGGGTGGGGACCGTTGGTCCCACGCAGCCCCTGCCAGTCACTCCTGCCTTGTCCGTGTCACCCTTCTGACCCTGCCCTGCTTTCCCCAGACCCCTTCAAGCCGTTCATCATATTCTCCAACCGCCATGAGATCCGCCGCATTGACCTGCACCGGGGTGACTACAGCGTCCTAGTCCCTGGGCTGCGCAACACCATTGCCTTGGACTTCCACCTCAACCAGAGCTCGCTGTACTGGACCGATGTGGTGGAGGACAAAATCTACAGAGGAAAGCTGCTCGAGAATGGGGGTGTGTAGCCCTGGGGGCCTGGAGCAAGCTGGTGGGGGCCAGATAAGTGGGAAATCGGGGATGGGGTTCTGGGATAGGGTGCTGGCAACGATTCCTTGGCACCCCACGCTGGAACCCACAGCCCCTCTAGTGATCCCGTTACGCTCTCCAAAGTTGCTCGTTATGTAGGAGTTAATTAGCATTCCTAGCACTTTCCTAATTGCAGCCCAGCAGCTGGGAGCACAAAGCCGGGCCCCCTCCCCATCAGTGCTGCAGAGCTGTGGGAGGGGGCACCTCCAGCGAGGGCCTGGTGCCGGGCCACGGACGTGGGGCTCAGCCCTTTGGGGTTCAGACCCCGTTTGGGGAAGAAGCTTCCCCGTGCCAGTGAACCCTGTCAGGCCAGGTGGAGATGTTCAGGACTGCAGTGTGATGGCGGCGGGTGGGCCGGGGAGGAAGCAGCAGTCTGAGCCCTCCCGGCGCTGTGCCCCACAGCTCTAACCAGCTTCGAGGTGGTGATACAGTACGGGCTGGCCACCCCCGAGGGGCTGGCCGTGGACTGGATCGCTGGCAACATCTACTGGGTGGAGAGCAACCTGGACCAGATTGAGGTGGCCAAGCTGGACGGCACCATGCGAACCACGTTGCTGGCTGGGGACATCGAGCATCCCCGTGCCATTGCCCTGGACCCCCGCTACGGGTAAGGCAGGAGGGGACATCGGTCACCAGGACGCAGTGGCACCCTTGGGATCTTGCAGGGGAACCAGGCCATGGGCTCCTGTCTGGGCACACGCCCCACTGCCGATTCAGGAGGCAGAGCTTGGTATCCCCGTGTCCCCATGCTGACCGTCCCCGCTCGCTGTCCCTTGCAGGATCCTCTTCTGGACAGACTGGGATGCCAGCCTGCCCCGCATCGAGGCCGCCTCCATGAGCGGCGCAGGCCGGCGCACCATCCACAAGGAGACGGGCTCGGGGGGCTGGCCCAACGGGCTCACTGTCGACTACCTGGAGAAGCGCATCCTCTGGATCGACGCCAGGTAGCATCCGGACACCCATCCGTGCCCCGTGCCTCCCCTTCCCCATCACCTCTGGGCCTCAGCCCCCTCCCCGTCCCTCCCAGCTCTGGCACCTTCGCCCTTCCTTCTGTGTTATTCTGCCATTTGTCTGCTGGGCTGGGAGCGAAAACCTTTGCTCTGTGGGCTCTGTTTGTGTCTGCAACACGTTCCAGCCATTGCTCTGGGTTTTCTCCTCTGCGGGGACTGCGACTGTACATCAGCAGTCGTCCTCCGCAGCAGCAGCATGAAGCAGAGCAGAGGAGGCGGCTGCTTATACCCTGTGGGTTGTTGCTGTTGGGTTCAAGAGGCCTTTGCCTGTGCCCGGTAGCCCTTGCCCAGCCATCTGCCTGCTCTCACTGCTTGTCTCTGCTGGGCACAGGTCAGACGCCATCTACTCGGCCCTATATGATGGGACAGGGCACATTGAGGTGCTGCGGGGACACGAGTACCTGTCACATCCCTTCGCCGTCACCCTGTACGGAGGTGAGGTCTACTGGACCGACTGGCGCACCAACACGCTGGCGAAGGCCAACAAGTGGACAGGGCACAACGTGACAGTGGTGCAGAGGACCAACACGCAGCCTTTTGACCTGCAGGTGTATCACCCCTCCCGGCAGCCCCTGGGTGAGGCCTGGGGAAGCGGCGGCGGAGGGACAGGGCGGGGGGAGTGCGGTGGGGAGGTGTTGCTGGCGCAGAGCATTGCGTGGGAGCTGCTCCCACCCCCGTGGCTGCCCTTTCTCACCCCTGCTGAGCTGGAGGCCTCCACTATGGCCCTGGCCACCCAACACAGAAGTGTCCTGGGGTGATGAGGCTGATGGGTCAGAGCTCCTCGATGGGGCAGGGAGGGTCTGGGAGGTCTGCAGCTCTCTGGGGCTTCTTGGGTTGGTGTCCCCTGGAACAGGGATGTCACTGAGCCTTATGCCCTCTGCAGCTCCTAATCCCTGTGAAGCCAATGGGGGCAAAGGGCCGTGTTCCCACCTCTGCCTCATCAACTACAACCGCACGCTGTCCTGTGCCTGCCCCCACCTCATGAAGCTGGACAAAGACAACACGACCTGCTATGGTAGGGATCTGCCCAGGCCACCCTGGTGGGGGGAGGACAAGTGGGTTCTTCAGTGCCAGCTCTGCGATCAGGCTGAGGTCCCACGACTGCCCCTCTCGTCCTTCTCCCCAGAGTTTAAGAAGTTCCTGCTGTATGCACGGCAGATGGAGATCCGGGGTGTGGATATCGACAACCCCTACTACAACTACATTATCTCCTTTACGGTGCCCGACATTGATAACGTCACGGTGGTGGACTACGACGCCGTGGAGCAGCGCATTTACTGGTCTGATGTCCGCACCCAGACCATCAAGAGAGCTTTCATCAATGGCACCGGCGTGGAGACTGTTGTCTCTGCAGGTGAGTGTGGAGGACCATCGCTCCACACAGCTGCTCCCATCAGGTCCCAGACCCGCCAACCCTCCAGAGGCTTCGGCTTCATGAGATCAGCCCTTCCTCTTCATCTGAACATTGTCCCAGCCCCATTCTCGCCATTAACGACTCTCCCTTCTCTGTTGCCTTCCAGACCTGCCCAACGCTCACGGCCTCTCTGTGGATTGGGTTTCCAGAAACCTCTTCTGGACCAGTTATGACGCCAACAAGAAGCAGATCAACGTCGCTCGGCTGGACGGCTCCTTCAAGAATGCGGTGATCCAGGGGCTGGACAAGCCTCACTGCCTGGTTGTTCACCCCCTCCGGGGGTAAGTCTCTGGTGGGACACGGTGCCAGCACGCGTGGGGTCAGGCCGTGAGCGTCGAAGGAGGAGAAGGTGTACATGCAGGCACATGCGTGTGTGCACGTGACAATGCCTGTGTGTGGTGGGGGAGAGAACAGGTTGCTCTCCCTGTGTGTCAGTGTGTGTAGGAGGTGTGCGAGAGGAGCCGGGGCCACAGCTCGGGAGGTGTGCGCCTGTCGGCGTGCGCGAAGGAGAACAGGCTGCGGATAAGTGTGCATCCACAAGCGTGTGCCAGTCTGGGTGTGCACGGGGCTGGGCTGGGCGAGTGCTCGCAGTCACCAAACCCCCTCCGGGGTCCCGGCACTGGGGGCGAAGAGGCTGTCGGGCTGCCCGGGCTGGGAGAGGGGCCAGCTCAGGGCTGGAGAGGAGCCTAGAGAGCAGGCTGGGTGGCGGGGGCTGGCGGAGCCTGGGTGGGCCGGGAGGGCAGCAGAACTAGGCCATCTCCCTGGGGCTGTTGGAGCCACCGTGCTCAATGTCCCCTCACCGGTGCAGGAAGCTCTACTGGACAGATGGGGACAACATCAGCGTGGCCAACATGGATGGCAGCAACCGCACTCTCCTCTTCACCAACCAGAAAGGGCCTGTTGGTATGGACCCCCCCGTCCCTCCCGGTACCACCCCACCGTGGGATAGCCTTGCTGGCCCTAAAAGCCTGAACCCCGACTCTGGCGGCCCTGGCTGCCCAGGGGGCTGGTGGCTGGTTTGTGCCAGGTCACCCATTCTCTCCATCACCCCATCTGCTCTGCTGGTCCCATCCCACTTGGTGACAGTCACTGCGTGCTGCCCCGACACTGATGGTCCTCTTGCTTTCCAGGCCTGGCCATTGACTACCCAGAGAGCAAGCTGTACTGGATCAGCTCTGGCAATGGCACCATCAACAGGTGCAACCTGGACGGCAGTAACCTTGAGGTGATTGAGTCCATGAAGAGTCAGCTGAGCAAGGCAACTGCCCTGGCCATCATGGGTGAGAGCTGGCAGGGTGGTGGGGGTGGTTTATGAGGCCCTTTCCCTTTCTCCTGCCCTGCCCAAACACAGACTGCTCGTTGTGACCTCTAGCAGCTATGGAGGGGATGCTTCTCCACCAAAGGCTGAGCTCAGACCCCTTTTTCCATGCCATGGCATGTAAATCTGTGTGGAGCCACTGCTCTGCTGCTAGGGCGGGAGGGGATGGGGAAGGCTGCTGCATGTTCCTGCCTTCTCCTTCCAGGCGACAAGCTGTGGTGGGCTGACCAGGCCTCTGAGAGGATGGGCACCTGCAACAAGAAGGATGGGACAGAGGTGACAGTGCTGCGCAACAGCACCACGCTGGTGATGCACATGAAGGTGTACAATGAGAGCATCCAGCAAGGTGAGTGTGTGGTCCCGGGGCAGAGACCCTGCAGGGCCAGACAGCAGCTCGTCCGCTCCACCGGGCTGCCAGCGGGGCCACAGTCTGGCCCACAGTGACTGGGCGGCCGGCTGACCCTGTCCCTTCTTGCTGGCCCAAGCCTGGCCCTTGCCGGCTGGCCCAGAGCACGCACATCCCATGTGTCTGCCCCAAGTGGTGCTGGCCCCGGCTGCCCCAGCCTCTCCCAAGGCGCCCGCAGCCCTGCGGGTGTCCCCCGGCTGCCACTGACCCCCCACTTCTCTCCGCGGCAGCTGGAACCAACCCCTGCAGCTTGAATAACGGTGACTGCTCGCAGCTCTGCCTCCCCACTTCCGAGACCTCCCGGTCCTGCATGTGCACTGCAGGCTACAGCCTGAAGAGCGGGCAGCAGTCCTGTGAAGGTGAGTGTGCCTGTCCCCGTCCCCTCACCCGAACTACCCCCTCGGAGCAGAGAGACCCCACAGCCACCCACGGCCATGTGCTGCAGCTCTGCCTCTGCCACAAGGCCTGTGTGCCAGCGTCATGCATGGGGCGATGCTACCGCTCGCTCCGGTTGTGCGGGCTCCTCCCAACTGCCCCACACCTCCCTGCACCCAGCAGCGCCGCAAAGGGACCCCAGGGGCCAGAGGGACATCAGCGGGGCTCGGGAGGGGCTGTGGACTTGGGCCACAGCGAGACCCTCATGTGAGCTGTCCCTGCGAGGGGCTGGCGGCGATGAGCGTGGGGCACCGGGGGCTCTGGGTTTAGCGGGAGGAGGGGAGCAGGACTGCATGGTGGGAGCCCTCAAAGGAGAGGTGAAGCCCTGGCTGTCAGCAGCAGGTTTGGGTCACTGACTTGCCGCAATCACCGGGAATGGTGCCGGGCAGCCGGCACAGTATTTGCTTTGCAGATCCCCAGTCCCTGCCTGGTTTGACACCATCTCCCCTGGGAGGGAAGAGCCCTCCCCAGCTCCCCGGTCACTGCCAGGGCCTCTCAAAGGCTGTTTGTGTGCAAAATGTTCTTGGTGTTTTTGGAGGGAGCTGGCAGAGCTGCTGCACCATCTGGGTCAGGGCAGGCACTGAATAACAAGCGCTGCCCTGACCCAGATGCAGCACAGAGCCTTTGCCAGCGCTCGGGGGCGGAGGCGACTCTGGAAAGAGACTTTGCTCGTGCCTCCCCTGTGCTCCACTGTAGGTCAGGACCCCATGAACAGGCTGCTCCAAGGCTTGCAACCTGCAGGGAGGTCTGGGCAGGGCCCTCCGGCACGCAGCCCCTTCGCAGAGCTGAGCAGGGAAGGGCTTTGCAGCTGTTCCCGGGTTCCTGCCCCAGCCATCAGGAATCTGGTCCCTGACCATGTCCATGCTCAGTTTAGAGTGGTTTGTTCCCTGACCTCTTTCCACAAGGTTTGTCATTCCTTCTCCTGCCCAGTGTGGCGGTGAAAGCTCTCTCATCTTGTTCACAGAGGAGTTTGCTTCCCCTTGTGTTCATCCTGGTTAGCCCCTCTCATGCAGGGACCCAAGTGAAGGGGGACATCCCTCCCTCCGTGAGAAACCACAGTGCTGCAAACATGTCACCCCCTTGACCCCAGCAGTGTGGGCAGGATCAGGCACTCGGTGTCCGGCAGAACTGCCTCCCCCGTCCCCTGCCCGACTGCCTGCGGAGCTGCGGCTCCCGCTGCCAGCCCACGTCTCGCATGCGTCAGCCTCAGAGTCAGCTGAGTGGTGGGCGTAGGGGCTGCCTGTGCGGGGATGCTTCAGGCAGCCGCAGAGCCTGCCAGCAGGTCCAGCCAGCGCCATTCAGCCCTGCCCTGCCTTGCCTGTCCCTCTGCTGTCCTGGGCTGTCTGCCCAGGCCGGGGACTCGTGGTGCTGCTGTCGTGGCAGGGTCGAGCCCTCCCACCAGCCCTGCCAGGCTAATGCTCCTCCATGGGCTGCTGTCACAGTTTTCCATTAATCATGGCTGTCTGTTGAAGGGACGTCGTGTGGTTTTTGGGATGCATCTGACTGTCCCCGCATCTGTGTTGCAGGTGTTGGCTCCTTCCTCCTGTATTCAGTCCACGAGGGGATCCGCGGCATTCCTCTGGACCCCAACGACAAGTCAGATGCTCTCGTGCCCGTGTCAGGGACCTCCCTGGCCGTAGGCATCGACTTCCACGCAGGTGATGCAGGGGCTGGGAGCGGGACGACAGGGCTGGAGGGGTCAGGGAGGGGGAGTGCAAGGGAGACCGTCACCAGGCCCTCCTTTGGCAATGCTCTGCCGGAGAGCATCTCCCTTTGGCCACTCTGGATGAAGGAGGGTTTCAGGTCTCGATGCCAGGGCTGCAGGCTCAGCCCAGGTCTGTGCCACCCTTGGGGTGACCCAGGGGCAGTCACTGACACCCGCTCTCCTGCCTGTCCCTTCTCAGAGAACGACACCATTTACTGGGTGGACATGGGTCTAAGCACCATCAGCCGGGCCAAGCGGGACCAGACGTGGCGGGAGGACGTGGTGACCAATGGCATTGGCCGCGTGGAGGGCATCGCCGTGGACTGGATCGCTGGTGAGACAGGGCTCCAGCGTAGGGAGGAGCAGAGGGGCAGTCGGGGATTGGGGCTCGAGTGGGTGTTCACTGTCTCCTCTCTGCAGGAAACATCTACTGGACAGACCAGGGTTTTGATGTCATTGAGGTGGCCAGGCTGAACGGGTCCTTCCGCTATGTGGTCATCTCTCAGGGGCTGGACAAGCCACGGGCCATCACAGTCCATCCAGAAAAGGGGTGAGACACTGCACAAGGCCGCCTGGAGAGGGCCATTAGGTGGGGGGTGGGCACGTACTGGAGACCCCCAGCACCCTCCCGGCAGAGCTGTGATGGTTGCATGCAGCGGAGAAGGACCCGCACATCTGCCACACCAAGGGACAGGTCCCCACTGTCCAAACCAGCTGAATTTAATCGCCCTTTTGCTGATGGGCCAAGCTCTCTGAGAGCTCCTCGTGACTTTGTGGGTGCCAGCACCTCAGAAAATCCAAGTGGAGCCTCCCCAGACTGGCTCCAGTCACAGGGAGAGGAGAGTTGTTTGGATACAGGGAAGGATGGAGAACAGCACCTTACGTGACTGGCACGTGGGCTGGTTTCTGGGCTGCATCCAGCTGCAATGCAGCGCTCTGTTCCCCGGCTGCGGCGTGCTCTGCAAGCACGTGGCGGCTGGCAGATCACCAGGGGTAGAGGGATGAGGGGGAGAGGCGTTTGTCCTCTGCTCTGGTGGCCAAAAGGCCCAAGGATGCTGCTTCTGGCCAGCCCCATGGTCACGTCCCTGCTGTCCCCTGCAGGTATCTGTTCTGGACAGAGTGGGGCCAGTACCCCCGCATCGAACGGTCGCGTCTGGATGGGACCGAGCGGATGGTGCTGGTGAACGTCAGCATCAGTTGGCCCAATGGAATATCCGTCGACTATGAGGTACGACCCTGGGGCCTGGTGGGGAGCGTGCCAATGCCAAGGGTCCCTGCAGCTGTGCCCCTGCCGGTGGGGCCTCTGGGGACATGGCTGCCTTCCCCAGGGCCCTGGAGTCTCCTCTCCAGTGCAGGGTGGGGTGTCCAGGGTGATCATCTTCTGAACCCTGGGACCTTCTGCCAGGCGTGGTGGGAGGTGCGGAGGGTGCCTTAGTGCCACCCTGGTGCGCTGCTCCATTGCTGATGGGGATGCTTTCTCATCACCTCAGGATGGGAAGCTTTACTGGTGTGATGCCCGGACAGACAAGATTGAACGAATCGACCTGGAAACGGGTGAAAACCGAGAGGTTGTCCTGTCCAGCAACAACATGGACATGTTCTCAGTGTCGGTGTTCGAGGAGTACATTTACTGGAGCGATAGGTACCGTGCCCGGGGGGTCCGGCAGTGCTGGGGGGGCACCAGCCATGTGGGAGGGTGGGGGGAGCTGGTGGGTGCTATGGCGAAGGTGGTGGAGCTGGGTCCTACCACAGGGTGCTGCTGAGGTGGGCCCCACGTTGGTTGTTCAGTGACTTTGTCCCTTCTTAGGACTCACGCGAATGGCTCCATCAAAAGAGGCAACAAGGACAACGCCACCGAGTCGGTGTCCCTGCGGACAGGGATCGGCGTGCAGCTCAAGGATATCAAAGTCTTCAACCGGGCCAGGCAGAAGGGTGCGTCCAGGAGCGGGTGTCAGCCCCCCGTGCAGCGCTGCTGAGCGCTGGCGGCCGCCCAGGCTGGGCTCCCACGGCCGGCAGATGTGGGGAGGGGGATGGAGAAACAAACGACAAACGGGCCACTGTGTCCTCTTCAAAGAACCGTGTCGTGCTGTGGGCTGAGCCCTTTTCTTCACCCACTTCCTCTGGGAGCGGGGAGCGGTGAAAAGCGGCTGAGCGGGAGCATCCTCCTTCACAGAGCCTGCCCAGTTCCTCAGACAATCCCGTCTTTCCTCCCCAGGCACCAACATCTGTGCCCAGAGCAATGGGGGCTGCCAGCAGCTCTGCCTGTTCCGTGGCAATGGGCAGAGGACATGCGCCTGCGCCCATGGCATGCTCTCCGAGGACGGGGTGAGCTGCCGGGACTACGATGGCTACCTGCTGTATTCGGAGCGCACCATCCTCAAGAGCATCCACCTGTCGGACGAGAACAACCTCAACGCACCCATCAAGCCCTTCGAGGATGCGGAGCACATGAAGAATGTCATTGCCCTGGCCTTCGACTACCGCTACGGCTCCAAGGGCAGCAACCGCATATTCTACAGTGACATCCACTTTGGCAACATCCAGCAGATCAACGATGATGGCACGGGGCGCAAGACCATCGTGGAGAGTGAGTGTCACCGGGCTCCCTCCACGAGCATCTGCCTTCAGACCCCTCTTTCCTGTTCTCCCATGCCACCTCTTCCTGAACTCCCTCCTTGCTCTCCCAAGGGCTTTTTTTCCTTTTCTCTGTTGATGTATTTTGGTGTTTTCAAGAGGTGTTTTGAGTGGCAGCTGTTAAGGGTTCAGCTGTGAGCTTCCTGCCCGAGCCTCTGGACGAGGCAGCAGCCTGTGGTAGAGGATGCAAGTGTCAGGAGCAGTCTGCAGAGCTTGTTCTGGCAAGGAGAGTGTGTCACAAGGCTCAGGCGTGCACGTGGGTACGCATTGCTCTAGAAACAAGGCACTGCAGCAAACTTGGGATCTGCTCTGTGTTTGCATTTGACTTCCAAGACAGACCTGCCGAGCCTGAGCAACGCGTGCCACGTCTGGCCCTCTCTTCACCTCCAGCCCTCCGCTTGTCCTTGGCTGGTTTTATTGGCTCCTACAGCAGTTGAAGAGACCCCGTCTGTCTCTCTGCGTCACTAGGGAGCACCTCCAGCAAGGGTTATAGATGTGCTCGCTAATGAGTGTATTTACATTTGTCACTTGGGATGGCTGTTATCGCTGAGATCAGGAGAGCAGGGCCCATCTGTTGTAGCCGGTTCATTAAACCTTTTGCTGATCGTTAACGAGGGAGGAAGGATAGGTGTACAGTTCAAGTTCCTGGCCTGAGAGCTGGAGGGAAGGTCTCCCTGGTCGGCCACAAGTCTTCATCTTGTCACTTCGTGCCTCTGGGCCTCAGCTCTCCCCTGGCAGAGGGTGACCCTTCCCAGCGCCGCTGCTGCGGGGACAGGGGGACCCGGAGCAAGCCCTGGCCAGTGCAGGGGAGATGATCAGAGCATGAGCTTGAAAGCCAAATTCAGGTCCTCATTTCATCGTAGGTGAACATCACCCAGCCTCCCTTCAAGAAAGTGTCGTTAGCTGGCTGGTAGCAGGGGTCTGCCCAGGAGGCCCCTAAAGTCTCCTGGGATCTCAGCTTGCCCGTTAGCCCAGCCTTGCTGAGTCCCCTCAGGTGCTGCCGTATTGGCGCCGCGTTAGCAAGTAGCCAGAGCCTCTGAGGGATTTTTATGGGGTGTAATTAAAAGCAATAACTTCAGGCTGCAGGAGAAGCCGCGTCCAGGTGAGCTGGGCAGCCTTGCAGGAGCACAGGCTGGACACAACCCTTGCCTGTCCTCCCCTTCTGTAGACGTGGGCTCAGTGGAGGGGCTGGCATACCACCGCGGCTGGGACACGCTGTACTGGACGAGCTACACCACCTCCACCATCACCCGCCACACCGTGGACCAGAGCCGCCTGGGGGCATTCGAGAGGGAGACGGTGATCACCATGTCAGGGGACGACCACCCCCGGGCCTTTGTGCTGGACGAGTGCCAGAAGTGAGTGGCCATCGGTGGTCCAGCCAGCCTGCCCGGGGGTCCGCATGGTCCCAGGGCCAGCATCCAGGCGGACTCCCCTCCACTGGGGAGGAAGCACTGGTTCCCAGCACAGAGGGTATTGGACCCCAGGGAGGAAAGGCCCCGTGCCCTGCCCCCCTTCCTTCAGCACCCCAAAGGAAAGACACAAACCCCATCCCATCCCCTTCTCTGGCCAACTGGTACCATGGGCTACCGCATTTCCCAGCTGGCTGTAGTGGCCTCATTTATCCCTCTCCCGCCCTTTTTATGTGGGGACTATGTCCCATCTGTCCCAAAGTCCCTGGAAGCCCCGCAGCAGTGGAGGGGTGGGCTAAGCCAACACGTACCTGGCAGAGAGCTGGGGTTGCAAAGGCATCACGTGTCTCTCCCCTTCCAGCCTGATGTTCTGGACCAACTGGAACGAGCAACACCCCAGCATCATGCGTGCCACCCTCTCTGGTGCCAACGTCCTCATCATCATTGACCAGGACATACGGACACCCAATGGGCTGGCCATTGACCACAAGGCTGAGAAGATCTACTTCTCTGATGCCACGCTGGACAAAATTGAGCGCTGTGAATACGATGGCTCCCACCGCCACGTGAGTCCAGACCTGGCCCCAGCGGCAGAGCTGGAGGAGAACGGCGGGTGTCAGAAATGGGGCTGGCGCATTGTCATGGGCAAGCAGAGCTGTTCCTGGAGCTCGGGGAAGTTGAGCCTTCCCCCGGGGCAGACACCTGGGGATGGGCTGCCTTTGGGGTGGTGATGGGGGCTGTGACCCACAGCCAGGTTCCCTGACGCTCATGGTTTGCCAATGTCCGGCAGGTGATCCTGAAATCGGAGCCTGTGCACCCCTTCGGCCTGGCTGTCTACGGTGATTACATCTTCTGGACGGACTGGGTGCGCAGGGCTGTGCAACGAGCCAACAAGTATGTGGGCACTGACATGAAGCTTCTGCGTGTTGACATCCCCCAGCAGCCCATGGGCATCATTGCTGTGGCCAACGACACCGACAGCTGTAAGGACCCCCTCCACCGCACCAGCCACCGCAGCCTCACCACCCGGGGCCCCTGCTCCCCTGCCACCCCGCGCTGCTCTTCCACCCTGTCTGCAGGCCAGGGGAAGGGGAAACCCATCCCACCATCCTGCCTGGCCTGTCATTGCCCCTTTGGGACCCTCACGCCAAGGCCTGTCCATCTTCAGACCCTCTGCAGGCTGAAGAAAGAGAGAATTTGCCCCATTTATGCTCTTCCCAGGGCATCCTCCTTGCAAGATCTGGGGAGACTGGATGCCCCCAGTGCCTCCCTCATTGCCCCATCTGAAGAGCCTGGGGAGGATCCCATACTTTTCATCCCTCCAGCAGGGCGGACAAGGGGAAGGGGCTGCTGAGACTGTCCCTGGTGTGACTTCTCTCCGTCTCTCCTAGGTGAGCTGTCCCCATGCAGGGTGAACAACGGCGGCTGTCAGGATCTCTGCCTGCTCACACCCAAAGGACACGTCAACTGCTCCTGCCGTGGCGAGCGCATCCTGCAGGAGGATTTCACCTGCAAAGGTGGAGGGGAGGTGGAAGTGGGAGCTGGTGGGGATGGGGAGGGAAGGAGGAGAGGCCGGTCTCAGCCTGGCAGAGCTGACATTCCCCACACCCTCCCCAGCCCTGAATTCCACCTGCAACATGCACGATGAGTTTGAGTGTGGGAACGGCGACTGCATTGACTTCAGCCGGACCTGTGATGGCGTGGTCCACTGCAAGGACAAGTCAGATGAGAAGCAGTCCTACTGCAGTAAGGTTCCTCCTCTTGCTGCTTTGCTCAAACACACACACACCTCCCAGCATCTGCAGGCACCGTGCTCGAGCTCTCGGCTCTGCTCAGCAAAGGGAGCCAGGGTGCCTTGGGTGTCTTCTCGTGCCCCTCAAGTGCTTGCAGTCCCTCTCGGCCTCCCAGAGATGGGCCCAGCCAGGCCAGGCCTTAAGGGCTCCAGACCTTTTTCAGTTTTGGGGGGCAGGCTGGAGGGTGAGAAACCTTGAGCCGACGCAGTGGGGGCTGCAGCACCTTTGCTCTAAACCAGCCCTTGCTTCTCTGCCAGGAGGGGTCTCTGCTGGGCAAAGGCCAAGCTTGACCCTGCCATGTTGCCAGCACAGCACGAGGGAGCCTGTTTCCTAATCCTGCCTGTGTAGCTTCTTCCCCTGCTGAAGGGTCCCTGAGGAGCTGAGGCACCTGGGGCGCCGGCCCTCCCCTTGCACTCATCTCCTCCTCCTCCCTCACAGGCAGCCGCAAGTGCAAGAAGGGTTACCTGCACTGCATGAACGGGCGCTGCATCGCCAGCCGCTATTGGTGCAATGGCGTGGACGACTGTGGGGACAACTCGGACGAAGTGCCGTGTAACAGTAAGCAGGCTGGCTGGCTGGCTCCCGGCCAGCCCTTGCCAGGGCTCGGTCAGCCGTCTGGGGACAGGGACAGAGGCTTCGGGAAAGAGTTACCTTCAGCTTGACAGATCAGAACAGAGCCAGGGCTTAACGGATAGTCAAGGTCTAAATCCTACCTGTGCTGCTTGTACCGCAGACTGCTTTGTAAAGCTCACTCCCCGACAGCCGGGAGGAATAACTCCCGAGCGTGGCCGTGCAGCACCCAGAGCCTCCTGAGAACAGTGGTGTGACACCCAGGAGGAGCACAAGGCGATGGCAAGGCGCAGTGTCACTGCTCCTAATGGCTCCTGTGCTCCTGAGAAAAGGGCACCCAGGCAGCCCTAAGCGCAGCATCCCTTCAGAGCTGCAGGAGCCTGTCTGCTTGGTTCAGAACTGACGGGGAGGGTCAGGAGCTTCCCTGGGCCCGTCCAGGTCTGTTAGCAACAGGCCAGCTCAGGAGAGGAGCTCAGGCTGCCGGGCAGAGGGCGTGAGCCGGACAGGCACCAGGTCTCAGCTGGGAGGGGACCGGAGCTAGGAGAGCAGGGCCGGGCAGTCTGTAGCTGTGCTGGGCAGTGGAGGTCTGTGCACGCACGTCCGCAGTGCGAGTGGGGACCGTGGGGCGGCCGTACCCTCTGGGTCCCCCAGCACAGCCTCATCCGCTGCGGGGGCTTCCCCCTTGCAGAAACCAGCTGCGCTGCTACCGAGTTTCGCTGCCGAGATGGGAGCTGCATTGGGAATTCAAGCCGCTGTAACCAGTTCGTCGATTGCGAGGATGCTTCGGATGAAATGAACTGCAGTGAGTGCCCCAGCCACTGTCCCATGTTCCCTGCTGCCCCCCCAGCTCTGCTCTGCTGGAGATGCTCCTGACCTCTGTGCCTGCGGGGTGGGGGGCCTGGGTCCCTGCACCTGCTTTCAGTCTTTTCAATCTTTGGGACTTGTGCTGAACCGGGTAAGAGCCCTGGCTCCCATCCCATCAGCAGAGGCCAGCCCAGGTTAGCACCCCCAGCCCATCACTGCAGCCGCCCACGCCGTGCCCGGCACCTCACCCCCCAGCAGCCCACCAGAAATGCTTAACATGGTCCCGGCAGCTCGGGGCACGTGGGCAGAGTCAGCTCGGGGCTGCTCCGAGGAGGGAAGGGCTGTCAGCAGCAGGGCGAGGGCTCGTGCTGCGCAGTGGGAGCTGGACCGAAGGGTTGTGCCGCTGGCAAGCAGCACCCATCACCCAGGGCTCCTGTTGTGGTTCCTTGCAGCCGCCACCGACTGCAGCAGCTATTTCAAGCTGGGGGTGAAGGGTACCACGTTCCAGAAGTGCGAACACACCTCTCTGTGCTACGCTCCGAGCTGGGTGTGCGATGGGGCGAATGATTGCGGAGACTACTCAGACGAGCGCAACTGTCCAGGTGAGACTGGGGCGAGGAAAGGGGGCTCAGGCCTGAGAGATGGGGGGCATCGCACCAGCCCTCTGGCTGGGTGCTCCCCTTTGGGGTCTGTTTGGGCAGTGGATGCTTTATTTGCACACTGAGACCATCGTCCCTTGCTTGCACAGCTCCTGCACAGAGGGTGCTGCAGGGTGCTGATGCATGCGGGATCACAGAGTGCTTTTGGGGAGGAATCCTTTGGAGTTGGGCACTTCTGGGTTGGGAGGAGGCAGGACACGTCCGTACCATCACCCTTACCTGACGTTTCCTTCACAAAGCAGGTGGGAGGAAACCCAAGTGTCCGGCCAATTACTTCGCCTGCCCAAGTGGGAGGTGCATCCCCATGACTTGGACCTGCGACAAAGAGGACGACTGCGAGAACGGAGAAGACGAGACTCACTGCAGTGAGCGGCAGGGTGGGGAGAGCAAGGGGCTCCAGGGTGATGGCATGGGGTGGCAAGTGCAAGTGTGCTGGAGGGTAGGCAGGACCCTCTCCTCTCCCTGACATCCCTTTTCCAAGGACCGGACTCCAGATTTTTTCCCCCTCTGTGGTCTTATTCCACAAGTTTGGGCTTTTAACTGTGACCAATGCAAAAGTCCTGGTGCGTTTGTTTGCTCAGCGCATCCACAAGTGTCCGTGGTCATTTTGAAGGTGGCCAGTTATGGCTCACTTGAGTTACGTTTTCAGTTCCAACCTCCCTGAAGAAACCGCAGATGGAGCTGAGGAACTGGGGAACCTCCCCAGCTCCAGAGCAGGGAATCCCACACCGCTCCATGCAGAGCCTGCCAGCGTGGCGTGTGGGCACTGCCAGGCCTGGGCGAGCAGTAGCCCCAGCACCACCCTGGGCTCCAGCCCTGGAGTCCGGCTGGCCCAGTGTGGCCGTGCTCTGCTGCCGCGTCCTTCCCCCCGCATCGCCCTGGCTCTCACCCCTCCTCTCCTCTCCTCCTCTCCCAGACAAGTTCTGCTACCCCGTGCAGTTTGAGTGCAACAACCACCGCTGCATCTCCAAGCTCTGGGTGTGTGACGGGGCAGACGACTGTGGGGATGGCTCTGACGAGGACAGCCGCTGCCGTGAGTCTGCTCCAGCCCCTGCTCTCACCTCTCTCAGTCCCTGCCCGCGCTGCAGCTCCATCTCTGCGTATTCCTGCCTCTGCCCATCCCTTCTCCCACCTTTGCTTTCCTGTGCCATGGTCCTCACTGCTCTCCTGGGCCTTAGGACCCACATAGCCCAAGAGTGCCGGTTCTCCAGTGATGGGGGTGACTGGATTCCTTCCCGCTTCTCCCTTCCCCAGGGATGACCACCTGCAGCACAGGATCCTTCCAGTGCCCGGGCACCTATGTGTGCGTGCCGGAGCGCTGGCTCTGTGACGGAGACAAGGACTGTGCAGACGGAGCTGACGAGACCCTCGCTGCCGGCTGCTGTGAGTCCCCAGAGGGCTGGGTGCGTGGTGGGGCCAGAGGCTGGAGAGGAATGGGGTGTAGAGCAAGCCGAGCTGCCTGGGGGCCCCCCCCCCACTCCCTGGGGTCCCTGTCGGTAGCAGACAGGATGCCTTGTGCTGGACACGGGGACATTTGGGTGCCTTTCCCTGACTGCGAGGAGAGGAGGAGCATCATCCTGCACTAAGGGCACCATGTTGCCCGGGTGCTGTTCACAGCCATGGGATGAGGGCTCAGGCTGGGGGCGAAGGAGTGGGAGTCGCTGCCCCAACTGGGCTGTGCCTCAGCTCTTGTCCCCAGTGTCCTGAGACAAAGGGCTGGGGGGGCAGGCAGGAGAGCACGCAATCTGGCGGGGGGCTGACAGCCATGCCTCGTTGCAGTGTACAACAACACGTGCGACGAGCGGGAGTTCATGTGCGGAAACCGCCAGTGCATTCCCAAACACTTTGTCTGCGACCATGATGACGACTGTGGTGACGGCTCAGACGAGTCCCCAGAGTGTGGTGGGTTCCATGGGACTTGGGAGGATGACGAGGGCTGTATCTCCTGTGGCACTGGCCCTGGCAGCCACGCTGGGTCTCCTGGGTGCTGAGACGGGACCCTGAAAGGGTCTTCATCATCCAGAAGGGGTTTGATGGGAGACCAGGATGAGGGGGGAGCGGGAGGGGTTTGGTGCAGGAGAGCTGTCCCCCTCAGCCCCGCCGCAGGGCATGCGCCCTGGCACAGACCAGGTTTGGAGAGCACCAAAACCACCTGCATTTGCCACTTCCTTGGCCCCTGCGGTGCAGCACGGTCCTGAGGAGGCTGCAGGGAGGTTTGGGCGCCCATGCCATGGCTCTGTGGTGCCCCCGTAACTCCTGGCTGGCTCGGGAAGGTGGGCAGTGCCGTCTGAGCCCGCCACCCTCCTGCAGAGTACCCCACCTGCGGCCCCCACGAGTTCCGCTGCGCTAATGGCCGCTGCCTCAGCAACCGGCAATGGGAGTGCGACGGCGAGTTCGACTGCCATGACCACTCAGACGAGGCGCCCAAGAACCCGCGCTGCACCAGCCCAGGTACCTGTGGGGGCCGTGGCCGCGGAGCGGGGCCACCCGGCTGTCTCACGCTGACCACTGCCACCTCCCCTCCACCTGCTGCAGAGAACAAGTGCAACGACTCCTTCTTCCTCTGCAAGAACGGAAAGTGCATCCCAGAGGCACTGCTTTGCGACAACAACAATGACTGCACGGACGGCTCCGACGAGCTCAACTGCTTCATCAACGAGTGTCTCAACAAGAAGCTGAGCGGCTGTTCCCAGGAGTGCGAGGACCTCAAGATCGGATACAAGGTAGGGGCCCGCAGGCTGGGAGGCTCGGCTGGAGGGATGCTTTCCTGCTCCCTTAGCGTGAGGGTTGCTTCTGTCCTGCACCAGGGGCAAGGGGTGCGCACACAGGCTCTTTCGGCCCGTGATTGTGTGTGCTGCTCTTGTGTCTGCAAGCCGTCTGTGCCTGAGCCCACTTGTCCCATGGTGTGATGCCTGTCACGTCCCAGCGTGCAGGCCCTGGATATGTCTAACAGCTCCCGGTTGCCTCCTGCAGTGTAGATGCCGTCCTGGGTTCCGGCTGAAGGACGACGGGAAGACGTGCATTGACATCGACGAGTGCTCCACCACCTACCCCTGCAGCCAGAAGTGCATCAACACTCTGGGGAGCTACAAGTGCCTGTGCGTAGAGGGCTACAAGCTCAAACCTGACAACCCCACCAGCTGTAAAGCTGTCACAGGTGAGAGCTGAGAGCAAACTGGGAGGCAGGGATGCTCTTCTGGTGACCGTGGGATACTGCTGGCATTGGAGTCGGTCACGATGCTCTGCGAAGCAAAGTAGCTGCACCCGACTCAGGAAGGAGAGCTGGGAGGCGGTGGGGCAGGGAGGGCAGCAGATCCACAGGGGATCTGCCCGCGTCCCAGCAGCACTTCCCTGACACGTCTCATGGTTTCCCTGTGCAGATGAAGAGCCCTTCCTCATCTTTGCCAACCGGTACTACCTGAGGAAACTCAACCTGGATGGCTCCAACTACACGCTGCTCAAGCAGGTGCGAGAGGAGCCAGGAGCAGGAGGGGGCACCAGCCCCACGTGGCCAGGGGTTTGGGGTTGGAGAGGGGCCCTGCAGGGCAGGAGACCTGCCAGCCTGGGAGTTTGGGCTCTTGGCTTCCCAGGCAGACAGTAGATCCTGGGAATCCAGGATCTCGCTATGAGTATACAGGAGCTGCACAACAGTTGCCTGTAGGTGCTTTTAACTTCTCTGCTGCAGGGGCTGCAAGTTGAGGCTGGGGGCTCACTGGTCCCTGTAAAGCCCCCGTGACCCTGTGCTGGCAGGTGAGGCTGTTTCAACACTTCTCCCTTCCTCCCAGGGGCTGAACAACGCAGTGGCTCTGGATTTTGACTATCGGGAGCAGATGATCTACTGGACAGATGTCACCACACAGGGCAGCATGATCCGCCGTATGCACATCAATGGGAGCAACGTTCAGGTGGGGCCTGAGGCAGCGCCTTGGGCACCCCCGGTCCGGGCAGGGGGGGCACAGACTGGCACCACGGCCACCCTGGAACTGGGCACAAGCCCTGCTGTGGGGTCATCATTAGGCTCAGGGCATCAGCCCAGGTTGCTGCGGGGATGTTTCGCAGCACCCTCCTGATCAGAGGTGGGCTCCACGCTGCACCAAAGCAGTGGGCAAGGAGGGCTGGGGGAAGAGAGGAGTGAGGAAAGGGAGCTAGGCAGGACCATCTGCAAGGGCGATGTACCGGGGAAGGGGGATGTTGTCATCCCTGAGGGACCAGAGCAGGATATGGGTCTCCTTGTCCAGCTGCAACATCTCTGTTTTCTCCCAATAGGTTCTGCACCGCACTGGCCTCAGCAACCCTGACGGGCTGGCTGTGGACTGGGTGGGAGGCAACCTGTACTGGTGCGACAAAGGTCGGGACACCATCGAAGTGTCGAAGCTCAACGGCGCCTACCGCACTGTGCTGGTGAACTCGGGCCTGCGTGAGCCCCGGGCACTGGTGGTGGATGTGCAGAATGGGTGAGAGCATGGGGGACCTGGACCTTCCCCTCAACACAGGGAGGGGCTGGTGGCCCCCCTGCCGCCTTGCCGTGGTTTAGCCACACAATGGGCGGAGTGTGGCTGCCGCTGTGGCTTGGGCCAGACTCAGCCTCCCTCTGCTCTTCTCTTTCATGCCCAGTTACCTATACTGGACGGACTGGGGGGACCACTCCCTGATTGGGAAGATCGGCATGGATGGCACCAACCGCAGCGTCATCGTTGACACCAAGATAACTTGGCCCAATGGCCTCACCCTTGACTACATCAACAGCCGGATCTATTGGGCCGACGCACGGGAGGACTACATCGAGTTTGCCAGCCTGGACGGCTCCAACCGGCACACGGGTGAGAGCACCGGGGCTTTCGGGGCACTGCCAGGCCTTTGTGGGATGTGGGCTTTGGATTGGTTGTGGGAACAGGAGCCAGGGCTACTGGGCATGGTCCCCAGCTCCAGCAGCTCCTCTGTGCCTCTGACCGGGGGAAGAGGTTTGTTCCCAGGCTGAGCTGTCCCTGGAGAAAGGCTGCGCTGTGGGAGGGTGGTGTGGGGCAGCCCCTTGCTGAGCCGCCCACTCCCCCTTGCAGTGCTGAGCCAGGACATCCCGCACATCTTTGCACTCACCCTCTTTGAGGATTTCATTTACTGGACCGACTGGGAGACCAAGTCCATCAACCGGGCCCACAAGACTACGGGAGCCAACAAGACCCTGCTGATCAGCACACTGCACCGCCCCATGGACATCCACATCTACCACCCCTACCGCCAGCCTGACGGTGAGCCATGGGGCCAGGGATGAGGGGCTGGGGTGGCCCTGGCGCTGCGGAGCAGCCCTGGGCAGGAGGCTGGGACTGGGCACGACATGCAAAGGGACTCCAGGTCCAGGTTGGGCAGAGGGTGCAGGAGAGGGGTGCACGGTGAGAAGGGTCTCACAACCATGGGTTCATGTGCTACCCCGAGGGTCCCGCCCTTGTTCTGACTCACGGTTGTCTCTCTGCTCTCCCCAGTTCCCAACCATCCCTGCAAGACCAACAACGCTGGCTGCAGCAACCTCTGCCTCCTCTCACCGGGCGGGGGGCACAAGTGTGCTTGTCCCACCAACTTCTACCTGGGCAGCGATGGCAAAACCTGTGTCTCCAACTGCACGGCCAGCCAGGTAGCAGCCTGCCTGCACCGGGGACATCCCTCCTGTGGCGAGCATGTGCCTGTGCTCGTGTGCGTGTCCCTCCTGCCATGGTTCTGCCAGGTCCCAGCTCCTCTGCTTGTGCTGGTGCCTGCGCTGCGTATCTGGGTGCTGGTGCGCACACGCCTTCTCCAGGCGCGGGCAACACCTCCCTCCTGTGGCACTTCCCAGCACATACCGACTGCGGTCGTTTGGGGGTGCCCAGGGGAGCCAGAGACCCTCCGGCTCTGGAATGACCTTCTGCCAGCCCCCCTTCCCCCAGCGGCTGTGTGGCGTGGGCTCAGGTTAAGGCTTTGTTCCAGATCAGGACGGGGTGCCCTTGGCAGAGTTCCCTGGGGACAAAGCCCTCTGGGGTCCTCCCTCCCCATTCCGAGCTGCCCTCACAAGCTCATCTCTCCGTTGCAGTTTGTCTGCAAGAATGACAAGTGCATCCCTTTCTGGTGGAAATGCGACACCGAGGACGACTGTGGGGACCGTTCGGACGAGCCGGAGGACTGCCGTGAGTGCCGAGTGGGGCTGACCACAGCCCACGGTGCCTCCCAGCACCGCAGCCACGCTGCCTGGCTCTTGCCAGCCCTACGGCATCTCTGCTGGCTGGAGCAGCCGGGCGGTGCTTGTGTGGCTGCTCTCCCAAAGCCCTGCTGCTGCTCTGCCTTTGGGACAGTGCTGCTGCTCCCTGCCCAGCTCCGGCAGAGGGGAGGGTCACCCCGTTATCGGGGCTTAGAGAGCGGTGGGACAACACGCTGTCCCTGCCTGGGGTGTTGCCCCGTGGAGAACAACAGCCAACTGCTGCCGTGGGGGCAGAGCTGCCCCTTCGCTGCAGCAGAGCCCAGGGCTGGGTTCTCGGTGCTCAGTCCCTGCTGAGGACCCCAGAGAGGAAAGCGGGAGGTTAAGGTTTGCCCTGAAAATGTTCCCCAGAGCAAACATCTCACCCTGTCTTACTCGCCCCACAGCTGAGTTCAAATGCAGGCCAGGGCAGTTCCAGTGCTCCACTGGGATCTGCACCAACCCAGCCTTCATCTGTGATGGAGACAACGACTGCCAGGACAACTCAGATGAAGCCAACTGCGGTAGGTTCTCCACCTCCCCTTGCAGCCCCCAAACCCCAGCAGCGCTGCAGCGTCTCAGCAGAGCAGAATGTGGCGTGTCAGCTTTTGACCGTGCTGCCTCCCTTCCAGATATCCACGTCTGTCTGCCCAGCCAGTTCAAATGCACCAACACCAACCGCTGCATTCCTGGCATTTTCCGCTGCAATGGTCAGGACAACTGTGGTGACGGCGAGGATGAGAAGGACTGCCGTAAGTGGGGAGCTGTTAGCCGCGTTAGGGATGGGGAGCATGCAGGGTTCGGGTGAGTTCAGTGCTGCATCAGATCTGTGTCTCTGGGTATTGGCTTCTCCGCAGGCTGGCTTCTGGGTGATCCTGCCCCTGGGCACGGGGCTTTCTCCTTACCTCTGCTCTGCATAGAGCCTCTGTCCACCTCACCCTGCTTCCCCTACAGACAATGCTGTTTCCTAGTGGAAACTAAATCCTTAAATCCCTCAGGGTGACAAGTTCAATATTTGCTGTGGATTTGCACCAAACCTGTTGCACAGCTGAGGGATCTCGTGGCTTCTGCCCTGTCTCCCTGCAGCTGGTCGAGCCTTCTGGGATCACCACAGGGCTCCTCTCCCCTCCCCTCTTGCGTTACATGGTCACCAAGCGTGGCCAGAAACTTGTGATGCCCAGAGTGTCTGCGCACCTCTGCTCCGTGGGGTGTTCTTTGCGGGGTGGTGCTGGCAGACCCCTGCCCGCCCTGTTGCCTCTCCTGACTCTGTTCTCCCTCCTGCAGCGGAGGTGACTTGTGCCCCCAACCAGTTCCAGTGCGCGATCACCAAGCGCTGCATCCCCCGCGTCTGGGTGTGCGACCGGGACAACGACTGTGTGGATGGCTCCGATGAACCTGCCAACTGCAGTAAGAAGCCTGCGCAGGGAAGGGGGGGTGGGTCCGGCCACACCGAAACCGGGAGCTCCCCTGCAGCCAGTCACGACTGTGTGTCTTTGCCCGCGGGATGGCGAGTCCCTGTTCAGTCCCTGCAGGGGCTGCAGGCAGAGGGTGATGGTGGCGGTGGCTCTGCCTGGGTGTTTCCCGCTGAGATATTCCTCTCTGACTTCTCCCGGGAGAACTGCTTGAAAGGGTGAACTCCCCTTTCCAAGCAAGGGTGCTGCAGTCAGCTCCAGGCTGCTGGCACAAGGTGTTCATCAGCCTTGCAGAGAAAGAAATGTGCCTGGCCAAAGCTAACGCCACCTCCCCTCCCCATATCCCTGTCACCCCCCAGCACAAATGACGTGTGGTGTGGACGAGTTCCGGTGCAAGGACTCGGGCAGGTGCATCCCAGCACGCTGGAAGTGCGATGGGGAGGACGACTGTGGGGACGGGTCCGACGAGCCCAAGGAGGAATGCGGTGAGCAGAGAGTGGGGCTGGGGAGATGAGCCCAGAGGGAATCTTGTGCCCCCCACCTTCCCTGAGGGTCAGGCTGCCCTGGCGCTCTGTCCCCTCCACCTTCCTGGGGTGCCTGGGGCTGGGGGAGGTTTTAGCTGCTCCTTTTCCGACCCACATGGGCGCTGCTGGCAGAGAGCAGCACTGCCCACCCTGCTAGCTGCCATGGCCATCCCTCCCCTTGTGCAGGGACAATGCTGATGCCTGTCCCTCTCTCGTCCCTCCCAGACGAACGCACCTGTGAGCCCTACCAGTTCCGCTGCAAGAACAACCGCTGCGTGCCGGGTCGCTGGCAGTGCGACTACGACAACGACTGTGGGGACAACTCAGATGAGGAGAGCTGCAGTACGTGCCACATCCAAGCCTTTGCTATCCTGGGAGCCGGCTGTGCGGTGGAGAAGGGAGCGGTTCAGATCCCCCCAGCCCCTCTGGTGCGGGCTGTCCCCCCAGCTATGGGGGCTGATGGCTGGGGAAGCCCAGGGAGCTGCCTCTTTCCCCTGGAGAGAACGTGCCTGACTCCAGGGGTCTGCTGGCCTGGTCCCGCAGCCAGGGCTTGGCTGCCAGCTGTTCTGAGGAGAGTCCCCAGGGTGGGACAGGTAAAAGGGAGGAGGTGACCCCAGCACCCTCCCTGGCACGCAGCACACGGGCCCTGTGCGGCCATGCTCGCTCGTGGGGCTTGTGGGTACCTCGTCCCACTCATGGGCACTTCACCCCACTCGTGGGCACCTCATCCCGCTCGCGGTGGAGCAGGTTTGCTGTAGAGCATCGCCCCGTGCGTTGGCCCAGCCTGGCAGGCAGCACCCTTTGGAACGGTTTGGCCTGGGAGGGCAGCGGGGACACACGGAGGCTTTGGGAGGGGAGCTGTGGAACCAGCTGAACCCAGGTCACAAACCTGACCTGGATCAGCCTGTGGGAAGGCGGCTGGTCCCCAGAAGCCACAGCGGACGGTCACGTTGCTGCCCCTTAATGAGTTATCGCTTGTTAGTGGAGCTGTGCCAGCACCCGCCCTGCTGAGCAGCAGGGGACTGGGACCGTCCACAGGTCCTGGGGCTCTGCTGCAGGCAGGAGCCCGGTCCCGTCCCTCTGGAGGGGCCTGAGCTGACCATGGGATGGCCCCTGGGTCTGTGGCCAGCTGCGGGGGCCCAGGCAGAGCCAGACTCTCTTCCCACCGTGCAGCACCTGCTCCGGGTCCCTCTGTCTCCCTGCAGCTCTCTAGGGCACAACTTTTTTTTCTTTTCTGTTGTTTTCATGTCGTGTTTTTGAGTTTGTGCCATTTCACTTCATCTTATGTTTTTCTCCATTTTCACACTGTCGTTATGGGGCGCTCAGAGGTAGGTTCCTGCCAAAATCTTTTAATTCCATGTACAGATTCTCTAAAATAAATGAAGGCAATAAATTCCAGGTGAGGGCAGAGGGGTCGGGACTGGACAACCCAGGTGGATTTACTGAGCATCAGCACCAGCATCTCCCTCCGCTGGAGCCGCAGTCAGGGAGGGTCCGACCCTGCTGGCTCCACTGCCAGGACCCGTGCATGGCTCATTCGTGCCTCCAAAATCTGTCCCCACCTTGACCCTTCCTGCTGCAGCTGGACACCCCCTGCCCCTCTCGTCCGCTCAGTCCTGTCAGCTTCTGCACTGGCCGGAGCGGCTGCCTGCCCCGACACCTGGGGCCTCCCCGGGGCGATGGGGAGGGGAAGGGTCCCCAGAGATGTCCCGGGTGGGCGGCCGCGCCGCTGCCCTCCTCCTGCAGACGATTTGGCACCATTGGTGCCGGCCCAGTGGGTGCGTTGAGCTGCGAGAGGCCGTGTGTCCCCATGCCCTGTGAGGGGAGGACGGGTGAGCCAGCTCTGCCAGACCTGGCCAGGGCGCCGCTGCCTCTCCTCCTGCCCCAGCCTTCAGTGGAGAACGGCCTGGGGGACAAGTGTAGTGGGACACTGCCAGAAATGAGTCTGTATGTCCATAGTACCCCCAAAAAACCCCATTTCCCCGCAAGAAGATGGGAGCCCTGGAGTGGGATGGGAAGGGGGCTGGGAGCTGGTATCAGCTGTGCCCCTCTCTGGCAGTTCCCCCGGCTCTGCTTGCACCCACCCTGTCCCCAGTGCCACTGGATGTGTGTCTGTGTCAGCCTGTGCCCCCCCTAAGCTGTTGGCTAGGGACACCTTCTGCCCTCGCAGCCCTGCCCGCAGCCTGCGCCCCTGACTGCCCTCTGTTCTGTGTCCCCAGCGCCCCGGCCCTGCTCCGAGAGCGAGTTCTCCTGTGCCAACGGCCGCTGCATCGCCGGCAGGTGGAAGTGCGATGGGGACCACGACTGTGCGGATGGCTCTGACGAGGTACAGTACCGAGAGCAGAGGCTCCCTGCCAACACCTTCGCCCTGTCCACGTGTGGGACTGGGGACGCTGCTGCTGCCAGGGGTCCCCCACCCCCAGGAGGGGCTGAGAGCCTGGTCCTGGGGTGCAGACGCAGGATGGGAGGCTGTCGCTGCCGGGGCTGTCCCCGCTGACTGCTGTCCCTCGCCCTGCCCCTGCAGAAAGACTGCACGCCACGCTGCGAGTTCGACCAGTTCCAGTGTAAGAACGGGCACTGCATCCCTATGCGCTGGCGCTGCGATGCTGATGCGGACTGCATGGATGGCACCGACGAGGAGAACTGCGGCACTGGGGGTAATGGCAGCGCTGCGTGGCTCCCTCAGGGCTGGTCGTCCTCCCCCCTTGACCTCATGTCTCCTGTGTCCTTGCTGGGGGTGGAAGCACTCCCCTGTGCATGTGTCCGCACCCTCTGCCCGGCCCCAGGGCATCACAGATACATAGCTGAGCCCTGGAGAGCCCCCAGCTATGCTGGAAATTGGAGTTGTGGCTGCAGACCGGCATTTCGGCAGCCAGGCAGCACTGGCTGACATGTCTCCTCTTGCCCTGTGCTGTGACAGTTCGCACGTGTCCGCTGGACGAGTTCCAGTGCAACAACACGCTGTGCAAGCCCCTGGCCTGGAAGTGCGATGGGGAGGATGACTGCGGGGATAACTCAGATGAAAATCCGGAGGAGTGCTGTGAGTGACACCGCGACACCGCGTTGCCTCTCCCCACTCCTGGCAAAGCCCCTGCCTGGCACACTGGGGCCGCAGCCCACTCCCAGCACCCACGTGCCGGGGAGGGGTGACAGTCCCAGAGCTTGGGCACTGCTGTGGGTACCCGGGGGGGCTGTTGGTACCTCGGGCACCGCTGTGGGTACCCGGGGGGGCTGTGGGTACCTCTGGCAGCTCGACGTGTCCCCTCTAGATGGGTCCCCCAAGGGGCGGCTGGTGGGGCCAAGGGGGCAGGAGGTGGCTCTGGTTGAGAGAGCGGTCGCAGAGGTGCTGAGCCAGGTGTGGGGCTGGCAGTGGGGAGCCGGGGCTGAGAGGGCAGGGGGCTGGGTAGAAGAGGGCTGACCCTGACAGCAGCCGGGCAATTGTCTTTGCTTCAGTCTCTTTGCTTTAGTCTCCGGAGCCCGCTCGCCCTCGTGGGACAGGCATCCCCAGAGAGCGGGCAGAGGCCGAGCAGCAGCTCATGACAAGTGTGACAGCCTGGCTATGGCGTCTCCTTTCACCGTCACCATTTGTTTCTGTTTGCTGGTGCAGTGAAATTCCAGTGTCCCCCCAACAGACCGTTCCGCTGCAAGAACGACCGGGTATGTCTGTGGATCGGTCGACAGTGCGACGGCATTGACAACTGTGGAGACAACACGGATGAGAAGGACTGCGGTGAGTGGGGCTGCCCGTGGGCACCGCTCTGCATCCAGCGTGGACGGGGCAGTGGGTCGCCACTGCCCTTGGGCTGCTCCTCGCAGAGCCCTGGGTTTAGCCCAGGTGTTGGGGTTTGCTTTGCCTGCTCCTTCCCAAAACCAGGAGGCTGGTGCAGGCATCCTGGGTCCTTGCCTGGTCCCTTCCTGCACCGTTCACAGCCTGTGGCTCCTGTGGGGAGGTTGCCCAGGGACACGGAGGGTCACAGCCCCTGCCTGTGCTCCCACAGAGTCTCCCACGGTGAAACCCAAGAGTTGCAGCCAGGACAAGAACGAGTTCCTGTGCGAGAATAAGAAGTGCATCAGTGCCAACCTCCGCTGCAACTTCTTTGATGACTGCGGAGATGGCTCTGATGAGGAGTCCTGCTCCCACGGTGGGTGGGGAGCCGGGGTGCTGGGGGAGGCGAGGGTGGACACTGGGGAAGCCGCGAAGGCACTGACGGCATGTCCCGCCCCAGACCACAAGTCCTACGACTGCATGACCAACACCACCATGTGTGGAGACGAGGCCCAGTGCATTCAGTCGCAGTCCACCACATACTGCACGTGCCGCAGAGGCTTCCAGAAGGTGCCAGACAAGAACTCCTGCCAAGGTACTTCCCGCTGCTGCTGGAGAGGGCTTGGGGTCAGGCTGTTGGGTTTATGGTTGGTTTTTGCCAGTAAGATGTGTCTTCGCGCCTGCGGAGTGTCTGGGGCATCAGAAATGGTGTCCTTGGGGCACAAACGTGGGGAATGGGGAGAGACGGGGTCCCAGACCAGCCCCCAGAGAGGGGGGCATGGGGGGCATTGCATGGGGGCACCCCCTTGACTCCTGTCTCCCGCTGCCCAGATGTCAACGAGTGCCTGCGCTTTGGGACCTGCTCCCAGCTCTGCAACAACACCAAGGGCTCCCACGTCTGCAGCTGTGCCAAGAACTTCATGAAGACGGACAACATGTGCAAGGCAGAAGGTCAGGAGGGAACGGGGGCCTGCACAGACCCTGTGCGTGCCCGTGCCACCCTGCAGGACCCAACCGCTCTTCCCTCCCTGCTCTGCCTGCTCCCCCTGCACCTCTGCCCACCCTTCCGTGGCACTGCTGGTGCCGTCAGTCTGTCCGTCCCTGGCAGAGAAAGCCCCAAGGGGGTGCCAAGCTCCCGACGACCCTGTCCCCTGCCCCACCGTGGAGCTGGGCTGAGCCCCTCCTCCCAGCCCAGCGCGCACCAACAGCTCCTCCTCTGCAGGCTCTGAGCACCAAATCCTCTACATCGCGGACGACAACAAGATCCGGAGCATGTACCCCTTCAACCCCAACTCCGCCTACGAGCCAGCCTTCCAGGGTGACGAGAACGTGCGCATTGATGCCATGGACATCTATGTCAAGGGCAACAAGATCTACTGGACCAACTGGCACACGGGCAGGATCTCATACCGGGAGCTGCCTGCCTCCTCTGCTGCCTCCACCGCCTCCAACCGCAACCGGCGCCAGATCGACGGCGGCGTCACCCACCTGAATGTGAGCTCTGTTGGGGGCATGGCGGGAGGCACCAAGGCCAGGCTGCCGGTGTCCTCTGCCCTCACCTCTCCCCCCTTTCTGCCTTTCACAGATCTCAGGGCTGAAGATGCCGCGGGGAATTGCCATCGACTGGGTTGCTGGGAACATCTACTGGACAGACTCAGGGCGAGATGTCATTGAAGTGGCGCAGATGAAAGGCGAGAATCGCAAGACGCTGATCTCGGGCATGATCGACGAGCCCCACGCCATAGTAGTCGATCCACTTAGGGGGTGAGAGACTTGAGCCCTTTCTCCCTTCCCTCTGCCCAGCCCTCACCGCGGCCCCCCACACCACCAAGCCCGTCCGTGGCAGAAGCTCCCTGTGCTCCACGTCACTCTCCATGTCAGCTCGAGTTGCTGTGCCTTGGAATCAGCCCTTGGGATCACGTCAGTGACTCCAGGACACTGTGGGGAGAATGCGGGCGGGTTTCTCCACCCATGGGGCATTGGACTGTCCTGCTCTTCCCCTCCTCCTTGCTCCCCTGCCGGGAATGACCTGCCCATGTCCTTCACAGGACTATGTACTGGTCAGACTGGGGCAATCACCCCAAGATTGAGACGGCCGCTATGGACGGGACACTGCGCGAGACCCTGGTGCAGGACAACATCCAGTGGCCAACAGGTGAACAAAGAGGGGCGCCAGGACGGGCACGAGGGGTGGCGAAAGCCTCGACAGGACGGACGTACAACTGGCTCGTGTTGGGGAGGCTGCGCCTGGCAGCTCTGAGCCCCGTGACAGGAGCGTGTGGGGGCCACGTGGTCAGGAGGGGCTCGCGGTGGGCTGGGGGTCTGTACCTCACCGCGGTTTGTGCCCCCACAGGCCTGGCCGTGGACTACCACAATGAGCGGCTGTACTGGGCCGACGCCAAGCTCTCTGTCATCGGCAGCATCCGGCTCAATGGCACCGACCCCGTCGTGGCCATTGACAACAAGAAGGGTGAGCAGCCCCCAAGACCCACCAGAGCAGCAGGGAGGAGAGGGACCTGCCCAGGGGCGATGTCCCCAGGGTGGGGTCCCAGCACAGCCCAGCTCCCTGGGGCCCCTGGGCTGGGCCACGCTGCAGGGCAGACCCCAGTGTGGAGCCAGGGATGCTCGGCAGATGGCAGTGAGCACGGGCTTTCCTCGTTAAACACTCCACAGCAGGACAAGAGCCTGCTGGCACTGCTGTCCCCCAACACTGTCCCCCTTATATGGGGGTGGGAGGCCCTGGCCTGAGATCCATCCAGAATCCCTCACCCACCCTGCCCGGTCTGTGCCACCCCTGCCTGCACATGTCCCCTCCTCGCTTCCCCAGGGCTGAGCCATCCTTTCAGCATCGACATCTTTGAGGACTACATCTACGGCGTCACCTACATCAACAACCGCATCTTCAAGATCCACAAGTTTGGGCACAAGGCTGTCACCAACCTGACGTCTGGCCTCAACCATGCCACCGACGTCGTGCTCTACCACCAGTACAAGCAACCGGAGGGTGCGTGCTGGGCCTGGGACCCCCGTCCTGCTCCCAGGATGGGAGCGGGGGGTGCCCGGGGCCTCCTCTCTGATGTGGGGTGCCAGAGGGCGAGGGGAGTGCTGTCAGAGCTTGGGGCAAGAGGGGACTCGGCCACCCAGCTTCCCTGCCCAAAGTCGGCGGGCATCTGGATGGGCAGCGCAGGGGGGGTTAGTGGGGAGGGGGGTGGACTGGGGGGAGGCCAGCAGCAATGGCGAGCTGGCAGCTGTGCGGCATCAGGGGACGGGCAGAGGGCTTGGGCAGCTGTAGGGCCGTGGGGGATGCCCTAAAGCTGTTGGGGGGTAGTCGTTTGCCTGAGGGCTGTGGGTCACCCCAGCGTCCTCACCCCCCCTCATCCCCTCCCCTCTTGGCAGTGACCAACCCTTGCGACCGCAAGAAGTGCGAGTGGCTCTGCCTGCTCAGCCCCAGCGGCCCCGTCTGCACCTGCCCCAACGGCAAGCGCCTGGACAACGGCACCTGCGTGGTCATTCCCTCGCCCACCGTCTCCCCCGTCGGTAGGTGGTCTGGAGGAGGAGGAGGAGGAGGAGGAGGAGGAGGGTCCCGCTTTGCACGCTCCCGCTCACCTCCATCCCTCTCTTCCCAGTGCCCACCACTGACACCTGCGACCTGGTCTGCCTGAACGGCGGCAGCTGCTTCCTCAACGCCCGCAAACAGGCCAAGTGCCGCTGCCAGCCCCGCTACAACGGGGAGAAGTGCCAGATCGACCAGTGCTCCGACTACTGCCAGAACGGGGGCACGTGCGCCGCCTCCCCATCGGGTGAGGCTGCTGGGGGCGAGCTGGGGGGGTCGGGGCTGGTCCTGGGCAAACAGACAGACGGGGAGCACGCTGATGGCTCTTGTCCTCAGGCATGCCGACCTGCCGCTGCCCCACCGGCTACACGGGGCCCCAGTGCAACCAGCAAGTATGCACAGACTACTGCATGAACAACGGCAGCTGCACCGTCAACCAGGGCAACCAGCCCAACTGCCGCTGCTTGCCCACCTTCATTGGGGACCGCTGCCAGTACCGTGAGTGCTGCCTGTCCCTGGCGAGGGTGGCTGGGGAGGGTCAGACTGACCGGTCCCCCCTTTTCTGGGGGATACTTTTTGGGGACCTTTGGGGACAGTGCCTGAGAGGTTGGACTCCCAGATTACCCTCTTTTGGGGGTCTGGGGACCCGGGGTGGTGTGGTGCTCTGTGGGGGACCGGGGCCACGAGCAGCACTCTGGAGGGGGCCGGTGTGGGGCGGCCCACCCTGACCACACCGTCCCCTGCAGGGCAGTGCTTCGACTACTGTGAGAACGACGGCATCTGCCAGATGACGAGCAGTGGCGCCAAGCAGTGCCGGTGCCCTCCGCAGTTCGAGGGCACCCAGTGCCAGGACAACAAGTGCTCCCGGTGCCAGGAGGGCAAGTGCAGCATCAACAAGCAGAGCGGAGAAGTCTCCTGCATGTAGGTGCCAGGGACATCGAACTCAAGGGAGGAAGAGGGGATGGTGGGCAGAAGGACCTGAAAAAACCACCCGCGTCCCGGTGGCCTGATCGCTGGGGACTGGCTGTGGCTGAGCAATGCTGAGTCAGTAATTCAGGACAGCTAAGGAATCCGGGAGAGCTCAGGGCTCTGCGAGGAGGCGATGGAGCTGTCTCTCCCCCAAGCCCATCCTGATGTCCCAGCAGCCATCGCTGCGGCACAGCGATGGGCTACCAGCCCCCAGCAAGCAGTCCTGGGTGCTGGGCGCGGGGGCATGGGGAGGGCAGGGGTGCACGTGTGTCTGATCCTCTCTACCCCGCAGCTGCCCAGATGGCAAGATAGCGCCCAGCTGCCTGACCTGTGACAATTACTGCCTGCACGGCGGTACCTGCTCCATCAGCGACAAGACGCAGCTGCCCGAGTGCCTGTAAGCAGATCTGGGGGCTGGGGGGTGCTACAGGCGGGCTACTTGCCCCCTCAAGCAGAGGGAGCAGGCGACTGACAGACCCCAATCTGTGTGTCCCCCCCAACCCCAGGTCTGTGCCCCACCTCTCCCTCCCCCTCCCCGCATGCTGTCCTGCCCCCGCTAACCCCGGTGCTCTCCCCGTGCTCTCAGGTGCCCGGTGGGGGTGACGGGGACGCGCTGCGAGGACTTCATTGTCAGCGAGCAGCAGAGCAACCGTACGTATGGGGCAGTCCTGTCCCGGGGAGCACTGCGAGGCCTGACACCAAACCGGAGGGGTCGGGGGCACATATTTGCCTGTGAAGGCGGGGTTGCCTGGTGCCCCTGTGCAACTCCTGAACCCCATTCCTAGGGGGGGGGGGGGGGGGGATGTCCTTTCCCGCAGGCAGGGCCAGCCCTGGCTGCTGGACCCACTGCTGCCCGGGCAAGCGGTCGCCAGTCCCTGTGCATTCTCTGACCGTCCCTGCACCTCTCGTCCCGCAGGAACGGCCTCCATTGTCATCCCCATCCTGCTGCTCCTCATCCTTCTCACCGTGGTGGCTTTTGTCTGGTACAAGTGGAGGATTAAAGGGTGAGTCCAGGCTGCTGGGCACCGGGAGGGAGCATTACCCAGCCAGGACGGAAGCCCCCTCTGCAGGGCTTGAAAGCCTCGACTGTGCGGGACAAGCAGGACCCGCTGGTGGGGTGGGGGCCCCGTTCGCTGCAGGCTGTGTTGCTGGCACTGACCCCCTGTCTCACACCCTCCCCAGTGCCAAGGGCTTCCAGCACCAGCGGATGACGAATGGTGCCATGAACGTGGAGATTGGGAACCCCACCTACAAAATGTACGAGGGGGAGCCCGACGACGATGTGGGGGAGCTGCTGGACGCAGACTTCGCCCTGGACCCTGACAAGGTGAGGAGCGGGGTCCCCGTGGCACAGAGGGGCCATCAGCTGTGCGAGGTCCAGCCCAAAGCGGGGGATGCCGAGGGCGTGCGTGTCGAGGGGGGGGCACATCGCTGCTGCAGCGTGAGGGCTCCAGGGGCTGCTCTCTGTGCAGAGGGGCTGGGGGCTCCGAGGGGCTGCAAAAGCTTCAGGGGTGGGGGCTGTGGGGAGGGATGGCAGCAGCCACAGGGTCAGTGGTGCCGTACCAGGAGGGGGTTGTGGCCGGTGCGGGCTCTTGCCCAGGCACCCTGGGCCAAGGAGCGCCTCCATGCCCCGTCCCACTCACTCCCCCCTCTCCGCAGCCCACCAACTTCACCAACCCCGTCTACGCCACGCTGTACATGGGCGCCCACAACAGCCGCAACTCGCTGGCAAGCACGGACGAGAAGCGGGAGCTGCTGTCGCGGGGTGCAGACGACGACCTGGCAGACCCCCTGGCATAGGGGCAGGACAGGGGCAAAGGGCTGCCGGGCCCCCGCGCGCGGGCCCAGCACAGACACCCATTGCAGGAGGCAGGCGGGGGCCGGGGGAGCCAAGAGCCACTGTATAAATGTACAAATGAAGGATTATTACTTTTCTATGTGAGCAGTATTATTACCTGTATATTCCCCGGTACCAGGCCTCGGCGCCTCTCATTGCCAGATCCGGCTTCGGTTTATTTTAAATCTCTTTACATTGGGCCCCCCCTTCCTCCCCTGAGCCAGCGTTTGGGAGCAGGGGCTGCGCCGGGACAAAGGCACTGGGGCCGCACGGCCAGGGCTGACGGGAGACGCGGGTCACCGCTGCGCAGGGCGCGGGCAGGAGGGGGGCAGAGCGGGGGCCGTACCCTCCCCAGCTCTGGGCTCTGCCCCCCCCGGCCCCTGCAGCTCCCCTCTACTGGGGGCCGGTTTCCTTCCCCCCTCCCCCCCACCCCCCCCCGCCAAATCTGCTGCTCCCCGGGTCCCTCCTCCTGCAGCTTGGCCTCTGCCAACCTCCCTCGGTCCCCATTCCCCTCCCTGCCCACCTTTTCCTCCACTGTCCCCCCACCCCGCTGCTCCCTCCCGACCATTCTTGGCTCTGCCCGACTCTTCTGGGGGACAGGGACAAGAGTCCCCACTGCTGCCCCCAGCCCTGTTGCGGCGCGGAGGGTCCCCAGCCCCACGGCCCCTCGCTCAGGCTTGTCGCCTACACCTCACCTGCTCTCCAACATGCACATTTTTTAACAGGAAAAAAAAAGGAAGAAAAAAAAAAAAAACAAAAACATGGAAATGACCTAGCTTTTATAGTAGAAATAAATAAACGCATGTGGGGGGAGGGCGGGGGGCGACCCCATCCTTTTATTGGGGGGAAAATGTTTTAATAATTTTTGCTGGATTACTTTACAACTAAACAAAACAGATATTGTTATAAATAAAATTTTTAAAAACTGACGAGCCGGGCTGCTGCTTGGTGGGAAGGGACGTGCTGGGGAGGTGGCGGGGGGGGGGAGCCCAGGCCCCAGTGCCAGCCGGGCTCCGGGTCCCCCGGTGCGGGGGTGGGGGGGGTGCGCGCTCTCGGGGTGCGGCGCTCGGGGGGGGGTGTGTGTGGTGTGTGTGTGTGTGTGTGTGCGCACACGCGTCTGCGACGGCTCCCCACAGCGCCTCCCGGGGCACGCGGCTGCTGCTGCCCCGGCGGCGGCTCCTTCCCGTGCGCGGCGGGGAGCAGAGACACCCCGAGGCACCGGGCACCGAGCGCCGGACACCGGGCACCGAGCGCCGGACACAGGCCTTGGGCCCCGGCGGTGCGCGGTGCCAGAAGCCGCCACCAGGTGGCGCCGCCGCCCTCGAGAACGGAGCGGGGGGGCCGCGAGCGCCGCCCGTGTGTGTGTGCCCCGCGTGTCCTCCGTGTGTCCCCCCCGTCTGCACCCCCCGCTCCGTGCCCCCCCGTGGCGCAGGGCCCGGTCCCGCAGAGCCTCCCGCGGGGGGGTGGGGGGTGCTGGGGCTGCGCTGAGCGAGGGCTGGGGTCGCCTGCCCGGCGTCCGTCCCTCCCCAGTGATCGCTCGTGTGCCGCGGCCACGCTCCTCCCGCGCAGCCCTGGGCACTGGGCCGCGGCCGGCAGGGACGGCCGGGGGGGCACTAGGTGTTGAGGGTGCGGGGCTCGGGATGGACCCCCCGGGAAGGACCCTCCCTCTCTCCTCGGACGGCAGCGGGGGCCGGAGGGCAGGGCCGGCCGGCCCGGGGTCTCGCGTCCGCCGCGGCGGGCTCGGGCTGAGCGGGACGGGGGTCGGGGCCGGGACGAGCTCGGGGCGTGAGGCCTTTGGGCCGGCAGCCGCCCGCGGCCCCGCTCGGCCGCGCCGTGTGCCCGGGCCGCAGCAGCAGAGCCGGGTGCGGGGTGCGAGGGGAGCCCGCGGCCGTGGCGGGGCCCCCGTGGCACCCCCGGCCTGTGGCTCGGCAGCGCGGGACGACCCGCAGCACCCTCCTTGCCAGCACCCGCCCCCCCCGCCGATGCCTCCGGCCCCCCCGGTCCCCTGCGGATGCCGAGCCGAGGACGCGGCTGCTGCCTTTGAAAACCCCCAAACCCCTCTGCAAAGGGATCCGGCGCGGCCCGAGCGCAGCGCGGCCCTCAGATCTATTTCAATACCGGCTCTTTGTTCACTTATCGGTTTCTTATATCTTCTCTAGAGGTTTTTTTCTCCCTTTCCTCTCTCTCCCCCCCCCTTTTCTCTTCTTTTTCCTTCAATCTTTTTTTATTTTTTTAAGCCTTCACTTGTTTCCCCTCGCCATGCTTCTGCCCTCCCAGATCCAAGGCCAGTGGGCTGTTAATTGGGTGGGAGGGGTCTTCCCAGAGCCCCCCGGACCCCTGCAGACCCTGGTGTCCCTTTGCTGCCTGGCGAGACTGTCAGGGACACCGGGACCCCCCCGGGGGTTGGCTCTGGCAATGTGGGGCGAGGCCCCCGGCCGTGCGGGGTAGCGGCTCTGGAGGGGTTGGCCACCCGCAGCCCCTGGCCCGGGTTCGGCGTCCCCCATCCCTTCCCCCCCCCGGGTCAACGGGGAAACTGCAGCACTGGGGGGAGCCGGCGCTTGGGTCCCTGGGGGGATTGTTGGGGGTCCTGGCTGGGCAGGGACACTGCCCAGGGGCACTGTCCCCAGCGACACTGCCCGGGGCTGCCGTGGGGACCGTGTGGGGCTGCTGTGGGGCTGGCTGGGACCCTGCAGCCCCACGGTGCCAGGACTCCTCGATCCCCTCGCTCCGCACCGGCGCTGCCCTCTCCTTTCCTTTTCCTTTCTCTCCCGTTTCCCTTCATTTCTCTCCTTCTCCCTTTCCGTTGCTTATTTCTCCTTTACCTTTTATTCATTCTGTCTCCACACGTCCGCGCGGTTCTGCAATGCTCCCCCCATCCTGTGCTTGCCCCCAGCCCTGCTGATACCAAAGCCCCTGCTGGCAGCTTCCCGGGAAAGGCGAGTAGATAATAATAGTAATAACAGCAACAATAATAGCAATACCAATAAAGTGATAGTGCTGGGGCGGGATCCCCGCTGAGCTGGGGGGGGATGAGAACACCTGGCAGACCCCTCCGAGGGGGCCGGCACCGGGCTGGAAGGACGAGCACACGCGTGTGCGCACACGTGTGTACATGCAGGCGACGCAGGTTGCATGTCCAGCCTGAGCGCAGTGCATGTGCTGCGGGTGTTTGCACGCTCCAGGGTGTGCAAGGCAGCGGTGCCCATGTGCGGGCGCCCGTGGTGTGTGCGCAGGGCCTGGGGGGCCACCCTGCTGTCCCCCTTCTCTGCTGGAGTATTTGGGGGGGCAGCATCACGGGACCCTCTCCCCTCTCCAGGGCAGGATGGAGGTGGGCAGGACTGTTCCCCCCTCGGTGCAAGCACATCCCCTCGGACAGGAGCAGGACCGGGGGGATCCCGGGGTGCGGGGCTCTGCCGGGAGAGGGGGACAGGACCGGTGGCGCCCCGGGGGGCTGGGGTAACCGGGGAGAGGGGGGGCAGGACCAGGGGGATCCCGGGGTGCGGGGCTCTGCCGGGAGAGGGGGACAGGACCGGTGGCGCCCCGGGGGGCTGGGGTAACCGGGGAGAGGGGGGGCAGGACCAGGGGCATCCCGGGGTGCGGGGCTCTGCCGGGAGAGGGGGACAGGACCGGCGGCCTCCCGGCAGAAGGGGGTCGGCCCCCGCTCCCGCCCCTCCCCAGGCCCTGGGCCGGCCCGGGGGGGCGCCCCGGGGCGCGGGCAGGCGCTGGGTGCGAGGTCCCCGGGGCGCCCCCCGGAGCCGCCCCCGCCGCCGCCGCCCGGTGCCCGCCGCCCGGTGCCCCCCCCCGCGGGGGCGGCGGGCCGGGATTGGCGGGGCGCCGCGGAGGCGCCGCCCGGCCCCAGCAAGTCTCCAACTTTCTTCCTGCCTCCCCTGGCCGCCGCCTCCCGCGCCCGCCCCGCCGCGCTCCCGCCAGCCCGGGAGCCCCGCGGAGCCCCGCGATGCTCCGCCGCCGCCTGCCCCTGCTCGGGCCCTGGCTGCTGCTGCAGGTACCGGGGGGGACACACCGGGCGCGCCCCGCCCGCGGGCGGCAAAGTTGCCGCTGCCGCCGGGGGGGTGCGCGGTTCCCGGGGGGGGGTGTAATTACCGGCGGGGGTCGCAGTTGCGGGGGGGGGGAGGGTGTTTCGTGCAGTTATTGTGAGGATGGTACGATTCCGGGGGGGTCTGTGCCTTTCCGCGGCGGAGGGGGGGACGTGCAGTCCTGGCGAGGGGGGAGGTCGTGCAGTGGGGGGGGGGGGGGGGGGGGCGTGTGGCTACTGGGGAGACGGGCAGTTTGGGGGGGGCGTGCGGTCGCGCGGGGGCTCGGGCAGTCACGGAGACAGCGGACAGTCGTGGGGGGGTCGTGCCATCCTGAGGAGGGGGTCGGTCAGTCACGGGGTGGGGACGTTTGCAGGGCGGTGAATGGGAGAGTTGTGTGGCGGGGGGGGGGGGGGGCACCGGGCAGGGATTGCACAGCGCGGGGGAATGGGGGGGTCCTGCTCGCCCCAAGTTGGAGCGGGCTCGGGGCTGTCCCGCACTCGGCGCGGGGGTGCGGGGCCCCGCGCTCGGACACCGGGCGGAGTTGGGGGCCGGGGGCGCCGGGGGGGCGGGGGGAGAAGCGGCGGGTCCGGCCGCCGGGGCAGCCCCCGTACAGCCCCCCCGGCTGCCAGCAGCCCCCCCCCCCCCCCCCCCCCGCTCCGTTGCAGGGCGCGGAAGGCGCCGTCTGGCAGGTGCGGGGGGGGGACAGCGATACGCGCGAGACGGAGCCGCGCGTGAGCGTGGGGGCGGCCGCGCGTGGGCGGGTCGGGCCCTCGGGGGGGGGGGGCTCTGCGGGGGGGACGGGGGGTGCACTTGTCCCGCAGCCCGCACCTGCAGCACACCTGCGGGGGGGGCGGGTGAGACCCCCCCCACCGGCCGGGGGGCGCGGGGGTGCCCAGCTGCACCCCGGGCTGGGGCGACGGAGGCTCCCGGCCCCGCCGGGGGGGCGAGCGCTGAAACCACCTGCAGAGGCGACGCCTCATCTCTGTCCTGACTTGGTGCGGGCTCAGCTCCAGCCCCCGCAGGGCCTTCACCTCTGCCGGGGGGGGCATCTCCCCCCCACCTCCGTCCCCACCATGTCCCCCGTGGGGGCTCCCAGCCGGGGGGTCGGCGGATTTACCCCAGGGATTTGGGCTTGGCTTTGCCGAGGCGGGTGGGGGGGCTTTGCCTGTTCCTGCCCCTTTGCCTGTCGCTGGCGGCTGGGGAGAGGCTGCTGATGCAGAGACACCCCCCCACACCCGCAGAGCCCTCCCTGTGATGTCCCCCGGTCCCAGATACTAAATGTTTCCCATGGCCACTCACCCCCGTGCGTCCCCTCTCTGCCACCTCCTCTTGGAGCCCAGCGAGGCTTTTCGCCCCCAGCCAGAGCCGCCGGGTTTGGGGGCTACAGCTGCAACTGGCACTGGTGTCTGTGGTGGTCATGAATGGGGGTGATTTGTCGTCCCCCCCCCAGCCCTGCCGGGGGGGCCGGGCTCATCACCCAGCAGATCTGATTTCCTGACACTCCATTTTTACTTTCTGTGTTTCATGAATAAAATCAAACGAGTCAATTCCCTCTCGGGAATTGGATGCACATCAGGGACCCCCCGCCCCCCCCGCACAACCCTACCCTCCAGGCGAAGGCTCTTGCAACTTGTCTCTCTGTGGCGCGCTCGCTCGGTGTGTATAGACGGATAGATGCGTGTGTGTGCGCGTGTGTCTGTGTGTGGGGGTGGCTCTGCGTGACCCCCCCCCCCTCCCCGTGTCCATCTAACGCAGAGCATCTGTCGGTGCTGGAGCTGCTTCAAGACAAATGGTTTTGTTTTGATGAAATCAGGCACAGGGCGCTGCCCCTGTGTGTGTCGTCCCGTCCCGTCCCCCCCCTCCCCAGCAAAGGCAGCAGCACTGGGGGGCGAGGAGGGGGCTCACAGCCGGGGGGAGCGGGACCATCCCGGGGCACGGGGTGGGCAGGTGGGTGCCAGAGCCTCCTGCTGCGTGGGTGGGGAATAACCCCGGGGGTGCTGGCAGGGGAGGGAGCCCCCACCCCTCTGCGGTGTGGGGCCGGGGCCAGTCAGGGGGCCTGGGGCGTCCTGGCGTGGGCACAGGTTACAGGGGGGGCCGGGGGCCGCACAGGGGAGGGGAAATGGAGCTGTTCCTGCCCCTCGGTCCTCTGGGCCTGCTGGGGAGGAACTTTTCTGGCCCCCCTCATGGGGGACAGGAGGCAGCAGCCCTGTCCCAGGTTGCCGCACTGGACCCAGGCTGCCCAGTACCACGTCCCGCTGGGGCTGTGGTGGGAGCAATGGGCGAAGAGGCAGATGTGGCTGCCCCCCCTGGAGCGAGCACCTGGGGTACAGTGGGAGCGTTCGCCCCCGGGTGTGTGTTTGTGGGCGCGTTCCTGCCGCGGGAAGGACAGACCCCAGGGTGCCTCCCCGCCGTGCTGCGTGTTTGTGATTGTTCCTGCTGGGTGCACGTCTCCCTGCTGGGATGGACAAGCTCTCCCAGCCCAGCGGGTGCCTGTCCCTGCCATGGGGTGCACATCACCTCCCCCGGCCCCCCGCCCTTCCTGGCTGCTGCCACCTGGGATTTGCCTTCCCCGTCCCTGCGCCCGGGCTGGGGGTGGCAGCGCTTGGGCAGGTGGGGGAGATGCTGCCCAGTGCTGCCTGCAGGTGATCTCCCTGCCTCAGCCGTCCTCAGCTTTATGTTTATGCATTAGATGTTTTTTTTCTGGGCGTTGAGCATTAAATCTTGGGGGTCCCTCAGAGGAGGGCTGGCCTGGCTTCCCACTGGTTTGGGTCCCGTCCAGTCCCCCAGGTGCACCCAGAGGCAGTGGGAGAGACCCCCGTCCGGGGCAGGTGCCTGGGCACTTCCCGCAGGGTCCTTGGGCTCAGAGAGCGGCTGTGATTTTGCAGAGAGGAACCTCCTGGCCTTCCCAGGAAGCGGGTGCCAGCCTTGGCCCTGCGGTCCCCGATGCCTGGGTGATGGCATGATCCACACCAGGTGCTGAAAAAGAGCCAGCGGTGGCAGAGGGCGGCGTGCCACCGCCCCGGAGCAGGCAGGAGTGACCAGGGTGCAGCCGGGATGGAGAGCGGGGTGTGGTGGCTCGGTGCAGCAGTGGGGCTGGAGCCAGGACCCCGAGGGTCGTTCCTCACCCCTGCTCTGTCCCCATTGCCAGCCTGCGCCTTTGCAGGAGCCTGCCTCCCCACACCGTGCCTCGGTTTCCCTCCTTCCTGGGGGAGGAGGTGAGAGAACGGGTGTCTGCAAAGCACCTGGAGTGTTGCTGGCAGGTTTTTCTTTCCTGGATTAACCCTTCCAGGAAAATCCTGCCTTGCGGTGCCGGTGGCCGTGCCAGCAGGAGGCTGGTGGCATGGGACACCAACCTCCAGGAAACTCACCGGCTTCCTTCCCTTTCCCTTGCTGTCACCCAGGAGCTGTCGCACCTCCGTCCGCTGGGCTGTTGGCTGACAGATGGCTTCACTCTTAAGCAGATGCTGCCAGCCCTTTTGGTGCAAGGACACCCCTATTCCCCACCCCCAGCTTCCATTAACGGGGAGAGTTTAACCCTTTCATGGCTCAGAGACATGTACCCCATTTGGGGCCAGGGGAGGGGAAATGGGGTTTGGGTGGTGGCACAGCCCTGCAAGCCCCTGTCTGGGCAGGGGTCCCTCGGGGGGCAGAGCTGCAGGGAGCAGCCCCAGCAGGATGGTGCCCGGACGGCACCCGCTGGGGCGGGGGGAGCAGCTCCGAGTGTCCCCCCTCTCCCGGCTCCTGCGGGTCTCCCGAGCGGAGCGTGGCTGCGGCGGGCGCTGTGTGCTCAGCATGGCTGAGCTAATCTATCGCCAAACAAACACACACTGTTATTCTGAAAGAAGGTTTCCAAGCGACTCATTTCCCTTTTTCTAATAACTCTTCCCTGTGGTGCCCTTTGCACCCCGAGCTGGGAGATTCAATAAGGCTGGAGCCTGGAGCGTGGCGCAGCTCAGCCTCCCGCCGAGGGGGGGGGCCGCGGCGGGGTAGGGGGGGCACCCAGGGGTGCCCCCCAGCCAGACCCACTCCTGCTCTTCCGCCGTGTTGTTCTGGCTGAAATCCGGGGCCTGCTTTATTGCTTTTCCCCCCCCCTCTTGTTTTTAATTGCCAGTTTTCTGCCAGGTACCGGCGGGGGGGCTGGGAGGGGGTGGCCCGGGCTGGGACACGAGGCAGCCGGCGAAGCGCGCGCTTCCCCCTGCCACAGTGCCCCGCTGCTAATCGCACCCACGCCAATTAACACTCCCAGATTAATGACTTTTGTGTCCCGTCCCCCCCCCGCCTTCCCTGCATCCACAGTCCTGGCCACTGGTGGCCCAACAGTGGGCGATGCCGTGCTGAGACCCTGGTAGCCGAAGCCTCCCCCTGCCCCCCCACTTGCCCTGGCCAAGCTCCAGCATCTCTGAAGAGCTGCCTGGCTCAGCCTTCGCGCTCGGGTGCTGAAGGTAAATGGCCCAGGAAAGATGAAGCTTCCTCTCCAGCCGCTTGGATTGCTGCTAAAGAAATAATCACGTCCCTGTGCCCGTGTTCCCCCCCCCCCCGCCTTTTTTCCTGATCGCTGTTGCAAAAGGAAAGTCATTGTGGAAATGAGCGCCCAGCCTGCAGAAACCGTCGGCTGCGAAGAGCCTGCAGGGCCCTGCGCTCGCGGGGGGATTCATTTTCCCCTCCCCAAATAAATCCCCACTGGAGCCTGTTGCTGGGAGCGGGGCTGGCCCGGTGCCACCAGCCCTGTCTGGCCCTTGTCACTGTCCCAGCAGCTGGGCTGGCCGCGGCGGGTGTCAGGGTGGGCAAAGACCCTCTCATTTCTCCTCTTGTCCCCCCAGCACCGGGCAGCGAAGCCTCCGTCCTCAGCGAGCGGGGCGATGCTTTACGCCGCTGCGCCTGCCTGGGTGTGGGGGCCTGGGCAGGGCGGTGCCTGCGAAACGGGGCTGAATCCGGCCCCCGGGGGTCACGAGGGGCTGCCAGGGGCCGGTGGGCTGCAAGGACCCCTCGTCCCCTGCTCCTGGCAGGAGCCGCTGCAGGGGGGCACAGTCCTCGTGACCCCGGGAGGGTGCAGCCCCAGAGGAGCTGCGGCCCCAGCGATGCCCTTGAGGGTCCCCTGGGTCTCTGGGGGGGGTTAATTGGCCTCTGCTGCTGGGGGGGGGATGCGGGGGACAGACATGTCCCTGATGCTGCTCCTCCCTTCCTTCTTCTGGGGAGAATGAACCCTGGCTGGACCTGGGAATGTGCCGGGGAGGAGACGGGGAGGTGCAGTGCTGGGGGGGGCACAGGGTCCCTGTTGAGGGGACAGCCCCGCATTCGCCCCTCTCCGCGGTGACCTTCACACCGGCCATGTCTCATCGGGGAGGGGGGAGGGGGGGGTGTGGTGCAGGGGGGAGAGGGGGCTGGAAATGCAATTTATGATCCCGCCTGATACAATCTTATAAAATTTCCCGGGCACACTCGAAATTACATTTCCATAGCTCAGGAGAAGCGATCTCCTCGCACGCCGATACCTGCCACTTTTATGGCTACATTTATTGCAATAATAAAGTGAAACGGTGAGGCGAGGGGGTGGGGGTGGGCTGGGGGGGAGGAGAGGCAGCTGTGCGGAAGGTGGGGGGCTGCGTCCCTGGGGGCCTGGGGTCACTCTGGTTTAGGGGGGGCTCAGGGGAGCTGCCACCTCTCTGCACCCCCCAGAAAAACCTCACCTGCCAAAGAGCCGGGCAGCGCTGGAGGAGTGGGGGGCGCCCTGCAGCCCCCTTCACTGCAGGGAAACTGAGGCAGAGCCACAAGGGCCGAGGCGGGGGAACGCGGGCGTCCTGGCTGGGCACCCGTCGCTGCCGGGGATGCGGGAGCGACCTGGGAACGGTCCCTGCCGGCGCTGCCTCTGTTTCCCCACACGCCGCCTGCGTGAGCTGCCCGCCCCTGCCTGCGCCTGAGCGTGAGGGGTCTCAGCCGAGGGGACCGCGGCCCCGGCACCATGCGGGAAGGGAGCAGCCCCCCCCACTCCCCGCTGACCCCCCACCCCATGCGGTGCCAGGGCCGCCAGCCGAGCCAAGCCAGGCGTTCCAGGCAGGCTGGGCTCCGGCTGCTCCGGGGGACGCTGGCCACGCGCCACCTGGGCGAGTGGGATTCAGTTTCCTCCGAGCCCATCAGCTGCACGTCCCCATCCCTCCCGCCGCCCCCGTGTCCCCTCGCCGCTGGCTTGTGCGCATCCGCCTGCACACCCCTCTCCCCCTTCCCGCTCCGTTTATCTCCTCATTTTCTCATTCATTCCCTTTTCTTCCTTGAGTCCAATGAGTCACACAAGCCCTGAATCCTTTGCCTGGTGCCGTCTCCTCCCTTCTATTATATTTTTTTCCTTTGCTCTTAACAGCACTTTTCTTTTTCACCCGTGGGGGGAGAGACTGGGGATGTACATTTTTCCCTGCTCCCCCCCCCCCCCAGCCACCTACCAGCTCCTGTCTCACCATGAAGCCCTTAAAAGTAATAAATAAATAAAACAACGGCTGAGAAAAGAAAAGGCAGGAAACGAGTGACAGGGAAAAGGAACCAAAACGAAAGAACGAAGAAGGAGGGAAAAAAAAGTCCTACTCGGGCTATGAAATATTTATTAGCCAGCGCGTGCCGAGCGCGTTAATAAAGCCGCAGCATTTGCATATTTTTTCCGTCTGCAAGGAGCGAGGTGTCTGTTTAGGGGGTGAAGGCAAACGCGTCTGTGGGAAGCCGATTTCTCCCGGCCCTGCGCAGGTCGTGCTCCCGCACGAGGTGACGCCAGCCCTCGTGCGAGGGTCACTTCAGGCAGCGGCGTCCCCAGGAGCAGGACCCTGGTGCGGCTCCTGCCGTGGGCAGCGCGTGCAGGATGGGTGCCGGCAGCTCCGCGGTGCTGGAATGACCCAGGGCTGGGTTTTGGCTCTGGGGAGCTCGTCCGGGCTCTGTCCCCACCGAGGACATGCTGGCGCTGGGAGTTTGCCCATCCTGGCGCTGGGGGTCCTCTGCTGGACTCACCTTGCGCTTCTGGTCGGCGGCCCCCGGGCGCTCCCCAGCTCCGCCAGCACCTGGGACCCAGCCCAGGGCTGCCCCCCAGCAGGTTAATTCATTGCCCTGGCACCAAGGGGTCATGACCGCAGATTCGCCTCACAGGGACTTTCATCGGCAGCCCACCGCTCGCCGGCCCCGTCTGCGCTGGCCGAGGCGGCGCGGCACGCTGGCGCCCCGCGGGGCAGGGGCATGGCCGTACCCCGACACGTGCTGGGGTTGCTGCGCAGGAGCGCGATCGTCCCGGGGTGCGCAGAGATGCCGAGGAGCAGAGGCTCCCCAGCAAGGGCACACAGGCAGGGCCACCTCGCTTCATGTGTGCGCGTGTAACTGCGCGTGTACGCGCACAGACACCCTTGCAGGGACGTGCAGGACGTTTGTGCACACAGCTGCACGCAGAGCAGAGCGTGCGGACAGAAGCAACCGCAGGCATTTGTTGCATCCACCTGCACGCTTGCTGCAGGTGCGCACCGGGCCGGGTTGGCGCTGGGCGATCTTGGTGCGCGCCTGCTGGCCCCCGAGGGTGTGCACACGGGGGGCACGCGTGCCCCACGCGCGCACCCACGCGCAGTCGTTTGGACGCGTGTTGCACGCTCGGGTGTGTGCTCGGGTCCCTCCCCGCAGCCCAGCAGAGCCCACCGCCGCACCGCGTCACCCTGCCACCGCATTAGCACCCGCGCGGCGCCGGAGAGATAAATGGGAGCTGTCAGAGGCACCTTGTTTGCTGCTAACCTTTGGAAATGCCACACCGCCCCGGGCTGTGCTGCGCCGGGGGGAGCGGGCCCACGGGGATTGTCGCTCACCACCTCCAATTAATCTCCTTGCACTAACGAAGGCAGCGGGGTGACAGGGGAGAGGCCGGCTTGACCCCGCGCCCACAGGGAGAGCTGGAGTTTTGCCACCGACCCCCACCAAGGCGCGGGGACGGCTCGGGGACAGGTGCAGGGGACAGGCTGGATGTGGGGACAGGACCTTTGGTGAGGGCTGTCCTGGCTCAGGCAGGGGCTGGTTTGCCTTGAGATGGCACCCATCAGCCACAGCCCTGTTCTCGGGGCGCTGGGAGCTCACCGCAGCCCGCGCTGGGGCAGCGGATCCACCCGCCCCTCCCTGCACTGATCCGCTCCCCTCCGCCAAGGTGACCGTAGGTCTCAGGGGAGCAGCTGACGGCGCTCGGTACCGCCAGCAAATGGGATGTGAGTGGTCATCACTGCCGGTCCTGACAAGCCAAATTGATGCCGGCACCGAGAGCCTTCCCCATCCCTCCGCAACCACCCCCAGCCCTTCCTGCATCCTTGCTTGGCTGCTGGTGCACACGCGGAGTGACACGCGGGTGCCTGCGGATGCACGGCAGCCCTGCACAGCCCCCCGTGCACCCGAAAAAGTGCAAAAGGGGCTTGAGAGCAGCAAAACCGTACACCATTGTCTCGGGGTGATGCGTGGATGCAGCAGCGCCTGCATGTGTCACAGTAAAAACCAAGCGTGAATGGTTGGTCGAATGGTACTGAAACACACGTGAGTGGTGCATGGCAGCCGGAGCCCAGCATGCCTCGGAGCCGGGCATGGCCCCCCGCTGGCACAGGGGACACATCCCTGTGCGGCCGTGGAGGGAGGGGGCTCCGCGCACACCCGAGCAGGGCCAGGCGGCGCTGGGACCCCCACGGACACCCATGGAGCGTGTCCGAGAGGTTCACGTGCACACATGTGCGTGCTGCACCCCAACCGCTCACAAGCAGAAACATGAATATTTAAGACGAGGTGTGAGTGGGACCTGCCCTGAATGCCGACAGCGCTGGCAGGGTGCAGGGGGGTGACCTTGGCTCCCCTCAGCGCTGTCGTGGAAGAGGCTTGACGTGGCCCCGCTCCACCGTGCCCCTTCTCCGCAGGCTCCGAGACCCCCGGCCAGCCAGGGGAAGCCGTCCTCCCAGGGCTGCAGCAGGGGCTCGGCTGGGGAGGGTCTCCCCCACACCCCCCACAGCCCCAGACCGCGCTCCTGCTGCAATCGATAGCCCTGGCCGCATCGGCAGTCGCTGCCCTGCTCTGCAATTCCCTTTCATCCCCCGCTCCCCCAGCGGCTCCCGGGGAGGGGGGAGGCTGCCAGCCTGGCCCCTCGCCCTGAGGGGCTGGGGGGCACCGCTCTCCCTGCAGGGACGGCGCCTCTTTCCCCAGGGAGAGCCCAGCCCTGCCCCTGCCCCACAGCCCCTGGTTCCCCCTGACCCGTCCCCCTGCCTGAGCCTGGCCTGGGGACCTGCAGCCCCCAGTAACGCAGGGGGCTGCTGTGAGCATCCCCTTCCCCGGTACATGCCCATCCCCATGGCGTCCACTCCCCACTGCCTGCTTGTCCCTGTCACTTCCCTGTCCCTACTGCATCTCTGTCTGCATCCGTTCCCCTTCCCACCCCCATCGCATCCCCATCTCCACTGCATCCCCCTCACGGCTAGCAGGGGCTGATGGAAGGACGGTGAATTGGAAAGGGAAACTGAGGCAGAGGGAGGAAGGCTGGGGTGGCGCATGGAGCACTGCTGGGGGGAACCCGCCGTCCTGGCGCTCAACCCTGGCTGAGATGGAAAGCCAGCGCAGAGCTCAGAAACCTCCAGAAATCTTTCCTGGGCTGGTGGGGGCTTGGGCAGCGTGTGCTCGTGTGCGCGTGTTCCCCCGTGGGCTGCAGTCTCTGTGGGTGGGTTCTGGGGGCTCCCCTTCCAGCTGCGGGGTTCCCGGTGCCCCTCGCCTGCCTGTGCTTGTCCCGGGGTGAGGGAGGGCCACTGCCTCCCCAGGGTGGACGCGGGGGGCTCCTGGGTGATGAATATGTATGAGTGGGATTGTTGGTGGGCCGTAGGTGGGGCGCAGGGGGAGCAGAGGTCTCGCTGGGGCCACTGTCGTTGTCTCCCCCTGCAAAAGCCGCTCTCCTGGCCGGAGGGGGGGGTGCTGGGGGGCTGCCCTTCTCCCCCTCCCCCGTTTATCTCTCCATCTCTCGGTCCTGCCGCGCTCGCTCCCTCTCTCGCTGCCTGGTGAAGGCACCCGGCTTTGAAGCTGCGTTGAAATATAGATAAGGGCGAAGGCAGCAGCCGCACTCAAAGAGAGATTGGGGCGGGAGCCAGGGGACGGCCAGAGCGGGGCGGGGGGCTGCGGGGATGCTCAGCTGCAGCTTCCCACTGCACAGCCCCTTGTCCCCCTGCTCTGGGCCGGGCTGAGACCCCGCAAATCCTCCTCCCCTGCCCACAGACCCGGGGCCGGGCAGCCCTGCCCGGAGCTGCGGGTTCCTGGGGCAGAATGGCCGGTACCGGCAGCAGCCCTGGCTGCCTGAGCGGAGCGAGCATACGCCAGAGCAGATTTACAGGCTCAGCCCAGCACAGGCAGCATTACGGGGATAAGGCAATAGATCCCGCAGACAGCAGCGCGCAGCCTGGCCGGAGGCTCCGGCTCGGCAGCTGGAGAGGAGCGGGGCAAGAGGGGGCCCGTGGCCGGGGCAGCCCCCCCAGTGCTGTTCCAGCCCTGGTGGGTGCCCAGCAGGGACTGGTCCCCGCATGCAGACCTGCCTGGCCGCGGAGGAGGGGGCCCGGGGGGCTCACCCGTCTCTGGTGGGGGGCATGGGAAGAGCACATGGCGCTCCGAGGGGGAAACGACATCGAGCCGTGCTGACAGCGCTGCAGGGCAGCTGGTGCCAGGATGAGGACCCAGCGATGGCAGGCAGGAGCCAGCCCCAGCCCCTCCTGCCCTGCTTCCAGCCCCACTGGCTCGGACTCAGCGCTGAGGCATGCCTCAGTTTCCTATGGGGGGCACAGCCCCCCTATTCTCCCCCCAGGCGCTTCCAGCTGGCGCCTCTGCTCGCCGCCCTCCTTCCCCGCTCCCTCCTCCCTGCGTCCCCCTCGGGAAACAGGTCGTCCAGAGCAAAAAAACTGCCAGAGCAGCCTGAGCACCTGCCAGCTCACGGGCGACAGTGATTGACGAGGCCGGGGCTGACGGAGCAGCATCCTGCGCGCCGGGAGCAGCTGGCAGGGCAGGCAGGGGCACGCCAGGCACCGGGGTGTGGAGCCAGGAGCAGCGAGGCTGAGGGATGGGGAAAGGGGGGGGTAGGCGGGCTCGGGCAAGAGAGGGACATGGGACACGTCAGAGACGGGGTCCCAGGGCTGAAGAGGTGCCAGCTGGCTCTGCTCACCGCTGCTGAGCCACGCGATGTTGGTCCCGGCAGCCAGACGGGCAGAGCGAAGGCTGTGGGGAACCTCAGGAAGGGGACACTGTGGTCCCATCCCTGCTGGCGCTGGCGGGAGGCGTGTCCCGCCTCAGTGTGCGGGGTCCCTTTCTCGACCGGTGTGTCTGGGAGCTGCTGCGTGACACCCTGGCACCGGCATCTCCAGAGGGTCCTGGTGTGCCTGTGCCCATCAGCGCCTCCTTAACGGGGCTCACAGCTCACCCAGGGGGGAGAGACCAGGCAGCTGGTCTCCATCGCAGCCCCCTGCCTCGATTTACCCCACCGGGAGAGGAGCTGCCTCTCCTCACCCTGGGAGAGCCCTTGCGAAGCGCTCCTGGCTCTGTGTTGGACATGGTGGTGTCCCCATGACGGTGCAGGGACCTTGCGGCTGTCTGGCGTTTTCCTCCCCTCCGCTGCCCATCTTTTCTGCTTTTATTGCAAATTCCCTCCCTTGCTGGAATGCAGAAAGTGATGCCAGCCCCCCTCCACCTCCCGGCAGAGCAACGGGTCCCTGCCCATTCCTCGTGTGCCCCCCCGCACACAACGCACCCCACTCCTCCGCCGCGTCTGCCCGGTGCAATTATCCTGGAGGGCGGAGCGGCTGCCGTGCAGCCTGGCGGGGGTCTCTGTAATTTCAGCTGCAGATCAGAGGCAGTGGGTAATGCAATTAGGCTTTCCTGGCAGGCGGCGCGGGGCTCTCGTGCCTCCCCCTCTCCGTACACGCTGCTGCCCCCCAGCCCCCTGCGTTTTAATGGGCCGCAGCTGCGGTGGGGCAGGCAGTCATGAATTGTCCGGTGTCCTGCTTCTTCCCGTCGCCGGGCCATGGGTGATGCTGCAGAAGCAGCCCTGGCTCCCGGGGTGTCGGGGACAGCCCTGTGCAGGGATGAGCAGGGCGTGGGGGTGGCACGGGCAGGGTGCAGCCACGCTTGGCTCTGGGCATGGCTGGGGGCACGGTGGACCGAGGGGTATGGTGCTGGAGGGGTGCACGGCCACAGGAAGGGTGCAGGAGGGGTACACAGACACGAAAGGGTGCATGGGGACAGGCAGGATGATGAGCAAGGGGGTGGCAGGCACAGCTCGTACAGGCTCTGCCCTCTTTCCCCCAGACGGTGTGTGCCGGGGGTCACATCGCCAAGACCCTGGGGTACCTGGAGCTGGGCACCTCTGGCCTCCTCAAGGATGTCCCCTACGGCGCCTTGAAGCCCCCAATGCTTGACCCCAGGCGGCTGATTCCGGCTGAGCCCCCCCGGGGCGCGGGGACACCCTTGGGCGATGCCCGGAGCCCCTGGGACTGGCAGAAGAACCAGACGGCCGGGGAGCTGCCGAGCCCCCGTGCCCGCCGCAAGCCCTCGCTCAAGTCCGGCCGCACCAAGAAGATCTTTGGCTGGGGTGACTTCTACTTCAACATCAAGACGCTGAAGTTCAGCCTGCTGGTGACGGGGAAGATCGTCGACCACATCAACGGGACCTTCAGCGTCTACTTCCGCCACAACTCCTCCAGCCTGGGAAACGTCTCGGTCAGCATCGTGCCCCCCTCCAAGGCGGTGGGCTTCGAGGTGCTGGTGCCAGCCCCCCTGCCGCTCCCCCGCCCGCCCCCCCAGCAGAGCACCCTGCCCGAGGGGCGCCCGGCCAAGGCCCTCAACTGCCACGTGGAGTACGAGAAGACCAACCGGGCGCGGAAGAACAAGCCCTGCCTGTACGACCCCTCCAAGGTGTGCTTCACCGAGCACACGCAGAGCCACGCCGCCTGGCTCTGCGCCAAGCCCTTCAAGGTCATCTGCATCTTCATCTCCTTCCTCAGCATCGACTACAAGCTGGTCCAGAAGGTCTGCCCCGACTACAACTTCCAGCACGACAACCCCTACTTTGGCTGACGGCCGCAGGAAGGGGCGGCGGGCGCCAGAGCTGGGGGCAGATGGGGGCCGGGGGCTCCCGCACCCCGTCCCGGCTGCACAGTGCCCCACATCACCCCCGTACCACCACCCCCCCCATCGCTGCAGCACCTCCCCGGGGCGTGGGAGCAGGGCCAGGGCCACCCCACCTGGGGCGCGGCTGGTGTGTGGGGGGCCCGTGCCCACCGCATGGCCACGCTCAGTCCCTGCGGCTGGGTGGGGGCCGCAGGCTGGGCCGGGGTCCCCAGGAGCGTGTGGGTGAGTCGGGGGGGACAGCCCCATGCGACGGCACCGGCTGGGCGCCTGGCACCTGCGGGGTGGGCACGGGGTGGGACTTTGCCACGCTCCGGCGAGTCCCGGTGCCGGGGGGAGCTCAGGCGTCACCCCAAGCACTGGGGGGGGGCTGTGTTGGGGGGGGCTGTGTTCCACAGCCGTGGGAGATGTGCACGCCTCTGTGTGCGGACACGTATGTGCCCGCACCAGCCTGTGCGTGTCCGAGGGCACCCGCCCGCGGATTTTGGAGCCCCCCCATCGGCCCCTCCCAGGCTGCGGCAGCACTGGGGCATCAAACCAAGTCCCGGGTGCCCCATGGAGCCCACTCTCCCCTCGGGAGAAGCCTGCCCAGCCTCGCCGCCCCTCACCCAGACCTGCGCCCCCCCGCCCCCCCCTCGGTGCTGCCCCCCCTCACCCACCCCCCCCGCCATGCCGTGAAGAAGTGCCACGCCAGGGGCAGGGACCTGGGGGTCCCTGTCCCCGAGCCGGCAGGGCCCTTGCTGTGGGGGCTGACCTCACCCTGTCTCTGGGCAGGGGCTTCTTCATATTTTTTTAAGAAAATTAAAATAGAAAAAAAAAAGTGGAAAATAAAGAAAAAACATTGAAAAAGAAGAGCGGTGGAGTGTGCTGACCACGTACCCACCGCCCGCTGCCCCCGGGATGGGGGGGGGGGGGGGGGGCAGGGATGGGGGGTGCGTACGGCGCCGGGACCGGGGTGCCCCCGGTTGGGAGGGGGCGGGGGGTGCTGGACCGCCAGTTTCCCGTCGGCCCCCGCGGTGCCGGCAGCCCCGTGGCCCCGCCCCACCCGGCGGCGCGCGCGGCGGCGGGGGGCGTGGCCGGACCGGGACCGGGAGCGGGACGGGGACCGGGAGCGTCCTGCAGCGCCCGGTGCGATGTGGCCGCTCCGCCTGGGCAGGGTGAGTCGCGGAGCTGGGAGGGGGGTCCCGGTGCCCGTGGAGGGGTCCCGATGCCCGGGGGGTGTGCCGGTGCCCGGGGAGCCCCAGTGCCCGGGGAGCGCCGGTGCCCGCAGGGAGCCGCGGTACCCGGGGGGCTCCCGGTACCGGAGGGAACCCCGGTGCCCGCAGAGGTCCTCGAGCCCGCAGGGTGTCCCGGTCCCTGGAGTGTTCTGGTGTTCTCGGGGGGTCCCGGTGCTCGGGGGGGGGTCCGGGTACCCGCGGGGGGGGATCCCCGTGCCCAGGGGGTCGCTCCCTGCGTACCCGTTTCTCCCGGCCCCCGCCCGGCCCAGCGCTCCTTTGCAGCCGGGGGCTGCCCGGCGGGTGTCGGGGGCAGCAGCTCCCGGTCCCGGTTCCCACCCGCCTCCCCCCCCGGGCCGGGCAGCGGCACCCCCGGCCCGGCCGCCGCCCCCGCGGACTTTGTGTCCATCCCAAAGTCTCCGCACCGGGGCAACCACCGCCGCCGCCGGCCTTGGCCTCTGCCCGGCGACCGCGGGTGATGCAATGGCGCGGCGGCGGTTACATCACCCGGCACCGGGCACCGCCGTCGGGGCGAAGCGGGGGGACACACGGTTACCCCTCCGGGACCTCGGGAGGAGGGGAGCAGCAGGGGCCCCCCCGTTGTGCACGGTGCTGCGGGGGGGGGGGGGGGTGCTGCGGGGGGACCCCCGCAGCACCCACCCCCCCCCGCAGCACCGTGCACAACGGGGGGGCCCCCGTGGGGTGGGCGAGGGTCCGTCTGTGGCGCACGTGCTCTGCACCCGCTGCCGTCACCGCTGCTCCGACACCGGCGGTGAGATGCTTCTGCCCCAGCCGTGGGCCCGGGAGACCGTGGGAGGGGAGGGAGGCATCCCCGTGTGCCTTGTGGGGACCTCGGGGGTCCCCGTGTGTCCACTCTGGGGGGGTGGCGCCGGTGGCTGGAGACAGAGCCTGGCGCTGTCACCTGCAGTTCCAGGGGTGTTTTGAGGGTAAGGGGCCCAGGCACCTGCCTGTGCGGGGTCACAGCCTGTCAGCCCCCCCCCTCTCCTGCGCAGGCCCTGCAGCGATGTGGTGGCCTGGTGGCCACCGGCAGCCAGCGGGCGCAGCACGGCACCGCTGCAGCGGCTGCCACGGGGCACGTGCCCAGCTGGACGGGGCAGGAGAGTCTGGCCGAGAGCGACCCCGAGATGTGGACCCTGGTGCAGAAGGAGAAGGACCGGCAGTGCCGGGGGCTGGAGCTCATCGCCTCTGAGGTGGGATACGGGGTGCTTGGAGCAGGGAGTGGGTGACGGTCCTGGGGGACCCCCTGCTCAGGTGGGAGAGCTGCTGCCCCATCTCTGACCCCTCTTTTCCCTGCCCCCAGAATTTCTGCAGCCGGGCGGCACTGGAAGCCCTGGGCTCCTGCCTCAACAACAAGTACTCGGAGGGGTACCCTGGCAAGAGGTAAAGGGGGGGGGCAGGCTTGGAGGGGTAGGAGGGCACCAGTAGCATCAGGGGTCCTCCCGCAGCCGTGATTCAGCTGCCGGAAAGGTTAAGAGAAGCCCTGGGGCAGGAGCGGGTGCTTCCGAGGGGAGGCTGTTCTCTCCACCGAGGTCTCCTGTGGGGCAGGGTGGGAGGTTGTGGGGCTAACGGGGGGAAGGCCCCCCATAACTGCCTCCCTTCTCCTCCAGGTACTACGGGGGGGCCGAGGTGGTAGACCAGATCGAGCTGCTGTGCGAGCAGCGGGCTCTGGAGGCGTTTGACCTGGATCCTGCCTGCTGGGGCGTCAACGTTCAGCCCTACTCGGGGTCTCCAGCCAACTTTGCCGCCTACACAGCGCTGCTGCAGCCCCACGACCGCCTGATGGGGCTGGACCTGCCCGATGGGGGCCAGTACGTAGCGGGGTTTGGCAGCCCAGAGCCTGCTGCCTCCTGGGGGGCCCAGCCTGATCCCGCGCCTCTGCCTTCCCCTGCAGCCTCACACACGGGTACATGTCGGACATCAAGAGAATCTCGGCAACGTCCATCTTCTTCGAGTCGATGCCCTACAAACTTGATGTGAGCCGAGGGGGGCAGGTTCCTGGGGCAAGGGGGGGTTTGGCCAAGCTGTTGATCCTGGCAGTGCCCCTTGGGTGCCCGAGCTGCTCTGCCATCCCCTGCCCTACCCTCCCTGCGTCCCAGCCGCGTCCCAGCGCCATGGGGTGCTTGGGAGCTGCCTGTGGTTCAACTGAACTGCGGCGCTCAGAGCTGGGTGTCTGTCTGTCCCTCGCAGCCAGCCACGGGGCTGATCGACTACGACCAGCTGGAGGTGACGGCGCGGCTTTTCCGTCCTCGTCTCATCATCGCTGGCACCAGCGCCTACGCCCGCCTCATCGACTACGCTCGCATGAAGAAGGTACAGGGCTGTGGGCTCCGTCCCGGGTGACGGGAGCTCTCGTGCCTGCAGCAGCTCGAGGGCAGTCACAGCCCACTCATGGCCGTGGGGACAGGGATGGCCCGTGACTCCCCGCGTCCCCAGGTGTGCGAGGAGGTGAAGGCGTACCTGCTGGCGGACATGGCGCACATCAGTGGGCTGGTGGCAGCCAAGGCCATCCCTTCGCCCTTCGAGCACGCGGATGTGGTAACCAGCACCACGCACAAGACCCTGCGTGGCGCCAGGTGAGGCTGCATCCTGCCGCCCTCTCCCCGGGAGGATGCCTGCCTGTGGCAGGGGAGCCCAGGCTCTGGGGCAGAGCTGAGCAGGAGGGACCCCCCGGAGGGTGGCAGCGGTGTTGGCACTGCCCCGTGGTTCAGGGGGCCAAGCCTCTGCCGTGGGGTGACAGCGGGAAGAGCAGTGCCAGCTCTTTCTCGCCGCAGGTCAGGACTCATCTTCTACCGCAAAGGCGTGCGCTCGGTAGACAAGAAGACGGGCAAGGAGACCCTCTACGACCTGGAGGACAGGGTCAACTTTGCCGTCTTCCCCTCCCTGCAAGGGGGGCCCCACAACCATGCCATCGCTGCCGTGGCTGTGGCCCTCAAACAGGTCTGTGCCGGGGCAGTGGGCTCGGAGCTGGGGGCGACGCGGGCCCCACGCTGACGTGGTCTCCCCCCCGGCCAGGCCAGCTCGCCAGCTTTCCGCCAGTACTGCCAGCAGGTGCTGAAGAACGCCAAAGCCATGGCACAGGCCCTGCTGCAGCGCGGGTACACCCTGGTGTCAGGTAATGCCTCCTTCCCTGTGCTTTTGGGGACAAGGAGGGACGGGGCTGCGGTAGGTCACAAAGTGGCACCACTGGGTGTCGGTACCACTAGGCAGCAGTGGGGAGCGCGGGTGGGTTGGGGGGCAGAGGAGGGGGTGCAGGGCAGAACCGGGCTTGGGAGGCGGCACTGGGCAGCACAGCGGAGCAGCAGAGGGAGAGGGGGGCTGGGGGTGCTCAGGGCTGGGGGTGCTCAGGGCTGGCCGTCGCTCCTCACCCCTTTCCCTTGCTCCCCAGGTGGCACCGACAACCACCTGGTGCTGGTGGACCTGCGGCCCAAGGGCATGGACGGCGCGCGGGCTGAGCGGGTGCTGGAGCTCGTCTCCATCACTGCCAACAAGAACACATGCCCGGGGGACAAGAGCGCGCTCACGCCAGGGGGGCTGCGCCTGGGTGAGGGATGGGCCCTGCTCGGGGGGGTCTTCCTGCCTCCGTCCAGCCCCTTCCCTGGGGGGTGGGTGCCTAGGCTTTCACCCCAGGGCGTCCCCCCTCTGACCCCTCTCTGAGGGCTCCACGGGGGGAGCTGGAGCCAGTTTCTGTGTCAGGAGGGGCACGGACCCCATGGGGGCTGGGACTTGGGGAGCCCCTTGGTGGGACTGGCCTCTGTGGATGGTGCCCCCGAGCGTCTCCCGGCACTGATGGGCTCCGTCCCCCAGGTGCCCCCGCCCTGACTTCCCGCCAGTTCCGCGAGGAGGATTTCCAGAAGGTGGTGGCTTTCATCGACGAGGGCATCGCGCTGGCCCTGGACGTCAAGAGCAAAACCAGTGAGTGTGTGAGCGGGGGCCCCCAGTCTCCCACTCGCCACCTCTCCTTTGGGGTGCGGGGACTGTGTCCCGAGCTGGTGCCAGCCTCCCGCCTCGCCCGGGTGTGTCATCCCCCCCCTCACTAGCCCCCCCTCCGCCCCCAGGTAAGCTCCAGGAGTTCAAGACCTTCCTGCTGCGGGACGCGGAGACGCAGCGCCGCTTGGCCGACCTGCGCCAGCGCGTGGAGACCTTCGCTCGTGCCTTCCCCATGCCTGGCTTCAGCGACCACTGAGCGGGGGCTCTCGCCCCTCCTGCCAGGCTGGGACAACCTGGGGGCAAGGGGAGGCTTAACACCACCCTCTGCATTCCCCACTCCCCTTCGCCCCCCCAGCCAGCACCTTTGGGATTGGGCGCTTCCTCCCCGGGGTGGGGGGCAGCCCACCCCATCCTGCGCTCAGTGTTAGGGTACAGAGACCCCCCCGAGACCCTGATGGGGGGGAGGGACCAGTCCTTGCTGCAGCCTCGTCCCCTCTGTCCAAGAAAGTCTTGCACTTTTCTAGGGGGAGGGGGGGTCGCTAATAAAAGCAGGGGCCCAGCCTGCCTGCCTGGAGGTGTCTGGGTGCTGAGCGGGGGCGGGAGAGGTCTCGGCACCACGCCAGCGCGCTGTGGGTGGATGTGGGGGCTGGACCCCCCCGTCCCCCTGCCCACGGGCCTGCTGCAGTGTCCCCACGCTGCGCTTCACCCTGCGGGCTCTGAGGGTTGGGGGGGGGTTACACTGAGCCCCAGAGCCAGCCGGGAGCGGCGGGGGGCAGTAGCCCAGGCTGCCCCCTCGCCCCCCGTCCTGTCCTGCTGCTGCGGGTGCAGAGCCGCCAGTGAGACCCTTTGTCCCCTTGCTCCCCCCGGCCCAGCCCTGGCGGGGGCGGCCGCCTGCGCCCCAGCACGTCCCGCTTTCCTGGTGCTCTCCTCCCTGTCTCCTGGCCGTGAATCCTCCGCCGTGGCCTCGGCCAAACCAAACAGCGCCGGGCAGGACTCCCCGCCGCTGGTAAAGGCCAGGCCGTGCCCCATGGCATGTAGCCTGGGGGGGGCCGGGCTGCCCACGCGTGCAGGACACACACGTGCGTCCACATGCCCACATGTGTGCGTGTGACCCCCTCCGCCCCCCCCGGCTCTTTCCCTCTCCAGAGGGGCTGGGATGGGACTGGGGGGTCCCTGGGCAGCCCCTGGAGCGTGGGAGAGCGGAAACGCGGCACCCAGGGGCCATGAACTGCCGCTTCCAGCGGGACGTGAGCCCCCACCCCAGCCTTCCCTGGGGGCGGGGGGGGGAGTTGAAAGTCTCCTGTGTTTATGGGCCTGGGAAACAGCATGCATAATCCATTTTGCTGCTCCTTCCCCCCCCCCCCCGGTAATTTATTACTGTCCTATGAGTTCAATGCAGGCGAGACGTGATGGTGAGCAGCCGTCTGTGCCGGGGGGGCAGCGGTCACATCGCTCCCGCAGTGATGTAGTTTATTGCAGTGGGGGGGGTGCTGAGGAAGCAGTCAGTCCTCTGTGTGCGGTGACCTGTTGCAGAGCTGTGGGGCAGGTGGGAGCCGGGGGGGGGGGTGAGGGGGGGTTGTGGCGGCACTGCTGGGGGGGCAGCCACGTTCTCTCCCACCCCAGCACGGCAGCACATCCTCACGGCATCTCAGAAACTGGGACGGTCCTTCTTAAGGCTCTTGTAGTCAGTGGAAACTGCCAGAAACTGGGGAAGGGAGGGAGGTGAGAGGGGGTCGGGGGGGGTCGTGTCCCCCGCAGCCGTCACTTGGCTCGGGGTGGGGGGGCAGCGCTGCCCTCCCCAGGTCCGAGCATGAGGAACTGGAGGGCTTGTGCACCTCTGCCCCGGGGCTAATGCTACCTCTCCCCCTTCCCCGAGGAAACGCGATGTCTTGCCCCAAAGGCGGCCGTTCCCCCGCCCCAGAGTGCCCCAGTTCACCCAGTGCTCACTTTATACTGGTCCGTGGGGCTCAGCTTATTCCAGGGTTCAGGATTATTTTTTCGATCCCAGCTGCAAGGGGTGGTGGGGCCATCAGCGCCTGTAAGGAGGGTGGGGGAGACAACACGCCCCCCCTCCCCCCATCCCACAGCCTCCCCCCCGCCATTTTACCCCCACTAGTGCCCCCAGCCCCAGCTCTCTGCAGAAATAATCCCCGATGCCAGCACGCTCCCCAGTTCTGCTGTTGCTGGGGGGCTCTGGCCAGGCCCCTCCAGCCCCCCGGGGTAAGGAACTGTGGCAGGGGCTGGGGGGGCTCCCTGCGGGGCTGCTCCCAGACCCCCCCTGCCCTGCCCAGGCTTGTGCCAGGGCCATGGACTGACTCACCCAAACCGCAGCCTGGCTGCCGCCCCAGCACGGGGCTGGCCCACAAGCTGCTGCCCCGGCTGTACGTGCAGGGGTGCACGTCTGCCGGCCCCCCCCCAGCCAGCAGGCACTGCCCCGCTGCACCCCTACCTGGGGGGGGGGGCGCCTCCCTTCTGGCCTTGGCTGCTCTGCCCCCCTCCCCTTTCCCAAAAGCCTCCCCCCACCCCACCATGAGCCCCCCACAGCCTTCACTCCCTGTTTTGGGGGGGGGGGGGGGTGAGCGGAGAGGCTGCTGCCCGCCCTGGTGTCCCTGCCCACCGTGGGCAAACGGGGACGCAGCAGCCACGTGCCGCACTCGTGAGCGTGACACGGTTGTGAGCGTGCAAGCCAAGTGCGCGGGGTGGGTGGTGGTGGGCAGATGAAGTCTTCCCAAAGAGGACGCGTCCCATCCTGCCTCCGGAGGGTGCGGGAGGCCAGCGAAGCCGTGGGATGGGTCCCTGGAGAGAGCAGCTCCCGTCCCCCCTCTCCCGTCCCCCTGCAATCCGCTGGCGCTGGCCAAGAGCAGAATTTTCCATCTGGGAAGATGCGTGTGTGTGTGTGTGTGTGCGTGTGTGCGCGCGAGCGCGCCTCTTGGAGGATGGAGGGGGGGCCGTGCTGCAAATGCAGACCCCTGGAGCGGTTTAACAGCATTAATGTGCTGTGGGGGTGCTGCTGTTGTTTTAGCCCCCCCCCCACACGCATACGCACACCCCTGTGCTTCCACCATCAAAGACAAGGTGCCTGGATCTGCTAATTGCTGAGCTAAGTACCCTGGGCAGCTGGCGTCAAATTAAATCAATGAGCGTTTTACCGGGAGCAAACAAATATTAGATAGGCATTAGACAGTGTGGGGCTGCAGGGACTGCGGGCCACTGAGCTACAAGGGGAAAAAAACCCAGCCTCATGTGCCACAGCGTGTCTGGCTGTCCTGTGCCAATCCATCCACCCGCTACTCCTCATCAATCCATCCTCACGCCGTGCCTCCCTCTCCCCTCTCTCTCTCTCTCTCCCCGTTCATCCTTGCACAGCTTTTTATGTTTGTCCACTCCTCCCTCTTCCCAATCCTTCTCCAACCATCCATCCCACTGGTTTCCCATTCCTCTCCGAATCCATCCGTCCCTACAGTCTTTCCCCCTCTCCATCAGTCACATACTGCTTTTATCTGCCTCGTCATCCATCCTCCCATCCATCCCGCTCCCTCCCGCTCCATCCTGCTCCCTCCGCCGTCCCCGTAACCTCGCTGCGTCTCTCTCCCGCCTGCCCCCGGTTTGCAGCAGCTGCTGCAGCGCCCGCAGCAGCACGGGGAAGGGGCCCTTGTCCCCCTCACCCCCGAGCAAGGAGCAGGTCGATGGTGCCCCTGTTTCCCTTCCCCGCACCGGGCACCTCTGCGCCGGGTTTGGCTGTCACAACCCCCTGCCACCGCTCGCCGTGACGGTGTCCGTGCATCCAGGCGCCTCGTGCACCCCAGCGCCCGCCACAGCCGGGCATCAGCCCCTCAGCTCCCGGGGCACCCGAGTGCCGGGGGGGCCAGGGGCACCCCGACCCGTACCTGACGTCCGGGCTGTACAGGGCCAGCCTCAGCAGGTACAGCACAGCGCTGCCCAGGCCCACACTGATGAAGCCAATGAGGGGAATGAGCTGCAGAGAGAGAGAGAAAGAGAGAGAGAGAAAAATGAAAAATACCCCAATAAAATGAATATTTATCAGGCCGACTGGAGAGTGAAAGGGAGAGCTGACACACCGGGAGATTTACAGGGGAAATATGGCAGAGCAATCCTGTAGCTGGGCTGCGGTACACAGTGTAGCTGTCAGCTTGAGTGACTGAATTAAAAGAGGGAGAGAAAAATCGGCTCATGTTGGAGAGGAATTGGATTTGGAATGAGGAATCACTTCGCCTCCGCCTGCTGCTGCCCAGCGCGGTGCTGGCTGGTGCGGCCGCAGGTGAGGGCCCCGGTGCCGGTGCGCGCGGTGCCCCCGCTCAGGGCAGCCCTGGCCAACGATTCCTCCCCGAGGGACACGGCTCAGGGCTGCAGCCCCCCGGTCCTCCCTGGACTCTGCGCCCCTCCCGCACCATCTCCCGACAGAGCACGAGGTGAGGAGGGTTCGGTTCATCTTCCCCAGCGCCTACGGCAGGGAGGGACTGGGACACGCTGGGGCCAGGCGTCCCGCTGGTGGCCGAGCAGCTGGGTCCAGAGCAGGTCTCGGGTGGCAACGCAGCATGTGGGGGGGCACTTGGCCACCTCTCAGCAGGCATTCCTCCGTGCGCACAGGGGCTTTCATCACGCCTTTGCAGGGCGACCAGCTCCATCTTCTTGCCTCCACTCCCCCCTCCACCCGCGCTGCCAATCCCCTGGTGCCCGGGGGGACGCGGCCTCAATCGGAGCTGAGACGAGGCTGCTTTGACCTCCCCCAAATTGCTGCGGCCCCCGCGCCGGGGAAGACGGTCTGAGCGTAATGAACCTCCCGCTAACCCGCGCCCCTGGGAAGGCGAACGCGGCCGGCGCCTCGCAGTGCCCATTAGCGCGGAGCGGGGAGCGGGGGCTGGCGGCGCCACCAGAGACGCACACGCCGCGCCGGCCGCATTGCCAGCACCTGAGCACCTGGGTTATATTTGCAGTTCTGCTTGGCTCTTAGCAAGAGTCCCTGAACCCCCCCCACCCACCGCACAGTGACTCAGTTTCCCCGCTCGGATAAGACTGAGCGGGGATAACTCTAACACGTGCAGCAAAGGGGCTGTGCAAACCCTTCTGTTCTCCGCCAAGCAGCCCGATGCCCTGCATGGGGCGGGGGTCTCGCAGAAGACATGTGGGCAGTCAGATGTGTGTCTCCCCCCCTCCCCAAACGCTCCGGGCCCAGCCTTCGGTCCCCGGCTGGACCCTCCCATCCCCTCCCGGTGCCCCCAGCGCTGCTCGGCAGCGCCCATGCCCAAGCCAAGCCGTGCTCGCATCGGCTGATGGAGCGCCTGGCAGATGCCAGCGCCGATTCGGGAGGTGAGAGGCATCAGCAGATAATGATCTTTTGCGCCGTGTGCGGCCGGGTGCCAGGAGGATCTGGCAGTAGCCGCTACCCAACTGCGCCGGCTAATCAAGACGAACTCCACAGCGCCGGGAATTGCGGTGTCTGTTGGAGGAGATTCGGGGCGATGGGTTCGTCTCACCATCTGCTGCTGACACCTTCTGGGTAATTAATGCCTGGGAAGAATTAAGGGTAGGGGGAGCTGGGGGAACCGCTCACGCAGCCGGCGAGGGGCTGCGGAGCTGCAGGTGCAGGCAGTGGGGCCTGTTTTCCCCCAAGACGCACAAAAATAAACAAGATGTATCGAGAGCTTGACCTTAAGCGTACGGAGAGTCAAAATGCTGCTTGTGTGCGTGCAGCGTTTGCCCTTTAACCCCGACAGTGGGGACCTGTTGGGAGTGAGGCAGGCGCTGCCCTGCTCCCCGGCACCCCCGTCTCTGCCGGCAGCGGGGCCGAGCCCCCCCGGCATGGCACAGCCGGTCCCTGCCGCTGCCCGGCTGCTGCCCCTGCCACCACCCAGCGCTTCCAAGTGAGCCGGCAGTGAGCCGGCTCTGCCGGAGTCGGGCTCTGGCCCTCTTCCCGCTGCTCGGGCTACAAAAAACGCAGGAAGAAGAAAACAAAGGCGTGAAGGTGCTGGGTGAGGGGGGGCCCCTGTGCCTGGCCGGGGTGGGACAAGCGTCCCCTCCCACAGCAGGTGTGTGGAGGGTGGGCCACGGTGCTGGGCTCTGCTCGGTGCCCCCCGAGCCGTGCAGCCCCCAGACCACCGTGCCGGGCAGGTCTTGTCCTGCCAAAGCTCCTGCGCTCCGCTGCCACGGGGCTCCTCTGGCAAGGCTGGGACATTAATCACTGCCAGGCACGCGGCAGCCGGGCTGCTGCGGGGGGGAGAGTCTATTGCCAGGTGAAAGTGCTGCTGTACCTGCCCGGCACGAGCTGCAGCTTGATCACGTGTAGTGGACGACATGTCAACAATTGCCCCAGCAACCTCTGCCGGCAATAATCCTGCCTAACGGTGCCGGGCACATGCCAGGCACGTCACGTACAGGCACCCAGGACCACCCCCCCTCCCTTACATGTACTGTTTGGGGGCCTCTCTGCGTCCCCCAAGGCACACACAGTCCTCTGCTTGGCAGCTGGGGAAACCATGGCAGGCACAAACAGAAAAAGCCCCAAATCTCCCCATTCCGCGCACAGAAACAGGCAGCAGTGCCGTGCAGCTGGCGCAGGAGCCGTGCCCCGTGCTGCTCTCACCGAGGACGTGAAGAGCACCTGGGCGTCCCGGCTGCCCGTGCCCCCGCTGCTGGCACCCGCCTTCCCCTGGCAGAGCCTGGTCCCAGGTGCCTCCGGCTCCATCCCTGGGCTCTCCAGCGCTGCCCGTGCCCGCCGGCATGCTCAGCCATGGCTCCTCGTCCTCTCCAGCCTGGCTGCTCTGCCTCCCCCAAACCCAACTGCCAACAGCTGACGTGACTCTCAGCCCGGCGCCTGCAGCTCGTTAACCCTCCCCAGGCCACCAGCCCCTGCCAGGTCCCCACTGGGAGGGGACGGGTGAGACGGGCGCTGAGGACCCTGCTTCGGGAGGGGACCCAGCCCGGCAGCAGAAGAGGACGGTCCTGGCAGGGTGGGGACACTCGCGCAGCTGCCGCTGTCTCGGAGGGTCTGTGGGTTTTGAGGGTTTAAACATCTTTGTACGCAAACCCCTCTGCTTGGAACTGGGATGGCGAGGCACAGGGACAGATCTGAGCTGAAAGGGTGGGAGTTTGCACTTTAAACCTGGGGCTGCTGGGGTGAGTGGGGAGGGGGCTTGATTCCCATTCCCACCCCCCAGAGATGCCCCTGGAGCAGGGTGTAGCCGGGGGAGGACACGGAGCAGCACCCTGCACCCAAGCCGCTGCTGGCAGTCGTGCCTGTCGGGGTAAATAGGAGCGTGGGCAAGAGTCGCCCGAAGCCCAGCCCGGTCAGCAGAGGAGCCCCAGTGGCGCTGGGTGCAGGGAGCGGGTCTGGCAGCACAGGGTGGTCTCAGCTCTCCCCAGCAAAGGGGGGCTGGGGGGCGCTGGGACCTCCCGGCTCACCTGGAGGATGCTTTGAGAGCCAGGAGGAGAGTGTGAAGGGGAAGGTGGCGAGCAGGGACAGCCTGGGAAGGCACAGGGAGGGCAGAGGAGCTGGACGGGGAGGCGGAGAAGGGGCTTGGGGAGTGGGAGGAAGAGGGGGCTGGTGAAGGGTGCAAGGGGCGGCAGAGGGCAGGAGGAATGGGGGGTGGGAAGGAGGGAGAAGTGTATGGGGAAGCGCAGGGTCCCCAAGGCACATGGTGAGAGAAGGGCAAGGATGAGCCCGGGGGACAGGGGCTGCGGGGGGGGTCCCTGTGAGGAGGAGAGGGGCAGAGAGATGCAGAGGGATGGGGGGAGACGGGGTGGGGGTCCATGGAGGGAGAGGGTGTGGGTGACTCACTCCGGGGTGACGCTTGACATGCCGGGAGAACATGGTTCCGAGGAGGGGGCCCTTCATGGCGAGGGTGTGGGGACGGTCCAGCTGCGATGGCAGGTTCCCGAGTGGCGTCGGAGGATGGAGGGTGGGCAGGAGACGTGAGGGAGGCGTCTGTGGCTGGGCTGGGAGGGACGGGGCGGGACGGGACGGGATGGGGATCCCGGCCCAGGGACATGGCGAGCTGGAAGGGGAGAGGGAGGCTGAGGCTCCGGCCCTGAGCTCTGGCTGCTCTCTGCGCCTCCCCCAGCCTCCCCCATGGCGAGCCCCAGTGACCGGGTTAACGACGAGCCTTGGGTCCGGACCCCTGAGGTCGCTGCACCCCCCCTGCACCCCCAGACTGCATTTGTGCCTCAGTTTCCCTCGCTGTACAGGGTGCCAGCCCCTTCCCTCCACGTGCGAATCCTTCACAGGTTGTTCCGCACCTTCCTGCCCGGGCGAACGATGAGTCGTGTGATTTGTTATGACAACTTCGCCGGTGTTTGCTGCCTCCCCTCAGCGTCCGTCCCCCCCCCTCCCATTTATGATAAATGACATAACACCCAATTTACATTTAGCAATGCAAATCTCCCTGGCAGTAACAGATGCTGCTGTGCATATGGAAACCAGCTATTTGTATCCACTGGCTTTTAACAAAAGACTGGGGAGACGGACGGAGCAGGCAGCCAAAAGCAGCAGCCTGGAACTGAGCAGGGACTGGGCGCCCCCAACCTTTATCTGGGGGGGGGCTGGTCACGCTCTGGCAGTGGCAAGAGCCAGCGCAGCCTGTGTTTTGGGGGGTGGCTGGGGGCAGAGCATGGCGAGTTGGTGTGTCACACACTTGATGGGCACAGGGGGGTCCTTGTCACACACCCCTTCCCCTGGGGGCTCCTGGCCAACGCCAGTGCCCCCCCCCAGGCCAGTCTTTGCTCATGCAGACACATACACGCACACACATGCACAGACGGACAGCATACACGCTGGCACGGCGGCATCGCTTGCGCGTGAACACCCCTACGCATACAGGCACACACACGCACACAAAGGCTCTGGGAATTCTTTTAGGCGCTGATTTGTGAGCCCCCCCCCCGACTTTGAAATTTTGGCTTGGAGCACCCCAGGGGGCCTCTGCGCTCCCAACACAGCCCGGAGCCCCACTGCTGCCCCCCCAGCCCAGCCTCCCTCCTCACCTCAGCACCCTCCGCCTGGCACAGCCCAGCCCCGTCCGCGCCGCCCCGTCCCCACCTCATTTCTTTCAGCAAAGTGTAAAAGGACAAAGGGGAGAAACTTCACTGGAGTGTGTGGAAATAAATAAACAAGACCTGAACTGCAGCCAGCAGCGCCATGTTGAGGCCTTTGTTGATATAATTAGAGTTTTGAAACAGGATTGATTAAGTGCCACTCCCCAAGACGGAGTGCATCCTGCCCTCGGCACGGGCACACGCGTGTCCTTCGCTGCCTTCCTCTGCCAGCGCCCGCGGCACAGGGGCTGTGGGGTGGCGTATGGGGCGGGGGGGTGTCAGGTCGCAGCAGAGGTGTGCGGGGGGAGCTCACGGGGCACGTGCGTACGGTGGGACTCGCGGGCAGAGCCATCACCCCTTTGGAGCACTGAACCCAAGCGCGGAGAAGGGTCCCAGGAGGGTGTCCAGCAGCATCAGGAGCCCTGGACATCGGGGGGATCTCGGTCCCATCACAGCCAGGGCTGCTCTGGCAGCAACCTGCAGCTCTGCACCCTCCCAGCCCGCGCCCCCAGCTCCCTGCGGACAAGCCCAGGACTTCCAGGGATGCAGCGGGATTCCCAGCCCACAAAGCCCAGCTGCCTCCAATGCTCATTGATGATTGTAATTAAGAGACAGTTTAATTCTGTGCTGTGCTTCCCTCTCCTGTGGTGATTGCAGCACGTGCCCTGTTGCTCAGGAGCCCTCCTGGGTCGCTGCCCGCAGCCCCCTGGCAACGGCCATCGAGGGGCTCGGCCCTGGGGGGGGCTCCAGCGCTTCCCCCCCCCGGCACTGAGGGAGACACGACGGACGCCAGCGAATAGACACTGATGGAGCTTCTGCTCTTTCATGGCTGCCCCTGCCCGGCACCATGCAGATCTGACAGGTCAGCACTTTTGGGGGAAGAACGGGACAGCCCACAGACGCGTCCTAGAGAGAGAAGGAATTGCAGCGGCTGAGGTGGGGAAGCGTGCACACGCGCGGACACACGCCTGCAAAGGCAGAGCCACGCGTACGCGCGAGTGAAGGCAGCTCTGCACTGACGCACACGCGTGTGCACGGAGACACGCCCCTGCCTGCACACACACGTGCACGGACACCTGCGCACACACACGCCCCAGCAGATGTGCACGGACACACGGACACATCCCCCGTTACAAGCAGGCATACGCTTGCACACGTGTGCACACACACACGCCGCCAGTGCGGTCCCTGGCCCCACACAAGGGCTATGGGGAGCTGCCCCCGCGTCGTGGGGAGCGGAAAATACAAACTGGGGGGGGTGGGGGGGCCGGAGAGAGCCGCTGGGTCTTGGTGCCTCCGCTCGCAGCTGCTGTGGAGGGTTATTTTACAACCACTCCAAAAATATTATTCAAGATGAAGGAGAATCACGGCTGCTGCGAGCAAGCGCAGGGCCGTCGCGGGGAATTTATCATCCCGAATTGGGTGCCCCCCCCTCTCTCCCCCCCCCGCTCCCCGCAACGCCGTGGTGATGAAGTGCTTCATTAATGGGAGATGCTGCAGCTCGGGGCTGAACGTGCTTGCACCTGAGCGCGCCGGTTCCTCTGGCTCCCAGCCTTGGCTCTCAGCCCCCACCCTGCATCCACCCCCCCCCCCAGACACCCACCCAGTCCCCCGGCTCCACACAGCCCCCCCACCGCACTGCCCCACAGCTCACAGCCTCCCCACGGCTCCCTGGCCCCACAGGTGGCACCCACTGGCTGCACCCCCCAAACCCTGCGAGGAGCCGCCCAAACCCTCTTCTGCTGGTGCCACGGCGTCATCCCGCGCTGCTAACGGGGACCTTCCCCTCGTTAAGGCTCTGCTCATGCCGAAGCTGTAAATCTCGCTGGCTTTTGGCGGGGCGCAATGGAAACCGTCATAAAAAATTCATACCAACTAAAGCAAACAAACAATAAACAAACAGCCAATAATTAAATGGTGAATTAGCGGGATATATTTCATAGCCGCACCGAGCTGCGCTGCGGGACGAGCCCCAGCACGGGGAGAAGGGGATGGATCCCGGGGGGCCGCGGCTCCTCCTGCGGGGGGAGGGAATGGCGTTCCTGGCCCTGTGGCGCAGCTGCCCTGGACCTGGCAGCGCTGCACCGGGGGCGCGAGTGGCCCCGCAGGGGCTGGCGAGGCTGGGCAGCAGCTCCATGCAGGGCATCACATGCCAGCACTATCGTGACATGTCGTGATGACTTGCACAGCCAGACAATGGTGGCGTAACCGGGGCCCTTCCTCCCTGCCCCACTGCCATGCGCACACAGCGCTGGGACCGTCCCATCCCATGCCCATGCCCGACCCATGCCCATCCTGCAGGATCATGCCTATCGCGTGATGTCACTGATCTCTATGACATCACAATCCCCTCCTTGCACCTGCCCTGCCCGTAACGCGCCGCTGAGCGTGGCTGCCTCCCGGCACCCGGGGCTGGCCCTGGCACCATCCATCACGCGGGACGGGCACAAACCATTTGTAACTGGCACCTTCATTTAAAGCGCTATTATCATCCTAATTCCCCCCATTAATCACGGGGCGCTGTGTGATGAGCACCAGGAGAGCCTATCTCTGACCCACAACCGCTGCAGGATTGGGGGGGTGCCAGGCACACCAGCCTCACACCTCCGAGGCTCTGACACTCCCCCCCCCCGCCCCAGTGATGCTGCAAAAGGTGGCCGAGATGACGCCCTTCCCCGTCCCCAGCAGCCCAGGGAGCCCAGGGCAAGGAAGGCGCCGCTCTCCCTTGGCCCTTTCCAGTGCCAGACCGCAGGCGGCGAGTGGGGTCCCCAGGAGGGAGGGGTGCGCGCCCCCCCCCGCCCCCGCAGCAGGCAGGGGCTGCGGGACCCGAGCCCTGGCTGGGGGGTGGGGGCAGTGGGGGGGTGCCAGCTCTTCGGGGCTGCTGCCGCACCGTGAGGCGTTTCCTGGAACCAACCCCACAATTAACCACTGACTTGGCCCCGTCCCACAATATTGATTTTTTTTCTTTTTTTTTTTTCCATAATTCTCTGAAGAAAAGCCCAGGCCCGGAGCTGTGGTTTCCAACGCCTGGTTTATAAATAACCGGGGTCACCAGCTGCCAATTGCTGTAACGCTGCCTTGATACAATTTAATAAACATAATAGCCTCTGCCTTCATTGTGACAAAGACACTGGCGGGGACCGAGCCGCGCCGAGCAGAGAACACACGGCTGAGACATGCGTGCACGTGGCTGACACGCATGTCTGAGACACACAAGCGCACGCCTGATACACATGTGTACAGGCTGAGACGTGCACACACCTGGCTGACGCGCGCGCACACGCGTCTGAGATGTGCACACGCGCCCGAGACACGCCAGCGGGTGGCTAAGACACGCGTGTGCGCGCACCTGCGCCATGCCAGCACGTATCCCGTACGCACGTCCGCAGGCTGAGACGTGCAGACACAGGCGACGCGCGGGCGCGCACCTGCGACACGCCAGCCCGCAGCGGCCACACGCGTGCCCGGGCCGAGACACGCGCACACAGGTGACGCGCGCGCGCGCCTCCGAGACACGCAGGCACGTGTGAGACGCGCGCGCACGGCTGCGGAGTCGGGCGGGGGGCGCAGGACGCGCCCCCGGGGGGGGGACACACGGAGCCCGGTCCCGCCGCCCCCCCCACGGGACACGCGCCGTCCCCGCGCGTCTCGGGCACCGGCGGCTCCCCGCCCCCGCCCCCGCCGGGCACACGTGCGCGCGCGCACGGTCCCGCGTGGGGCCGCCCCGGGTCCCGGAGCCCTGTGGCGCCCCCTCGTGGCCGCGGCGCGGGCCGGGGGGATCGGGAGCGGGAGCGGGAGCGGGACTGGAATCGGGACCGGGAGCGGGACTGGCCCCGGCCCCGGCAGCCGCCGCGTGCCGCGGAGCAGCCCGGAGCCCCCGGCCCACTGCCATCACCCGCCGCGCGGGCCCGGGCACACGGACCCTCCCGCAGCCGCAGCCCCCGTGGGAGCACTCGGCGGGCTCCGGGGAGCGGCCCGTACCCGCGCCCGGGACCCCCGCCCCGAAAGGACCCTGACCGCCCGCGGAGGCCCTGGAGAGCTCGGGTGCCCCACGGCTCCCGACACGGCGCGGGGGCGGCTTCTGGGCCGGGGGGCACCCTCTGCGCCGCGCAGGCCGGGGGCCTGTCTCCCACGTCCCGGCAGCCGCCCCCTCCCCAGCTGCCGCCCCCAGCCCCGCTGACTGATGCCAGAGACTCCAAAATCAATTCCCATCCCCGCCAGGACACGGCGAGAAGGCGACAAATCACGGCTGCGGCTCCGCAGCCCCAGCGCCTCATTTTTCTTGCTGAACTCCATAATAAGAAATCAATGGCAGACGCCGCACTCCTGATGCATCTCCCCCGGGACAGGCGGCGGCGGGTCCTCATGCCACCCCCACCCACCCCCACAACGCTTGGGTCCCCTCGCCAGGCCCCGGCTCTGGCGGGGCCCACGGCACAGGGCGGCTCCTGCCTCGCCTGCAGACCCCGGCCCTCCCCTGGCCCCCCAAAGGCTCCCCACGTCGTGCCCCCCCCCCCCATAAGCTCAGCCCCACACCGCCGCATGGGGCCAGGTTGATTCCCACCGTGGCACAGAGCCCTGAGTGCCCTGGCCGGTGGCACCGGCGTGTCCACCCCGTCCTGCTGCAGCCTCCGAGGGGACTGTGGGGACCGGGGACCCCAAACAGGTCCCCACAGGGTCAGCGTGGGGGGGGGGCCCAAACCCACCCTGGTGCGGAGCACAGCAGGGAGGCACCGGGCGGGCTCTGTGCTCAGATCTGCTGCACCAAAAGGCTGGGGGGGGAGGCTGGGGGGGAAGGACCCAGGCGTCCTGCAGGCGCAGATTTGGGGGGGCACAGAGCCGCTGTCACGCGGCAGCTCCAGCAGCTGCAGAAGGGCCTGGGCTGGGGAGAACCGCTCCAATTAGCTGTAATCGCGCTTCCCCGCGGTGCCTGACACCGAAAAACCTACATAATTACCAGCAGCGACAGGGAAGGCAGGACCAGGCGCTCGTGCTTAATTGAGTGTTTACAGCCCTGTGAGGGGGGGGCAATAACAGCTCTACAGAAAAGCAACCCCCCCCTCCTCAGCCCAGGCAGCGAAGACACGGGGGGGGGGCGGGGAGAACAGCCCCATCCCTTTGCAGCAGGGTTCGTGCTGTCCTCGCACCCCTCCCCGGTCCCTTTCCCCAGGTAGACAGGACAAGTGGCCCCCGCCGCCGCCCCCACCAGCGGCCCTTCAGCTCCTGGTTGACTTGCAAATGCAGCCGCAGGAGCTGGAGGTCTCGCTCCTGTCAGCTGGGCTGAAATCCCCGAGGCCAGCTGTGGGGGGGGGGGTCACCCTGTCCAGACGTGCCCCAGAGGCGGTGATGGGGCAGGGGGACGCACCTGCCCAAGGTCTGGGTACTCCTGCCGGGGGCTACACACGATCCCCGAGGGACGGCCAGGTTTTGGGGCTGGCAGGGTCACACCGAGGAGGGGTGACCTCTGAAGAAGTGACAGGCGCCAGACCCCATCCCGCGGCCGACACCAACCTGCCCCCGCTGTGCCACCCCCAGCCCTGGTGGACAAGGCTCCTGCCCAGCTGTTTTCCTCTCGTTAATTTTTCATGAGCGTGATGATAATTCTGCTCACCGCGTTGCTGCGGACCCCATAACAATGAGCCGCGGCGCTACCCCCGGGCCAGGCAGCACCAGTGTCGGGGGACGGCGGGGGCCAGAGGTCTCCAAAGGGGGCACAGCCAGGGCTCTCCCCGCTGCGCCCCCACCTCCAGAATGAGAATGTGCTCCTGCACATGCTCCTGCACGGCGTGCGGGGGGGCCACACGCATGGGGCAGCACACGCGTGCCGACACGCATGGGAGGACGCACAGGGACATACAGAGACATGTGTAGAAATACGGGCACAGTGATACGCGCTGGGATGGGGCAACCGGGTCAGAAAAGTGCTGTTTTCTGTATCCTGCAAGTAGGGGCACCTGGGAGGTGGGGTGGGGGGAGCGGGGCACGCCGACGTCCCCCTGCCAGCCAGGAAGGGCGCTCGGGCAGCACCCAGGGGTCTGAGCCCAGTCCTGGCAGACGCTCGCCAGCAGCCGCATGGCTGCATGGCACTGCCACCCCACGGCACGCTGGGGACGGGGCTGAGCCCCCCCAGCAGGGCTTGGGAGGGAGCGGGGGTGGGGGCAGACAGCTTTCTGCCGTACCAAGTCCTGCCCGCCCGGATGTCTGCCGCTTTCTGATGTGCCCAACTAGAATCACTAATTCCAATAAACCCAGGCTAGATTAATTTTCATTTCCCCATGCAAATCAGTGCTAATTAGGATGGATTTAGTTCACATCACAGGGGCTGTGGGGACAGACGCTGCACACGGCCGTCACTCCCCAGCCAGGCTTTGGGGTGTTTCATCCTCCGTTAATGATGTGGGAGGGCGGCCCCCCCAGCCTGGAGGTCAGGAGCCAGCGTGGGGGCAGCAGGTAAAGCAGGGATTGCTGCGAGACGCCGGGTGCCTCTGACCACGCTCAGGCCCCGCACAGCGTCCCTGCGAGCACTCCCCCGCCCCGGACAGCCCCCATGCTGGAGCCAAATCTGCCCCTCCCAGGCCTCCCCCCAAGAGCTTATCGCTGCCCCTGATTAATGCCCATGTGGGATGTTACTGGACCACAGCGGTAACGAGCGCCGCTGATGGGGCAAACGCGGGTGCCAGGGGGAGGAGGGGATCTCGCCACCCAGGGACTCGGGCCCGTCGGGCGCCGGGGCTGGAGCGAGGAGGGTTTGCACGGCTCAGAGCGAGGAGGCAGCGACAGGCAGTGACAGGGGTCCCTGGGGGCCCCTCTTCACCAGCAGCCTTTTAAATGCAGATGGGGGGTCTGATGGGGAGCCTGGGCTGCCTTGCGCTGGGGAGCAGGCGGTGTCCCGGCACTGCCCCGGCTGCGAGCGGCCAGCAGCATCCAGCAGGACGCCACCATCCATCCCCGGGCACCCGGGGCCTGCCCTGCTCCGCAGAGGGGCAGGTGACAGCGCAGCACACACACCCCCCCCAGCTCTTTCAGATTCTGCCTGTGCCTCCTGCCTTGCCAAATATTTAACTAATTAACGCTGCCCGCAGGCTCCTGTTTACGCAGCTTGTTGTTGAGCCAAGGAGGACTCCCGGCTGCCTCAGAGCAGGGATGGTGCAAACTGCAAACGGGACGCCCCCGGCACAAAGCTCAGCCCCCCGAGAAGGGCTGGGGTCCCCAGGCTGTCCCCGCTGCTGCCCACAGGACACAGCTGAGCCCCCACCGGGACCTGGCACCCTGTGCACAGCCCTGCACCCCCAATGCCACGTGCCCCCCAGCACCACGCAACCCCCGGCACATGTCTTGCCCCAGGGAGAGCCCCCCCTGCACCTGCACTGTGTGTGGGACAGTCACCAGCACCGTCCCCTCACGCCACGTGCCCACACCGTGGCTGCAGTCCCCTTTGCCCCTTGCTCTGCTGCCCCCTGAAATCCGGCTTTCCGGGTGCCTCGCGCTCCCACCCCGCAGCCAAAGGTCCCCCAAACTCCTCTGCACCCCCAAGCATCCCTGAGCAACGCTACCCCTCCTCTGCAGCACCAGAGAGGCTGGGGCAGGCTGGAGCTGGGGCGGGAGGGGGGCATTGCCCAGCTGCACAGCAACCCCCCCTTTGCTCCCTTAGCCGGGCGAGTGGGGCGTTCACAGCGCCGGAAGGTCGGGAGCCTTTACGCCCATCCTCGGGCAGGGGAAGGCAATGCCAACGGCCCCCGAGCGGTCCCCGATCCCCGAGGGGTGCAGCCTGGCTGTGGGGACAGCCCCAGAGGCAGGGGTCTGGTGCCATCGGCTCTCCCGCGGCAGGCCGGGGTGCCCCAGCCAGCGCTGGCACTGCCAGCCCCCCCAGCTGTGCCCGGGGACAGAGATCGGCAGGGGGCTGGGGCGGGGGCTGCGGGGGGCACCGCGCTGTGCCGTGGGGAGCAGGCAGCACGGCTCGGGGGCCAGGCAGGCTGCGCGGCCAGGGACAGCGTGACAAACAGCCAGAGGCAGTGCCTGCCTCCTGCCCTCATTAAATCCCCCCTAACGAGCTCAGCACTGAGCCCTGGGGCCCAGCTGGACTCAGAGCTGGTCATTACTGCTGACAAGGACCTGTCAAAGCAGGAGATGTGTGTGACACCCCCCCCATGCACAGCACAGCCAGTGGGGCCACACTGTGGGGGGGGACCACAGAGCTGGAGACACCCACCCCCCAACCTCGCCAGCTCCCCTCGGGCCCTTCCGTCCGAGCGAGCGGGAAGATAATTGTACCCCCCCCCGGTCCTGGTGCAGGATGGGCCCCCCCCGCCTTGCCCACGCTGCTGCTCGGGGATGGGGCGAGGCTCACGCCACAGGGGGCTGTGTGGGGACCCTGGGGCTCCCCCAGCAGCAGCGCTGGGGCCAAAGGGAGACGGGGGCAGGGAGGGAAGGGGCAGAAGGAGGGAGCCCAGGCAGCCCTGAGGAGAGAGGCCTTGGGCCGGGTGGGAGACGGCGATGGCGGGGCGCTGGCCCAGGGAGCAGGGGAGTCCTGGAGCCAGGGCCGTGGGACAGGACTGCTGCCCAGCCCTGCGTTTCCCCCACCAAGCTCCTCTCCCAGGACCTGCCTGGAGCAGGAGAGCTGGAGAAGGATGACGAGCGCGGATGACGAGCGCAGCCCCCCCGCCGCTCGAATCCCCCAGCAGCGCTGCTCCTTCCCGGGAGCACCCTGGCACAGATAAGGAGCCCTGGTGATCCCCAGGGCACGTTTAATCTGGGACAGGACAGTTATTGGATAAATACCATGAATATGTAAATTGCATTTATGCTGATTTATGGCTGGGGGGGGCAGGTGAAGAGGGGAGATGGTTTAGTTTAGTTTAATGCATTTATTTCCCTGCCTCGAGATGGAGAACAATCTCTGAGCGCTGCATCTGCCAAGCCAGAGGAGACGACTCAGGCAGAGCCGCGCAGACGGGAGCACCCCGGGGCCAGGCTGGACGTGAGGGACCCCACCTGTGGGGACAAGAGGTGGGCAGGACGGGGGGTGCAGCACCCGGACACCTCCACCTCCCACCCCACTCCCTGGGGCTCACTGTCCTCACATGCCCCACAAAAGGGGTGCGCAGGAGGCAGGTGCCCCCATCCCCTCCACGCCAGTGCTGCTCTCCTGGGATGACGTATGGATCCGGCACAAGACCAGCGGTATTTCAGTTGATTTCTGGGCCTTGCAAAGACTCCTGACCTTTCATGAGATGCAGAGAGAAAGTGAGGTGATTAATCTGGCAGGTCAGGGTGGCTCCTCTGCTCTGATGTGTTACGTGGGGTCGGTGGCAGACCCCTTGCATACACCAGCTGCAGAGGATGTAGCAGTGAGATGCTGAGTGTCCCCATGCCAGAAGAGTCACTGCCCCTCTCTGGGTCACAACTGGGCCGTGGGCACCAGGAATGGGAAAAACATGAGCCAGGCCAAAGCCTAAACTTCTGCTGCGCAGCCATGCTGGGGGGGGTGTGTGTACACACAGTGCCTGTGGGGCACACGCTCCCCTGACCACACCAGGCCACCCTGCACCACCTTTCCCCCCCATGGAGGAGGCCATGGCACTCTCAGCCTCTTGCCCATCAGGTTCAAATCATAGAATGGTTCAGATTAGAAGGGACCTTAAAGCCCATCCAGTGTCCCCCCCCTGCCCTGGGCAGGGACACCTCCCACCAGCCCAGGCTGCTCCAAGCCCCGTCCAACCTGGCCTTGAGCCCCTCCAGGGATGGGGCAGCCACAGCTTCTCTGGGCAACCTGGGCCAGGGGCTCACCCCCCTCACACCAAACAATTTCTCGTATCTCAGATTTCATCTAAATCTCCCTCTTTCAGGTTAAAACCCTTCCCCCTCGTCCCATGGCTCCCCTCCCTGCTCCAGAGTCCCTCCCCAGCTTTCCTGGAGCCCCTTGAGGGACTGGAAGGGACTGGAAGGTCTCCCCGGAGCCTTCTCTTCTCCAGGCTGAACCCCCCCAGCTCTCCCAGCCTGTCCCCACAGCAGAGGGGCTCCAGCCCTCTGGTCATCTCTGTGCCCTCCGCTGGATCTATTCGAACAGGTCCATGTCCTTCTTACGTTGGGGACTCCAGAGCTGGACGCAGTACTCCAGGTGGGGTGTCACCAGAGGAGAGCAGAGGGGCAGAATCCCCTCCCTCGCCCTGCTGGCCACGCTTCTTGTGATGCAGCCCAGGATGGGGGTGGTCTCTGGGCTGCCAGCGCACATCGCTGGCTCATGTGACTCTCCCCACCTCTGCTTGCCCCCCGCATCTCACTTGCCATAAAGTTGTCCACCCCGGGGAACGTGGAGGGCAGCAGGGGACTGGGCTGCAGCGGCCGGAGAGGCTGTGAGGAGCACCTGGGCACATGGCAGAGCTGTGAGGGGGGGAAGGAATTCACCTCTTAATCTCCTATTAACTGCTGATCAATCCAATTAGATCTTGCATGTAATGAAGGCCATCTGCTTGGTAGGGCTGGGCCCCAGCACTCCCTCCCCATCCCAACGCATGCGCCGTCCTGCACAGCCGACGGAGAAGCCCGTGTGCGCTGGCAGGGAAGGGGTCTGGGGACGGGAGGCTGATGAAAGGGGTTTTACCCGATTTTCCAGATGACTCTAATTAAGTTGTTCTCTTCAGCTGTTAAATTAGCTGGAGCCTTCCCCCCTTCCCTGGGTGGTTCCCCCCCCTTCCCCTCCCTATTTCTCAGATGCAGCAAATCAGCTTCCAGCCCCCCCCGCAGGGCTCTTCAAATAAATAAATAGACAGTCCCAGTAAAATTAACCATATGAGGAGCTGCAAATGAGGTGGAAAATTTTAATGGTTCGGCATTTAAAAGCTGTCTGACAGGAGGTAAGGACGTGAGTGAGCAAGGAGGAAGCAATCCTGGGAGATGTGTTGTCCCCCCCCTCCATATTTCCATCATTCTGTGCTGCCCCGGAGCAGCGTCTCCCAGCTGGGGCTGGGGAGGGACCCCCAGTGCGGAGACCCGGCAGCTGCCCCCGTGCCCCCCGCCCGGCGGCAGCCTCAGGGACCGCTGCGGGCCGGGGGACCCCGCAGGCCCCGGCCCTTCGTGGCGCCAGGGGGATCCGGCAGCGCTGACCCTGGGCCGGGCGGGCCCGGGCTGGCAGGGAGCCGGGGCCGTGGGCCGCGCACTCCCGCGGGAGCTGGCAGCGGGCCACTGGGTGAACGGATCCGGGCACGGATGGTGCCTCCTTCCCGGCTCCATCACCGGGAGCGGCTCCCGGGCGCCAGCAGCCCCGGCACGGCCCGCCCGGCCAGAGGCGGAAGGTGGAGCCCCCCCGCCCCGCGGAAGCCGAGCCCCTCCAGCGCAGCCCCTGCTGCAGGCGGGGCGGGATGAGAAAGGGGCGGCCGGGCCGGCACTGCGGGGGCGGCGGGGCGGGGGGAGCACGGGGACCCCCCCCACCCCGGCCCGGCCGGCGGCGTCCGCGGGGCAGCCCCGGTAGCGGGACGGGGCTGCGGGACCGGCAGCGCCGGGCTCGGGGGACCGGCTCGCCCTCGGGTCCCGCCGCCCCCTCCCCGGGGACGCCGCGATGGCGGCGGGTGAGCGGGACGGGGCTCGCGCCGCCTGCAGGGCTCGCCGTCCGCCAGGGGGCGCCGCGTCCGCCGCCGCCTCGTCTGCGGAGCTGTGCACACGGCGGTGCCGCGCGGCGCGTCAACGGCGCCCCCTCCCGGCGAGGCCCGTACCGGGAGCCCGCAGCGCCGGCGGCCCCGCCGAGGCCTCCGCCCGCCCCGGCCCGGCGGGATCCGCGGCGATCGCGGCCTCGCTGCGGCCCCGCCGGGCCGGGCCGGGCCGTCCCAGAGCTGCTTGTCGCCGGGGCGACGGGCGGCGCGCGCTACCGGTCCCCGTCGCCATGGATACCGCCCTGCCCACCCCCGCGGCCCCGCTTCCGGCCCGTCACCGTAGCTACCGCCGACGTCACGGTTCCGGGACGTCACGGGCGGCTCGCGCAGCCGCCACCGCCTCCGCCGGGCCCTCACCCCCCCCCGGCGCAGGCAGCGGGGTCGGCGGCGTGTCGGCCCCGGGGCGGGCGCTCCCTCCCGGCCACCTGTTCCTGGCTCGGTGCTCGCCCCCCGCCTTCCAAGGACTCGTCCTGTCCCCGCGCCCCGTCACCTGTCGCCCGCGGCCCCTATTCGGGCCCCGCCGGGCCCCGCGCCAGCGCCCGGCCCCGGCCCTCCCGGGGATGCGGAACGGGGCCGGGGGGGGTGGTCCTGCCCCCTTCCCCTCGCACCGCCCGGGGCTGCGCGGATCCCAAGGGGGGTCGCGGGTGCCGCGTTGGGGCGGAGGGTCGGGGAAGGGGCCTGTACGGAGCAGGAAAGCGCCGGCGCAGCCCCCCCCGGCCCGGTCCGCAGCAGCTGGGGCCACCGGCAGCCCCGCCGTGACCCCCGTCCGCCCCCCCAGGAAATCCAAAGCGGGGCGAGCGCGGCGCTGGAGCAGACGTGTATTGCCGAAACCCGGGATCGCACAGCCCCGAGCGGCGGGGCAGGACCGCGCTCACCCCCCCGAGGCACCCGCCACCTCGGGCGGGGGGACTGGGCGGCCTCCAGAAGGAGCCTGGGGAGCCCCCTCCCTGCCCCCCGTGTCTCTGAAGGCACCAAAAACCCCACGGGGGAAACAGCCCGCGAGGTGCCTCCCCCACCCCCGGCCCGGTGGAGACGGTCCCCACCGGAGACCCCACCGCCGCAGGCATCGGGGAGAGGGGGGGCTGCTGCCCCATCCCCATCCCCGCCGGGGTCCGTCCCTTCCCCGGCTGGGGGGCCCTGGGACGCTGCCCCCGCTCAGATCTCCTGCAGGAAGTCCACGGGGAAGAGCCCCACTTTGCGGCCGGTGGAGACTTTCACGTAACCGTTCACCTCCTCGCCCTTCTGCACCACGATCTGGGGGCGAGAGGGGCGCAGGTGAGACCCCCGGGGCCCCACAGAGCCGGGGGAAAGGCGGCAGCCCCCGGGCTGGGCAGAGGGGGTCCCGTCCCGGGGGGTGGGCGGTGTGGGGACGCTGTCACAGGCCGGGCAGAGCGCGGCCGGGGGGTGCCAGGGGGTGGCCGTGGGGTGGGGGGCTGCAGGTGGGGGCAGGAGGACCACGGGCTGTGACCGCGTGGTCCCGTCTCACCTGATCTTTCTTCAGCGTGATCTGCCCGATCTCCCGGTTGCCCACGAAGGAGCGGGTCACCTTGTGCACCCGCTCACCTGCCCGCACCCGGATGATGAAGTTTGGAGGGAAGTAGCCGACTTTTTCACCGATCTTCCCCTGAAAGAAGTCAGTGGATGGGTGTGAGGTGGGGGTTGGAGCCAACGTGTATGGCCTCCAGATTCCCCCATGACAAACAGCCTCTGCAGGTGGTGGCTTGGCCCGAGGACGCAGCAGATTTCGGGGGCTGTCTGCCCCGCAGAGTGCGATTTGCGCTCCCAGCTGACGTCTCCCTCTGCTTTAAGCTCTGCATCTTTCCCCTCTGTGCTTGTAGGACACCAGCCTTACCCGCCACCACTCCTCGTTGGAGTCATCCACCACGGTGATCTTCTCCCCTGGCCTGCAAAGGGAAGGCAGGGCTCAGTGTGAGGGGGGGGCGTGCCCCGCCCCGCCATGGGAGACCCCGAGGTTGTCAAGGAAAATTGCCCTTCCCACAGCGCTGGCTCCTAGAGCCCCGTGTCGGGGGAGGCTGAGGAACACGCACAGCCTGCGGGCTCAGGGACAGCCAGGTCCCGTGCGGGAACAGCTCTGCGTCAAGTCTGGGGGGCAAGAAATGAGTGGAACCGCATCAGGAGAAAGACCCGCAGCCTCGGGACTTGAGGCTGGTGCCCAAAGCCCGGGGCCTGGGAGAGCTGCCGCAGCCAGAGCCAGGGCCCCCGCTCCAGAACAGCCACAAAACCCAAACCACAGCCAGCGTGGCTCTAATTTCTGCCCTCATTCATTCATTCGCAGACCTCTCCTGGCCGCAAGAGCCTCATAGTTGAGGCGAAGATTTCTCCCCCTCCCCACTGGACACGCCACGTCCTTCCCCTCATCACCCCTGTGCCCCCTACATGTCCGGGAACTTACGGGAAATCAAGGTCATCTTTCTCCAGGGCTTTGAAGCGATAAAGTGCCACAAAATAGTGAGACTGCAGGTAGCCACCGCGGATCCCTGGCTGTGGCTTCTTGTTCTAGGGGAGGAGGAAAGAGGGGTTGGGAACCCCAGAGAGGGTGAGGACAGCCCCGGGGAGCCCAGCAGGGAGATCCCTGCGGCCTCTGCCCAGGCTGCCGGGGGCCTTTTGGGCATAGGGTGAGGGCGACAGCCACCTTGTCATCTGTTGGGCTCTTCTCAGTCTTCTTGTCCCCTTCAGAGGTGCCTGGAAATGGGAGGAGGGCGGTTACATCCCTCCTGGTGCTGCTCCCTGCGCTGGGACCAGCTTCCTCCCGAGGGTCACCTGTGCCCACGTCAGCGAGGGAAGCAGAGTGCCCCAGGGTGGAGACCTGAACTGAAGACCCCCTTTTGCAGGGTCAAACCCACCCCAGTGGGCCCCCCAAGTACAGTCTCCCCATCAGGCTCCCTCCCGGGCCCATGCTTGTGGCTGGAGCGCGTTCCCCCCCCAGCTCCTTGGCCCTTGAGTGCAGCCGGCCCCGCCGCCCTCGCAGCACTCACCGCCCTCGGCTTTGCCCCCTTCTGTCTTCGTGGCCTCTGGTTCCTCATCCATCATAGCAGCCAGAGGCTGCAAGGCACAGAGCTGTCAGGGGGTGCAGGGCAGGCAGGGAGGTGGGGGTGGCAATGGGGCGCAGGCTGTGCTGCTGGGACCCTGGGGCGTTCGGAGCGCCAGGCCAACCCCGCACTCACGTTTTTCTTGTCGTCCTGCCCTTTCTTGCGCTCCTTGTTGGCCATAATGACGCCCGTCCGCAGGGTCTCGAACACAGGGTCGCTCCTGTTGGCTGCTGCTGGGGCATAGGGATGGCGAGAGGGGCTCAGCCCCAGGACGCGAGGAGATGGGGCACCCGGCGTGGGGGCGGCACTTACAGAGCAGATCCTTGGCGCAGGCATATTGCTGGTCGCTGTAGAGGGGTGAGCTGTACGCCCGGCGGAACCCTGGGGGCTGGAAGGAAAGAGGAGGTCAGAGCGTTGACCGCCACCCCGACCCGTGGGCCCTCCCGCGGGGGCTGAGGGCAGAGCGGGTGGACCCCCCCGGCAGAGGGTGAAGCCGGGGTTCATCCCTCGGACCCAGGACGGGAGGTGGGGCATGGCGCCCCGGTGCTGCCCACGGGGACCGAGCCGGCCGCTCCCCGCCGCGGTGCTTCGGCCCCCCCCCCGAGGTCGTGCCCCCAGCCCGGGGCCGCTGGAACACTCACGATTTTGCCGAAGCAGCGCTGCATCTCCACGTAGGACTGGCAGTGGTGGTGGATGTTAGTTTTGCAGTTCTTGCACCTCAGGCCAAATTTGTTGTTGACTGGCGGTGGGGGGGCAGGGGGGTGGAAAGGAGAGGCAATGTGACACTGCAGCTGCGGGGACGGCTGGGCTGGAGCCCTCGCCAGCCTTGGCCCCCAGCCCTCGCCCTGAGCGTGGCCCCCAGCCCCAGCCCCCTCAGGACTCACGGACAATCATGCGGGCACAAACATCACAGAACTTGGGCTTTTTGAAGTAATGATCTTTGAACTTGTGGGGTTTGTCATTGACAAGTTTCTGGGGCTCGGGAGGGGGCTCAGGCTCTTCCTCCTCTTCCTCCTCTTCCTCCTCCTCATAGATGTAGTAGATGGGTCCCCCTGAGGGGCTCACCAGCTCCCCGTTGGGCTGCGGCTCTGGCGCCGTCTCCTCCTTGGGCTTTCGCTGGAAAAGTTGCTTCAGCTTCTGTAGCTGCCGGGGCAGGAGAGGATGCATTGCACATGGCAGACACGTGGGGTGAGGCAGGCGGGCAGAGAAGCCGGTGCCTGGCTCCTGCCCCTTTGCTCTGACCTAGAGACTCCTTCTTCCCCAAGTGAGAGGACACCACAGACGTCCCGGGGCAGAAACGCTGCGAGGACAGGGACTCTCCTGGCCCCGTGAGGTCCCCACAGAAGGAGAAACTGTGACTCCTGAGCACCACGTGGATGTGGGCACCCCAGGGAAAAGCCAAGCTGGGAAATGGCCACCCAGTGCCCTGCTGGATCAGGAGCCCACCGGGCATCGCCGGCCCCACAAAGACTCCTGGGGCTGACGATGGCAGGAAGGTGGCTTCCCCTAGCCACCCAAGCTGCCCTGTGGGCACCCACTTACCCGGCTCTTGGGTTTCCCACCTGAAGCAGGTGAAGCCGGTGGCTCTGGCACTTCCTTCTCTGTCATGCTGTGAGGGGAAAAGAGAGATGTCGCGTTGGCCGGGGCTCTTCCCACTGCGGGTGCCCGGGGGGAGGCAGGAGAGCCAGACCTTGCTGGATGGGAAGCATCTCCTGCCCCAGCAGCATCCCCCCGCTGCCCTGCCTGCGGCTCCTGCCCCAGCAAGGGCCACTCCTGCTGCGGGCGAGTCCTGGGGACGCGGGGGACCTGCTGGGCCCTGCGGCGCAGGCTCCCAGCCCGGCGTGCGCAGCACTGCTGCTTGCTTGGTGGAGGTGGTGCCAAGCGCTGTGAGCCAGACCCCGGGCTACCTGCACGTGTCCGTCTCTGTCTAGACATCTCCATCTCACTATTAAACTGCAAATGGTGCCATTCTTGGCCCCCTAGAACAAGCACACCTGTGACGCTTGTCTGGCGTCCCCGCACAGTCCTGCTTTCTTCTCCATAGAAGCCCCATGCTACCGTCGGGGCAGGATCTGCTCCTGCATCCCCCAAAACGTGCCCGATTCCACCTTTGACTGTTAACCATCCCCATGGTCCTTCTACCCAGACATCACTATTTTTGGTGATACCTAACACGAGGCCTCCCCATGCCCCCACGGAAACCAACCAGGACCACCATCAGGGAAACAGCGATGGGGGCTGGGGGGTCCTGGGGCAAGGGGTGCTGCAGCAGCAAAGAGCCCTGGGGTCTTGCAGCGACGTGGGTGGAGCAGGGGCCCACGGGGGTTGGTGACCACGATGAGAGGGAGCCGCACGCGGAGACACACTTACCCTGTGTTTGCAGCTCTTGTCCTGCGATGAAAAACCCCGCAGAGGGTGGCCGACGTTGGGTCCCCGTTGGCTGCAGAGCCCCCAGCCCTCCGTGCCGGGTGCGCAGGGAGGGGGGCAGCCGCCCCAGTGCCGTGGAGAGCGGGAGTGACAGGCCAGAGGGGAACCGACAGCTGAGCGCCGGCGGAGGCTGACGCCGAGAAATTGGAGCCCATGCATGAGCCGGGAGGGGAGCGGGGTGGAGAGGAGCCACTGGCTATTTGCGTTAGTGGGTTGCTGGGTGTCACAGGGGCCCACCCACCCCCTGGCACAGGCCGCCGCGGAGCCGGGGCACACCGAGTGCTCCAGCCTTGATGTCTCGTTTGCTCTCGCATTTGAGGCCCCTGCAGCTGGGAGGGGAGAAGGGGAGAGAGGCAGCGGTGTGGTCTCTCATGGCGCAGCTCTCGTGGCTGCCCCGTACCCTCTGGCAGCAAATCCTGCTGGTCCGCTCTCCACTGAGACAGAGACCTGCCACGGAGCAGGGAACTGGGGACCCCGTTGCTATCGTGCTGCCCTGCAGCGGGTGCCGGGTCCCTGCAGCTGGACAGGCACCCAGTGCCAGCGTCCCCGCACCCGCGCCCCTGCCAGGTGGCCGGTGGCAGCGGAGCAGGACTTTGCACCAAGGCGGGGGCTGAAGCCCCCCCCTGGCCTTCCAGGCAGCTCTTACCTCTCCATGGGCACCTGCTCCTGAAGGTGCATCCAGATGCTGCAGAAGGCTCCAGCTGCCACGATGAGGGTGGTAGGGTGGTGCCAGCCCAACTCCTGCACCCGCGGGGCAGGAGGACACACTGACACCCGCACCCATCAGCTCAAGGGCTGCTCCCCTGTAATCAGGAGGAGCATGTCGCTTCCTGGCAGGGAATGCAGCCGGGGACACCCCACGCCCCCATTCTTGCCATTGCACAGCTGCATGGGGCCAGCGGCTGGGAAAAGAGGCTACCAATATCTGAAGGCGGGGGGAAGGGGGCAGGACCAGCCCCAGGTCAAAGTGCTCAGCGCTCTTCTCCCAGTCTCGGCTCCCAGCCTTGGCAAGCCCTGAGCTCGCGGCCCTTGTAGGTGCCAAGCACGGGGGCAGGACCGGGGCAGGAACACGTCACCCTGCAAGCGCCCCTGCGGCTCCCTGGTCGTCACCTGCCCCTGCAGAGGCAGCACAGACAGCCCCTAGCACTGGTACTGGCGGAAAACGGGAAAGCAGCGTTAAAGTGATGGACAAGTTTTCTTTTTATATTTAAAAACAACCCCCCAAATAAAACAAAACCAAAAATACCCCCCAAATAATAATCAGATTAAATAAAATGTGCAGTGAACATACCAATCAACACCTGTATGTGCGGTTCAACACAGTGCTTAACAAAACAATATACACAGGGTAAGGTGGGCGGGCACGGGCATCACTCCAAAAATAATAATAATAAAAAAAAAAAAATCAATTTCTCGTCTCTTAATTATGTCCATATAAATATATCCAGGAAGGAGGGTGAGAGGAAGGGAGGGCAGAAAGGAAGAGAGAAGGCAGAGGGAAGTGCCCGCAGTCCAGTGTGCTCTGTGCCCATGCGTGAGCCCTACTGTGAGCTGGCACGCTCCAGCACCCGCAAGTCGTAGTTCTTTTTGGCCACACGCAGCTTGAAGCGGCTGAGGGAGTTGTTGAGGCGGAGGGAGGCATTCTGGGCGGCCAGCGGGCTGGGGAACACGGCCACGATGGTGTATAAGGCAGCGAGGTCACTGTGCCTGCCGTTCTCTGGAGTCCCGTTGTTGTCCCCGCCGCCCCCATCTCCATGGCGCCCCTGAGTCTCTTTGAGCCACTGGATTTTGGCACCAGCCATGGCGAGCTGGGTGAAGAGCTTGTCAGCCTCTGTCCGCGTGATGCCCTCGGGCAGGTCTGTCACCTCCAGCACTCGGCCCAGCACTGCAGTGGAAAGAGAGCACGTGTCAGACCCTTGGGTAGCACCAGCACAGCAAGAGCTGCTGAGCGCGCTCCTCACCAGCCAAGCCCTGGGCTCGCAGAAGTCACCTCTACTTTGCCCATGAAAGCATCACTTTGCTAAGCTGCCCCCTCGTCAGGAATGTACCTTTTTACGCCCGTCACTTCTTTCCCCTCAAACTGCCCCTGCCATTCTGCTCCCTACAGTGTCCCATCCCGATCCTTTCTGATGCCCGCATCCCGGTCCCCGCACGGCCTGCTTCGAGAGGAGACTGGTCTTTCCCATTTGCCCAGGGCTCCAGCAACACCAGCTCCTCCTCGCTTCCTTTGGCTGGGCTTGGCTTTTCAGTTAGGGCTTTCCCGGGTGCTCTGCCCCCTCTTCCTCCCCTCATCCTTGGGTACCAGGATCGGGAGCTAACCCAACTCTCCTGGCCTCCGTTCCTGGAAGGGAGAAAGACAGGTGGCAGCCATGGAGGCGGCTGACATGGGCGGATCCTGAGTGTGACACTGCCCTGCGTGCTTCCCCATGGGGAGGATCCCCGTGTGCGCCCAGGACCGCGTCATGCCAACCTCTTTGCCTCTGCTCTCTGGTACCCAAACGCTTCTGCTGCCTCCTGGCTCCAGCCCTGGCTTTTGGGCTTAGCGAGGGCCGGCTGAATGGATTCTTTGCTAATATTAACGTGGCATGTAATGAACGTGCCAGCCGCCGGGACGGGGGCAGCTCTCCGGCAAGCAACTCTTAAAGGGCCCCCTGCAACCAGCTGCTGGTGGTGGCGGTGACGTGGGGGACAAGGCTGAAGCCTCCGGAGAGCCAGCGAAGACCACCTCCCTTCCAGGCCGTCTGGCTCATGCCCTGCGATACAGGTCTCGTACTGCTGCGCAGAGAGGCCAGACGTGTGCCTCTCCTTCCCTCCCTGATGACCAAGCGGAGACCCCCGGGTTGAGGAACAGGGTGTCCCTTCCCCTTTCGGGGGAAACGATCCACTGGGGATTTCAGCCCGCACAGCCACCCCTGGAAGACCCCGAAGTCCTTGATAAAGATGAGGGCTCTGCAGCCCCTGGTCCCGCTGGGAAATGGAAGCATGAGAGGGAAGGGTCACTTGGGAAGGCAACAGTGGGAAAAAGATGTCAGGGGTCTGGACACTCACTTTCTGCTGACAGAGAGGAATAAAATCCCAGGAGTTCTGCCAGCTCCACCTGCCCCATCATTTCAACCTTCACAGAGGCAGGAATAGGGCCCAGGTGTCCTGGTGCTCATCACCGGCTCCCCAACAATTTCTCCCCACTCTTCCTCAAAAGCTTTGCTCAGTGCAGGCAGCGTCTACTGGGCTCCTGAGCAAGCCCCGTCCTCCCGCATCCCCATGGGAACGGCCGACCGGGACCGGCTGTGCTCCCCCCGGCCAGTCCTCACGGGGCTGGGGGTGTGGGGTGTTTGTGTGGGGGAGGTGGTGGCAGGTAGGAACCGCTCTCCACAACCACCCCAGCAACGGGTTCTGTGGGATGCTGGCGTGGGCAGAGATGGCATCTGGAGATGGTCAATGCTGGCTACGCCCACGCAGTGGGGACTAGTCAGAGGGCAAAGGAGGAACTGCTTGAGGAGGGTCACTTGCCTACATCGCTTGTCCCAAGGTCAGTGGATGCTGACTTGAGGGCCTGTCTCTTGCTCCGGTTTCCATGTTTCATTCCAGTCTGCCCCTTAAAGAATAAAAACAATAGCGTGTCACCCGAGGAGACACTGTGGCCTCACGGTGCCTACAGAGCATCCCGGGAGCCGGAGGGGAGACCGAACTTGCCTAGGCCATGTCTGCGAAGGGAAATGAGGACACTTGGATGAACCTTGCACCCCCTGGCACCTTTGGGGTGACCCCACGCTTGGGCAAATTAGATGAGATCAAGGCACGGCCACGGTTCCAGGACACTCAAAGGACTTGGGGCTGACACTGCTTCTGGGCAAAGCTGGGGGCAGGATGAAATTTTAGCCCAGTGCCAGGCTCTAGGGAAATCCGTTTCCAACGGCAGCTCTGCCGGACGGATGGCGAGAGCGTGGGGTAGGCGGATGCTGCCTCATCGAGGGGTGTCAAGCACAGGGCAGGGTGTGAGACCCGCTTCTTAACCACCCCCAGGACCTGCCCAGAAAGGGGTTGCCCGGGGGGGAAGGGGGTGGTCTCGCTCTGCTCCCGGGACAGTGAAAGCGTGGGTGGGCGGGGGTTTGGGCCAGTTTTACCTGGTGTGCATTGTAGTTGGGCTGGTTGTGGAGCAGCGGTGGGGGGCAGATAGACAGATTATACTGCAGCGGCTGGCCCAGCAATGAGTAGCGCCCATCACCTGTGAAAGGAAGCAAATGTTTGTAGGGCTCTGAAGAAATCCCGGAAAAGACCCACCGCTGTGCTGTCCCCACTCCTTTCCCTTACCTTGTGCCGGGCCCATGGGCCGGGGGAACTGTGTGAGGACAGGGAGGGGGCTCAGCCCCGTGCAGACACTGTTGAGGTTGGTGACAGGAGACGGTGTCGGGGACTGGGTGGGGGACGTGATGGGGCTGTTCAGCTGGGTGCTGGCCTGGGGGAGGGAGAGCGTTAGACAGCCCCAGTGCTTGTGACCGCATCTGTCTCACCGCCATGAGCCCACCCCGTCTCCCAGCCCATCCAGACAGCCTGGATGCTGGGGTCCTTTCTCTCCCACCAGGCTGCTCCCAAAAGATGAGCTGCCTTCTTCCCAGTCCTCTCAATACCTGAGCACTGGTGTCTGGGTTGTACAGGTCTCCTGGCTTCTGCCCCCGCTGGTCCAGGCTGTAGTACTTACAGTGGCTCCACTGCACCACGGGGGGATTCTGGGGGGTCTGGGGGCCATTGGGTACATTCAGCTGCATCACAACCACGCCAGGGCCTGACGGAGACACCCCTGGGGAGAGACAACTGCAGCAGTATTGCCCAGGCTCTGCGCACTGCTGCTGCTGCCGCTTGCTGTGGGACAAGAGGCAGCCTGTCTGTGCAACTTCGCCCTCTTCCCTACAACACCATGTCCTCTCCTCCGCCACTGCTGCCTGGCCAGGTGGGCTGAAAAAAGGCCCCACCAAGACCCGGTTGGGATCCCTCTCTGATATCACAGCTCACATCAGAGTGATGACTTTTAATACAGGAGAAATGCGAGCAGAGGGGACAAGTTGAAGGCAACTTGGGTGACCTCTCTGAGCATCACAGCAAACCCTCCAGCAAAGGGTCTAACCACAGAGCTGGGTGCAGCGCTCGAGTATCCTGGTTCCAGCTCTTGCACCAGTTCCCCAGGTCCCAGCCCACCTCCCTGCAGCTGGGACAGGATGCAGGAATCCCGACACTCCTCTCATCCACATCCCTGGTCCCAGGAGCTGCCCCGGTGACACTAAGGTGCGTTGCCAGCAGAGGGAGTCCACAGCCCACAGCAGCTCCCTCTGCCCACTCCTGCCCTGCCCTGCCTGCCCACCACGGCGGGAGAATGCCAGGCACAGGCCAGCAACGGCCTGGAGCAAAGTCACTGCGCCACGTCCTGATAATTCCCAGTGGGCTGGGGGATGGGTAAGGCTAAGGAATCCCATCGCACAGAAGCTGCCAGGCTTGGCTCTGAATTGGCAGCTCTACAGCCCCTACAAAACCTGACCCAAGCTGTGCACAGTCGCTGCCAACCCTGACCAGGGGCCCCTCTTACCTGAATACTGCTGCTGCATCTGCGGCGGGCTGCAGGGTGACGGGGACTGTGGCATCTGGTACTGTTCAGAGCCAGGTGGCTGAAGAAACCCCACCGAAGGGCTGTGAAGCAGAGAGTGCTCTGGTGAGGGGATGGGGAGAAACCCAGCCGCCTCTGGAGCAGCACAGAAGCACCGCGCGCTGCAGGACAGCTGTGTCCAGGAGGTGCTGACCATGGGGACTAGGATTGGGCAAGCCGAAGCGATGACCAGCATCTACGGTGCCCGGCCACCTCCTCTAGCTGCAGGAGGAGGATGCTAACACCCTTTCAGTAGGCGTAGCCTACTTCCTCCCTTTCTCCCCAAGGCAGACCAGAGATAGAGAAGCTTTACCTGGTGCCATTCTGCTGGGCAGTTGGGATGACGCTGTAGTAGATGGGAACCCCTCCAGCCTGAAGCCCGCCCTGAACAGACTGGCTGGCTGGTACAAGCACTGGCTGCTGGAAGGGCTGCTGGACCACACTCTGGGACTCATTGGCCACAGGAACCTGTGCGGGGAGGAAAGAAGCAGCCCTAAGGAATGACGGGTAACAGCAGGAGCAGGGAGAACTGGCTCCAAAGAGACACCAGCGAGGTCCATACAGGGTAGAAGAGGTGCCAGATGTCTACTGCAGCCCAGAGCAATCTTGCCCAGGCAAGGGCAGCCCCTCCAAGCTCTTCTGTGAACACAACAGCGAAGAGCCCAACTGCACTCTGTCCTCCATCTCAAGACATGTCCTACACAGATTCAAATGTGGACATGCCCTCCCCAAGCTGGCAAGCAGGCAGTATCTTCTCAAGGCGAGTGAGTCTCTGCCTTTGGCTCCATCACTCTGGCACAGGAACAGGGCACTTCCCGCAAGGCCTGCGCAGCTGAGGCTCCCTCCCCAGCAGCCCCTCACCGGAGATCAACTGATGCCTACCTGGTATGAAGGCAGTGGACTGTACTGGACCATCAGGCCTTGCATCTGGCTCCCCATACCGCTCCTCTGGCTGCTGAGAAGGCCAGGGGGCTGCGCCTGCTGCACTCCCATCATACTCTGCAGCTGGCCCCCCATGCTGTTCCTCTGGCTGTTGAGGAGCCCGGGGGGCTGTGCTTGCTGCACTCCCATTACACCTTGGTATGTTTGCTGCTGGTTGGACATCATTGGCTGTAAACCTGTCAGAACAGCATTTATATGGAGCAGCTTTCCAGCTGGCCACAGGAAACAGCCTAAGACTTGGCACATGAGGGCTTAAATTCTGCTTTGCCACCATCTCTTGCTAAAGAGTGAGAAAAGGGCTTCCCTTACGGCAGATGTAAAAAGACCTGAAGGAAGCTCCTGGCTTCAAATCCACCTTAGAGCACCTCAGTGCATGCCACATGCCGAGAGGGAGGGAAAAGACTAAAGCAGCCTTCGCAGCCCGGCCACATTGCGACTCTCCCTTGCACAATCAAGAGGCGCTCTACAGTCAGCAAGTCCAGCAAAGAGTGGGAGACAGGGAAGAGCAGCCTGGCCCCAGGCAGCGCATGGGAGATCCTTAAGAGCCACCAAGAGTGTCAGGAAAGGGAAACATGACCCTCCCCCCTTCTGTGCCCCCTTACCCGGCTGCTGGGACTGCTGGGGGAGCTGCTGAGTGCGCTGGGAGCTGTAGGCCACTGGGTGACTGAGAGATCGGTATTGCTGGCTGGAGTTCGGGTACTGCCCAGGAGGGTAGTAAGAAACCTGAATCTATCAGAATCAAGAAAACATGGTGATGAGAACACAAGAGGGAGTGGGACCAAGAAAGCTGGTCCCCCAGGACCAGTTTTCTCTCTCACCTGGCCTGGCTTCTGCCGAAGGAAACCACCCAGGGCTTTGGCTCTGGCCAGATGATATCTCCTCAGGGAACCGCAGCCCCTTCCCGCTCCTCCCAGCCTCCACATCCAAGCATTTCCCAGCACAGTAGTGCAAGAGCACAGTAGGCACAATTCTCATCACAGCAAAGGGGAACAATCCCAGAGGTCATAATGCCCTGCAGGACCCCAAAGAGAGCTTAGAGGTGTCAGCCCTGAATCTGGTTGCTGTCCCTCCCCCAACGCTACGAGCCAGGAACGGCCAGAGGGGTCCCCAGAGAGGTGCCTTGTGAGCTCAGAGGAGCACGGGGGCAGAGATCACCCTGTGCCGAGCGAGGGTGCGTGCCAACCCACAGCTTGGGCCCCTGTGTATCGATCCATCACAAACACGCAGCAGAAAAAGAGGGGCCCCGCTCTCAAGGAACTGTTCTCTGGGCTCCCCGGCAGCCCCTCGCCCGACGGCTCTGGGCTGAGGGGCGCAGCCCCTCCAGGCTTGCGCATGTCCTTACTTGCTGGGGAGGCTGAATGTAGCCCTGGGGCTGCAGCACCTGCTGTGTGGGGGCCGTGTGCCCTGAGGCGGAGTAGTTGGAGGTGGAAATGGGCTGCCCAGGGGTTGCCATGATGAATCCTGTTTGCTGAGGATGCTGGGAGATGAGGGATGACTGGAACATAGCCGAGGAAGGATCCGGTGCTTCTGTAGAGCCCTGTCGGCTGAGGCTGATCTGCCCAAAGGGGTTGCTGAGTTCGTCGGCCTGCATCGGGGATAAGCGGGAAGGATGGAGGAGGACAGCATGTAGGACAACAGCATGTAGGACATAGCTCTGCTGAGTAGACTGCAGACCCCATCTCCCTACTCTGTGGAGGAGCTCGCCCAAGAAACGTCCCCCAAAAGGAGCCACAGAGCAAGAGCATTCTGCAGGACAGGGGCTAGGGGCATGCGAGCTGCTGGGGGGGCCCAAATGCTCAGCGGACACTGGTGACATGCAGGGCCCCACACAGGCAGGGGTGGCCCCAGCACAGAGGCCATGTCCTATGGAGCGCGCTGTTCCCAAAAGACAACAGAGGGCTGGCTGAGACCACAGGGCAGCCATGGCCCCTGCCCCCAGTGCTGGGCACAAACATTCACTTCCTGGTGGAGCTCTGGGCTTGGCACTTGCTCTTCCCCAGGCTCTTTCCAGGATTAGCCATTCCAGCAGTGCCCGGCCCCGGTGGGTCCCACAGCCTCAGGCGTGCCACTGCCTTGACCCCACCGCAGCGCGGAGCCTCCATGAATCCCAAACCCACGGGGTGCAATGTCCGCGACATACCTGATTAGCAAAAGCTCATACAACACAAACACAACACAGGAGTACAATAGAAACAGCGCAGAAGAGGAAACGGGGTTTATACCAGGTTGTACTGCTGGGGTGGAGAGACTGGCAAGAGGACTTGGGGGCAGGAGCTTGGAGAATACTGAACAGGCTGCAGCGCTGGGACCGGCTAAGACCAGCAGAGAAGGGAGCGGGAGGAGAGAGATTTGGGTGGGAAAAGAGGAGGGGGGAAGGAAGGATACAGGAGGAAGGAGAGAAAGAAGGAACAACAAGGTTAGTCAACTGAGCCAATTGCAAACACACGGAGGGGGCCGTTGCAGAGGGTTGGAAAGCATGGAGACCAGAACGGGGGAGCATTCGTCTCTGTGAAGACATACAGCCTGGCCACTTGCTTTGTGGAAGCTGGGAAGGCCGACCATGTCCACAAAGCAGCTCTCGCCTGGCATGCACGGTGACACCAGCTCACAAAGGCCGGCTACGGCCAACAGCAGCAGGAGAGCCACTTGCCCCCAGCACAACCTTCGTGCCTGTCCCACTCCACTGCCCACTCGTGTGTGGCGCTGACGCCCGCCGCTCTCTGCAGCGCGCCTGGACCTTTCCTGCGGGTAATGTCTTTTCTTCACTCCTGCTTTCTGCAGGGGCCCCTCTCACTTTGTCACTGGGAGGACCTGCTGATGCCTGTTTATGACAACACCCAATTCAAGCACCGAACATGTAACGGTCAGCACTGGATTGGTTTTTTGATTATTTGATTTGACCTCTAGTGAAACAGAAGGTGCACGCGTATGGGGGCCAGTGCATCCTCAGACCTTTCACCAACAGTCAAACACACAAAAAAAAAATTTCCAGGACCTAAATGATTAGAACAGCCAAACAGTGGAAGATACGAAACAAAACCCCTGCAAGACACAGTGATCCTGCACAAGCTCCAGGAGCCTTCTCCGTGTTCAAACCTCCCACTCAGGGCACTGTGCTCTGTCCCACGCCATGCTACCCCTCCAGACAGACACTCCCGTTAGCCTCAGCGCCGGACTCTGGCTCGCTCAGGGAAACCCCTCACCTCCCTTGAGTGTCAGTGTCCTCTGCAAACAGATCCCCAACGCTGGAGCCAGTCCAGGGCCCAAGAACTGCAAGTTCCCCCTATCCTTATACAGACAGCAACAGACAGCAAGGAGCCGTTCATGTTATCTGCAGCAAAAGCTGTTCAAGGCTTGTTTCCTTCTCCCATCCCATCCCACTGAAAACACTTAGAATTGTAGCACAGCCCAGGTTGGAAGGGACCTCAGAAGATCATCTGGTCCAACCTTTCATGGGAAAACGAGCCTAGATAAGATTATCTAGCACCCTCCCTGTCCAGTCGGATCTTGAGAACCTCCAGTATAACTCCAGTGGAACTTGCAGTTCTTTGCTGTAGGAGACATCATAAGTAGGAGATGATGCACCAGAAAGGATCCCTATAAAACTCCCAGGCAGGCCGAGGTCCAGCGCTGACACGCTGCTCCGAGCCGGGCGGGATGGGAAGGTCCTGAGGCCACTGCCCACGCACGGCCCCCAGCTCTGCACGCGCTGAACACGGGGCAGCTCTGCTCTCCAAACGTGCCCACCAGCGCTGTCCCACCCCCTCCCCAGTACGGCAGGGACACAGGGGCAGCTCGTGTGCTGGGGTTCTTTACAGCCTCAGGAGCAGAACAAAGTACGTAGGAACGACAGCCGCGAGCGCTTGCCAGGGGGCTCCTTTCTCAGAAACAGCCCTGCAGGCTGCGCAACATCACTCGGGTTTAACCTGGGGAGGGTCCGGAAAATACACCCATGAGTTCCAGGTCTGCCGCTCCCCAGGACAGGTCACGGGATTTCAGCTCTGGGGAGCTCAAACCCAACTACCTTTTGACGGCCCCTCACCAGGAGGGCAACTGGTTCCAGAACGTAACCCTGCCACTCAGCAAAGGGCTACAGATCCCTTGCCAGGGGGGCTGCTGGCCCAAGCGGACACAGAAGAGGCTGGCAAGCTGAGATGTCACACAGCACCATATTCAGGCACAGCAAGGCGCTCGACCTTCTCCTGCTCTCTGCCAAGAGCACAGAGGGACCGTCACTCCCTAACTGGCAGCAAGTGTGAGGACACCCAAAAGGCAGTGGGCAAGTGTGAGTCCAGAGCACCCTGGGTGTATTCTGGCTCCGCTTCCACCTCCCACTTGTGGGCCCAAGGAGCTCACCGAGCCCTGGACATCGTGCAGCAGCTCACCTGGGACATCATGTGGTTGCTGATGGCTGGCTGCTGCTGGGCTGCAGGTGGGAGTCCTTGGGGCTGCGGTGGTGGCTGCTGGGGGGGCTGCGGTTGAGGCTGCTGGGCTGTGCAGGGTAGGAGGCCACGGCTGGGCTGCGAAGAAGGGGACTGGCTGCATGCTTCAGGGGCACCTAGTACCAAACCTTGAACAGAGAAAGGCACGGCAGGATTGGCACATGGGAGAGAAAAACATGGATTCGTCAGCGGGGCAGGCAGGGGGTAGATCCTGTCACTCCTCTGCTGCAGCCAGACTGCAGTCTCTGCTGCCCACACGGGAGCTTCCACGGGGGACAGGGCGGGCAGGCTGAGGCACTGGTTTGCCTCTGCTCCACAGCAAACCAAGGCGTTACCACCCCCAGGACCCTCCTCTCCACGTCCATGTACACACACCGACCCTCCACAGCTGGTCACAGCACCTTCCCCTGCCCCGACCCACGCAGGGAAGACCACGATGCAGTTCTTGTTGCAGGCTACGGCCACGAGTTGTAGAGCTGTTATTCCCAAGAGCGTGCTCTCTTCCCTGCGCCCAGCTCAGCGCCCTCATTCCAAGCGGAGAGCCTACGCAGCGGTCCCCTCCCACCGCTCTCAGGTAGCTGCTGTCTGCGTAAACTTTCAACGCTACTCGGAAGGGCAGGAAATGAAAAGGCCAACGCCAGGCCCACGTGATGGATCTGGCTGGCCTCCGCTCACGGGACAGTGCGTGCTTGGTGCAGGAGCTGGCACGGGCTAGGAAAAACCATCTGTGTTGCAAGTGATTCTTTGGAGGGATGTGCCCTCTGTCTTGTCTGGAAAGCACCAGGCAAAGGTCAGGGCTTTCTATAAACGCCATGGGCCTTCTGCTGGGAAGAGGAATATGGTTGTGAACAGCAGCACCTGCCTGGCGGAGGGCTCTCCTCCCCAGCATGAGACAGGGATTACAAAAAGAGGGAGCTGCCAGGTACACCCGTGTCAGCTCAGAACCACAGACCAGCCTGTGGGAAGAAGCTGCAGAGCTGTTCCCAGTCACAGCTCAGCTCTGCAGCTCGGCACGGCCCCTGCTCGGACACTAATACTCATCACGATGTGTTCGAGCACTTGCCCAGAAGAGAGCGGGGAGTGAGGGAATCCTATCTTATGGCTGCACAGACCCAGCACACACACACCTTTTGAGTAAAAGGCTAGGGGGTGGCAGGCTGAAAGCAATTCCTTCCCATGGTAGGAAAAATTGTTAGGAAGGAGCGCAATACACGCTGCAGGGCACCCAGCTGCGAAGTGCTCTCCTCCGTATTTCAGTCTTACTTCCAGAAATAAAAGGGCTGTGCAACTATTGCTTGATGCCCAGTAGCTGCTATTTAACTAATTCCGCCTCTGATCGACTGCATTTCAACAGCTGATCTTCAGGCGTTCTGCTAAGGAGCTCTGTATCATCAGCCACATGGTGCAAAGAAGGAAACATTTTGCTGACAGTTGCCCAGGGGCTGAATGCTGAGATGGGAAAAGAGCCCCAGACCCCGAGTCCTAAGCACTTCCTCCCCACAGAATAAATGTGAGGATATGGAGGGTGGTGTTTCCCCAAGTGAAAATTCCCTTTTTTTTTTTTTTTAACTCCCCCAGGACGTTTCTAATCACTTGCCATTATATAAAGCCTGGAGAGCAATTGGCTTCTGTTCCCAGGGGAGACCTGGAGGAAAAATACAGAAAAAAGCAAAAAAGCAGATCCTCTGTTGCTGTGCTTTGCACATGGCTGGGACAGATCTTCAAATAACTGCTCCCATCAGCTGATGAATCAGTCCTGGGGGTGGCTGCAATAATCAGAATAAATGCAGCCCTGAGCACAATGAAAACAGGGTCCCAGGGGATGATGTAGGCACCTTCACACTGCAAGATGAGCGTGTGGTTTTCAAAGCCAGGCTGGGTGCTAGAACAGCAGCCTGGCTGCCTCTTGGATCCATCCATTTTATTTGAAAGGATTCTTGTGGAGAAGCCGAATCACCCACAAGCACCAATCTGCCTTCCCTCCCCAGTAAAACGACAGCTCTCAAGCATTTGGGGACCTGCTGCCTACTCGTGAGAATGGAGGAAGCCGGACGGCGAGACAACACTGGATTTTGCTCACTGATATTGCACAGCGATTGTGACCAGCTGCCATACGGCTCCTCAGTTACCAACGGACCACTAAAATGAGAGCAAAGACCTGTGCTGCCTCTTCCACAAATGCCTTTCACAAGCAGTCAGTTGAAAATAAAGGACTCTGCTCCCCGCTGCCGGAAGGGCTGGTGCCCTGCCAAGTGCAGCACACATCCTCTCGGGGAGCCGTGCTCAGGAACGGACCAACAGTGACGCCCCCAACGCTCTCCGTGCACAGGCTTTGTGTCACCTAGACGGAAAAGGACGAACTGACCTGAAGCAGGCAGAGAGACTTGTGACCCTAATTCCCTTCGGTGCTCCTGAAACCCTGAGCTGTATTCAACAGCTCTGGAAGAGCTGCAGGCCCCTCTCCCTGCTGTTGTGTTTGCTCTCAGGAGCATAGCGAAGCATTTTGAGAGAACATCGTAGGCAGATACCAACTAACGCAGTCTTTGTCTGATGAGTTAGACTGTGCGTCTGATGAGACAGACTAATTGGTGACACCCTTCCCTGGACCTCCTTTGTTGGAAAGCAAGGAAAAGTGCCAGATGGTTTCCCCTGGTTAAGTCTCCTGAGGGCTGTGAGGGATTCTGGGGAGCAGAAAGGAATGGCAACACAACTTGCAGTAGAGCAGGGGACAGAAAACAACAGAAAACTGGTAGCTCAAATTCCAGGGTATGGGACTAAACAACGTCCTGTCTCAGATAAGTCTACTAAAGGGAAGGAAGATCTGATGGTGAGCACTGAAAAAGCAGATGACGAGCCAACTGGCACATCGCAGGTACTGAACACGTTCAGGTGATGCCAACCATGTCCCCCTTTAACCAGAGTCACTGACCGGAGCGTCATCAGCCACAGTCCCCCAACCCGAAGACGCCGTCTGCCAGGTGCCCTCTGCAGAAGGTGTGCAGGGAAAACAGTACCGTACCTGCCCGGGACGTTCTGCTGGCAGTGCTGCCTTTGCTACTCCCAATGCTGTCCCCCCGTGTCAGGATGGAGATGCCACTGAAGCTGCTGGCTTTGGTAACAGGTGGTCGCAGGTTGCGGATGGAGCCATCTGAGTCTGTGCTGCTCCACGGCCGAGGCTCCAGCGACTTTATCTCGCTCTCTGTGCTGCTCTGGCGGCTGCCTGAGGCCCGGTTCAAACTGTCCCGGTTGCCCCTGCAGAGACCAGAGGAGTTAGACGGCACCTCCAGCGGGAAGGGGCAGCGGCAGGACCTGCAGGTGCTGCATCAGTACTGCCACCCCGGGCTGGTGAGCCCGGCCAGCCCAGCCAGCCTCCGGCTCCGTGACACAGCACGTCGGCACTTTGTACAGGGATCTGACAGCAAACAAACACCCTGAGTCACAGCTTTCTTGGGCATGCACTGTGAAGACCCAGACACTGCTGGTCTTCCTTGGCGTGTGTTGAGAGCTGGCTCCTGGCCCTTTTCCCGAGCCAGATCCCAGCCTGGAAGAGACGCCAGCAGGGTCAGAGCACGATCCCTTGCTGAAGCCCTCCTTGTCTCAGAACAGGAAGCTTTTAAGAGAGGCCTTGAGACACGGCTGATGGAGATCTCGTGAGACCACTTTCCACCGCAGCCCCGGTGAGGTTTTCTGCCCAGCGGGGACAGCTACACACCGGCGTGTTGCTACGCTCAGAGCTGGGCTCCCACCCATCACCCTCCCCTGGCCCCAGGCCAGGTCTGGCCGCAGCAAAACATCCCAAGCAGTGAGCCGGGTTTATCAGCCCAGCTAAGGATCGTAAGCACAATAATGGGTTCCTGGGCCTTCACCGGGGAGGAATGGTGAGGAAGGCAACACTGGAAGGGATGCTTGTGCTGAGCCTGGCAGCAGCTCCACGCAGCCACGGGGGAAAAAAGATGAGGCTTGGAAGGAACTTCCGAGGTGATGTCCTGGGCTGCTGGGGGCACGCGAGAGTCAAAGAAAATACGTCTCTTGGAAAATCAGTACAATGGTTATATCCAATGAAGTAATTGGACTGTGCAGCCTCAAACCCCAAATGACAGTTAACTAACAGGCGTCACTGTCAAGCTCTTGGGCTCTTTGCAACCTAAATTCTGAAGGTAGCTCCTGGGGATGTCCAGAGGTGGGGACAGTGTTTGCGTGTGCAGGGAAGGGGCATGTCATGGCCTCTGTTCTGGCCCAGCTGCAAACCCTGGTTCCCTGAGAACCCAGACCCCTCTCAAGCTGATTACTGCTAACCCAGCAGTAGAACGGTTCTGCTTTTTCTACAAATGCTGCCCAAACTCCAGGCACACTACCACACCTCGCTCTCTGAGAGCATTGCCCCAGCAGCCTTGGCCTGCCCTACAGCTTCAGCCATGCCTTCCTCTCCATCACCGCTACTACAGCCCGCTTCCAAGCTGTCCACCAGCAGAGAGCTCCCTGCAATCTGTGCTTCAGCAGCATTAACACGGCGCTTCCACGCGAGTGAAAGAGCGCGCTGTACTGCTCTGAAAGCTGGGCTTTGAGGGGGGCAAGTCCGTGGAGTTCACACAGCCATCGTCCCCAGCACCACCACTGAGGGAACCCCAGTCTCTGTCGAGAGCTCAAAATGGTCCCGATGCCACATATTCTCCCTCTCCCCAGTGTGGGAACCACAAAACAAAGACAGCAGTCCCTCTTTAGGGACTGGCACAAGAGTCAGAAAAGCTCCTAGCGCAGCCCTGGCTGCAGCTCAGCCCCTAAAGCTGCAATCACATCAGCAACCGGCTTTTGCCACTTGCTGGGTGAGTTTTACTACAGCCCCGCGGCCGATCTGAAAACTACAGCCCCCGCCTTGAACACCACTGCCAGACTCCAGGACACAGTCCCTGTACCTGTGCCGAGGACACTTGATTTTCCATGACAGTGACCCCCCGACAGCCTGACCCACGCAACAGGCGGAGAGGGGCAAAGCTGTTCCTACACTTGCTTGGACCCTCCTGTCCTGTTCATACAGAGCTGCTTCACCGCTAGGGCTCTGGCCGTTAAACGAGAGGACAGCAGGCAGCAGGGTCTGTCCCCCTTCATCCTGCTCTTTATCCTCACACCTTCAGCAGCCTCCTGCGGCAGGTGTCTGGGCAAGGGGGCTCATCAGGCTGACGCCATCCTTCAGCCCTTTCATCCACAGGAAAACTACTTAATACGAAAATGCTGCTCAAACGTGTTCCCAGTGCCCTCTGCAGCATACTCTGGTTGAAATGGAAAGCTGAGACACTTCACTGTCACCATTAAGTAATCCAGCCTTTATAATCAGGGATTAGGGACAACCCCACCTTAACTGGATGCTGATCCTGTCACTCTAAGGGCAGGGGCTTTCCCATCCTTTTGGGAAACGAGGCAGAGTGGTTCGAAAACTGCTGGAATCCTCTGGCTTCCCCATTCCTCCCTGCCATGCCCACCTTCCACCCCTCCATTTCAATTGATGAATCAGCAAAAAAGGACTCAGAAATTGATGTTGCAAAAAATACAACTTCAATAACTTCACAAGCAGCCATGCATGGGGCAAACTTACTCAGCAGGACAATGTACAAGATAAGTCACACAGAGATACCTAAAAATCTGCCTCCGTTTGTGAGAACTAGAAGAAAAGGCTTCTTTGGAGATTCTGTCGGTTAACATCAGAAAAAAGCATCATTATAGAGTCATGCAGTCCTCCGAAGAGAAAGCCAGAGATACAAATAGTGTCTGCTAAACAGTACTAACCTGCTGTCAGTGAGATATCCATTCTGGCCAGTCTGGAAGCACAGAAAAGACATGGAGACGGGAAGGAAAGAAAAGGGAGACTTAGTAACTTTGAAAGCGACAAACCCAGGCAGTTTCAAAGCAAAAAGGAGCAAAGCACTAACAGTACGGGACTCAGACACAGTTGGTTTGTGCACCGGTTCCACGGTCATTCAGGAGTCTTGCTGAGCCTTCTGCACACCAGTCCCATTTGGGTCTCCACCCAGGCCCATTAGGAGCCTTTCCTGTTACCCGTGGCCCTGAGACCTCTCACGAGTTTGCAAATCTGAGCCCTCAACTCCCCACGTCATTGCTCTAAGGCAGCTTTGACGGTAGCTTTGTCAATGGAACGATCGAGGCCAGACATACAAGGGTCGTTATTCGCTAAATGCAGGCACAATTATCAGAGCCATGAAAAAAAAGGCAGAGGGCTCAAAGCCAGCCCAGCCCGCCCTGTGACAGTCACCCCTGGCTCTGCAAGTCAGACACAAGGCACTGGCTCAGCCCATGGACACGGAGCAAAGGTAAGTACGTGCCCACAGGCAGAGCTACTTACTAACGGGTCTGGACGGCTTTGGGCCCGTGCATGTAAGACAAGTCCATGATCACAGCTGGCTGGAGAGTCAGCAGCTGAAGCCTGGTGACTTGACTAGGGACAGTGGCTGCCTTGACGTCCTCCTTGGGCAGGCACGTGGCAATTCCCATTAGGACAAATGAAAGGCATCATCCCCAAGATGCTCAAAAGCAGCAGGCCAGGAGCTGGACTTTGAACACGATCCATGGCAGATGGGCACTTGGAATCATCCCTGATTCCATCATTTGCCATTTGGCACAGCACGGAGAGCTGCCTCCAGCTGGCAGACAGCACTCAACACAGCAGAGCACAGCAGCCTCTCTGAGCCAGACGTGAGCAAGGAACACGGCTCCAGCTTAGAGGAGTTCCATGTAGGGAGCAGAGATCTCAAGGAAGCAATAACCAAGCTGGACACTTCATAAGAAGGACAATAAACATACTGCCCAGGTTCATCCCGTAGAGGGACGGAGCCCTGCCTGATACTCCAAGGCCAGCGCTGCTTGGTCAGGAGGTTGAAGCTGCAGCACTGGAGAGAAGCTGGGGGAGGCAGCTGCTGCTTCTTGCAGGTTCACCTATTGATTTGCTAGTCATCCCAGAAACACCACTGCGTGAGCTTAAATCTTGCTGGGCAGCAAGGAGAAAAACTGCCTCCGTCAGTCCCTACTGCCCCTTGAAACAGGCAATTTAGGGAAGGAGCAGACTGGGGAGTGGTGGTGTGTCTCCTCTATCTCAATGTCTTAGACATCTTTCTTAGGAGCTGGCATTAAACGGTAGATACCAGGAGCACTGGGAAATTTGTAGAAAAGGCAATGAGGAGACCTGACCTCGTAGTATACTCAAGGACACCTTCTGCCACAAAGTTCCAGCAGGGTACCTGGCAAGTGAGTCATCCAAGCTTACCTCTCGTGCAAATATCCGCTCCCTGACCCGCTGATACTCTTCCTCTCGCTCTTCTATAGATTTGCTCCTTCTCCCATCCTGCAAGGGGAGTCTGATCTGAAGGGACAAACACATCTCAGCGGGTCAGCAGTTGCCAATGGGAGCAGGGGGCGCAGTCAGCTGCTGCTGTTTCTACGTAGCAGTGTAAGTGGATGCAGATTACGGAGTGTGTGCATGATGCCTGGATGCAATGACACAGCCTCTGCCTTTGCACCTACCTTCTGGACACCTATGTCTAGGGATGAGCATCCTGGAGGTCTTACTGCACTCCACCTCCTGGATCGAGCACAACCACTCTGCCTGAACTCTGCCTGATTCGGAAAGGACAGATCAGGAATATCACCGTGTGCTTCTGAAAGAGCCTGTTCTCAGGGGTCACGAGCTAAAGGCCACTTTTTGCAGCATGTGCCAACAGAGCAAACTCCCGCTCGGTCGCGGATTCTGTGCTTCGTGGGTAGCTGCAACACCTGCAGAGTGCCACCACGGGGCAACCAGAAACTGATGGTGATTGCAGTGACCAGCGGGGAGCTGGGGACTCCCCGCTCCCTGCGGGGACATGGGGAATCCTGACGACTTACGTTCAGAAACACGACCAAAAGCAAGGGACGGGGGTACGCTGGGGTGACGTAGAGATGGGAGCTACAAGAGCAAAGAGCACGAGATCCCTGGTGAAGAGGTCTCCTGTCTCTTGCCCCGTTTTTAACGTTCAAGATTCTGTCTGACACAGGCTGGGAAAACAGCCACAGATGAACAAGCTAGCTTTGCGTTACAGGTGTGGTGCCACCCGTGACAGCCCAAAGGCAGCCAGAGATTCAGGAGGGTTTTTAGCCCCGACAGCTGGCAACGCTGCTGAGCTCCAAGTGCATCATTTTGCCGATGGTTTCCTTCCAGCAGCACTGCGAGGTCCTGACAACTTCACAGCTTGACTCGCTGCAAGCCCCAGGGAGGGGTGGGAGAGATGCTCGGCAACACTCAGCTCTGGGGTATTTCCAAGGAAACCTTAGCAAAAGGCTTCACCTTAAACCCTGGCCCAGCCGCCAGCCGATATTCAGGGTACAGAAAAGTACCCCCCATAGAACCCACACAACTTCTTCAGGCATTCCACACTATTTTGTAAAGTTTTCATGATATATCTAGATGCTGCTGCTTGTATGGGGTGGAAGCTTCTATTAAAGAAGGTTACTGCAAGAAACCCAACAGAAATTTAGAGTTGTTCTCAGAAAAGTCGTGTTTGACGTTCACAAAGTATGCAGGTAACCCATTGCCATCCCTTACCTGATTATCATCTCGGTCCATGCTGGTATCATCTCGTTTTAGGATAAACCTCTGCGGGAACTCTGCATTCTTCTCATCTTTGATGTGCTCAGAGAACCTCTGCTCAGGGCTGCAGGAAGAACCAGCCCTTGTTAGAAGGACAAAAACGGCACAGAACCATCTTCATGAAACCACTGCCTTGCAGGGAGCGAGAGGGTGTGCAAAGCTGTTCGTTGTGTTAAATCTCTCCTCTGTTTGATGGCAACACGTGCTCCTGCCCCCTCTCTGAGAACCAGAGAGAACTAGGAAGGGCTTGCAACTACATACACTTAGGACTGGAAGTGAAGGATTATTCTCTCCTAGGGAAGGGATTTGCCCTTCTCTAGAAAAGGCGAAAGAATGCGGTGTGGAACGCATCCTGCTCTGGACCGTGCCAGGGCTCTGTGTCTGGGGGTCACGTGGCACCGGGAAGGGAAGTGAGAAGGGAAGTGAGAAGGGAAGGGAAGGGAAGGGAAGGGAAGTGGGAAGAGGGAAGAGGGAAGAGGGAAGAGGGAAGAGGGAAGAGGGAAGAGGGAAGAGGGAAGAGGGAAGAGGGAAGAGGGAAGAGGGAAGAGGGAAGGGAAGGGAAGGGAAGGGAAGGGAAGGGAAGGGAAGGGAAGGGAAGGGAAGGGAAGGGAAGGGAAGGGAAGGGGATGCCAGCCCAGTTGTTCTCCCCCCCGCTTACATTCGTGTGTTACTGGTCTTGTTGATAATGACTGCCTTCCCGGTTTGGTCAACGTTATGGTCCATGCCGAAGTAGGCAGCTACCCGGTGCAACAGCATCCTATGGTAAGAGGTCATCTGAGGGAACTTCTTAAACTGATTGCTAAGAAGAGAGGAGAAAGCATTAGAATTTAGAAGGCCTGGAAACAGACAACGATAATCTGACACCAGAAGAGAGATCAAGGCCAGAGGTGCCTTAAGCAGATCCCAGATCAGACCGTGCCACCTATTCCAAGCAGTTAGTTATGACTCAAGTGCAGCTTCTTACACTGAGTGTGAGCACGGGCTCACACCGCCTTGCCAGCCAGAGTTGGACTGACCCAAGGGCTCAAGCTGAACATGCTGCTCCCAAAACAAGCCCAACTTGTGCAGAAACGCACGTGTTTGTTTCTAAGCAGGAACAGGAGCCAGAATTAGTACTTATACTGCAACTTCTCTGATCCTGTTGGATAAAGAAGTTTTCCAGCTCTGCTGCAGACACCTATTCTATCTCTCCTTCTGGGATGTGAATTCTGCCCCTGGTTTCTCCCCTCCCAATTTATGCTAGGAAGGGAAGCACAATGGCACTCATCTCCTTCACAGGGCTGTGGTGTTAAAGCAATTGAGACCAAATTGACATGATACTCAGAAACCTTGTACATGGACAAAAGGAGGCGGAGGATGTGCGAGCACAGAAGCCTCCTGACCAGTGTGCCCAAAAGACCCTCCCTTCTCCCTCAGGTGCCCAAGCTCCTAAACTGTAAGTTACGAATCTCTTTTGCTTGACACAAATGTGATGATCACTTACTTGTTATCACTAATAAATTCCAGAATCTCCTGTTCTAACTTTAGTAGCATCATTCTATCCCTGTCAAGAAAATAAAAAGGAAAAGGCCACCTTTAGAGAGAGCGAAACACAGCTTTCTCTGCCTGGTACCCCCCTCCCAGCAACAGAGAAAAGTCACAAATACCTGGAGCAAGCAACACTATTAATCAAGCTTCACACATCCTCCAAAGGAATGAACTAAAAAACTTCACATTTTTTCATATAGAGCAAATTAATTGCCAGACTTTTTTCAGTTTAAAGTAGCTGTTTTGCTAACAGCACTTGGCTTTTGGTAATTCTGAATCTCTGCTCTGCTGGGAGCTCCACTGGTAGAGACCCCAGTTCTGCCATTCCTATGCCAGCATTCGGCTCGATTACGTTTATTACTGACACAGCAGCATTTCCTGTAGAGGTTGCTATTTGACAATCATTTCTAGAAAGGGTTTTAAAGCAATCAAGATTCTTTCCTGCTTGCATTCAAACAAATTATTTTTCCTCTTTCTCTCTCTCTGTAATACACAATTATATGTTTTGATTGACTGCAGTATATAAAATTACAGTTGTGCTTTTTGTTTCTACACTGCCCCAGCTCTAGTAATGCTCTCTGAATTCCAAAAAAAGTAAAACACACTTTCGGGTACTTTCTGTACTTGCTGTAGCCCCCCCTCCTCCCAAGATATATGAACACACACACACGTGCCCGCAAACAGCATGGGTTTAAGAGTCAAGCAAAGAAGCACTGGTCGCCAGGTATTCCCTCCCTTCACTCCATCAGCAAGTTGTTTTACTGACTAGGGACCTACCGTGGGTTTTTTTTCAGTGTATTTACTAAAAATTCATGCAAATCTATTCCAGTGGAGTCTGTATATTCCTGGCTGGAATCTGAAACAACAACAGCAGCAGAACAAATTAACACAACACTGCAACAGAACAGACTGAAGGGAAGGGGTGTGTGTCTCACGACACGCGTGAGGATGATGCCCCCACATTGCTGCCGGAGGAAATTCAGCCCCATCCTCAGCACCGGCTATTCAGGCCAGGAAGAGAGGACGAAAAGCCCAGCCTGTCACAGAACTGCCCAGGCTGGGACCTGTATCCCCTGGACTCAAGTCCAGTTTCCAGCACAGGCTCTGAACGCAACCTCTAGGTCAAGTTTCTCAATCTGTAAAATCGGGACTGGATACTCTTTCCCCTCTGGGCAGCGGGAGGAATTTGCTCCCCAGAGTAAATGCGTATCTTTTAGCCATTTCTACGCCCCAAAATCATACATGCAGGATCACGCAGCAGAAACTTAGCTCACCTCCTTGCAACATCACACCTTGCCACCTATGGCAGGTTTTATAAAATCAAACCTAGACTGAAAGCAAGAGTCTAAACAGTGAGCCCTCTTGGGTTTGCACCTGCGCGTTAAAAACTATGAACTATGCAGGAAGCCTGCGAGCCTGATGGCACACGTGCCAACCCAGAGAAACCCTCCTCCTCCCTCCCCGTGCTTTGCTCCAGAAAGGATGCTATAAAAACGATACATTCCTGTACAGTCACCGGCAGAAATAACCACCCTGCTCCCAGCAACCGCACCGCTGGCCAGCAGAATCATCAAGGCAGGTAAGACAGGACCTGCCCGGTTCAAAAGAGCACCTGACCTCGAGACAGCATTTTCCTTGGTGCCTTTTCTTTATTCTTGTCTTTTTCTTCTTTCTCAGCCCCATCTTTCGTGGACTTTTCCTCTTCCTTGTCAGAGGGGCAGCTCACATGCAACTGAATGATGTCCTGAAACAAAACAAAGTGGGCTGGTCTGAGCCACCGGACGCTCCCTGCGATCGCTGCCGTGGCTGGAGACACTGGCAGCTGAGAAACGCATCACAGAACGTCAGGGGATTCGGATGCGGATTTTCGGGGATTCCACACTCCACAGCTTGTCTCATTCCAGGCCTACCTGGGACTCCAGCAGCCCATCTACAAAGGGACTAGACGATTCTTCACATACAGCCAAACTCCTGACCAGTTTAAGCTTTGAATTAGACTGGAGAAGGAAAAGAAAGACTATTGTTGAAACACCTCAGCCAAAACACACAAATTTAAGTTCATGCTGCTCCATTACCGAGCCACTCCTGCTGCCATTGTTAATGAAACTGCTAAAAAAGGAGGACTACCAAACCAGCCTCCTGCAGCAACCAGGAATATGCAAAGGCTTGGAGTCCTAGAGCAAACCGGTTCTGTCCTTCCTTCGGTCTTTGATTAGGATTTGAACCAACCAGATCTTAGGTGAGCAAGTTCACTGCCTTAACTCACGCGCTCTTTGATCTCTTCAGCCAGAGCAATTCCAGCCTCTCCCCTGCTCACCTCGCAAAAATTAAAACTATTAACAAAGGATATAGCTGAAACCAACTGTTTTATTGTTTTTTAAGATGTGAAGGTTGTTACTGTTCTTAGTTAAAAGCCTGTCACCCCATTTACACCTCGCCTGTCTGACCTGATGACTTTGGTTATTTTGGGTAATGTAGTAGTGCTTAGAGAAAATGCTTAAAATAAAACCTGCATTTTCCGGACTCTTGGTAAGTTGACTCACTTGGGTGACAAATAGGAAAAAATATATCAACCAGTCACATGAGATTCCAGGCGGGATCAACAATCTGGAGAAACGCCTGAGGTGCACAGGCACGTTCTGCCCTGGGTATGGTCAGGGCAGGAACTGGAACCACAGCCTGTTTGAGTCCTGCACAGAGTCCTGGCTTTTAAGACCAAACAGAACCATTATATATTTTTCCTGAACCATCATGAGCTGCATGTTGCTTCTGGAGACAGGGAAGACTTGAGAGTACCATCCTATGGCTGGGATCGTGACTCAGCTCAGAACGGCCACAAGAAGAACGGCACGTCAGAAGAGGTCATACCTTGGCTCTTTTTCTGGCATGTCCATGACTTGAAGTTCGCCTCTGTGGAGAAAGGAACGAGAAGGCAAGAAGCTTAACCCGAATGTGTACACTGTAAACGGCATTTGCTGTGCAAGGCAGCACAACACTGAGCATGTAAAATCGTTCTGAAGAAAATCTCTACCTGACAGCAACGGAAGCGTGCGCAAAGAGGAAGACCTGGAGAGCTGCCCTGCCAGGCCCCAGGCGGGCAAAAACCGCTTAAGAGACTTCGCCCGGATTAGACCCAGCTCCTCTGTTTCTGACAGACCCAGCACAACTGTGGCATCTCAGGGCGTACGGGTGAAGGGGTAGGACACAATTCTAAGCAGGAAAACTAGAAGTCTTCTACCATTCCTAGGACATGAAGGGTGTTCTAACACAGCGGATGACGAGAGGGACACACTGCTGCTCTGATTTAAGAGACACCGAGGCATCTGTTATCCCTACCTTCTAAGAAACCTTTCCCCATCCCACATTACGAAGTGAGCAAACTCAGGCTCTTTGTGAGGAACAGTGGTGTCTGCCCAGGCAGCGGATGAACAAATCTGGCACCAGACACCAGCTTTAAATACAGAAGCATTCAGCAGGTTGTTGAGGGTGGGCATTTCTTCAAGCTCAACACTAAGCCAAAAGCACACGTGACAGGAGAGCAGAGCAGCAGGAATGAGTCCCACCACCCTCCAAATGATGCTTGCACAGGGTTTGGTTTTTTTCCTTGCTGAAATCAAATCCCAGAACGTTCACTTCCTATTTGGGCATTTTTAACGACAGCAAAGCAACGGCCAAGCACCATCCCTGAAACCGAGCTCTCCCCGGGATGCCTCCACTTCACGTTAAGTCATTAACCAATCCTCAGGTCAAAGAAAGGAATAAGAGGGAGGTAACAGCCATGGGACCCGAACCTGGTGACTGAGCACACGTGCCCCCAGGAGCGCACCAGTCTCATTTTCTCCCAGGCTCAAAGAATATTTCAATTATCCCACTCTGAGCAGGACAGATTCAGCTGACGCGAGAGGGAGCAGCCGCTGAACAACCCCGTACGGCACGGGCGGTGGGCACAGGCTTCGGCCCCCGCCAGAAGGGACAGTAACCAGCTTGTGTTTGCCCCGGGGAAGGAGAGGGCCCAGCTCCCCAAGCTGGTGATCCCACTCACCTGGGATTCCTGGCGCACGCTGACCTCCTCCCCTCCGTCCTTCTCCACCTCCTCCTTGCTTGGTGACCTGGATACGTATTTGGTTTTGTTCACAGATTCCTCAACCACCTTTTTTTCAGACTCCTTCATTATTTCCAAAGACTCCTGTGTTACGTTGCTGTTTGACATCTTCAGAGCCCTACAACGGAGCAATGGGCACCTGTTGGAAGAGGTGACAGAATGGGTAGAAGGGAGTCAGGGGGTGGAGAGAGTTTCTCTCTGGAACACAAACTCTTGCACACGCAGGTTGTAACTTCCTTGTAGCTAATCTTGCGTACAAAGACCCCAAACCAAGCACTCCAACGACAGCCCACCCACTCACCCCCTCGGATGCAGCACCTGGCTCGAGGGGACCTTGCAGGAGCTCTGTGATTCTCACCGGGACTCTGGAGACGCCAGCAGGGATGAATAAACCCTCTGAGATAGACAGAGGTCCCCAGTGCAGGTACTCTGCCAGTTAACTTCTTTGCGAGGGAGAGACGGAAGGTATCCCTGGCGCTAGCAAACATCCAGAGGCAGGGAATTCTGCAGGTGAAATAACCTCAAGCAACCAGAGGAGGTGTGCTCTGCCCCAGGACAAACAACAACAATCTGCATTTTCTTCCTCAAATCCCAGCCCAGTCCTTCTTGCAATTAGTCAAATCTTCAGTGAAAAAACAGCCCCGTAACCAAGACATTGTTCTGGTTCTTCCTGGGAAATAAAGTAACCCCTGACATCTTCTCTCTTATCTATGGTTAGATACTTCAGGAAAAGCAGGAGTCAAACCATAACAGTCAAATTACAGATTAAGACCAAAAAATAACGCTTCCTGACAAAGTTGCGTTTAATTGCTTCCTTTTGATAGTACGAACACAGGCAGCCCACAGAGCCCCTGAAACCACCTCTGAATTAGAGCGGAATCTAGACAAGGCAGGAACACGTGCCTCAGTCTGCTGACAGTCTTAAACAGGAGCAATGAACGTGTCACACGTCCATTCATCAAATTAAGTGTTAATTCCAAACCAATTGTCTAAATCAAAACGTCAGCCCTCTCAGCTAACTCAAAGCAGGCCTCTTGGAGCTTGGGTGAGGGCTAAACCAGCTCATGTAGGGCTGCGGAGCGATTCTGGTAGAGACACGCGTCTGCAGAGACGTCTGAACCCGACGCCTGTCCTGGTGAGAGATGAGGAGGCTGGATACGGGCAGGATAAAAGGCAGGCCCATTGAGACAGGTTTCCAAAAAGAAAAAGGGAATCCTACATTTGAGAGAGGCTCAAACAAAAGGCCTGGGCACTGGAAAACACAGCTGATATTTAACAACTTGTTTTATTAATGACTTTGGCAGAACGTGGCTGAAAAAAGAATCGGATCTCACAGAGATTTATTGACTCTTGGCTCTACATGGGAACTGCTAATATTCATTAACCAATTCAACCTCATTCCCCCTTAATTTGTGGGGCTGATGAACATAAAACATGTATTTGATTCTTATCGCAGCTACTGGAATCGGTTCCAGATAGAAAAAGCAAGAGAGCGCAACCAATTGCTTTTAGTTGATGGGTTCTTACAGGGATTTGTAACAAACTCGTTAAGGCGTTCAGGGCAGAGCCCCTGGTGCGAACGGAAAAGGCTGGGTTAGAGGCAACCCCCCGTGGCAGGGCTGCAGCCAGAGAAACCACGGAACCACGCAGCGAGTGTGCCCGGGAGATGCCAGCACCGCAGGGGATCGAAGCGAGAGGACGGGGCAGGACACCTACCGAGCACAGGAGGAAGGTCCCGTCACCCGAGCTTCCCCCCACACTTACCAGCCTGTTCTAGACTGACAATGAGCTTTTCCCCAGCAATACGACTCACTGCTGTCAGTTCAGAGCCACAGATGGGAGAACCAGGAATGGAAAAAGTTACTTAACGCAAGACCTTGATGAGTAAATGGCACCTTGATGTTGTGTGGGAAATACCCGCATTGACCCCAGAAAATTCACAGAAAAAGGGTGCAGGGAAAGCAATAAAAGCTGGCACGGAGGAGGCTGTCAGGGGTGCTCTGTCCAGTTAATGCACTGGATGCTTCAAGGCAGACGCATGTATCCATAGGAGAGTGACCGTGGATGCGATGGGGTGCTGTAGACAAGCAGATACACCCCAGCACTGTATGAAAACACAGTATTTCTCACTTGAGAGAGCTGCTGGAAGATCCCAGCCACCGTTCATGTGCCTTCACTCTGGAGCAGGAAGGTTACAAGAAACGCACTGTTAATTCCATACACAACTTCCTACATAGCACACCTGAACGTGTGAAGAGGAGGACACCAGGGCCAGAAGGCTCCCCTCCCACCCAAGGGGCAATAGTGAACAAACGTAACTGGGCAAGATCCCCGTGCCCCCTGCTGTGCTGAGCCAGGCTCCGGCAGCCCAGCACCGCCACGCTGTTCGCCGAGCAGGCTGTCCCACAACCACGCTGGTGGCTCCTGGCAGAAAACAGCTGCCGTGGATATAGCTTGTTACAGGGAAGGAGCCAGAGCGCAGTCTGCTGTTGACGTTAGTCTTGCAAGACGATTCTGCAAACACCTCTCCCTTCCGGCTAATAATCGTTTCCAAGCATGGATGTGGCCTCAAATGCCAGGTGGAGGAGAGGGTGAGAGCACCTCAGCCTGCTATTCCGAACGCTAACAGCGCAGATCCTTGCACCGCGTGGATCACTGGCTGCTCCCTCCCCCTTCCTGGCAGGGTCCCACGGGACAGCACCCACCAGCAGACGATCCCACCGTCAGGCATCTCTGGGAGCACTCCTGCAGGAAGCAGCTTCCCTTGGGCACCGCTGAGGCATCCACCCTCCAGCCGCAAGGGTCTGTTCTTCATCTCGGCAGGCTGGGCATCCAGCAGCTGCCCGCAGGAACCGCAGCGGAGCTCCCAGTTTATAACAAGCACGCCGCATGGGGTGGTGAGCCCCCACATGAGGGAGTCGTGCTCTGCTGCGATGCCTCCGGCAGGAACTAGGTCAGAAAAGGAAAAGGGAACACTTGCTCGATTTGCACGCCAGCCTCCTTGGTAGGAGTTTGGATTATGCAGGGAGTGAAGCTGGTAAATTCTGCCTCCCCCCTCCCCAAAATGCTCCACGCTGTAGGAAACTGTTCCAGCCTCGTGCCTGGGCCAGGGGCTGTCTTGTAAACAAGCCAGGAGGATCTGCAGGAGATTTGTGGAAGGGAGGCAGAAGGAGGCATCTGAACTGCACACACAACACTTATCTAAAAGGGGAATTTCTGCACTAAAATAAGAGAGCAGGTTTTGTACAGCTCATTCTCTCTGCAACAGCCACCCTATAACAAGTTTTTACCCCCGAGCCAAGCACCTCAGTCAAATCTGAGAAGGGTAACGGGATCTTTTCTCATCATACTGCAGTGTAACTTCGGCATCACAACAAAGGGGACATCACCAGTTTTCCCTCTCCTCTTGCAGAGAAGACGACTTGGAGCCACTGAACTGATATTTGTAGGCTGCCCCATCCTGATAAAGCTTCTGCCCCTGACAGTTCTCCGGGAGATTTCCCTGCCCATAAACTTCAAAGATACGTGCACTGCTAGTACTTCTCAACAGTGATGCTTTGGAGAGGAGGTTTCCTTTCTGTATGAATGAATCAGCCCTGCTCCCCCAGGACAGCCGTGGGATGCAGCGAGGGGGCGGCAGACATGATCCGCTGTGACAGACAGCGGCTTGCAGAGAAAGTGGAAGTTCAGCGAACTCGGTGGGGTGGGTGTGACCGAGCTGTGCCTTGCCAGGGAGACAAAAAGATTACATAGATGCCACATTAGGGAAGCCACAAAATCTGTGTCAGAAAAAGAGAACAACAGAGCAGCAGAAGGTGGGTGAGCTGCCATTGATTTTTTGGTTTGGGTCTGGCGAAGTAAACAGGCCGGTGAAGGCAGTGACAGAGCAAACACTTTGTGTGTGCTGGGCAAGGGCCAGGTGAAGGGGTGGCCAGCACAGATTTACATCCTCCTCTTCACCCGAAGGGGAACACTGAATTCCACGTCTGCTGCCTTCCTGCTACACGCACTTTGCAGCTGCCAAGCCACGACAATGCAGGCAGCAGCTGGTCCTGGTTAGGCAGGGAATAAAAGCAAGAAACTTCTGCATTTACAGTTAGGATGGATCCATCAGCAAATCTGGGGAAGGCAGGAAGCCTACTGCTAAACAGACTCTTCCTGGCCTTGTTTCTCAGAGTACAGACAACGCTCCTGCGAGCTAAATGAGGGTGCAAAGGAGACATATGGCTGCTTGGCTGTAACTGCCTACGTGCACGCTCCTGTGTTGCAACAGGATAGAGGTATCTGAGGTAGCTCGTCCCACCATGCAAGAGAGTTAAGCCACCTCTCGGTTTTCAGGGGGAAAGGAAGTTAAGTGTGAGTGCATGACTGCAGGAGCAGATCTTCATGCTTATGGCCTTCTTGACCAGGCATCACAATTTGCTTTGAGGACAAGAATCTTGACTCACTTCCCCTCATCTCCTCCCTTGGCTATTGACCAATTCCTTTTTTGCTTTCTGAGACTCACTCCAGGAGGCATTCAGCAGAGCAGAGTAAAAATCTTATCAGACTCAGCCCAGGTCATCAACGTTAATGGAACAGAGTTTTCACTACACAGAAGGCTGCAGAGTCTCGCTGCCAAGAAGAAACCCTGACACAGCCATAACTGCAGCAGCTTTCTCCACCCTCAGGCTGGTTATAAAATATAAAGAAAGCGTACTTAGAAACAAAACACATCCAATCATGTGCTAAGCAAAGTGCTCTGAGGGCTCAGAAATAAACATCCCAAGGCTGGTGATTCACTGGCGGGCAGGACAGTCCCCACCACATTGCTCCAACGGACAATCAAAGTCAATTTGGAGCACTGGGAGGAGAACTAGGCGGGAAGAGCTGGTCCAGCCCAAGGGAGGTTTGCTGGTGCAACTGGTGCTTAAACCCAAGGCACCAGGCTGTGAGAGGGAGGGGGGGCCTTTTTCCAGTGTCTGAGAAAGAGCAGCAGAGGCCTTTCCCCAGCGTCCGAGCGTTTCGCCTCACCCCTCTGTGCAAGGCTTCAGCATCGGCACCGCTCCCCACCGAGCGCCTCCCCAGGGTTAAGGGAGGATGCGCTCCCCTGCCCTTTGCTCATTGGCTGCCAGGGCGACCAATGGGAACGGCGGCTCCATGGCAACGGGCTCTGTCACCAGGAGCAACCGGACCCGTCGGGGGGCACTCGGTTCCCCCTTCCCGAGCGCCGCCGCTGCGGTAGAAAAGGGTTTTCACAGGAAAAAGTGGAGGCGGCGAGGCTGCTGCGAACTCAAGGCATTGCAGCCTCCTCGGTTCTACTGACTCAGGCAGGCAGCGCAGTGCGCTCTCTGCGCCGAGGGATCTTTGTCTTCTCCTTTTCCGCCAGGGCACAGCAGCCGGTAAATTTTTTGCTGTATTAAAGCACACCGGATGCAACAAGAGGCTGTAATGAAAGGCTTTTGCTAGTAGGACCAACGAAGGCCACGTAGCTCCTGAAACATCTCCCTCCTAGGCTCCATTTGGGGTCCCAGTCTGCTCTGCAAAACAGAAGCTGCCTGCACCAACGCTGCTGACCGGGGCATCCCTAGCATCCCATAAAACGTCCGCAGGCTCAGCTTGAAAACAAGCAGGTAAAGAGCCTTTCGAGCACGCTCCCTTTGCCTCCTGCTGGAGAAGAGAGCTCCCCGTCAGAGGTAACAAGCTTGAGCTAGAACAAGCACCACGCTCGGTGAGAAAGCCCTGAAACCTCACTCATGAACACTCACAAGCTGCAACTGCCTCAGCCAATGAAGCAACTTCTGCCCCATTCTCTCCATTGCTTTTTTTAATTATCAGTTGAAGAAAGGGGTTTAATTTCTCACTACCATACAGTTCCCACAGAATCCAGCAAAAAAGCAAAACAAAACAAGAGGCCAGATGTATTTGACTGCACAGTGCATAGGATCCCAGTGCTTAGTCACTGCTTTAAATCTTAATCTCCACCCCCACATTACATCAAAGAGGTGAAATTATGATGCAGATGGAAGGGTTTGACTTCAGGTAGAAAGGGGGGAATTAACCTTATACAAGAAAGGAGACAGGAAATGCAGGTGAGACAGAAAGCCCTCTAAGTTAATTCTGCAGAATATCCAGAGGTCTCCAACACGTCCTTCCCAGATGGTTCCAAGGAGAGCAGGACACCACCAGTTAAACTGCCTTCCTCCCCAGCTGAGGAAAGCCCCCGTACCCAGCTCTACTTCACATTTGCTGAGCAAATGGCTGCAGCAGTTTAAGGCGCTCATGGCTCCCCTGGCTGTTCAGTAACATTTTGTGCCTTAGGGCCGGGCTGCTACAAGAGCATCCCTTTGGGGGGACCTCGCCGGAGCCACTGCCCACCTGGGTTTGAGCGCCTTATGCTCAGGGGCTACCAGGCCTGTTCCACCGGCCGTAACAGCAAGGAAGAGGCCAGTGTCTGCGACAGCCTAGCTGTGGTGGCCACAGTTCACCTCTGCGTCTCTGGCTGAATGTAGGAATTGGAGCCTGGAGAAGATATGTAATCCTAGAGCTCTTCTTCATTTCAAATACCTTTAAAAAGGCTGTTCGCTCTTACAAGTGCAGTCAGCCCTGTTAAATGGCACGACAGCCAGTAGGTGTGTTATGGGAAGCATCTGAATTCTCACTATGGCAGTAGTCCTGTTATGCGGCACGTGCATGGATTTCATTATGTAGAATGTCTCAAACCACAAGATACATTTTTGGGAAAAAAATAATCAGTTATTTTGTTACCTCCCTCAATCAATTCAAGCACTAAAATCAGGATAGGTGTCAACTTGCTATTACTGTACTCCCAACAGCACGGCACAACTGGTGACAGGACTGACAACATCATCTTCAGGTGACACCCAGGAATCAAGTGTGCCAGAACAATAAAGGTGCGCTGGCATTTGAGGAAAGAGAGAATCAAAAAGATACAGCATGCTTCGCCTGCGGGCTTTGAAAAGCTGAACTTTTTAAGAGCCTGCCATTTCCCCCTGGCTGCCACTCAGGGTTTCTATGCAGAACGCTGCTGTCGCAGCCGGGTCTGGCCCCTCGGGAGGCAGTGAGCAGGACACACGCTGTTGTACCGTGGCCTTTCCAGCACTGCCTCGGGACGGACGCATCAACGCTGACGACTCATCGCGTGTTTGACAAACGGCACTCTCATGTGCAGGCTGCCACCTCCGCAGGTCAGGTTCACTTCCCTGCCCTTTGTGAATTACCTGCTCTATCTAAGGATCTTAGTTCATCAAAATAACAGGCAGCTCCGCGATCCCTAGGCAGGCACGGAAGCGGTAATGCAGCAGGGCCTCCCTTCCCAAAGCCTTGGGGACCACAGCACCCTGGGATGGGTAAACATCTACCTGACTGCAGTCTGAGAGTTGCCGTTAAAACAACACATCTTGCCTAGACACAATGGAGTAGTTTTCACTGATAACGAGTGTTTCAGCAGAAGATAACACAAAAAGCACCACTGAAATGAAAACACAGGAGGCAGAGCAGCTGTTGTGAAGGGAGCACAGAGCAGAGGTAATTGCCTGCCACACGGCCGAGCTCCAGGCAGGAGGAGGGTTCCACCACACGAGTTCCATTGCACCAAACAATCAGGAAAATGCCACTTTAACTCAAGTCATGGTTGCTTTTCATTTCGTCATCAACACGAACGACATCTGGGCCTAAGACAGAAACTTCATCAGATCTTGTAAGGTAAGCGACGCAGTACCCTGGGCTGCACGTGGAAGGCAGAAGTCCTTCTAGGAGTGGAAGAGGTGTTCGTTCTTCCCTGCGAGGGAAGGAAACAGAAGATGCTGTTGAACCTTGTCTGAAACATGAACGTGTCCAGCCACCTACCCAATGCCTCCACGCGCTCTGTGGGGATTCTGCAGTTTTTAATCTGGTGCCTGTTACGTGCAGATCCCTCTTGTGGGAGGAAAAGCTCACAGTAGAACCCTTTGCACTTGTCTCAGGACAGAAAAATTCAAAGTGGAACAATTATTTACTTTCCCCCACCAAATTCCAGATGTTCCCACTCAAGACAGGTCTTTGCTTCTTGCCCCAAAGGCCACACTGGTGTTTTTGTGTAATTCAAAGTGCTATAATCTCAGAGGTGCCTGAATTTCAGTAGCAAAGGAGATAACTTCCATTCATAACAGAGCCCTGATCCTTCAGAACAGGAGAAAGTATCAAACCAAGGAAGGATGCCCCACCACAGTTAAGAGGGCATCCCAGCAGACCCAGCCTGTCCTGCCACCCCCGGGTGTAACGCTCGGAAACATCCTTGCCACATGAAGCATCACAGAGGGGAGAAGTGATACGTAAGTGAAGTAACATAGACTCTGTTCATTTGCCAGGACTACAAAGGTGGCAATGTCTGCTGCACCATCCAGTCAGCTGAGGGACTCGGGGGCTCACAACCAAAGGAAAACAGGAAAATAACACAGGAAGAGTGTGTTGGGTTTTTTCATACATGAAAACTGCTGACTGGGTGCAATATGCCTGACGGGACACTTCAACGTAGAGTTGGCCGACGTGTTCAGAGCATCCAGCTTGATTGCCTGCATATTCAGGTCCTTTCTTTTTGCTCCTAAAGCAGCCTATATGCTATAAAAGATCAGAGCTCCCATCTCATTTCTGCTGCGAAAAGTTGGCGACACAGAAAGAAGGCAATCATTGGATTCAGGCATGCTGGAGATCTCCTGGGGAAGATAATTCAGTTCAGGAGCAAAGCCAGAGGCTGTAAAGATCCCCAGATCCCGCTGAAAGCCTCCTCCCCACCCCGACTAGGCTTACTGCTCGGGTTTTGATGCATATTTCCTTTTAATATGCATCAAGAGGAGAAAATGGTGCGTGGAGGGAGGTGTCACATGAAGATGCAAACGAGCAACCGTGACAAATCATTAGAAATCGGTTTAAAATAACGCATCCGTTATTGGCTGTTCTGGCCCCATGCACCAGAACAGCTTTTACGTTCAAGCGACGAGGAAAGCAGCCGGGAGCTGTGTGTGCAGCCCCTGCTCCGCATCGCCAGCCGTGCCCGGGCCGCCGCACCACGGGGGCACCCGATGGCGGCTCCTCGCAAGAGCCTTGAGCTGCCGCTCCGAGCCCTCTAGTGCCCGAGCTGGAAACGACTGTCTCCAGCAGCAGCCCCAGCACTTTCTTTGCTGCCCTACAGCACTCCGGGGTACAAAAATCTCTTAAGCACTTTGAACTGGATGGGTAAACTTTGCTTACACCGACGTTGCCGGCGTGGAAAAGGAGACGCATTCCTGCGACAGTTACCAGGTGCCCACAGCTCCGCGTGCCTCCCACAAGCCGACAGCTTGGACAGACAGGACAAGACCAGGAGAAAGGAACCCGCTGCACAAACACCATGGGAGGGTTTGCAACGAGAGAGAGTTCAAATGATCCTGAAGAAAGTGGCTTTAAACAGTTTGAGCCTTAGAAGTTCTCTTAGCCTGAAGGTCACAGCGATAGCGGCCACCTTCAGTCCTTCTGCTCTCCCCTCTGTTAGCTTAAGGGGATATTATTTGTTTCCTGTTAAAAACAAGCAAACAAAACCAAACCAGCGATGCTGTTCTTTTTTCCTTTATTTTGGGAGTTGCAATGAAGCCAAGGGAGAGCCCTCTCACCCCTCCTTTACAAAATCTGGGGGAGAAAAAACCACCCAAACAAAGCAGCCAAGAGTTAAAAAGTGAAAGGATCACAGAAGCCACCAATTTAAATAGCTCTTGAGAAGGAAGGGCTTCTGTTCAGCCCAAACATAGTGCTTGTACATTTTCACGGACAGTTCCTCTGAGGGTCCCCAGGCAGAAGGACGGGAGAAAGAAGAGGTAAATCTGGGATGAGAATCTCCCCGTCAGAGATTTCCCTTCTCCGCTGCACACCGGTTTTCCTTTCCCCATCACGAGCTATTCCTGTATTCATCCGAGGACCAGGGAACTGCTCCTGTGACGTCAAAGCGGTTTCCCAGCAACAATTAACGAGGGCTGTCCACCACAGGGGTTTCCTGAAAAGCTAGCAAGGAATTATCCACCTACTTTCTACAGTGTCAAGATGCAGTAGGACAGCACCGAACAGGAACTTCTGTTAACCCTTCCACGGCTCCAAGGAAAACCCTGACGCAGTTCCCACTGACACACGGCCTAATTCTTTCAGAGAATCCCAAGCAGAATTCCTGACACCTGAACCCACCCATAACGAAATTCCACATCAGGGAGGAGGCACCTGCAGATGTGGAGGTGGCAACCAGGCTCGGGAAAAATGTACGGCATTAGAAATAGCTCTTATCCTCTGGCTAGCACACGTCTCCTGTGCCGCGCTTGCGCCAGTCAGAAGCACAAGCGCAAAGATTAAACGCTGGCCGAGGGCGCAGGGTATTCCCCAGCCCAGCTCACCATTCCTAAGCTGACCTGGGCTGGCAAAGCAGATCCTCAAACTTTACTAATCAGACCCAAAGCATTCCAGCTCCCAGCAAACCTCCACGGGAGGAAGGCAAAAAGTAGGGCTGCTATCTATATCCCCCTTTCTGTTTCTAAGGCTGCTGCTCCTGCTTCTCCTCCCGCCGGCAGAGGATACTGAGCCAAGGGGTACACAGCAAATACAAGACACTGTGGCTGTTTTCCAGGCGGGATCCAGAAATTGATTTGATCATTGAACAAAGCCGGAAATGATGATTAAAAGAAAAAACAAAAATCAACTTCAACTTTTGGCTGCCAGCTGCAAAAGTTGGACTTGATAACAAAGGGCGAGTCGGAAGCGTGGATAAGGCATTCCCCTTCCCACAGCCTTCGGCAAGATGAACTCAGCCTTCACCTGCCGAAGGGCTCACCATTGACTGCAGCAGCTCCTCAAGCCACAGGTGATGCTTCCAGTTTAAATAAGCATTTTAAAGACACAAAGGGAAAGGAAATAAGTCCAATGCACCTGAACGAAGATCCTGCAGTATGGTAACAGGCTAATACCTCGAGCCCAAGAAAACCAGCTTCTAGCACTAAACCTCAAGTGAAGAGAGCATCATTTCCAGTATCTTGGTTTTTAGGCACGACTGGGCGATGAACGTGTGTGAGAAGGAGGTAAAGGCAATCCAAACTCCTGATTCCACTAAAGCCAAACCCAATTCCGTGATGGGTTTAAAATCATTTAACAATGGGGTTAATATATATGTGAACAGAAATATAACCCCTACAGAACACCAAATTGCATAAGCTAACCTGAAAATGTCACATGGCACACAGCCAATTAACTAGTCAACATTTCTCATCAACTAACCAGCTTCAATCAAGAAAATCTTTTAAAGTATAACCCAGCAGAAGAGCAGGGAGTATTTCGTCTTTGCAAAATAAACAGAAACTCCCCAGGAGCAAGCTGCATAAACACCAAGCTAAGCCACAAGAAGAACCCATGAGACTGTCACAGGGAACTCCGTAATGACATGGAGGAGTACAGTTTGCTTATCGGGGATTCCCCTGTCTCCTGTAGGTGCATCCCCGGCATCACAAAAAGAGGAAGGAGAAAGCTCATCTCACACTCTCCAGTCTCAAATGGGATCACAGAGCCACATACTCAGTTTAGCACAGTACCATTTTAAATTAACCCCATCAAGCAGCAGAAATCCTGTCACTTACTTACCGGAGACGAATGATGTCAGGTCCCCATCCCTGAACCACTCGCATTTATTCCTATACTGTATTTTGCGTGGTGGGGGTATGGGGAGAGGAAAAGAAAAGTCTCTGGTCAATCTTTCTCAAGCCCAAAATAATTGAAGACTTATTCTAAAAATAAACTCACCGTGGCGGTTTTGCACTCTCAGCAGGTCATCTGTTTCCTGATTTCAGCGGAGACTTCATCGCCACAACCAGTTCAAGAGGAATTTTGCCAAGATAATATTGCTTCTTAGAAGCCCCCGCCAGCTCTCAACCCCGAATAAAACGCTAGCGATCTTTGCTGCTGCTACAGCAGGCTAATTGCTCTGACAAGCAGCTCTGAAGCAAAGCAGAGCCCAGCTGTTCAGAGGGATGTCATAGAGAGCTCTGCCAATAGCCACATGCACACCCCCCTCCTGCTCTCATTCAAACACTTCCATGGAACTGCCTCCGCACAGCCCTGAGACGGCTTTAAAGACACAGCATCCTTCCCCTGCCAGGCACTGGAGCAGCACGAATTTAAGTGCAGGAGCGAAGAAGAGATACCATGGTAAACATCAGCATCTTCCAGAAGAATTCAGGGACCACACTTCGCAGAACGCCCTACACACGCCAAGGTAGGTTGCAGGCAGCCTTGCTTTGCTCCTGTCACTGTTGCCATAATGCTTCCACGGGGTTGTTAATGGTTTCATTTCAGTTCAGTTATTTTTTTCCTCCTCATTTATTAGTGATTAAATCTGACAGAGACAGGAAACAAGAAATGCAAATGGCCCTGGAGAGGTTTTAAGCCTCTCACTTGCTTAAGTTTTCCCCAGAAAGGGGTTTTCCATCCCAGACCCGGCGGCTGTACAGCCACGCAGGCTGCGATCGAGTCTTCTCTCCATATACTAAAGCTTACTCTCAAGCGCGCAAGGCAGCCTTGCTGAGCAGTCGTGCACAGGCAGACTCCGTGACGGGTCACCACCGCACCTTGTCCCTTGCCAGGCTCAGCAGTTGCTTCTTGTTGGATTATGGAGATCTTCCGACTACAGCTCTAAACAGCAGTCAACAGCAGCTAGGGATCACTCTTCCGTGCCCATGGCTCCTGCTGGGCAGGAGCCCAACCTAGGCAAGGTGCAGCCAGAGCTGAAGAGAGTGGACTCTGGCGGGGCTGCTTCAAACACCAGCAGCTGGTCTCCAGGAGGGTCCTTGCTCAGGCTGAGCGCTGGCAGCAGAGCAAGGGGCAGCCGCGCTGGCAGGGCAGCCGTCTAAAGGCAAAAACTTTGAAGAGAAAGGAGATGAAGATGAGAAGGCAAGATCAGCCTCAGGCTCAAGGAGATGGAGAGGCTGAAGTGAGACAGCTGCAAAAAGGTTGAGATGCACAGCTTTAAGTGACAGCATCCATTGCAAATAGCGTAGCGCTGTGCTGGTAAAGCCTCTTCAGGACCTGCCTTTACCACTTCTGCTAAGTTAATGCAGTTTCTTCTGAATGATCCCCTGCTACAGTCCGAAGAAACAGTCCAATACAGCTTTTAAACAGCAAGGAGACAGACAACAGAAACCTGATACGTTTCAGCTCCATGACAAACTGAGGGTCCAGTTTGTAAGGTGGCCCTGCTCTGCAAAGGACTTCAGTTTAAATGGCTGCATGAGCTTCTGCCTTAACCTGCTTCAAAGCTTTCTGAATCAAGCCTGCCATGCCCGTGCAGAAAGGAGGAGAACGTTCCTGGCCAGCTGTCCTCCTCTTCCTGCTGGAACCACCGTGATCCCGGCTGCAGTAAACAGCTCCTTGCGTCTGCCTGCAGCAATGTTGACATTTGAAGAGGGCATCCACGGATAGAGAACCGGAGAGAAAGAATGACAGAGGGGCAAGACAGAGGGTAAGAAGACAAAAGTCACTTGCAGTGCTATATCAGTGTTTTCAAGTGGAGAGCCACAATTAATCGACTCCCACATTGGCTGAACGCAAAGGCTTCATGGATGTCACACGAAATTTCCCCATCGGAAGGTGCCAGGAAGACAGATCCAAAGGATTAACATTCATTTTATGACTCCATTTCTGGCCACTTCAAGTTCTTTCCTCCCAATTCTGCAAAGAGTTTTTGAAATGAAGGCGCCTGTCCAATGGACAGACCCCTGATCTCCCAAGCTCTTTGAGAAAGAGTCAGCACTGTCTGAGCAGCTCAGGCTTGTTGGATGCGGGCCTTCAGCTGAGCCGCCGTGACAGCGTCTCAGTCGCTGCACAGTGAGCCCTGAGAGGCGGCAAGTGGCTGCATTTGCAACAGCTCCATGGATTGCTCAGCAGGAAACCAGTCTGGACATTGGCGTCCCCCTGGCAGAAAACACGTGCTCAGAGTGACTCCCTGTGGCAGCTGAATCCAGCAAAGCTGCAAGATTCAGACAGAGATGAGGTTTAACAACTCAGCATCGGGAGATTTCCCCCTTTTTAACTCATCTACTCTGGGTTAGTTTATTCCTGCACCCAGGCAGGTGCCTAGAGTTACAAACCTGGAGTTCTGAGCCTTGAAGAAACTCTGGCAGCCACTTTGCAAACCAAGAAGCAAGAGAGGAGGCCAGGTCCAGGAGCAGTGCTCCAGCATGCCTTGCCCAGGCCAAGGATCTTCGCTCCATATAGACAGAGCCTTAAAATCTCCACAACACCCAGTGAAACTAACAGAGCTTTATTTTGCTAAGGAGCATCTGTGAGCTGATGCATTTCGACTCAGGATTATTAAGGACAGTTGCTGGCACCTTCTACTCCGGAGCCCTACAGTGGCAAGATTAGTACTGTAAAAGGAGGGAACTTTAGGTGCTGTTCTTTCCTTCTACCAGGTCTTCCCGTTTTCAAAGAAGCCCAGCTGGCAGAGCATGTTAAGCACACAAGAACATACAGTCAGCTTAGGACCCTCTGCTGAAACCCCACCGTCAGTTCTTAACATCGGCATAAAAGCAGAAAGAAAAGAAGCTCCATAACCTGAGCTTGCAGACCTGATCTCTAGCACTTAGACGCCTGGCAGATGGCTCAGCAAGGACAGATTTCTGCGTGAGGAAGCCTTCCAGCCCTAGGACACAAGCACCTGCCCCAGACAGCACAGACGCAGCCTCCCGCAGGCATGTCCAGCTCTTTCAAAAAACCACTGCCCACTATCACTATGGGTCGGCAGCATTCCATCTTCACGGAGCACGTGTGTGTGAGAGGAGTTCCTATGCTGCATCCTTCCCCTTAGGGAGACAGTAAATCCCGGGTGGGAGGAGGAGGAGCGAGCCAGCCCCACCGGCAGCCTGGACAAAGCCCTGCAGAGAGGGCTCCTGCCTTTCACACCCCAGAGCCATTTGCTTAGGCATCGCGTGTGTGTGCACATGTGTGCATGTGTGTGTGTGCGTGCGTGTGCATGCGTGTGTGTGCATGCCTGTGTGTGCACGCACACAATGGAATTAGGTCAGTGAAAGCAGGGCACAGAAAAGACGCAGCAGCTCTAGGTATTGTCTGCGCTCCCGGCTCGCAGGGAAGCTGCCTGTGCCGAACCTAGTAATATCGCAGAACAAAGAAAGAAAAAAAGCAACAAGATGTGTTCCCTCCCTCCCTGGCAGACATGTATCAAACAAGCCTAGGCTCTAATTTGCCCGGCCCACCTTCTGTTGAGAGAAGACACGTCAATTAGGTTGTGGATATAATCCCTTCAGAAGGGGGGAAACAAAGTCAAAGACTTGTGATATCAAACTGGTGGGATGGCACTGGTGCAAACCCGCACGGTCAGCCCAGGACTGGGTTCCCCCGTGTGACAGACGTGTACCAGGCAGCCTGCACCAGGCACCTACAGTGGCTGGAAAGGGGAGGAGCGTTACCGATGGACTTCAATGCACTCATTTACCCACCCACAGCAGAAAACTCCCCCTGCCCTCAGAAAAAGGGAAAAACCCCAACGGAAGAGCCTGGAACAGACCCCCTGTTGCAGGTGTGTCAAACACCAGCACTCTCACTTCTGCCAGCCTCAGCCACCACCACACCGTGGGGATGAGGGAGAGAAGGCAACCCTCAAGCAGCTGGAGAACCGTCACGGACTGTTCTCTGGGTTGGAACTGACCTTGCTCCCTGCATCCAGCTCCAGGCTGCAAGCTATCATTAATTACTGAAGTGCACAGGTAGAAACACACTCTCCAGACAGCAGACACTTCCAAGGACTTCATGAGCATGCAGACCGCGGGAGGGACTTGGAGAGACGGCTGCCTAACGTGACTCAACTGCAGGGTGCCGCCAGGTACACACCGCGTATCTGAGCTAAGGGACCAGCTTGGACAGGGAACGCTTTTAGGACGACACTACAATAACCACCACATGTGGCAAGTAAAAGATCCAAGTCCTGCAGGCCACAGGCTCATTTTGTTTTGCAGCAGTCTGTATGCAGCAGGAGGACTTCTTTGTGTTTGGAGTCAAAAAGTGGGAAGGATGAGAACTGCAGCACCTTGCTTGGAGCTACCTACTCTGACACGTCTCGTGAAAACATCTCACGAACATCCAGAACCAGAGCAGGCACCCACAGAAAAGCTGAAAGCAGGAGACCAGCAGAATCCCCCAGCTAGGGCTGAAGGAGGAATGTTCTGGTCTTACCCATCCTTTTCCATGGGGGACACGAATGGAAGAGAGGGAGAACAGCCATGATTCCTCATCAAGACCATGACCACCTGAGAGATCTCTCCACGTAAGTCCTACAACCAGCATGTTTTTCTTATGAGGCCCAAGGTTTGCTCAGAATAGGCCACAATAAAGGAACAAGGGTTAGATTGAAGGAAAAAAAGATATATAGTGCCTGCATAGCGGAGATTCCACTCTCAAAAGTCACAAGTCAGAGAGTCATGAGGAGGATGATATTCTGAGGAGGACAGAGAGACCCAAGCCATCAAGAACTCCATCTGAACGGCTTCTACTACCAGAAAGAGAGACAGATTTGGCTTATGCCCAAAGAAGCAAGATCCAAGAGTCAGGCTCTGGCCCATCCTGTCCTCGGCTCACCCTGCTGCTGGGAATCAGTGTCACTCCAAGTGCTGCATGAACACACACAAAATAAAGGCACCTACTACTCTTACACACCCAGGGCCTAAAACCCATGTGAGGACAGGGACGGGGCTCCTGGACCTACGAGAAGTGATGCAAGAACCCTTGAAGAAGCTTACTTGGCCTAAGAGAGAATTCAGAAATTAGATCGTAAAGCAGAATTAGTACTTTACTTCAGAGGCCAGCAGAAAAAAAGCACACTGCCCTAGATTTGGGTTTCATTAAGGCATTTAGCTTAGCAGTAATCACAGCTGCATTTTCACGGTGCACTGCAGAACGTCGCACTGGGTGGCTGCCCAAAGCCATGGTGCTCCCAGCAAGCTGCATCTACTGCACTTCATTTAAAAACATGCACATTTAAAAACATCCCAGCTGTTACTGGGACCACCTCACCCTCTAAATTCTACCCCCTTCAGTCCTCCACCCACCTTACGCCAAGGACGTAAAGGCACAGTAAACCTCCTGTCACCAATGCGTCAGCACACGGGGAAGGACACGCTTGCCCCACGCCAGCCAGACGTTCCCAGTGTGGGAGCTGAACGCGGCTCCCAGTGACTGTTCTAGTGGCAGACAATTCTGGCCTGGCTCTGGGACGGAGGGGGGCAGGCAGAGCCCTCTGCCCTCCCCGACACCTCCCTTCGCAGGGAAGCCACAGGGCAGCTCCTTCCTCCTCTCCCTTCTCTCCTCCCGGGCGGGCGAAGGGGCAGCAGCATCCCCAGCTTCACTGCGACGGGAGGCCAGATGCAGCAGGGACACGGAGGAGCTAAATCCATCAGCTCAAAGGGACAAACCAGAGGCAAAAGAATAGAGGAGAGCCAGAAGAAGGCAGGGGGAGAAAGGGATAGCAGGAGAAAATAAAAGTGCTGAGACACGCCCAAGGAAGAAGGCGGAAGGAGCAGATTTAGTTCAGTGAGTAGTTGGAAGAGCCCTCCGCAGATGAAACATCTTGCCCACCTGCTCCTTTTAAAGGCTGTGCTGCCATCTCTGATGGATAAAGGTGCGTGCACTGGACATGGCTGGAACAGAGAAGGGTTTTAAATATAAAATTACCATTTTCTACTCAGTGAAAATGAAACACCCTCCCCACCAAGGAGCTTTGAGTCAAACTCAGCCATGCCCACAGTCTCTGACGCTGTCTTCTCCTCTGCACGTGTGTGCACACACGTGTGCATGGAGGTGTCTTCTTCTCAGGCTCAAGCCAGTAAAAAATACTTCTCTTTTCCTTTTTTAAAAAGGGACCTTCCATTCAAATCTGGCTCCGTTGAGGATGTGTTATCATGGCAACCATCCGCTCCCTGTCTGCCCCAGCAATAAGGGTATTAAACACATGCAGATCGGAATGATCCTGCGCCGCACAGGCTGCGACCAGCCCCCGTCATCCCCTCCGGCCCCTCTCCGAGCTGAGGCCAGCGTGATTTGACATGAACCAAATCTGTCAATGGCTCAAGACAGACACGTGGGCAATAATGAGCAGTGGAAAAAACGTAGCACACTCCATTCAGCTCCAAACACTGATAAATAATTCAGGAAGAGAAATGCCGCAATACAGAGCACAGCACAGTTTAAAAATAGAACATGCGCCGATGCCAGAGGAATGGAGGGGAGGCAGAGAAAAGCAGAGAGAGGCGGCACGAACTAAAGCATGTGTGTCAAACTGGGAAGCTTGGGGATGCTGCAGCAACCGAGCTCTACATGTTGAGCCCAGCAGATGTTTATTTGCTTACCCCTTAAAATGGGAATCCAAAATCCATTATTACGGACATGGCAACAGCAACCAGGGCTACCCCTTCTGGACCGGAGCCCTGCAGCAAGGCGTACACCCAAAACCAGAGAAACAGCCTCCACGCCGAAGAGCCTGCGGGAGGGACGCGGGTGGGAGCAGGCAGCGTGTGCCTGCCCAGCGCGACCCTGCAGCGCTTCGGGAGCAGCCGCTGGTGCCCAGGGACGGGTACGGTCCACCACGCGAGTGACCCGCTCAGGTGGGGAGCACACGTAAAGCCCAGATAACGGAGGCTGAGCTTTGAGAACCTATTTGGTATACAATGTTTTCTGTTGGAGGGTGCTAACCTAAAATATTCAACCGTCTGAATACGTCTGCAATACAGGCGTCACCTGTATTTCCGTGGTGGGAATTAGAACACAGCAGAAGTGATGAGAGTAAGGTTAGAAAGGGCATTATCAGATCTAAGAGTTCCTCCTTTCAGCGGCAGAGCCTAACATATTTCACATTTACTATTAATAATGAAGAAGCCTTAGTCACAGATACGGCCCCTTTATCTCAGTTTGCCATTGGGCTGCTCTAAAGAAAAATATGGTCTTTCCAGGTTTTGCAGAACCTGTGAAAATACTTTAACAGATGGCTGCTTTTTTCCCTCCTCGCAGTTTCAAAAAATAACACCAGAAAGACACCAATCTCTCCCTGCTTCCTCATGAAGAATGATACCATTTTCCCAAGTACTTGTAAGACAGGAAACTGCCGGTAATAAGAAAATGCAGAGTAAATTTTTGATAAGGAAAAATAAAACACTACCATATGCAGTTAATTCATAACCTATTAAATCTGTACACAGAAGCAGCTTGCCATAAATATTTTGGAGTTTCTCCTCAAATATAAAAAGATATTATTGAAGACGCAATGGAATAAAAGTGCCAAAAAAAAAAAAAAAAAAGAAAGAAGAAAGTAAAAAGCCAGTGAGAGAAAGTTCAAAGACAGACCTGATGCATGCTTGTAAGGAACCGGAGTCTTAAAGAGGAAATCATAAACAAGCGGCTCCTTTGGTTTCCGCAAAGGTCTCCCAACATGTATTTTGCCCTAAATGTGAGCAAAGGTGAACAAAACTGTGGTACTTGGTCTTAATCACTGGAGCACCGCAAGGCAACATCCATCTGAAGACCGCATTCTCTGAAGGGCAGTTTTAATGGAGATCTTGCCTAAAACTGCGTGTATTGCCTTCCTGCATTTCCACGCAGTCCCGTTGCCTTACTCAGCGACTGACGTAATTTTACACCATCACATTTAACCTGAAATGTGAACTGCTGCTCCGAAGATGCTGAAAAGAGGCTTTAAAAGGAGAGGAGAAAGAAGTGCAAACTTAAACTTGTGCTATAGCCGAAAAGCCCATGCTTCGATTGACCGGCTTCTCCGTGAGGAAGCCCGCGCCCCAGGGAGCGGAGAGTGGGCAGGAGCGTCCCGCAAAGCTGCGGGCAGCCAGCAGGAGCCATGGCGCTGCAGAACACGCAGTGGCATTTACAAAGCAAACCCACAACTGCCACGTCAGGTCTAATTTTAGGATTTTCCCTGCCTTGCCTCAAAGTTGACGCTTTCCCGGTCCTATTTACATGCTCGACAGGGGTCACACGCTGGCTGGTGTCAGCCTGTTACCGGCCACTGTTGAGTAAACGGAACTCGCAGGCCTGGCACCGGCTCACCCGCAGTCGGTGATGCCATCTTACAACCAGTTGCTATTTATGGAAAGCATGTAATGTTACTTTGCAGCACTGAAGAAAGATTTAACGAAAGTAGTCCAACCGCTGTCTTGGGACCTAGTAATTTTATATACATTATTGGAATTGCAGTTATGAAACGAGTAAATCTCCCAACAGCCTCAATTTCCAATTTCTAAGTTTTGTACATTTAGAATGTTGAAGAGCTCACAATGGGCACCTGAAGTCAATGCCACGTACAATGGACTTTTACATGTTAAAAAGCCATTTACGCCCAGCCCCTGATTAGAGCACTGCTCGCGCGGGCTCCCGGCAGGCAGCACCTTCTCCCCCAGCCCACCCTCCGGCCGTTTTCCTGGGTTACTTTCGGCCGCCAATATTGCTGAAGGGTTTCTCTCTGCAACGCCTAACCACACGATTCCTGAGCAAGTTGTTACAGAGACGCTTCCTCTCCAAAAATCACTTTGCATTTTACTAGTCCATTGGATACAAGCCTAAAATTATCACAGAGAGTAAGCTTAAGAAACAAACTGTGGCTTATCGAGGCAGAGAGCTATAGGTTTCAGTTCTGGGAAGTTTTTAACTCCAGGCCATAACTACAGCCTCTGCCTGTATTGAAAGCCCCTTGGCCAAGGCTGACCTGATCAGCTAGGGACATGCTGTTATCAGGACACTTTTGAGGGTGTGGAGGGGGACAAAATTAAAAAAAAAAAAAAAAAAGGCTTATACAATTGTGCTGACCTAGTTTGTGTGCTTCTCTTACTTGTCCAACTAACATTTCAACACGGCAGCCACTGTGAAGGAACTCTGATAGAACAGGTAAATTCTCAAAAAAAGCCTTCCGACAAGCGACCAGATAAAAGAACCCGTTAATGCTCCCACTAGTGGCAAGAGAGTCGTGAGATCAATCCTTAGCACAGAATCCGTCCACAAGACGTTGATCATTGAGACGCCAGGCTAACCAGTTCTGCTCCTCACTGGACAGTTCATTTATTCACATAATTATGTTGGTACAACCCTCAGCATAGAGCCAGGTATAGGCCAGGGGTTTTATTATCCACGTAGCTCGTTCGCGTAAGCAGCAGCTGCGTCGGACCAAGCCCATTTGTACCAACACAAGCCCAGCAGCAGGGAGGAGGGCAGCACTGCTTTCTCTGTTCCGGCACAGCAAAGGCACGCTGCTTAGGCTGCTCAAATCCCACAGATACACCACAAGCGTCAAAGTCAAGAGTTTTGCCAGTACCGCTTTCCCAGTCTGGGGGAGCTCCACGCTGGCGAGACCGTGTCTGAAATGCGCTCAGCACAGAGGCTTTCGCAGCCATCCAGCCGGTGCCAGCGAGGCAGACCGCTTCTGTGAACCTCTCGTCCCTCTTGAAACGAAGCCAATCCCAGTTCCAGGCTCGGTTTGAAGCTGCTCTGGGGGAGACCCGGGGGAGGGGAGCACCCCTGCTTTTGGGCTGTTGCAGTTTAAGGGGAGAAAGCAGCTCTGAGGTTGGAGCAACTGCACCCAGTTGGGGAGGCAGAAGACAAGCACCTCTCTGCATTCTCCTCACGGGCTGGATCTTCATTCACTTTTCCATCCACGCTCTCCCCTTTTCCTCCCAAGATCGACTCACAACAGAAGGACTGGGCTCAAAGCATCTGGTTCATTTTGGTATGGACACGGGGAAGCAGGCAGGACAGGATTCTATTTTAAATAGATAGTATGCCTAAAGCCTCCCAAAAGAGGTCAGTTTCTGAGATACAGCAAACGCCTTCTCTAATAAACTGGTGCTTGTGTCTAAACTCAGCTCAGGATAAATTAGATTCTCAAAGAAAAGGATGTCAAAGCAATATAAAAATTTTAAAACTTCATTAAAAAAATACAAGCGAGCTGCTATAAAGAGTAGGCTGCATCTGCCCACACTCAATAATCGTCACCAAAATTCACTGGGCGGCAGCGGTGACTCAGCCTGCAGTACACAAAGACAGCTTGTGCTCCCAATACATAATGAAACTGGGCTTTATACAAAATGCTAAATCCGCATGCGCCCCACTGACATCACACATGCAGGGGAATCCCAGCCCCGACAGACAGGAGGGGAAGCATCAGCCCTTCTCCTGCTGCTGCCCACACTCAGACACAGAAACGTCTCTGCAGAAGCACACCTCACCTCTGCCTCCATGCGGGAAGCAGGTCGCGTTGCCTTCCAGCTAGGTTTATGAGGACTCAGATATCAGGAGAAGGTTCAAAAAAATATGGAGGAGGGTGTGATATATTTGAAGGGGGAGGGAAACTAACTATGGTCCCCAGCTACAGCCCACTATCCTTTCAAATGTCACCTCCAGCTCTTAAAAAAAAAAAAAAAAAGGAAAAAAGAGAGAGAAATCCATGCATGATTTTATTAAATTGCTCCATCGTGTGACTGGATTAATCATACTTCCAGTAAAAACCTTAAGGTATACAATTACTGCACTTCACTTCCTGCCCAATAGAAACACGGGGCGCTCTTACCAGCGGTGCTGTTTGCTCCCATGCTCGCGCTGTCACATCCCTTAAAAAACACGTTTCTCAGAGACACTTTCTGTACTGGCCCCTCCAGAGCGACTCCTTCATTCAGGCATCCTCAGCCTTTTCCTCAGAACAACCACGGGCTCCTAGCAAAGCTAACGCATACAGAAGGCCACTCAGCAAGTGAGAAAACCTGTCCCATGGTGTCGTGGTTAGTGTCGGTTAGAAGAGGCCCAGCTAAAAAGTAAAATTACATATCAGAAAATTGGTTCTGTTTTACCTCAAACCAGGACACACGGAATCAGGACTTTAGCAGCACACCACATCTGAGCTATAAACCCTTCTAACTGCTCACAGCAGGGCACCCGCCTGTGAGCCAGGAAAAGCGCAGGACTGCTGGGTTCTTACCCTAGCTCAGCTCTGCCTTTTGATGCTATCTTAGCCAAATAATGTCTTCTCCCTGTTCTTCAGATCGTCCACCTGTAAAAGAAGGATTACATGCACCCACTCACAGTGAGGTAGAAAGGATTAATATATTAGTGCTGCAAACCCCGCTTCTAAATCCCTCAGTGCACAGTCATGGGCAGGGATGGGATGGGACACAGGGCTAGGACCAAACCAGCCGTGGCGCGCACAGGGTGCCTGTGCCTCCCTGACCTTCGCCGTGTTCCTCATTCTACACCCCAGTGCTTCTCCGAGCAGCGCTGGCCACCAAAGCTCTTTGGATCCCTACAGGCTTCAGGCAGCACTTGCCTTGTGCTCCAGACCAGGGAACGCACAGGCCGGAGAAGCTGCTCTGAAGAAACAGGCATCTCTCTGGATCGCTCACTCATAAATTTTACTTCATAGAACACAGTGGGTGTACGACCTCTACTCACATTCATACATAAGCAAAACTGTGCTAGAGGAAGTTAACAGGTAGCACTAACTACCTCTAAATCACGGCCAAATCATCCCACAGTTAAGACAGAGAACAAGCCTTTAGGCATTTAAAAAAATAAAAAAAGACATTGCAAACACCCTTTTTCACCTTATGTGCTGGGAAGGATCAGCTAGGCTTAAAAACAAATATGTTGATAAACGCGGCTGCTTGCTGGAGACAAAGTCTACCTGGTCTTCAACTCTCCTTTTGTATTCCATTGCAAAGAGGAAGGTACCCCACAAATTACATCAGCTTTAAACTTCTTTCCACCTCCACGCCTTCCCCCAGAGCAATGCTCTCCAGCCGGAGTGAGGAGACCATGCCGTCACCAGCTGGAGGTGCCAAGATGTTGCATCCACATGGAGAGTCCACCAAAAAACCCAGCATCCAAACATGGAGCAGCTAGATATCGAGGGCTTTCAGCACCTCTGCAATAAACTACAAACATACAGCAACAAAATAATGTAATCACTCTAACAGAGCGGTACCTATTTTGCTAGTATTAACTTCCAGAAATTTACACTTTAAAAGCCAGCAATTGTCATGTAAAAAAAGCCACTAGAGAGGCAAAGTCAGCCTTGCAGTCCGATCCGGCACCAGGAAGAGGACGCCTGGACAACAGTTCCTTCGGGCAGAGGTGGTGATTGAGGGCCAGGACTCCGGGCGCTTTTCAAGCCCAGCCACTTCCACGCCACGCTACCGGCTCCTTAACAGTACGGAAGGGTTACGGACACCTCATAAATTCCCAAGACAACTACTGTTCCTAAGGAACTGGGATCCTCAGATGAAAGAAACCGGGAGAAGGACAACGGGTTCTTATTAGAAACTAGTACTGACATAGGCTGGAAACAGCATCCAAAACTAACTATTCTACCTCTTTAAGGCTGATGCTTTAGCCTGAGTTAGTGAGATGAATATGTAGCACCAGCTGAAACGCCACCTTCCCTTGCCGCAGACCCAGAAGCCTTGGTCAGCATTGCCACTTAGTTCTCTGACCTCTCCAAGTCTTTAAGATACACCACCAGCTGCAGCTGTATGCACTTCCAAAATACATAATTTAAAAAAAAAGATTCAGACCAAGGTAAAAGTTAAATTCACTTGGCCCACAGGGCTTATTTCCTCCCAACATTACACCTCCCTGCCAGGGCTACGTCAACAAGCAAAGAGACACAAATGTCTCCTGCCCTTTATTCGCATTAGGGGCTGAAGAACAAGTTGTAAGTTTTCTGACCCTGCAGTCACGGTGAGCAGTTCATCCTAATTTCAACAGGCATCAAGTCATTTTGATGTGGGTTTCAACCTCTGCTGGGGCCTTTGGATCAGACCACAAAGGTATGTTTGTGAAGAATTTAAGGCAAGAAACACAACTCAGCACAGGCATGCAGAGGAAGTACCAGAGGCAGAGACCATTGGTAAGATCATTTTATTAAGAGTTTATCTTTAGCCAAATAATAGCCCTTTGAAAAGTCTTCAGCACTCAGGTGCCAAGCTGCATTTCCTGCCTCTCACTGCACCGTTGCGCTGGGCTTCCTGCTTCGAATTACTCACAAAATAGCAGTTTTCAAACCTGCTGTGCTCAAGGAGTGATTGAGGTGGGGGAAAAGGCAGCCCCAAAACCTCTTCTGAAAGTTTTGATACATACCCTGCTGTACAGCCTCTATGGCAGCCACCTCCTCCTTAAAAAAATAATAATAACGTTCTTAAAATAAGTACTGATCTAGTTGAAGTTTCCTATTAAATGATATGAGATGAAGTACACTGCGTACATGCATAGATACACTCACAAACCCCAGTGTGGGGACGACCTGCGTGCACTCTTCACACTTTTTATGCAACTCTGCCCATTTTGGCATGAAAGCACTCTCCGTCCCTCCACCTGGTTCTAGGCAGGAATTACGCAATGCCAAAATTACTTGTAGTTAACATTTCTCCAATGCACTAATTCTTCATCCATGAGCATCTACCATACGAAGGAAGGCAAGAAACAGAAGTTAAAATAGATAGATCGGAACTCTAGAAGAGTAGTTAGTAGAAGGCTAAACTGAAGCTTAGCCTGGGACCGGTCCTACAGATGGATTACTATTATTAGTCTCTTAAATGGGTGATTTATAGACCTTCCCCCTGAAAACGGGGTTTTAGAATAGCAGCACCGACAGTCTTAATCCAGCTCCTCAAAAGCCAGGTGACTGTCTCCAGCAAAGCATCATCATTGCAAACAACCTGTGCAGATCCAGCCCCACTCGTGCAGCCCCTGGCGTCATGGTTCACTGTCCGGTGAAGCTGCCATCAAACATCGCACTTTGCCGTCTTGGCGGACAGAGAAGAAGAAAATCAGTCTAATTTCTTTCCTCATCATCTAGTTTGTTCCATTAAAAACACAACAAACAAAAAAAACTTACATTTGTAAACACATGCACACACTTTCCAAAGTTTTCTCTGCATATACAATCTGTCCTTGCATTCCAAAGAAACAGGAATGAACAGGGAGAAATCTTTACCAATATATGTTTAACAGCTCGTTGAAAATACAAAGACCTGTGGCTGGAGAAGTGAGACCCTAAGAGAACATCTATTGGGAAAAAAAAATAAAAAAATTCAGCAAATCACCTATGAACTACTGAATTGCCATTTAATCAGGAAGGAAGATTACAGCAAGCATACCTGGTATGATTTAATCGGCAATTCCAGCACAAATTCAAGGAGGAGGACACAGAGGTTACATCAGTCAGCCTTAATAGGCTATAGGTAGCAAACAGGATAGAAATAAAGAACGGAGCATAAGGAACCAGAACTATTTGAAGTAACCATGGGGAACCAGGTCCTAATTCTCAAAGGGAGATGGAGAATAGGTCAAGAGATAAGGCAAGATTCTCCACAAGTACCAGTAACAGAAAGCCAAAGTGAGACCAGCCACGCGCGCAACTTCTCTGCGTGCTGCCAGCAGGAAAAGCAGCACTGAGATCGAGATTTAGAATTCGCAAGGGCACTGTTTTGATTTGTAAACAGGCATGTGTTCATCTGCTTTCGGACAAGCAAACCAGGTCCCGCAACACACTCCCACTGCTCCCCGTGCAGGCGGAGGAAAGCAGCTCTTGTGCACACCGATGATTCGGGATATCTGTGGCCTACAGCGCGCTCTGCTCTACAGGCTCTGCATTTGTCACGCCAGCCAGCCGCCTTAGCACAGCTGGCGGGTAAGGACGGCTCTGCTGTTCCACGGCTCTTGGAGAAGCAGCCACAACACCACACCAAAGAGCTGCTCCCTCACCACCACCCTTCCCTACCGTTAGGGCAGAACTCTTCAGCCTGTCCCTTGGTGACAAACAGGCACCAAAGCTTGGCAATATTTCCAGCTTCCCAAGAAGGTTATCTCCCTTTATCAAGTCTTCTTTCCAGCACTTCTCTTCCCCAACCCTTTGGGTTTCTTACACTTTTCAAGCTTTGACTTTGCTCCAAAAATGAAGACAGCCAGTAATCTGCACCTACTCAGCAACACTTGCGGGATTAACAGCAGCCGTGCGTTTCCAGCTCATGTCGCATCTGAACCTTCCTCAGCAGCGGGGTTCAGAGTCTAATGGATCCCTTTGCATGAACACAGGGCACAAAAGCAGCAGAAGCTGTAGTAAACTCAAGGCTTCTTTGTACTCACAATTAGAGCAGCATCCTTGAACTCTAAGAAAAATAAAGCCTGCCCTGGAAAGTTGGAAACTTGTCACTTCTGCCAGAAGCTTCCTTAGTGTTCCTTGCAGCAAAGCTCATCCCCTTACCACTCCCACCACTAAGGCACACCTAGCTGCATTATCAGCACATACAGCGAGAAATACACCTTGTTTTTCCAGACATCTTTTGTGAACACTGAAGCATCACGGAAGTATACAAAAAACAGGCAAAGCTAAAGCAGTTGTGCTCAGCCTTAAGTGCTCAGGAGAAAAGCGAATGCATTTCTGAATTGATTGGCCTCTACATTAAGAAAATACCTACAAGCGACAGGTCGTTCAGATTAGACAGACGCACTGGGTAGGGTGCTTGTATCTGCAAGCTGATAAGTCAGCTGCCAGGAACAGGAATCGATTCACCCCTCTGAAAAAACTAACACCTATTTTCAGGCACAGTTACACTATGTGAAACCATCACAGACACATCTCAGACAGAAAACGCGAGGGAGGTGTGATGATCATCCATGTCACATTTTAGCTGAGATACAAAAGTGGAAACCTATCTGGGGGAATTTTAAACTCCCCAAGAGGTCACAAGTCAAAGCATTCAGTGTACAGCAAGGATGTGACACCGCTTCCTACTTTTTAAAAAATTATTATTATAATTATTTTTTATTAGGAGCAGGGAGTTGCCTCACAAGGAACAGTTCATGGTGCAGGGGGCTACTGTGTATAGCACTGCTGAAGGGCAGAAAAGAGCAAGAACATAAGCCTTATGTCCAAATAAAAATTCAAGGCAACATCTAGGACGGGTCTGTACAGCCAACCCTGACGTCCTGACCACTGCGTCTTCATCGCTTTTGATAGATCAGCTAACGTAGTACAGGTCAGCCAGGCTCACCGACACGCAGCACACTCACACTACAGTGAGCAGCCAACCTCAGGCTGGTGGGAAACAGGCAAAGACGTGGCAGAAACAGGCATATCCTGGGACAGAGGGAAATAAGAGGGATCTTGCACACAACGCTGTGCAGGACAAATAAGTTGGAGTAATTCAAAAGGACACAGCTGTAGCAGAAGCAATTACAGACTCCAGAGAGAAAAGAGGCGAATAAGGACTTAGCCAACAAGTTCAGATTCTCTGTGGCCTAACAAAGAGCTGGAATAGCTGCTCGTTTAAGGAACAATCGATAATAAAAGAGACTGCAGAAAACCACCGGGGTCTGCAGATCACCCTCAATGAGCCAGTTATGAACTGGCGAGAGCGCCCACCATTTAAGGAGCTGGCACAGTCTTTGCACAGCACTCCCCCAGATCTGTGGTGCCCTTTGGAAGGCAAACAACCTCCTGTAAGCAGATTCTGAAAGAGAGAGCATCATCGAGCTCATAAAAGCAGAGGCCAGAGCAGCAGCTTCAGCCTGGGCTCAGCTTTCTTTCAAAATAAAAAGAAAGAGGCCAGAAAAAAACAATGACTGGAAACCAGAAAAGGTCATCATCAATGAAAGAGATAATCTAGATCAAACTCTAAAGGAAATAGGGGAAGAGATTAAAAAAGATTCACACAGTGAATCCACCAGCTACATCTATTTACACGCTGCATGAGCGGCTCAGAAGCACAACCTCTTTCAGACCATTTCAAATACATCAATGGAAGACTTTAAATAATATCAGCTTACCTGTGAAATTTGCTGCCGGAGTACTGCACTGGCAGGAGTCAGAGGCGGCTCTGACAGCGGGGCAGACAGCCCAAACATCCACAGGTACCCAAAAAAGGCCTGTGAGGACTTCAATGTGTCACCGGGCAGAGAACACCGAGTAACAAGTAACAAAACAACCCTTTCGCGTATCCCATTAGTTGCCTTCATAGACCCCCTGAAACCCCTCCTGAACACGCTCCAACTAAGCCAGAGGAGAACTGACTCTCCAGCATTTTCACTCCCGCTGTTAGTGTGCGGCAGGGCCACAGAGGTCGGAAACGTTTCCAGGGAAGCGTTTCAGAAGCAAAGACGGTGAGGATCGCAGAAAACGCTACTGCACTCCCCGGGCACTAGAATGGACGCCTGGCCACCAGCGACGCGAGGCCTCCTCTCTCCACCTGTTGCTCCCCTCCATCCTCAGCCTCCCGCAAGCGACCCGGGGGAGGAGGCAGCCGCAGGGCGCTCGGGCACCTCCGGACCGCGCGGGGCCGCCCCTCGTACCCGGGCCCGCCCGGGCTGCCCGGGGCAGGGCAGCACCCAGCTGCCATGTGCTCCGCAAACTTGCCGAGGCAAGCGGCCCGCTGCGAACTCCTCCACGCACCGCCACCGCAGCGAGCCTCGCAGTCCCGGCGGCCCGCAGCGCCCGGAGATGGCGGAGACCCAGCCGGACACCGCCACCGAGCACTCCCCCGGGACGGGCAGGAGCCCCGGGGACACGCCGGAGCCGGGACCGCCGTCCCCGGCGGGTCGGGGGAGGGAGCGGGGACGACACGGCAGGCGGGTTCCCCACGGGCGGCGCGTCCCCCTCCGCCCCGGCCCGGCGGCCCTGCCGGCCCCGAGCCCCAGTCCCGACCCGACCCGGCCCGGCCCGCCCCGCCCGCCGCAGGCCCCGGCCCCGACCCCAGCCCAACACCGCGCCCGGCCCCCGCCCCGGCGGCGCGCACTTACCGGGCCGAGCCGGGCCGGGCCGGGCCCTGCGCCGCGGGGCCGCCGCCGCCGCCGCCGCCGCCACCACCCCGGGCCGGGCCGGGCCTGGGCCAGCGCGGGCCGCCCGGGCGGGGCGGCGGGGACGGCGGGCGGGCGGACGGGGGGACGGGGCGGGGGGAGGGGGGGCGGCCGGAACGGGGAGAAAAAGGGAAAGGAACGGGGGGAAAAAAAAAAAAAAAAAAAAAGGGAAAGAAGCGGCGGGCCCCTCCCCCGGCGGGCGTGCGCGCTGCGTCACTGCTCCGTGCGCGCTGCGTCACCATCCCGCGCCCGCCGCGCGCCCGTTGTCGTAGCAACCTGCCGGACGCGGCGCCGTGGGGGGCGGGCGGGACGTGGCAGCGCCCCCTGGCGGGGCGGAGGGCGCAGCGGGGACGCTCCCGCCGTGCGGGGGCGGAGCCACCCGAGGCCCCGCCTTCGGGAGGAGGGCGCGGGGGCGGGCCCGCCCGCCGCCGGGCTCCACCCCCCTCGGCCCCGCCCCCGGCGCGCAGCACGCGGGGCCCCGCCCCCGCCCCCGGGGTTTCCCCATCCCGGGGGTCCCGCCCCGGGGGGTCCCCACGGCGCCCCCCCGCCGTCCCGGGAGCCCTCGCCGTACGCGGGGACCCACCTGCCTGGGCTCCCACCGCCGGGGTGGGCGGCGGGGTGGCCGCCCTTGGCCGGAGCGGGGCGTCCGGTGCCGACCCCCAGCCCTCGGGCAGCCCCTGCCGAGCGGGCAGCTCCGGGCCGAGCCCCTGGAGCGGCGGCACCATCCGCCCGGGTCCCTCCTAACGCGGGGCGAGCTGTGCCGCGGCTGCCCCGTGCCCGGGAGAAGCTCCTGCGGGATCACAGGGGCGTTTATCTTGCCCGGGATCAGCCAATATTTGTGGCCACGTCAGGAGATCGGGCACTTCCTCGCTCTCTGCCCCTGCCGAGCCCAGCGCTGCCGTCCTGCCGCCGCGCTCTGCTCTCCCGGCGCCAGCGCTGCTGTCCCCCTTCGACTTCGGCTTATCCGACACTTGGAGGAACACTATTTGCTGAGACCCCGCCCCAGCTGTCACCTCCCGGCACCAGAGATGACACCCACGGTGGCCTTCCTGCTCCTGAGCCTTCTGAGGATGGCAGCTCCCAAGGGACAGTGGTGCCCGGCCTGCGGGCTGGCAGCCCTGGCCCCCACCACGCAGCGGGACGTCCTCATCGCGCTGGCAAAGCAGAGCATCCTCTCCAAGCTCCGCTTGCCGGACCGGCCCAACATCACCCAGCCCACGTCCAGGGGGGCTCTGCTGACCGCTCTCCGCAGGATGCGTGCGCAGCGCATGGACACGGCCCTCCCCCCAGGGATGCCCCATGACGGTGGCATCCCACACCTGCATCCTGGGATGGGTGTGCAGGAATATGAGATCTTGAGCTTTGCTGAGTCAGGTCTGTACGGACCCCACGTCCGGTGGGCATGGTGGGATCGGCCCTGAGGTGGGGGGGCACGGAGGGAAGGAAGGTCTTGCCTGGGGGAAGGCGGGGAGAGGGTTCTCAGGGGCGTCACGCTCCTGCAAGCAATGCCAGGCAACGGACCAGGCCAGTGGGCACGCTGCTGCTGGAATGACTGGCAACGAGAGGCTTCATATCCAGAACCTTTGCATCCGTGTCCCGAGCTTACCCCAGCCAGCCCCTCCTCGCCACCGGCAGGGGAAAGCTCTGGGGCCCCTCTCATTTACTTATGGGACATGCTGGGGCAAGGGGGTGGGCGCAGGAGCAAAGATGGGACTGCTGTATCCTATGAATGTGTTGTCCGTTTCTGTTGAACCCTCCCCGCTTGTGGTAGAGGTGGACGGGTCAGATGGCCATGTTTTTCAAAACACGATTTTAAGCCTAGATTCCCCATCAGCTTGTGGTGCGTGGACTTAGGTCTCCACGGAATCACAGAATCGTAGGGTTGGAAGGGACCTCTGGAGGTCATCTAGTCCAACCCCCCTGCCAGAGCAGGGTCACCCAGAGCAGGTTGCACAGGAACGCGTCCAGCGTCCAACTCCAAAGCCCGTCTGCACCCCGCACTCAGTTGTGTCTCTGCTTCCTCCCCAAAGTGGTGGGGTGCCACATTTCACTCCAGAATCAGCTGCATTCCTGGGAAAAGAGAGAGCTCCCCAAAGCGTTCTCAGGGGTCCTGACAAGTATCACTGGAAAAACAGGGTCCTGCACCCCCCACTTCTCCCAGGCAAATGCAGCCTGCTTTGGAAAGAAGCAGAATGGCCACTCCGTCCCGCAGAGATCCTTCTGCACCGTCCCTGCCCAGCCCAAACTGCTGCCTGGTGAGGTGGGGGGGGCACACGCTCCCCTCACAGGCCGTTGTGTGGTTGGCGTGGCTGCTGGGGGATAGCAAGGGCTTGCCACGTCCTCGAAGACCTCTGGGAGCAATGCTCCACCGCCGTACGTTGTGTTCCCAGACATGAGGACACTGTGGAGTCATCTCCTGGCTCGGTGGAGTGTCTGGTGGAAGCGGAAGAGCCGGCGTGAGCCATGGGGCTGAGCCCGTCCCTCACCCCGCTGCGGGGGGTTGTGTCCTCGCGGGCAGAGCTGCGCCACGGAGCCCAGCGCTGCTCTCGAGGTCCCCGTCAGCCCTTCCTTCGCCAGGAGGAGAGGCAGCTCTGCAGCCGCAGCAGCAGCAAGGGTGGGACATCCCGGAGCAACGTCAGGTGGTGGTTCCAGCCGTGGAAATTAGAGGGAATCGTGGAGGTGCAAATCTGCATGACTGCCTTAAATCCAAGGCTGGTTTACGCAGCCAGAGGACCTACTCCAAAATCCTCCGTCAGCTGCCCTGACAAGGGGGATGTCAGGCCAGAGGAGCCGTGTTGCTGCATTCAGCACGGGGCTCAGACGCGGCTGCTTTAGAGCGGCATAATGAGGAGCAGCAGCAGCACAGGGAAGCGGGGGCCCCTCGATACCTGTATGTACCGTGCCCTGCTGCCTGGTTTGTACATACCTCCCATTCGCTCCGGTGTCCCCCGACTGCAGGAAACCCCCTCCCCCCTCCACCTCCTGACTCTGCTTTCGGTTCTGTGCACAGGGTCCTCCACCTCCCGCGGCGTTCGCCTGCATTTCCACTTCAACCGGGAGCTGGCTGGGAGCACCGAGATCCTGCAAGCCACCCTCTACCTGTTCTGGGCAGTCCCCAGCCCCGGCACGCACCCTGTCACCGTGAGACTCTTGCAGCCAGACCCAACAGGGCTGAACGCGACCGTGGCCAGCGAGACACGGCTGGAGGTGCAGAGGGCCGGCTGGGCCACGCTGGACGTGGGCCGAGCCGTCCAGAGCCTCTTCAGCCAAGGGAGCCAGAGGCTCACTGTGGAGCTGGAGGTGGCAGAGGACTGGGGGTCTCCCCTCCTGGCTGTCCACAGTGATTCCCACTGGCCGTTTGTGGCAGCCCAGGCCCGAGCCAGGACGCCCCACCGGGTCCAGCGGCGTGGCATTGATTGCAGTGGGGACTCTCGGATGTGCTGCCGCAAGGAATTCTTCGTGGACTTCAAGGAGATCGGCTGGGAGGACTGGATCATCCAGCCGGAGGGATATCACATGAACTACTGCGCGGGGCTGTGCCCCCTGCACATGGCTGGCATCCCTGGCCTCGCTGCCTCCTTCCACACGGCTGTCCTCAACCTCATCAAAGCCAACAACGCGGACGCAGCCGTGGACTCCTGCTGCGTGCCCACGCAGCGTCGCCCCCTCTCTCTGCTCTACTACGACCGGGACAGCAACATCGTCAAGACCGACATCCCCGACATGATTGTCGATGCCTGCGGTTGTACCTGAGCGGCTGCCTGAGGAGGCGGGAGGGCAGGACCTGTGCCGCGCAGGGCTCTCCTCCTCCCGGCCCCTCTCTGGCAGCGCGAGACCTGGCAAACTGCTGAGAGACGGGAACCCTGCAGAGGTGTTTTCTCCTCCTGAGGTTGAAGCATCGAGGCTGATGCTGAACGTGCAAGTCCTCTCCTCCCTCACCTCCCACAGGGCTCTTTTCCCCCTTCAGATCTGCCCATGGATTCCTCTCTGCCCATGAGCCGTGGCCTCTAAGAGCGGCTCCTGATGGACACCAGACCCTCCTCCCCCCAGGACTCTGCAGAGCACAGCTCCCCCGGCAGCTCCGGGCAGCCCCGGCTCACCCTGCCGCTGGTCCCAGGCCAAGGCCAGGGTGCAGCCCTCAGTGCTGCAACACGAACACGTGCTCGTCAGGTAACGGGTCCCAGCAGCGGCCACCTCAGGCTGCTGGGGGAGGCAGAAGCTGAAAAGATGCCGGGGGGTGGTGAGGCCAGAGGGGAGAGGGCCATCCACAGGACCCCACTCCTCAGCTGGACATGGTGTTGAGGTGGGTGAGGAAGGGGAAATAGATCCCAGTGGGAGGAAAGCATCTCCTTCTCCGCGCATCCCAGCTACCCGATATTCAATAAAAGACTCCCAGCTGTAGTGTGTGCACATGTACGTGTACACATACGTGTGCCCTGTCATTAGCCAGCACATCTTCTGCCTCTCCCCAAGGTGCAAGGTGGGGCTGTCTCTGCTAGGGCACATCCACCAAGATGGCACAGAACTGACCCACTCTGCCATGTGCAGCCATGTGCAGCCCCCTTCTAACCAACGACTTGGTTATAAAGCCCAGGCAGTGGTGGGGTTGGGCATCCATCACCAGGATGCGCCGTGCCCAAGGACCGCAGTGCTGCTGGCCCCCACAGCTCTCATGCTCTCTGCCCCTTGACTGCCTTTCCCAGGGGGATGCCGAACCCCTGACTTGTCTCAGCCAGATCCAGGGCATGGTATGGGAGCCCCCAGACACAGGGGGCTTGTGATACCCACCAGGGAAAGCACCATTTGTTGGTTGGGACAAATTTTCCATCCACCAAACCCATCTGTATTTGGCCATTGTTGTCCCAAAGTCAGCACAAAACCGAGCAGCTCTTCTCCCTTTTAAAGCGGACAGAGGGTGCCAGGCAAGACCGCCAAAGCCACGGTGCCCAGACACCCCCCCTTGTCCGCAACCCCACGCCAGCTCCCTCACTGGGGCGCAGCCTCTGGGCATGTCTCTGGCCCGCGGCCCGGAGCACCTGCCCCCTTCGCTGCCCCTCGCCAGCCTGGCTGGCGGCAAAATGGGACATGTCAGTGCCGTGAGAGCTGGGGGCAAAGGGCGGCTCCGACACATCAGCCCCATTACGTAATCTCGAGTTAGGGTTTCTCCACCGCTTCCCACGTGCCCCCGATGTGTGAGGGCAGAGAAAGCAGGGAGAGGGTGCTGGGGGTGGGAAAGGGAGGCTCACGAAGGGAGCTCCTGGGGCGATCCCCCGAGGTGCGTGCGGCTGGCTGGGGTAGAGCTGCGTGACCACAGTCCTGTGGTCCACCCTGCAGGCACTGACGACCCTGCTCCAGAGGCTGGAGACTGAGCTGAACCGGGTGGGAAGAGGGTCGGTAGGGGGAGGAGGGTGGTGTCTGACCCTCTCCCCGTCTGGCTTGAAGGACGGCTTCGCATCTGCTGTCCCGCTCCAGGATCAGGCTGGGGTGGTCAGAGCCACGGGCAGCTCTGGCTGGAGCAGGGGCCAGGACGCTCATTGCCCCAGAGGACCTGTGACACCTTGAGCAGGGACGGAACAACCACTATCAGGAGACAGCCTTTGTCCACGCTGCGTGCGTCCTGAGGCAGGCACTCCCACCGAGCCCCGCGGGAGCGGGGACCTGCATCTCCCCGTCAGGTCGCAGCAGCCGCCGCGCTGAGATCCAGGCTTCCAGGCGCTGGTGCCTCCAAGACTCAGACCTGAATGGTTCCCGCTGACCCAGCTGCTGCACAGGCAGGATAGAAAACTCGGGGATCAATACTGTCTGGGACCCAAGGCCACTTGCGCAAACCTAAAGAGGATTTGGTGTTTGTTTTTTTCTGTTTTTTTTTTTCTCTTCTTTTTCCAACACTTCTTTTCACTGTCTGTATTTATTGAACAAACAGCTTTTCTGGGGCCAGTGATGAGCTCTCGGCTGCAGCAGGCGTGGGCAGAAAGGAGCCGAGCGAGGGGCAGAGGGGCTGTTGGCTGGGCCCTGTGGCCCTACAGATGCCTCAGCTGGGGGGAGCACAAGCCCGACACCCTGAGCTGAGGCATCCGTAGGTGCCACAAGCCCTCAAGTGGGGCTGGGATGCCCCCGGTTCCCCTTCTCGGCCCCACAGCACTCCTGCCAGGCACTTCGCCCACTCCCCACGGAGCCCAGAGCAGAGCGGGGCTGGCTGCCTGTCGCCGCTGCCCAGCCCCTGGGGGGCACGGGGTGCCTGAAATGGCCCCCTCTCGCTCCCCAAACCCCAGCTCTGCCCTTTGCTGGGCTGCACATGTGCTCCCTGCACACCACAAGACACACAGCAGGCTCTGCCCACCAGCCCTGCAGACACTGCCCTTGCCCTCAGGCACAGCGATGGGGGACATCTCCCAGTCCAGACCTCCCTGGGCCTATGAGTTGTCACCGCGTTGCCTTCTGTCCCCCAGGCTGTGGTACAACCAGCCCAAGCTCCACAGGGCAGCTGCATCGCCATGGACATGAAGGTCCCGCTGATTCGGGCGCCTGGGGCAGCAGCAGCTCCTCCGGGAGGGGTCCCAGTCTCCGAGGCCCCTCCCTGTCCCTGGCGGTTTGAGATTAGGGCAGAACACATTGTCCTGGGGCTTTGCCAACCACCTGAAAATGGGCCTTCAGGTCACAGGTCCCGGGTGCTGCGACACGGGCCCTTCTCGCCACGCATGCGGCTTGTCCCGCTCCCGTGGGAAAACAGGCCGCCTGGGTGCAGCCTGCGGCCCCTTCCCCGCTCGCAGCACGGGCAGAGGGTGACCAAGGGTTCAGGAATCCCACGGTGGCACTGCCACCTGGGGAACACCGCCGGGCGAGGAGGGTGCGGTCGCGGAAGGGTGATGCCCGAGAGCCCGGCACAGGCACAGCCCCAGCACGCACAAGGAGCTGCTCAGCCCCCGCAGTCGGTGGCCCAGGCAGGAGCTGTGTATTTATAGCCCTGACAAGCTGCACAGGGAAAAGCGACTACCTGGGCTTTACCACAGCCCTGGCCTATTTTGCAGGTCTGCTCCCTTGTCAGCAAAAGTGACCTCGGTGTAAGCATGAAGGTGGGAAAAGAGAGGGGATGAGGACTGCGTTCCCACTACGGTGTCCCCTCTCCCCCTGCTGGGACACCGCACTTCTGCTGGGGTCCTGCGGTCCCTCAGGGGCTTTGGGGGGTGTCTCGGGCAGGCAATGCCCAGCTGCCCTTAGGTACCGCCGCGCTGGCGCTGGCCCTGGCGAGGAGCCCCCCCCGCAGCCCCCCAGCCTGGCCCAGCGCGGGCGATGCCATGCAGACAGCATGGCCCCGGCACTTGGGCTGTGCCAGACGTGACACGGGGAGGAACACGGGGCTCCACGAGGTGCCGTCCCCTCGGCCTCTGCCTCGGGAGGCGACAGCGACGTGCAGCTGCCGCCGGTGGCTCCTGGAAGGAGCTTTTGCCAGTATCAACAGATCCCGAATCCAAGGTCCAGGCGCGGCGTGCCAGGGTGTCCCTTGGCAGGGCCAGGCTCCCAGGGGAGGGGTGGGAATTCCTGAAAGCCCCCGGTGTTGCCTGGAAAAGCGTTAATTTTTAATTTTCAGGCTGGCGGGCAGTTTCCAGCCAGCAGCCCCCGGCTCGGAGGCACCCGGCGATCCGCGCCGGGCGTCCTCGGCCGGGCTGCTGCGAGGAGCCGGCCCCGCACCGCCGGCCCCGCTCGGCGCCCGTGCGGGGAGAGCCGGGCGCGGCGGCCCCGGGAGCGGCCTTGCCCCGCGCCGCCGGGCGGCGCCCGCGGGCCGCGAGAGGCGTCGCGTCTCGGAACAACGGCGGGGCCGGGCCGGGGGAGCGGGACGCAGCGGCGGGGCCGGGCCGGGGGAGCGGGACGCAGCGGCGGGGCCGGGCCGGGGGCGGGCGCGGGGCAGCGGGCCGGGCCGCGCCTTGCCCCTCTCGCCTCGGCGGGCGCCGGGGGCGGCAGCCCGGCCCGCTGCGGGCGGGCGAGGGGCGCGGGCGCCGCGAGGAGCGGGGCCGCCGGCCTCCCCTCCCGGGCCGTCAGCCCTGCTGCCCTTCCCGTGGCTGGACCCCGGCCCGCCCAGCCCCGCGCCTCCGGCCCTCTGCCCGCCTTGCCCCGGCCTCCCGCTCCGTGCCGGCCCCGGGGGTACGGGCGGCCCCCCCCCGGCACTGCCCCTGCCGGAGCCTCCGGCGCCGGCTCCAGCACTCGCTGCCCCCCAGCCCTGCGCCCCCAGCCCGGGCTCCTCCGCTCTGCGGCCTCCGGCGCTTGCTCCGGGGAAGAGGGGCCTGCGGGGAGGAAGCTTTTCAGTGCCGGCGCCCGGCCCATGCCGTGGCCCCTGGGCGAGGGTCACAGCTGCCTTTGGCGCTTCCTCGGCTGCCAGCCGTGGCACTGCCACGCAGAAATGGGCGCTCTGGCGGGAGCCATGCTCAGGCGCTGGCGCGTGAGCTCTTGGGGGGGGTCCCTGCTTAACCCAGTCCATTGGCACCTCTAGGTCAGGTCATCAGGTGCCACGCTTGCCCCACCGGACACGAGGTCAGAGGCCCAGAAGCCATGTGTGCAGCAAGTGCTGGGCCTGGGGGGACCCGGGGGGGTATTTTGGTCAGGTTGGTCCCTGGGCTTTGCTTTCTGGGAACTGCTTAATCAACAACACACTTATGCAACGGGTGCAAGAACCACTCACAGCTCCGCGCTGACCCCTGGCCTAGATCTGGTGGGCCAGAGTGCACGGGGGGGCACGCAGCTGTGGTGCGAGGGGGCCGGCAGATCGGATGCTCTTGCTCAGCTGGAGGTGAAATGGGCGTTCATGGCAGCAGCCGTAGGGTGCTGGCCAGTGCAGAGGGATTGAATCCCTTTGGGGAGACCCTGCTCCCTGGCCTGGAGAGGACAGTGGGTTAGAGAGTAATTCACCCTTTATGCCACAATTCTTTGCCTCCTGTTGCGTGCTGTGCCACAGCCCTGATCCTGGCTCTGTGAATCTGGCAGGGAAGGAGGAATTCAGGACGGCATCGTGCCTCAGTTCCCCTTTCCTGCATGTGTGGAGCTGTGGTGTGGCAGCTGGGACGTGGTGGTGACACAGAGGTTTGAACGACCCCCCTGGCCTGGCACCGGGGCCAGTGCCGCTCAGCGCTGCAGCCTGGGACTCCCTCCGTCTCGCTGCGTGTGGGGAGAGAGTCAGGCAGAGGGACCTGGTTCCTTCCACGGGTTGGAGGTGGGAGCAGCCCTGCCCTGTGAGGAATTTAACCTGCCCTGAGGGCCAGAAAGGAAACGCTCCACTTCCAGTATGGCATCATGGAATAAAAGGCAGGGGAATGGGCATGTGGTGCACATTTGAGCGTGTCCGCAAACGGAGCATGTACCCAAATATTTGGGATGAGGGGCTGAATATGTATTTGCAGGGGAGTGTGCAGATGCGTATGTACCACTGAGCACCTGGGCAAGCGAGTGCGTGTGCTCTGTGAGCGAGCACAGTACTCGTGTACCTGGATGGAAGCGCCGTCCGCTCAGTCCTGCTGGTGCCAGGTGGTGCCGCCTGTGCGCTGCCCGCCGCCGGGGCTCCCCGGCCCTGTGGGAGCTGTGCTCCCAGGCCAGGCTGTGCCCACTCTTTCCTCCCTGTTGACATTCCTGGGCTATTCTGGGAGCTGCCAGCAGGCCCAGCCAGCTGAGAACTTCGCCCCTTGCACTATGGTTGCATCACCTCCGGTGGGTGCTTTTTCCCAGACAGCCCACTCTGTTTACACGTCACCTTGTGCTTGGCCAGAGGCAGGGGCTCTGTGTGGTCAAGACCTTGGAGTCAGTGCCGCACGGCACGGCGGGCACAGGACATTCCTGAAGGGCTGGCCGGGCTTCAGGTTCCCACTGCGCTCTGTGGGTTCCCTGCTCTGGCACAAGAGCACTGGGCTGTCCCACTCCGCCAACAGCATGGCACCGTGCACCACTTTTGGGAGATTTCTACAGGGCCCTGCCCTGGCTCAGGCCATATGCCCTGCTCTAAGCACAGCATCTGGGGCTAGGAACCCGAAGAACACCTTCAGCTTGATGTGACACTGGCTGCCACCTCATGAGCCCTCAGTACATACAAACATCCACTTTAATTTGTGGGGAGGTGGAAGCAATAGTATACATCTTCGCTGGCCCTGCCCGGCTCTGTCCTGGGGTGAGGCTGGACCACGCAGTCCAAAGGATGGGCTTAGACCGCCAAACTCATCACACGGTTGGAGTGACAAAAGCCCAGAGATGTGCACGGTCCCCAGGGAGCCACAGGGGTCACCCTGGAAACAGCCCCTCATCCCTGCTGGGTCCTCTGTCAGCGATAAACGAGATTGGCCCTGCTAGGACGACTCAGGGGGTGGCCGGGGGGCAATGCCCAGGCTGTGGGGGCAGGTCTGCGGGCTCCACGGGCAGGCAGGTGAGGCCGGGATCCGTCCGGCAGGCTGCTCGGGGATCGGTGCTCCTCCACCCGTCCAGGATTTGCCCCAGCCCTCGCTTCCTGCAGGTTTTGGACCAGGCAGAGGAGCACAGCACCCTCTGCCCCCGTGGGGGTGCCCGGCCGGGTCCCTCTGCCCCCCCGGGCAGATGCCAGGGTGAGCTGCGGGCCGGCAGAGCCTGCGTGCACACGCGTGTGCAAGCCCCTTGGGCACACACCGGCACGGACGGCTATTTGTGCACACCCGTAGGAAGCCTCCCGCGCACAGCCTCCCGTGTGCCCCCCCCGCTCGCGGCCGGCCCCCGCAGGCGGGTGCTCGGCTCCCGCGGAGGACCGTGCCCGGCCGGGGGACCCCTCCCACGGGGAACCCGACGGCCTCGCACGGAGCGGGGCGGGCGACGGAGCCCCACGGCTCGCCGAGCCCCTTCCCCCGGACAGCGGGGGCGCCGTCCGCCACCTGCCCCGGCCGAGGAGGCGTGGGGGGGGGGGCTAATCCCGGTAATCCCCCGCCCCGGCCGCGGCCCGACGGGACGGGACAGGCAGGTGAGCCGGCCAATGGCGGGGGGGCGCCGGGCCCGCCCCCGGCCGCAGGTGCCCAAAGCGGGCGGGCCGCGCCGCGCCACTCCCGGTGCCGGCCCGGTCCGTCCCGTCGGCGCGGATGGCGGCGCGAGGCGCGGGCCCGTGGCTGCTGCTGGCGGCGGTGCTGTGCGCGGCGGCGGAGCCGCGCTGCCCGTCGTGCGCGGCGGGCGCGGAGCGGCGGCTGCTGGAGGAGGCGGCCAAGCGGCAGCTGCTGGAGAAGCTGCGGCTCCGCGAGCGGCCGAGGCTCGCCCACGCCGTGCCCCGCGCCGCCGTGGCCCGCGCCCTGCGGCGGCTGCAGGCGGGCGGCGCCCGCCGGGGCCCCGACGAGGAGGAGGAGGAGGAGCGGGGCTACGAGATCATCAGCTTCGCGGAGCCAGGTGCGTGCGCGGCGCCCGGGCGCGACCCCCCGTGGTCGCCCACGCGGCCCCCGAGGGCCGGGGCCCCCCGAGGTGGCTCGGGCGAGGCGGGCTGCGCCCGGTGCCGGGCTGCGGGAGAGCCCGGGGCGGCCCCTGCCGGGCCGGCCCGAGGGGCAGGGTCTCATCGCTCGGGCTGGTGGGGACCCGCGAGGATGTGCAGCCCCTGAACCTCGGGGTGCTGTCGCACGGCTGGGGCTGGGGTCCTGACCATCCGCCTCCCGGCAGCGGGCTGAGGGTGTCTGGGGCCACGCAGGCTGTGATTAAACCATTCGTTAGTGCACCTGCTGTGCACGGGTCACCTCCCGGCACTGCTCATGCAGGAAGGCTCAGCCTGGGAGAAGGAGAGATGGCCCTTCTGTTGCTCCTGCATTGGCCGCTTGGGACCCTCCCCCCGAAGGGCTGCAATGCCTGTCCCCTTCCCGAAGGATGGGGGCAGCCCAGGCTGCCTGGGACTCCCAGTAGCTGGACTTGGGAGCTGCAAGCACTAACTTGGGGGAGTGGGAAACACTATCCAGCCTTGTGCTGTGCAGCAAAGGAGAAGGGGCAGTGAGAGCAGGTGCCCCATGCCCCCCCTCTGCCTGTTGTGCCCGGCAGGGTGGGACAGTTCCTTATTCCAAGACCATCCCCTCTGGCTAGCATTCCCAAGGAAGGGAGGGGGACAAACTGGGGGCCCTGTGGAAAGAGGAGTTTTTGAGTCTTTCCCGAGGAGGAGCTGAAAGAGAGCGGCCTCGGTGTGCAGGATGCTGGTGCAGCCTTACCCTCCCTCGCGTTCTGCAGCATTCACCTCCTCATCCCTTTCTCCCCTCAGAGCCCACGTCTCCCTCTGGCTTGGGGCTGCGGTTCCAGTTCAGCCGTACGCAAGACCAGGACGTTCACATCCTGCAGGCTCAGCTTTGGCTCTACCTTCGAGTTCCCCGGGACCTGGTGGCCAGCCTCACCCTGAGGATCTTCCTTGCTGGTGGGGAAGGTGATTTGGTGGGGGGCAATCGCACGCTGCTGAGCGAGAGGCGACTGAGTGCTAAGGGCAGTGGCTGGCGCGCCTTCACCCTCATGCCTGCCCTGCAGAGTTTCTTTGGGGGAGAGCGCAGGACCCTGCGGCTGGAACTGGAAAGCCGCGGGAATGGGGGTGATATAATGGCAATAGTCAATGCCAGCCGGTCCCACCAGCCCTTTCTGGTGGCCAAGGCAAAGGTGCGGGAGCCAGGACACCACGTGGCCAAGCGCAGCCTTCGCTGCAGCCAGAACTCCAACCTCTGCTGCCGCAAGGACTACTATGTGGATTTCCGCGACATTGGTTGGAACGACTGGATCATTAAGCCTGAGGGCTACCAGATAAACTACTGTGTGGGCCAGTGCCCTCTACACGTGGCAGGCAGCCCTGGGATGGCCTCTTCTTTCCACACAGCTGTATTCAACCTTGTCAAAGCTAACAACATCCAGGCATCGGGGCACTCTTGCTGCGTGCCCACGCGACGCCGGCCACTCTCTGTCCTCTACTTCGATCGCAATAGCAACATCGTCAAGACTGACATCCCTGACATGATTGTTGATGCCTGTGGCTGTAGCTAGGGCTGGGGGAGCCGTGCTGGGTACCCCCCTTCTCCAGGACTGTCTGGTGGGGGGGCGGGGGGGAGAGCTCCCTTGGGCTGGAGTCAGACTGTGGTGCAATGGACCCCTTGGGAGGGAGGGAGAAGGGTGTTGTCGGGGGAGCAGGGGATGTCTCCAGAGAGCACTTGGGGTAGGGGTCTCTGGGGACAAGTAGGACAGAGCCAAGGCCACATTAGGCTGCTTGGGTCTGAGCTGCGGGTGGCTGGTGACTCCGGGCATCCCTGCCCTCGCTGGCAGCATCCCCCTGGTCCCAAGCTGATCCCGCATTTCTGGTCGTTGTGTTCCCCTCTGTGTGGGGTGAGGGGGGCCTGCTGTGCTCACGTCCAGAGTGTCTGGTGACCCTTTGGGACTCAGCCTCCTTGAGAGCAGAGTGGAACGCAGGAACGGGGCTGTTTCCCCCAAGTGGGGAAACTGGAGGACAAGAGGCAGTCCTGCTTTTCTCCCCTACTGCTACAAATCTTCCTGCACCAAAGTTGGGCCGCTTGTTGGGAACAGGTGGAATGAGGCAGAAATAACAGACCTGGAAGACGAGGATGAAGGGTATGACTTTGTCAAGAACCCCAAAACTGCAATGACTAGACACGGCCCTCTGCTCCCAGGAGGGCATGGAACTGCGAGGGATGGCCTTGCTTTGTGGCCAGGTCCTGGGTATTTCTCCTGTCATTTCCCTGGGTTTTGTGCTTTTCTTCCCTTCTTCCCATCCCACCAGTCAGGTCTCTTCCAGCCCAGTGCCTCCTTACAAGGCGGTCTAACTCAGACTTTGCCTTTAAGACTATACTAAAGGTACAGATTTTCTTTGTACCTCTAGTTTTGCAGCTATTACTACTTCTACAGTAGAGGTTTATGTAGCTGTTGGGACTCCCTGGTGCTCCGTTCTGTCTTCCCACCTCTCTGAAGATCCCACTCTGCCTTTGCCTTCCTGATACCCATGTATGCAATGCACCCATGCAGCCTCTGCTTTTAATTTATTTTAATACCTTGGTGCGGCTTCCCCAATAAATGGGTGGAAATGCAACATCCAGGCTCTGACTGCTTTTTTTCCTTGCATGAATGGGGTGGGGGGATACGGTCCTGCGTGGCTGGAAGGTCCTACTCCTGGCCCGGGCCCCTCAGGCTCTGGCTGGGTTCTGGGGCTGGAGCATGTCAGTAGGTGCCAGCCATTAGCCGCTGTGGCCAGCACTGCTGGCCTGGGAGGTGAGGGGAGCTGTCGGTGCTTCTGCGGCTCCCTGGTTGCCACGGGGTGTTGCACACCGAGACCCTGTACAAGCAGGGCTATGCGGGGGGCTCTTCCTTGGGGATGGGGGACCCAGGGATAGGGCAGGGACCGTGAATTGGTACCACCTCACCCGGGGCTGGAGAGGGGTGGCCTGTAATGTGAGCTTCAAAGCAGCTGCTGGAGGGCGTAGCCTAAGCTGAGGATGCTGTTCTTCTCCTGGATCAGTCCTGAACAGAGCTCAAAATACTGCAGCTCTGGAGATTTGGTCCCAGCGGGGTGACCTCAAGCCACAGCTCACCCCCAAATGCTGTGCCCCCAGTGCAAATACCAGAGACTGTGCCCAGTCTCCTCTCGTATGCTCCCCTAAGCACCACCCAACGACGCCAGCGTCAATCCCATAGTACCCGGTCGTAAAGCCTGGCAGTGCACAAGCTGGTGGATGATGGGGAGTCTCCTGCATAGTTTGGGGTGGGATGCTTCTGGAGTGGGAAGCAATGCCCCCTGCTCATCCTTCTGGGATCCCACATGGCTGGCCTGGGTCCCTGTTGCGCAAGCGCCTGCTCAAAGCTCAGTTTGGGGCTGTTTTATCTGGGGACAAACCCACTTGCTTTCCCAGCTTGGCCCTGTGCTGCACCCTGCAAGTGGCCAAAGGGCAGCTTTCATCAGCCAGCCGCAGCGGGCATCCCCCCAGGCTGCAGGGGCGGCATGGCCATGGCCCACGCTTCCACCCGTGGGGAAAAGCCGACTGCACCTGCAGGATGCCTCGGCCTTCCGGGCGCTCTCACGGCTGCAGCGCGTGTGTTGCTGGCACCACGGGGCACCGTGTCGGTGCCCCCAGGAGTGTGTGTGCCAAGCACATGCTGAGAGTTGTGGGCGTGCATTGCAGGTAAATGCGTGGAGATGTGCATGGTGTCTTCATAGTCTCCCTGTTCCCTCCCCGTATCGGCACTCTCGGCGGGGGGTGAGGCATCCCACAAAGATACCAGATAGCGGGTTTTCCTTTGCCAGCAGCACAGCATCTTCCCTGTGGCAGTGAACGTGTGTTTCCAGGGGGAGGGAGGGGGTTGTCCACACGCGTGTGCGTGATGTGCTGACTCACTGACACACTGACACGCTGACCCACCAGCCCCTGGCCGAGATGCTGAGCTGGCTGTCGTGGTACCGTTAAGTCTTTAATCTGGGTGATCATCTGGCCCTGCTCTGAGCTGCTTTAACTTTCCTAAACAGGAGGCCAAGATTAACCATGGGGCAGGGGACGTGGCAGGGTTGGGGGTCTGGTGGTTGAGAGCTGCTGGAGGGGGGCTGCCCAAGTGTTTTGTCCATGCAGGAGGCTCAAAGCTGGTGGCAAAACAGACCTGGGCCTGTCTGGCCATGCGGTGGCCCCTTGGGAAGAGGCAGGTGGTCTTGGGGCAAGTGCCCGGGCCCCGGGGCAGGGGACCTGGCGGGGCCATGGCAGAGTGGGCAGCAGGGCTGGCCCCCCACGGTGCCCAGTGCCCGGGCGGGCCTTTCCTGGCAGCTTAGTCAGGGTCACACTCAGCTCAGGAGTAAATCTGCTGAGCCGCTTACGCCTATTACGAAACGGGGATGTGGGCAACCCCTCTCACCTGCGCCCACCACCTTGTCCCTGCCTCGGGGCTGGTGCTGTGGGACTCGATCCCCTGCAGCGGTCTGGGGGCACCCTGAGACACGGCTAGCTGTTCTGCCCTCGGGCCAGAGGAAGGGGGAATCTCTGCAGGCATTGCCCCCCCGGCGTGTGCCAGGGCCTCCCTTGGGGGGCAGAGACACCCCTCCACACCCCGTGCTGTGTTGGGGGTGGCTGGCAGCGAAAGGAACTGATCTCAGGCTGGGACAGCAGGGAGGGAAACTGAGGCAGGGAGCAGCCTTTTGCAGGCCGTGGCTGGGAGCTGAGGTGTCTCCTGAAATCTCTCTCATACTGTAATCCCCACATCGTCCCTCTGCTCTGGGGGTCCCATGCGGTCAGTGGAGAGAGCGTTCCCCAGGGTCGTGGCATGGGTCGTGCCGTAAAGCTGCTGCTGGGGTGCACTGGACACCTGCGGTGCGTGATGACACACAGGGGCACCGGGAGGACAGGCTAATGCCAAGGAAGGCAGAGTGCCCACGGCGGGGGTAATCCTGCTAAGAGGCTCTGAGGTCAGGCTGGGTGCGTGGCACGGCTCCCATCCCCTTTGAGGCTCACACTGGGCTCGGGCAGCGTCGTCCCCGAGAGCAGGATGGAGCTGGTGGGAGCTGGGAGCAGCTGAGTGCTGGGGCAGGGCGCGAATGCGCACGCCCCCACGAAAAGCGAGTCTGGGGTCACCTGGGGAGCTGAGGATGCAAAAAATGGGGCACACACTCCCTCCGAGCAGGCTCTCCTCCGGCAGGAGCCCCCAGGAACAGCCTTTTGCCAAGCCCTGCTCCTGGCCCAGCCCCACTCCAGCCCTGGCGGTCCCACTGCCCTGCCTGCTCTGGGATGTAAGGCTCCGTGAGGCCACCAGCGTGGGCCCAGGGCTCCCGTGTGGGCTGTCCAGGCTGGGGGGTCGTAGCTTCGGACTCACTTTCCCAGCAGTCAGGGAGCGGGCATGAGACAAAACGGGGCAGGGTCCGAGCTGCAGGCAAGAGCGGGGTCCCCAGGCCTAAGCAGGTCTTGGGGAGGTCATCCTGCCTCCCCACTGTGCCCTGCTGGCATGGACACACGCTGTCACCTTCCGGCTAGGGACAGGTGGGCAAAGGCCACTTTCCCTGAAATAGCTGCTTGCACCCAGGGCCAGCCTGGCTCTTCCCCTACATTTAGTCGCTGTGGCACAGGGGGGACTCACCTTCGTTGTAAAAACAAACAACAAGGAAAAGCGCTGCCAGGTGAGGAATTAATTTCCTCTACCCCCTGCCTCCCCTCCCCGGTCCCTGGAGCTCCCAGGCTGCTTTTCCTGCTCTCGCTCAGACACGTTCTCTCCTGCCTCCCTGGGTGCGGGTACCACCATTGCCCTGCTTTCCCTTCACGCGTGCCAGGACCTGGCTACCTGCAGACCCTGTGAGCTGGATGAGGCCGGGCTGTTTCAGGGAAAGGGGGCTGGCTGTTCAGACTGTTTCAGGCACACGATTCCTTTGGGGAAGGGAGCAGAACACTCTGCAATCTGCTTCCGGAGCTGCTACCGCCCCAGCTCTCTGCTGTGCAGTGACACCAAACGCCACGTGGAACTTGCTTTTGCCCCCAATGGGGAGGTACAGCTGTGGTGGCAGCTGTGGGCCACCAGGCTGCACGCGAATGACAGTCACCGTCAGGCTCCTGAGATGGTCTCGGGCCCCGCGGTGCATGTTACCCTCATCCCCTCCACCGCTGGCAGCCCTGGAGCCGTTGATGCAGCGGAGAAACACCGGAGTGGTGCGCAGGAGGCAGAGCTGCCGGCACCGCTGCCACACTGGGACATGGCTGGCAGAACTGCCGGGACAGCAGTCAGGCTATGGGCCATGAGGCAAGTGGCCAGGGCAGCTTTTGGAGCAGAAGGATTTTTGAGCCACAGACATCGTGGCCGAACAAGGAGGCACCTGGGAGACAGGATCAGGGCAGCCCCAGGAGGATTGCTGGACGCCTCAGCAGCTTGCAGGAAGGGGAGGCAGGAGGATCTCCAGGTGGAAATGAGGGGGTCATATCCTCCAGCAGCTGAATGGGGTCACCTGCAGGGGTGGGAGGGTTGGTTTGAGGGAAGGGGAGAGGTTGTAGAGCATGCCCACTGGGGGCAAGATCACCTTAGGGACAGGGCCTGCACCCAGCCCCTCTGGTTCTTCGGGCAGGTGCACAGGGTGCAGCTGCCCCTGGGGACGGGCCCGGTGCTCGCCTCCACCCAGCAGCCCCGTTGCAGCGGGACCCTGGTGGGCAGGGGGGCGCCGGGGCACTGCAGGCCCAGGAGCGCCCAAGCTCCGGCCTCACAAAGCGGGTGACGATGGATGCGCGTCCCCGGCTGGAGGAAGAGCCCGCTGGCCCGCTTGCCCCAGCCCCGCACCCTCCCCAGGCCCTGCTGCGCCAACCCGGGGGCCTGGGACCCCCCGCTCTCCATCTCCCTCTCGAGGGGGTGGCGCCCCAAATCCTGCTCCCTCCCCGCCGTTTCAAGGCGGGGTGATGTGAAAACAGCGATGTCCCCGCGGCGCTGGGGAGCGGCCCCACCGCACACCGGCACCGAGCAGGCGGCTCCGCCCGTCGCCACCAGGGGCCGCTGCCCCGCGGTCCGCCGCGCCCGCCCGGGCGACCGGCCCCGTACCTCCCCCCGCCCCGGCACGGGGTGCCTGGCGGCTTGGCCGGGGACCTCACGGGGTGTTGGGGTGAGGGGGGCTCTGGGCGCCCCGGGGGGCGGCCGAGGTGATGCGCGGTCCCAGCGGCCGGCGCTCCTCCGCCCGGCTGCGCTGCCGCCGCCGCCGCGGTGCCCCGGGGGGAGGTGGGGACCCGCGGCACGTTCCCGCTCAGGATCCTGCCCCGCGGCGTCCCTGCCGCGAGCTCTGCCAGCCCGCAGTGGCTACTGCAGGCCACGGACAATGCGCAGAGTTTCGTGACGGTCGCGATCCCCCCACGCCACTGCCCAGCTCGGGGTGTCCTCGGCAGCATCCCGGGCGGGACGGCCCGCTGGAGCCACCGGCTCCCCTCGTCCCTGACAGGGCTCTCGTCAGGGACGTGGGTTCACTCCTGCTGCGGGGCGGTTCCGGTGCTGGAGGGTGGTCGCTGCTCAGCGATGACTGGGGGCACTGGCACAGGCTGCGTCCGTATCCCGGTGGCGTCCGGGCCACGGGAGATGCTGAGCCCGTGGGGGTCAGCCTGGGACGTCCCGCGTCTCCCTCCCCTCGGCCACCCTGGGACACCCGCACAGGGAGCTTCGGCCTCTCCCAGCTGTGGTGGAGGGAGCTGCTGGGACCTCGGTGCCCGGGCGGCGGCGGTGGGGCCTAGCTGGGCACCGGGAGCGTTGGCTGGCGGTTGCACGTCCCACGCGTGCACACGCTGCGCTTGTGCTCTGCGCACAGGCGTGTGCTGTGCGGCTGGGGGGTGCGCGCGTGTGTCTGTGCACACGTGCACAAATGCTCCTGTGCGCGGGTGTGCGCAGATGCGTGCGTGCAGGCCTGCTGCCTGCGCCCCGTGCGCTCACGCACAAGTGCCCGCGCGTGTGGCCGCCCCTGCGTGCGCGCCCAGGGGTGCGAGCGTGGCACGTTGCGCACACGAGGGCACGCGGGCCCCCCGTGCCCGCGCGCGGGCCCCGCGCGTGTGCGCAGCCCCGTGCCGGGTGTGAGCGTGCCGGGCGGCCGGCGCGCGGGACCGGGCGTGTGCAGGGCCGTGGCGGGCGCGCGTGCCCCGCGTGCGCGCGTGTGCAGGATCCAGCCCGGGTTTTCGGAGCGCCCGGGGCCGGCTCCCGGCCGGGGTCTCCGTCCCGAGCGCGCTCGGCGCCGCCGCCGCCCGAGTTGGCGGAGCGGGACGGGACCCGCCGCCCCGCGGCTCCGCCAGTTTTGCCGGGACGCGCCGCCCCCGCGGGGCTCCGGCAACTTTCTCTGGGCGCCCGGGGCGGGCCGGGGAAGTGCGGGGGGCGCCGCGCCGTCCCGCCCCGACCGCCAGGGTCCCCCTGGATGTGCCGCTCCTCGCCCGGACCGAGCCGCAGCTGCAGCCGGGGGAAGGGGGAGCGCAGAGCCGCGGGACCCGCCGCCCCGCCCGGGGCCGCCCGGAGCCGCTCGGAGGTAGGATCCGTCGGGCGAGTCGGGGCGGCGGGCGGGGGCTGGGGACGCCCGCGGGCCCCCGCTCCCCGGAGGAGCCGGGATGGCGCCAGACCCTCCGCCGGGCCGCGCCGGGGCCGTCCCGCTCCCGTCGGCGCCAGGGGGAACCTCGAACGGGGGCTCGCAGCGCGGGGCCCGGCGGGGAGCGGAGCCGGACGGCGCGGGGCGGCGGGGCGGGCAGAGCGCTCCGGCCTCGCCGCGCTCCCCGCACGGCCCCCGCGCTCACACCCGCTCCCACGCCCTCACGCTGCCGCCGCGCTTCGTGCGCCGGGGCGCGGGGGGGGGGAACTGCTCCGGCCGCGCCGCTGCTCTGCCCGCCCGGGGAAGCCCCCGCAGCCCCAGGAGGGGAGGGCTGGGCCGGAGCGGGGTGCTCCGGGCCCCTGGGCAGGCAGCCCCGGCTCCAGGCGGCTCCGCTGCTGCCCGGACGGGGGGTGTTGGACCGGGAGCAGCGATCGGGTGGAAGTTACTGCCCTGGGCCGAGTGACACAGCAGCTGCAGGACTGTCCCCCCCCCGGCACTGCTGGTGCAAGCCCCTGGCCATCTTGAGCCCTCTTACCCTGGGCCGGTCGTGGTGTACGCGGGGCTCCGCCAGCCGCCGTGTGGGCTCTGCACCCGGCTGGCTTTGGCAGGGCGCTGAGCTGGCCGGCCCAGCCCCTGCGCCCCACGGCCGGAGCAGACGGCTGGATCCCCACCGACAGGACGCGCCGTTCCCTGGGCAAGGCTCCGAGGGGAGGAGGGTTTGGTGCTGGGACAATGGGTCCCCCTACTCCCCTGACAGCCTGCCAGGCCATGTGGGCAAGCGTCTGGCAGGAGCGAGGCCCAGGGAGATTCTGTGCACCCCAAGGAGCCTCTCACAAACCGTGGCAAAACGCCCGGGTCCCAACGCACCTCGGCTTCCCAGGTCTCATCCCACGGGCCCTGGAGCTGCGCTTCTTCCCTCCCCATGTGAGCTGTAGCTGTGTGCCCCACGCCTGGGAAACACACAATCATAGAACAGCGCAGGTTGGATGGGACCTCGAGCGGTCATCTGCTCCAGCCATTTGTGGGAAAGGGAGCCTAGCTGAGTTTATCAAACCTCTCTGGTTTTGGGGGGAGGGCAGAGCTGCTTTTTCGAATCACTTGTGGAGCACCTCGAGGCCTTGCGTGTGCCAGTTCTAAGTGTCCGTCAGTCCTCCTGTACGCTTGCACGAGTACTGCTGCTGGCTTTACTACTTGGAGAGCTGGGGCTGGGGGCGGGTGGGTTGGGCGGGGGAGCTCAGCCTTGAGCCTCCCTACAGCCGAAACCAGGCTTGACCTCTCTGGTGGGGGCTCCAGGTGCCTGCTGTCCCCCACTGGATGCTCCCTCTTTGGCCACCTTTCTAAAGCCTCTAGGACCATCGGGTTCAGGTCTTGGCTCTGTGTGGCTCCCTGACTGGCATGACGAGTCTGGGGCCGGTGGTGCAGACTGGCCAAGGTCAGGCATGGCACAGAGGAGCGGGAAGGAACTGGCATTGCCAGCGTGAGAAGCCCTTGAGCAGGGCATTGAGATCTGGCCAGCTGAGCTTGCAGCTGAGCATGAGCTAACTGAGCCCCTGCGGGCACAGGCCACCCTTTGGGGGGTCTGCCCAGAACTGTCTGCAAGGCAACCCGAAACTGCACCAGGCCCGCAGCGAGCCAGGAGGGCAGGAAGGCTAAAGGCAGGGGAGGTGTCTCTGGAGAGTTACCCTCTCTGTGTCGTGGCGCCACGGGCCAGGCCTTGCAGGCACACGTGAAGTGCAGATGGTCCCTAACCAGAATGGGGGGTGCTCAGCATTGCAGTGACAGCCCGAGGGTTGCACCTCTCCTGCGAGGATGGAGAGGCAGGCAGCTCGGTCTGAGTAGGGCTGGACAGCTGTGGCATTTGCAACGCTGTGTTTGGGGTCTGGAAATCTAGTAGATGCCCCAGCCATAGCTAGGGTCCTGTGCCCAGCCCTGGAAGGCGTGTGGAGGCCCAGCAGATGCTGCTGGATACCCAGATACCTGGGATTTTCCCCACCCTGCTCTGTAGGCTGTATGTGGCAAACCAGAGCCAATGGATGCAGCATCCTGAGGGTGGGCATTGGGTTTTGGGGCAGGGGTGGGTTGCAGGGAAGGGAAGAGGAAGCAGCAGGATGAAGTTTCCCCTTCAGAAATTCAGACCTGGGAAAACTTCCCAGTGTGGCTAGGTCTGCCGTGTCCAGCTAAGGCAGAAGCTGCCACCGTGGGAGACGGGGGATGGCAAAGGCACCTACTGTCCCCTACACGCTGTTGGGGGTGTTTGAAGCTGGTTTATTGATGCGCTTCTCTGTGCATAGCGTGAGTTGGGTTGGTCCATGCCCTCCCTTGACCCTTTCCCCAGCACAGTGAAGGTTACTGTTATTCAGCAAGGGTCTTCGGGGGCAAGGGGTTCTGCTGGACGTTGAAACCCTCGAGCAGATCCACACCAAAGCTCCCTGCGCCTGGTAGGACCCCCAAATTCCCCAACTATCAAGTATCCCAGCACCTCTGAGGAGACTGGCGTATCCTGACCTGAGCCCACCAGTGCATCTGCTGGCCCAGCTGCCACTGTGTGCGTGCATGAGCTCCCGGTAATGCCTGCGAGTGGACTTGTGAGGCCCTCTGGGCATCTGCTTGTAGTCAAGTCACTGCTTGCTTGGGGCAGGGGGTCCTCATCTCCCCCGCCTTCCAGGGTCTTTTCTATCAGAAAGACAAGCACAAAATCAGGAGCAGGTTTGGAGCCAAAGGTCGCCAGGCGCCCGTGGCCGCTTTAGCGGGAGGTGGTGGAAGAGACTCAGTACTGCGTTCCCTTCCTGGTGCTGGATCTGGCTGAGCTTCGAGAATCTCCCTGGAGCAGAGAAGTTTCCATCCGGGGGAGTGAGTCAGCGCGGACACCTTGTGACGTGCTGTCGTGTCAGCGCAGCCTGAGGAGAGGCGGGTGTTGGGCTCGGGCTTGGAGGGGGATTTACTGCTCGCTGTCCAGAATGCGTGATGGGTGGGCGGGCGGATGGGCTGGAAGACACGAGGGCCCTTCTTCCAGTGCAACTGGGGGATGCCGTTAGTGACATGCCGCAGCTCAGGATTCCGGCTGCAGTGCTGGAGGGGCTGGCCAGCCCGTGGTGCCTGGGGAATACCATTCTCCCCACCATGCTGTACAAGCGCGCACACCCTCGTGCATCCATGCACCTGTGTACGCACGCACCCTCATGTACACGCCTGTGCACGTGTTCACGTGCCCACAGACACACGCACACCTACACATGCACATACCCAGGTGTGACATGGCTTTCATGAAAGGAAATTCGTGGTGTTGTCTGTCCTTCCTTTTACGGGCCACGGGGCCCGTTCTTGTTCACCTGTACTGACATACTAGAAGAGGGGAACCTCGAGTGTCTGGTAGTTGGTCAGAAGGGAGAGCAATCCTCCAAGCCCAGAGTGTCCCCCAGGAGCATGTATGTGCGCGCACACCCATGGACGTGTATACAGAGTGGCCTGTCGCATGTGTGTGTCCATACCTGCATGCACACGTGCACAATTGTCTGCCTGGCTGGTGCCTTGCATCTGTGGTACTGGAGTCTCTCTGGCTGTGTGCCTCAGTTGCTCTAGATATCTTCTCCTGGCGTTTAGCAATCCCAGCAATGTGATGAATAAAAAACCCATCCATTGGATGGGTCCTTGGTGAGATTGAGGGGATTCTTCTACAGAAATCCTCAAAAGAACGCAGCAAGTGTACCCACCCCAATCCTTACGGCCCACCAAAACCCCTCAGAAGCTGCAGAATAACAAGGTGAACAGCTGATAAAATAGCTGCCTCCGAGTGGGAACAAGCAGCAAAAACACAGAGTCGGGTTTCAGCTCTGCAGCGTCCGGGTCTGAGGCGGGAGTGGGGTGGGGGGAATGTTTCCAGATGTGGTGCAACCCCACTGTCAAACTCCTGTCCCTGATCTAGGGGGAGCAAAGCCCTGGCTTTCCTGTGGCAGAGAACACGGCTCTAAGCGATGGGGTTGCTGTGGGTATGGACAGAGCAGGAAAGCAGGCGTCTGTGCCACCCACCTCCACCAGTGGCACATACTCGGGAGAAACAAATGTGTCCCAGCAGGCAAGGGATCGCTGGGGACTTTTGGGAACAGTCTGAGGGCACCACCACCACCACCTCTGAGCAGATGGAGGGGGTCTCCTGCCTCAAAGGAGGAGCAATTTATGCTAAGTCCCCAAGTGCTCTGCTTCCCTTGCTCCATGCTCAGCATGTCAAGAGACAGGCAGTTCCACAGATTAAAAAGGATTGCTATTGCATATCTAATCCTTTAAAGACTGCTGAAGTCCCTGCCAGGTCCTGCACATCCTCCTGCTCCCATCTTCTGAGGGCTCCTGCAGGATGGAGCTGTTGGGGTGGGAACAGGCTCTGTGTGAAGTACCCTGACTGCAGTGGGGGGACGGATGACACCGCAGCCCACTGCCTGCCGTGTCCTACCTTCTCTCCCTCAGGACAGCAGGATCTTCTGCATTGCCGCCCCTGTTCTGGAGGAGTCCCTCCATGCGCTGGGCCGGGGGTGATGCCTTGATGCCATGGGAAGGAGCTCTGCCTGGCAGGGGCTCCTACAGCCCTGACTCAGAGCTGGGCTTTTATGGGTCCCACATGTTCGGTTTTGCTGTTTCCCTCCAGCACTGGGAAGGAAGGGGGAAGCATAAAAATTCCTTATAGCAGCTGCTGCCATGTGTGCACCTCCCCTTACCCTCACCCCAAAACCTTGCCCCACACAGACTCCAGCCCAATGAAGGTAGGGTTCAGGGAAGTGGCTTTACGCGAGCAATTTGCAGGGCTAGTGTGCGCTGGGGTCCAAAGCAAACAACATTGCAAGCCCTCGACAATTGCCTGCCTGCCCTGGGACCACCTATCAAGCACCACCACTCCTGCCTGGCTTGCCACGGCTTCCTGAGTGGCTCAGCTTGTGGTTGAGGGCTTGCGGTCCCTGCTTTACAGGGGGAACAGGCGCAGGGAGCGTGGAGCTGTGAGCTCCCACCCTGCAGCCCTCCTCCATGGGTTGTCTGTGCCCTGGGATACGCTGGAGACTGGGCAGCCAGGGCTGCTCCCCAGGCTGGTCTGCCTTCCTCTCTTCCCGAAGCACATGTGTGTTAGCACGTGTAAACGTGTCTAGAGGCATGTCAGTGCATGGTTTAGTGGGTGTGGGTGCATGTGGGAGCGAGGGGCTGGGTTGTTTTGCCCCCTGCTGAGATGCGGCGTATGGGTGGTGGTGTAGCGCGGCTTGTGTGAGGCTGTGCTGCTGGAGGGGTGGGTGGGCTGGGGAGGGACCGCTGGTCCTTTCTGGAAGCGGTGCGAGGGGCAGAGAATTTTGGCATGGGTGGGGAATGAGGATGTGTTACGTTTTCAGAAGGTGGCAGCTGGGGCTGCAGAAGGGAGGGAGAACCGCGTGGAGGATGTCCTGAATCCCTCCTGGCATGGATGTCTCTGCCCCTTTCCCTCCACGCGTGTAAACTTCCCCTGAAGCTGGTTCTTCTCTGCCTCATCTTTTCCAGGCGAGGGACCACCTTGGAACGAGCTTGGCAGCCCACACCAGCATGAGATCACGACCCTGAATTGTCCCCTTTCAGACCCCCTGAACCTGAAGCAATGTGCTTTGTGGCAGCTGCAGTCCCGGGCAGATTATCTGCCCCATGCAGAGGAGCCTGGGCTCACCCCAAAGGCCTGGCCTAACGGTGGGGTCAGACGCATAGCGAGGCAACAGGGCGGGAGGTCCGCGCATCACTTCTGCTGGAGGCAGCGATGAGAAAGCGTGTGGGGCCGGGGGACGCGGCTCCCCAGCGCAGACTGGCCTGGCCCCAACTTGGTCCTGTGGCAGGGAAAAGGGGCTTCTTCCAGGGGGGGAATATCACCATCTTTGCCGCGCTGTCGGTGGCCTTTCCCCACCCCTGGCCGGTGCCCGCTGTGGCGCCTGGGGAGGCCGTGCCGCGTGCGGATGGCTTCGTAGCTGGGGAGGAGCGTGTTGACGCTGTTAGACCCCACCTGCCCCGAGAGGCCGCTGGGATGTGTCCCCTTGATCCTGCACTGTCGTGGGCATGGGGGAGCGCTGGCTCCCTGGCAGCTCTCTCCCAGCCTTGCTCCTTGCACCTACGTGCTGCAGCTCGGCCTGGCCCTCTGCCGCGTTCCTGTTGTGTGTCTGCAGCGCTGCCCTGGCTGCGGCTCCGTCTGAACTGCTGCCCCGTTGTGGGAAGGCAGATCTTAAGCCAGATCAATGTTTTTCCTAAGGGCCTGTAGGGTTAAACCAATTGGGCATGTGGCTGACCTTGGGTCAAGACGGCGGAGGGGGCTGCAGGGGTGTCGGCGAGGCTCTGTGCCTGCGGCGTGCTGAGGGGTTTGCCTGCCCCAGGGCTGGAGCCCCCTCTCCTGAGGGGGAAAAGAGGATGCGCAGCGGTGGCCTTCTGGGGCGTCTCCCCACCCTACCCCTGCTGCACCCCTGGACCCAGCTCTCTGCCTCTTCTCCCTGCTCTGGCCTTCTCTTGCTCCCTCAGCGTGGGTTTTGGGTGATCAGACCTGCAAACAGGGGGCGGCTCCCCCTTAGCTACTGGTGTAGCTCCCAACGTGCACACAGAGACATGCACATTCCCCACATACGGAGACACGCACAAGCACACGTGCAAGCATGCATGCAAACACATACGTCTGAGTGCATACACACAAGCACCCCCCCAAAACATACTTGCACATAAACAGGAATCCCTCTGCACACATGCAAACGCATATGGCCAGACTTGTGCATTCACACACAGACGCTTACAGGAACACAGATGCCCCCACGCATGCACACACAGAGCCCTCCCCCAGGCCCCCCACGCTGGGGGCTGTGCCGGGCGGGTTGATGGATTGTGCCACACACAGCTCAGCGCTGCTGGTCTATCGGCTGGGATCTCGGCCGCACGGGCTAATCCAGCCCTGACATCACATTCTTCCACAGTGGGACTCTGGGGCGGTTAACCCTGCCGGGGCTGGGCCCGGGGCGGGAGGTGGCGGGGACAATGCCGAGGCGTAGACAGGGACCCCCACCGCCCTTGTGTGCTGGGCTGGATGGCAGCCACCCTGCTGCCGCACGCTGCACCCGCTGCTGCGGGCCGGCCGGCCCCGGGGCTGTCGGAGCTGGTCGGGAGCGGGGAGCGTTGCTGGTGCGAGGCGGGAGCTGGGGTGGGGGCTGCCCCGTCGCGGGGTGCGGTGGGGTGCAGCCGCCTCCTCCTCTGGCAGCCAGGTCTCCTCAGGGCACGCGGTTCCCCTGGCAGTGGAAACGGCCGCGTCTCCCTCCTTCCCGCCGCCTCTGCCCTGCCACCCGCCACTGTCGGCATCCCGACTGTCCCGCGGCACAACTCGCTACATCTCCTTTCCCTCTCTGCCTTCTGCGCCTTCTCCTCTGTCTCCTCCCCGCCCCCCCGCCCCGTTCCCCAGTGTCCTCAGGAAACTGGAGCCAGATGACAGATTTTAGATGTGTTTGCAGGAAATAAAAGGCAAGGAGCTGGGGGGGAGGGGGATGGCCAGTCCTGACCCCCTCCTGTGCGGTGTTTCGGAGTCTGGAGCCAGCCCCGCTTCGACTGCTCCTGCCGCTGGCTGCGCTCCTTGTTTTCTTGGCAGAGAGGAGGAGGAATGTGTTTCAGTTTGAGTTTCTTGGCAGGAGGAGACCGAGGGAAGATTCGCCTCAATCCCGGCTGCGCCTGGCTCTCAAATTTATGCCCATAGGCTGCGACTTGGGTGGGCCGCGGCGGTGTGCGGCAGGCGGGGGAGGCGAGCGCGGCGGTGGGGGGGCCGCGGGGCCGTTCCCATTGGCTCCCCGCGTCCCCGGCCCCCTCCAGCTCCCCCTGCTCAGGGGGCCCCCAGGGTCCAGGGAGCCCCTGCGGACCCCAGGGGCTGGGGGGAGCATCCTGCAGCTGAGACCTGTGGGCCCCGGGCGCTTTCCGCCTTGCACAGCCACCCCCCCATGCTGGTGCTGAGCAGCGGGAAGGTGCGGGATGGGAGAGGGCCGTGTCACTGCCGTCGTGCCCACCTGGCACCCGCCTGCCCCCAGGCTGCCCCAGCGGGGGGACCCAGCCCGTGCCAGGCTGGGGCTGATCGCCAAACTCCTGCCCTCTGCCTGGGCTGGGGAAGAAGGAGCCGCTGTCATGGCGCAGCGGGACCCTGACCCCCCTGCTGTACCGAGATGGCTGGGGACAGGGGGTGGTGGGGACCAGAGCCCCACTGAGCTGCCCCCAGTCCTGTGTGGTGGACGCGGAGGGGGCGCGGAGGGGACACCGCCCCAGGCAGGGAGATGGCGCAGGAGTCGTGGGGCGGGGGGGTAACGTGCCTTGTGCTAGTGCCTGTGTGTTCCCCACGTGTGCTGTGCTCTGTGTGCCCACGTGTGCTCCATGCGTGTTCATGTAACCCTGCGCACATGTGTGTGTTGTGTGCGTGTGCGCTATAGGCATGCACGTGCAACTTTGCGTGTGCTCCATTGGACACACGTGTTCTCTGGTGTACCGAGCTGTGTGTGCACGCACTGCATGTTACACAGGTGCTGTGCTGTGTGCACGCACGTGGAGATTGCGTGGCGGTCACTCTGCGGGTGTGTGTGCGTGTGCTCTCTGGACGTGTGTGTGCAGGGATAGAGCAGGTGGCGGGCACGGCGGGGGCTGGCACAGCTGCGCACAGCAAGGTGAGCAGGGCTAACAGTCGGCGAGGCAGAGGGGACATCACAAAGGCTGTGGTGAGCTAACCCTTTTCCTGGAAGCGGTAGATGCTCCACAGATGCCCAATCTGCTTGGAACTCGGGGCGAGTCCGCAGCCCCGGTCGGGACGGGGAGCTGTAGGCTGGTGGGAGCCAGCCCAGCCCCGGGCTGAGCCCGTCGTGCCGTGGTGGCTGCAGTCTGGACGGGCACAGCCCCGCTGCCCTGCGGGCTGGGGCGGCCGCGTGGGGTTACTGCGCTGCGTGGTAGCAACCTGCCTGCTCTCGTGTGGAACAAGGAGCGGGTGGGCTGAGGCTGTGGGTCTGGGGCAGCCTGTGGGAGCTCGGGTGATAGTTCTTGGGAGGGGGAGACAGGAGGCTTTGGCTTTGCTGTGCTCCCACCCGCCCCGTCATCTCCCGGCTGCACGCGCCTCTCCAGATACGTGTGTTCGTGCACCCGTGTGCGTGTGTGCACACACGTGAATAGCTGTGTGCAGGAAGGGCTGGGAGGGTGCTGTGCTTGGCTTTCCAACTAGGCAAACTTTTGTGAGGGACTCGCAAACCCTTTCTTCGTTCCGTGTTGTGGCTGGGGTGGGGGGCAGCTGGGGGGCTTCTCCTGCAGCTAATCCCCCAATCTTTGCTGCAAGGCCCAGGTCCGGCAGGCAGGTAAGAGGCCCCTCCTCTGCCACTCGTTTCCTACTCATCTCTTCCCCTTGCCCGCCCCCAGCCCCACCACCTTCCCGGGTACCTCCCTCCCCCTTTGCCTGCCCTGCTGCCCCCCCCCCCATTCTTCCTGGCTGACAGTCTCACAAAGCCCCGAGACAAGCTTTCAAAGGGGCAACTCATGCGGAAGAATTGCTGCCCCCCTCGGCCCCCCGTGCTCCAAACGCAACCCAGCACTTTCCCAGCGGGGTGAGGGGCTCCCACTCCCCCAGACCCCTTGTTTGGGGCGATTCCCTTGGTCTCTCAAAGCGGGAGGCTGAGGGGGCAGGAGACCTTGTTCCCAGCGCCACCCACATGTGCCTCTCTCTCCCCCTGTGTTTTTTTCTCCTTCCAGAGCCTCTGTCCTTCATGTAAGCCCTCGGGGTCTCGGGGCCGGACAGTGACCATGGGTGGGGATGGGGCTGGGCGCAGAGGCCAAAGGCACAGCCGCGGTTGGAGATCTGACCGCGGCAGGGCCAGGCAGAGCAGCAGGTGGAAATGAGCCCCAGGAACGGGGCAGGAACCTGCAGGTGGGGATGCGATAGTGGGCTGGGCTGAGCCCTGTGGGCAGGAGTGCAATGTGTGGGTGGGACAGGGCAGGGTTTTGACCTGCAGGCAGGGTGGGGACTCATGGGCAAGACAGGGCTGGGTGGGACCTGCAGATGCTGCAAGGACCCATGAGGAGGGCAGAGCAAGGTGCCAGCTCAGGTCCTTTGAGCAAGAATGGTTCTAACCGTCTGTGCCTTAGTTTCCCCTTTCGGCAGTTAGGGCTCACAGTTTTTACATCTGTGTGCTTGAGTGCAGATGTTCGTGTGGGTGTCTGGGTGCACACGTGTGCGTTTCATTCCTCGTGCAACAGGCACTGCGACGGGCTTGGGACTCTTGCTGGGACGGGACCCTCTTAGTACAGTGCCAAGCACAAGGGCACCTTGTTAAGTCAATATCCGAGGATGCTCATGATGGGCGACCACAGGGTGCCCTGCAGCAGTGTCAGCGCTTGTGCCAAGCTATCAGAGGTGGCCTCGAACTGGGCGAGGGTCTGATTTGTGCTACGCTCCTTGTGCTTGGAATGTGTGAACTGCCCCGTGCTGCTGCCACAGGGGGCCTGGGGGCCTGCCAGGGCCGGGGGCATGGGGACAGACACGCTTGTTTGGAGGGGGTGGCGGGCGGCCTCTGTGTTTGGCATGGTGGCTGTGGTGACACAGAACTGCCAGGGCTTGTACCTCCCGCCCTCACCCAGCCCACCAGCGGCACGCAGTTTTCCGCATGGTTATGTCTCTGCAGGGTCAGCAAAGGGGGGAGAGGGATGTGGGGGGCTGGCCCCGCAGACATCTCCCCTTGCACCTGCCCCTTCTCCCTTCCAGGTACATACGGGCCTGTGCCCAGGGCGCGAACGGCCCCCAGCTCCAGGGAGAAGGCGGGAGCCCTTAGGGCAGGGGTAGCCACCCTGAGAGAAGGGGAGCCCCAGGACGTGTACGTGTGGGAGGGGGCAATGGAAAATGCCGGGGGCCGCCAAAGCTTTTGGGTGTGCGGAGATGCTGACCGGTGGTCGCTGCCGAGTCCGGTGCCCTCCAGCCCAGTTCCTCTGCCCTGTTCGTTCGTGCCCCAAAATGGGGGGGACCGACAGGGCTTCCCCCTGCATCACCTGCCCTTCCCCGGGCAGTGCCCCCGCGCCTTCCCTTTGCCGCGGGCCGAGGGCAGGGGTGGGTGCCGGGGGCCGAAGCGGCGGCACGGCGGGTCGTGCCCCCGGGCGGGTGCGGGGCGGGGGCCGGGGGCGCCTCCGCGCCCGGGGGCTGCGGCTGTGCTGGGGCGCCCCCTGGCGGCCGCGGGAGGGCGCGGGGACGGCGGGCGGCGACCCCGGCCCACCCTTGTCCTCCTCAGGCCCCGACCGGCCCCAGCCCCTCGGCGAGGACCAGATGTGCTCCTGAGCCCGGCCAGGCCCCGCCGCGACATGTTCAACCCTGTCAGCGCCCCGGCCGCCGGCTACGCCGAGCACTGCTGCCTGCGCCCGCCGCACGGACCGGCCCCAGCTGCCCCGGGGCCACAAGGTCGGTCGTAGCCCCCCTCGTCCCGAGCGGTGCCTGCAAGGGGCACCCGACTCCAGGCTCAGTCGTTGGGTTCAGGGGTGCTCTGGGGGTTTCCTCTCCCCCTCGGGCCACCCACCCTGATACGTCTTTGCGTCTTTTTCCTCCCCTCTGCCAGGACTTGATTTCCCCTTATGCCAGCAGTCAAACCTCATGAGCAGTCCCCGCGGTTACGGGTTGGTGCCAGGAGCCGAGCACCCAGGCAGTGGTGATGGTAAGTCTCCGGTCTTGGGAGTGCATGGGGCAGGCAGGGGTTTAGGCACCTCCTGGGGGTTGTGCTGTGTCAGGAGTGCAGGTGTGTGTGCCGAGGGGGACAGGCAGTGCTGGGGACGGTGACGCCTGTCGTGACGGAGGAGACTGCTGGGGCTTCGGGTGTCTTTCCTGGAACAGTGGTGCCTGTGTGAACAGGAGGATTCGCCTTGGCTGTGGCCAAGGGGATCAGGCACTTTTCTTGGGATGATATCAGCTGTTGCAGGGAGTACGCATGTGTCAAGGGGTTCAGGTACCTCCTAGGAACATTGATGACTGTGGTAGGGAGGGGAGGACACTTGAGCTTTGCCATAGTCCAAAGCCAGCAACAGGGAGAGGAGCGGCTGGAGAGCAGCCCTCCAGAAAGGGACTTGGGGGGGCTTGTTGGCAGCAGGCTCACTTGCAGCCAGCAGTGGGCCCTGGCAGCCAAGGGGGCAAACCGCATCCTGGGGTGCATCAAACACGGCACAACCAGCCGGTCAAAAGGGGTGACTATCCCGCTGTACTCAGCGTTGGTGCGGCCTCACCTCGATACCATGTGCAGTTCTGGGCCCCGCCATTGGAGAAGGATGCGAATGTCTGTGAATGCATCCAGAGTAAGGCAACAAAGCTGGTGGAAGGGCTGGGGGGAATGTCCTGTGAGGAGCAGCTAAGGACTTTGGGTACGTCTAGTTTGGAGAAAAGGAGGCTGAGGGGCGACCCCATTGCTCTCTGCAGCTTTCTGAGGAGGGGAAGTGGAGAGGAAGGTGCTGAGCTCTTCTCCCTGGTATGCGGTGATAGGATGTGTGGGAATGGTTCAAGGCTGTGCCAGGGGAGGTTTAGGCTGGACATTAGGAAGCGTTTCTTTAGTGAGAGGATGGCCAAACACTGCAACAGGCTTCCTAGAGAAGTGGTCGATGCCCCAAGCCTGTCGGTGTTTAAGAGGCATTTGGACAATGACCTTAATACCATGCTTGAAGTTTTGGTCAGCCCGAGTTGGTCAGACAGTTGGACTAGGTGATCATTGTAGGTCACTTCCAACTGAAATTATTCTACTCTACTCTACTCTACTCTACTCTACTCTACTCTACTCTACTCTACTCTATTCTGTTCTAAATCAGAAGCTAGCTGGCACACTCAGGGTACTCCTCCAGGCTCCAAAGCACCAGGCTTGTGTCCTTGGGGGTTTCTTCAGCCTCCTAGGACCCATGCTGAGAGGAGTGCCCCCGACTCTCTGCTGCCATCCCAGGCTCACGGTTCTCAACGCCCCGTGGTGCAGGCAAACTGGGCAAGAAGCGGGCCCTGTCCATCTCACCCCTGTCAGACTCTAGCATTGACCTGCAGACGGTAATCCGCACCTCACCCAACTCCCTCGTTGCATTCATCAACTCCCGCTGCGCCTCTGCCGGTGGCTCCTATGGCCACCTCTCCATCAGCACCATCAGGTGGGCACCAGACTTCAGCCCCACTGGCATGCATGCAGCTTGTCAGTCCGGGAGCCTGAATTCCCAACTTGGGGAGTGCCTGGGGTGAGGGCTAGGGAAGGCGGGAGCAGAGTGGGACGGTGGGTTAGGGAAGGAGTGGCTGGGAGTTCAGACACCTGGAATCCTTGGCTCAGAAGACCTACATTTCTGTCCTCTGATGGTGTCATCTGCTCATCCTTCTTGCTCTTTGCAGTCCATCGGTGGGGTACCAGAGTCCACCGCGTCAGCAGAAGGGCCAAGGCCACCTGTACAGCCACACCCCCCCACCACCACCATGTAGTTCCCACGAACACCCGTCCACCCGCCCGGGGCTCCTGCACCATGCCCCAGCTCGTGGGACCCTCAAACACTGCCAGGTAAGGGGGCCTTGCACCCGAAGCGGTGCATCCCATGTAAGCAGTGGTCCAGTAGGCATCTCCGTGCTGACTGCGTTCCACTTACCCCTGCACTGGTAGCAGCTAAAGTTGGAGTGGAGCCTGAGCAGCCCTCTGACTGTCAGATACCCAGAGGAGAGATCCGAATGTGACATCTCCAGTCCAGCTTCCACAGGCACCCAGGTACGCTCCAGGCCTTGAGATGCCCCCCACTTCCCCAGGGCTGTATGCTCCTCCCTGGAACAACTCCCAGTAACAGAGAGCACCGTGGGTCGGTTGTACCTGGGAGTGCTCATCTGGCTGTGCTCCCCCAGGACCCCTTGCTGGGGATGCTCGATGTTCGTGAAGATCTGGAGAAGGAAGACGGGAAACCTGAGTCTGAGACTGTGTATGAAACCAATTGCTACTGGGACGGCTGTGCCAAGGAGTTCGATACGCAGGAGCAGCTGGTGCATGTGAGTTAGGTCCCGTCTGGGTACTCCCAGTCCCAGAACCTGCCCTCAGGCTGCTGGCTGACATCCCCCTGTGTCAACCCACGACTCCTACTCTGAGCCTGTCCTACACTGGCCCCCTGCTCTGCCCCCACCGAGAACTCACCACACAGGTGCAGAATGTTGGAAGTTGCCCCTAGGAAGGGAGGGACACGCATCCTCCACTTTGTGTAGACAAGTTCTTCGTGACCTTTCCATACCATGTCCCTGCGGGGAACATCCAGTCTGGCCTCCCTCACCACTGGGGCAGCTCTCCTGAACCACTGGTGCATCCAGACTTCCTCCTTTGCTCTGTGTCTCCCTCCAGACACTCAAAGTCTCCTGTATCCCCTTGACCACCCCTCAGACTGCCTTCATCCCTATGTCTTCTCTTGGTCCTCCCAGAATAGCCCCCAGCCATCTCCTGTATTCCCTGCCTCCTTTAGACACCATCTGACCACTCTGTTTTCCCCTAATTTCTGGTGTCTCCACCCGCTATTCCAGTCCCACTGTGTCCATTTTTCCCATGATATTCCCTTAAGACACCTGTGTCTCCCTGACCCTTGGCGCCTTCCCCAGTGCCACTAGTGGTGCCCCTCTCTCCTCAGCACATCAACAACGAGCATATCCATGGGGAGAAGAAGGAGTTTGTGTGCCACTGGGCAGCGTGTTCCCGGGAGCAGAGGCCATTCAAGGCTCAGTACATGTTGGTGGTCCACATGCGACGTCACACAGGCGAGAAACCTCACAAATGCACGGTGAGCTGGCACGAGCCTTTGCAAAACCTCGGCCAAGCTGTGGTGCCTGGCACCGGGCAGAGCTCGGGGCAGGGTGCGAGCTGGCCTGCCGGGGATATGGCCTTGAGAGAGACGTGGGGAAGATGAGGTGGGACAGACAGGGGCGTCAGGTAGTGCACGATGGAGTGGGGTTCAGGCGGGGCAGGCCAGAGCCCGTGTGATCCGTGGCACGGCAGAGATGCACATGAGGTAAAGACTTAGGGAGCGGGCTGGCTGCAGCATGGCCGTGTGGCCAGTGCACAGTGAGGTGGCCAGTGCACAGTGACGCCGGCCAGAAGGATGAAGGCCGGCGCAGTGGTGTGAGCACAGGCACCTGAAGGAGGGCAGGCGTGTTGTGCATTGGCTGGGAGGTGTGATACGTGTCCGTGGCAGTTGTGCCATGGGTGTGTAGTGTGGGGGTGATGTGGTACGGGGTCTGTTGAAGGTGTGTGGCATGTTTCACCCTGCTTGCCTGCGCAGTTCGAGGGCTGTAACAAGGCCTACTCACGCCTGGAGAACCTCAAGACGCATCTACGCTCACACACGGGTGAAAAACCCTACGTGTGTGAACACGAGGGTTGCAACAAGGCCTTCTCCAATGCTTCTGACCGGGCCAAGCATCAAAACCGTACCCACTCCAATGAGGTACAGTCCTGTCTGGGGCTCTTTGCACCCCTTTGGGCTCCCCGTATGCCTCCGAATTAGTCCCGTACTCTGTAAACTCCCTGCATCCCTGTTTTTGGTTTTGTTTTTTTTTCCCCTGTGTGCCCCAATTCCCTCCTTGCCTGCTCTAATAAAGTATGGCCCCCTGTTCCCTTCCTCAGTCACCTGCGTTCCCACCAGGGTCCCTTCGCCCCCTGCCCCACGCCTGTGAAGCACCATCCTTGATTCCTCTTCTGGCTCCCCGTGGCCTCCTCCAGGGCCCTGCTGTAGCGTCTCATGTGCCCCCTCCAAGGGGACTCAGCTTCTCTGATCCCTTCCCACCCTCGGTTCCCTCAGTTCACGGGCCGACTCGAGAGGGAAGGGAGGGGGATTTATTTCATGCCCAGCTGGTACTTTGTTGGGGGGGGTCTCTGGTCGGAGCTAGCACCCTCCCTCCACCGTGCCTACCTTTTTTTCCTCAACAGAAGCCCTACGTGTGCAAGATTCCAGGCTGCACGAAGCGCTACACAGACCCCAGTTCCCTGCGCAAACATGTGAAGACGGTGCATGGTCCCGATGCCCATGTCACCAAGAAGCACCGAGGGGATGTCGTGCCAGGCCGTGCACTTCCCACCCCCAGTGGGCCCCCGGACATGAAGCAGGAGAAAGACACAAATGGCCCCACGGAGGCCAGGAAGGACGATGGCAAACTCTTGGTGCCTGACTTGGCCTTGGTAAGGAGCCGGGGGTGCGATGACGGAGGGAGGCTGGGCCAGACCTGTCGGAGGAGTCAGTTTGTGTGGTGGGGGAGTCATCTCCACATCTGGCAGGGGAGTCATCTCCACATCTGGCAGGGTGTGGGCTCACAGGTTGCATTAAGCGTGCAGTGGATATCTGACCCCCTTTTCCTTGGTTAATGTTTTGGGTGCCACCTAGAAGCCGCAGCCCAGCCCAGGCGGGCAGTCCTCCTGCAGCAGCGACCACTCCCCGCTCGGCAGCACCACTAACAACGACAGTGGGGTGGAGATGGCGGGCAACGCGGGTGGGAGCTACGAGGATCTGTCCACACTGGAGGATGTGGTGCCCGGTGAGCCCATGGGTACCTCAGGGCTCATGGCCCTCCACAAGCTAGAAAATCTTCGGATTGACAAACTGAAGCAGATGAGGAAGCCATCAGCTACCAACAGCCTGAATTTGCCAGCCATCCCTGGAGCCGGTGAGACTGTGGTTCCTTCCTACCCGAATGCGGGGCCAGTCCCATGGGCACTGTGGCAAGAGAGGTCTGGTTTGCAGCCAGAGAGGTTTCCCCATCTTCTTTTCACTAGCGGTGGACCCCCATGTCTGGGCTGTGCCCCATCTTGGGACTTGATGACCTTAAAGGTCTTTTCCAACCTAAATGATTCTAAATTATCTTCTGCCCCCTCTTTGTTGCCACCAGTTGAATCTGCTGCTTGTCCTACCAGGCACTAACCACGGAAGAGGCCACATCCTGGTACTGGAGGTGCTGCCTTGTTCCTCCTTTGACCGCTGGTGCCATGCTGTTGTGTCCCAAGTGCCCTGGCGTAACCCCTCCTTTTCTTTCCTCAGGCCTGCCTGGGGAGGTGCCCGGCGTCTCCGTGCCACCACCGGCTGCCTCGCACCGGCGCGTTGCAGAGCTGTCAGCAGCAGAGATGGGCATGCCGCTGAACGAGCGCCGGAGCAGCGCCACCAGTACCGTAAGCTCAGCCTACACGGTGAGCCGGCGCTCGTCCCTGGTGTCCCCGTACCTGGCTGGGCCATGTCTGGGCGGCGAGGCAGGGGCACTGCCCGGCGGGGCAGGCCTGGCAGACGGCTATGACCCCATCTCTCCGGACGCGTCACGACGCTCCAGCGATGCCAGCCACTGCGGGGGGCTGCCGGGTGTGGGCAGCCTTACCCTGGCCCAGCGCTACCGCCTCAAGGCCAAATACGCTGCAGCCACAGGTGGCCCCCCTCCAACCCCGCTGCCCAGCAGGGAGCGGGTGGGCATGGGTGGCCCCAGCAGCTTACCTGGGGACCACCTTGGGCCAGCTGAACCCTGCTACCTTGCAAACGGTTTGCTGCGAAGGCACAGTTCCAATGACTACCCTGGCTACGCAGGCAGTGTTCCCCCTCACCTGGTGCCTCGGAATGGTGTGCGGCGGGCCAGCGACCCTGCCCGGACCACGGCCAACCCTCATGCTGTGCCCAAGGTGCATCGTTTTAAGAGCATGGGTAACGTGAATGTGCCAGGAGTGGGCAGAACTGCTCTGCAGCCCTTGGGTGGTTCTGATGCCAACCTTCAGCGCCACGTCTTCTCCCCACGCCCACCCAGCATCAGTGAAAACGTCTTCCTGGAGAGCGTGAGCATAGAGGGCCCTGGCCCAGGCACAGACTCTGGCTTGCTAGAGATGGAACAGTACTTGAACTACCCTGAGGAAAGCTTCCCATGCCAGGGGACAGGTGTGGAGCTCCAGTGCGAAGGCCTCTATGGCAGCACTCACCGGACCACGGGGGGTATGCAGCTGAACCCAGGAGGGCACGGGGACATGGAGGAGGGGTTGCTGCAGTCCGAATTCTCCCTGCCTCAGTGCCAGATGAACCAGCACTTCACAAGTATGCATGCCGGCAACAGGACCATGCCAGCTGCTTGGGATGAACCTCTCCAAGGCAATCTGGAAATGAGTTCTGGGCAGCCAAGTGTCAGTGCCTCTGCTGCTGCCATGTCTGGGCCACACTGTCACCATCAAAGTACTGAGTACCCACTACCCAGTTCTTGTGGGCAGCAACCCAAACTTGTGAGCTCGTGCCAGGACAGTGGATTTTCTGGGAGGCACCGGCTTAACCGACTACAGATCAAATCTGAGCAGCGTTACCCAGCACCTGCCCCAGCACTTGCTCCCTGCCAGAACACTAAGCTTGCTGGGCCCGTGCAGCCTCCTGCGTCATTTGGCCAAGCCGTGAATGTAGGGCCTGGTGGTTACCAGGCTGAGGAACAGGCGCCTGTCGGTTACGTGGGCATGTTGAGCCCGGGGGGTAGAAGAGCCCAGACCCCCACCACGCAGACCAAAGAAGTGATGGTCCGTAGCTACGTGCAGGCCCAGCAGGCTCTGATGTGGGGAGACCAGCTAGCATCCAAAGGAGGGGAGGCCGGCATGGGGCCGGGCAGTGAGCCTGGGCAGTGCCAAGCCATGCAAGCACCACTGTACCTCAGCCCCAAGTACTCTGGTTACCAGGCCAAACCCGATCACCTGCAGGGTCTGGCAGAGACCCCACACCTCCTAAATGCCCCATGCTTCAACCCAGAGATGGTGCCACACCCTCCTGGTGGCCCTAAGCCACCTGGTCACCAAAACAGTCTGAACTATGCGGGCAACCTGCCTCCGCCAAGTCATTCCTATGAGGGGGTGGAAGCCAGCTCCCGGCGTGTACTTCGCTTGCCCCCTGCCCGCCCCACACCTGAGGGGCCCGGTAACGCCCTGCTGTATTACCCAGGCCAGGGCACACATCTACAGGTGGGCAAAGGTGGGCAGAAGCTGCTGGGCCAAACGGCAGCCAGCTGTGGGGGTCCCGGGCATTATGGTGGGAGCTTGGAAGGACTCAAAGGCAGTTCATATTACTACCCAGATTCAGGGGAGCGGGTGGCCAACAGCCTGGACTCCCTGGACCTGGAGAATACGCACCTTGACTTTGCTGCCATTGTGGAAGATGCAGAGACGGCTGCGCTGCCTGGGCCCCCGAGCCCGGCGGGGGGCCTCCTCCTGCCTGCGTCTGGTGGTGCCAACATGGCTGTGGGCGACATGAGCTCCATGTTGAGCACTCTGGCAGGGGAGAGCCATTTCCTCAACTCCCTGTGCTAACTAGGGGGTACCGGCCATCAGGTGGGCATGTCTGCAACCCGGGGGGGGGTGTGTGTGCAGACCACCTTTGGGCAGAAGCTGAAATCCCTTCTCACGGGCAGTTTTATGCCTGGGGCAGGGGCAGGAAGGGGGGTAAGGCAGGAGAAACACCCGTGGAGTCTCCCCTACTCCACTTTGTCAGTGTCGGGCTCTTTCAGGGAAGGAACGTTGCTGGGTCCCAGACCCAGACGCAACCCTGATCAGGCACTTCAGGTCACCCCTTGCGGGGGGAACTTGTTTTACTGAGCCCTTTTATTCCGGTGCCTGGAACCTTTCCCTGCCTCCCCCAGCCCGATGGACAAGGTGGCCCTGCGCAGTCTTAGTGTCGAAACCAAAGAGTTCCACGCTCCCCAACCCCGTGGGCAGGCCCCATCCCTATGTTCCCACTGTTCTCGTGTCATCCACCGCCCCCTGAAATCCTAGTCTTTGTCATGACTGTAATCACTCCTTGCTTGGCGAGTCCCCGCCGCCGCGGTCGGTCAGAAAGGGGAGGCAGTTCACCACAGGGATGGTGTCGGGGGGCTCGGGGTGCTTGGCACTGCCTGTGTCGCTCTGTACATAGTGTGCATATGTGTATGTCTCTCCTGTGGGCGTGATCCCAGCCTTTCTTTTATTTGACAGAAACAGCAGTGCCTCTCCTCCCCATTAAACCTGTTCTCAGGGGAGAGCGAGCTGTGTGCTTTTTTATCCCTACAGATGGGCTCCAAGCTGGACCCCTGTGCGGTGTACGGCCCTCCCTGCCCGCTCCCTCTTGCCCTCATCTGGGACCAAGACCCACTTATGCCCTGTAGAAACACTCCCCCCCCCGCCACCTTTGGACTGGGGACCAGCCCTAGCACAGGAACCACGCGCTGATTCCAGCTGCAGGGGTTGGGGGGGGGAAAGGGCAGAGCTGCCCCGTGCTGCAGACACGGCAGCGCTGAACAGAAGCAGCAGCAGAGCGAGAGCCATGTACACTTGGAGGCTTAGTCTCAAGGGACGGCTCAGTGCCTCTAGGACTGTGCCTGGATCTGAGACTTTTCCTTCAGACCATCTTGGCTCCTCTGGGGGCTACTCTCAGCTCTTCCTTAGGCATTGGGGTGCCTCCTTGGCACCTCTAGGGCTGCCCTGAGGGCTGGGGGCTCTTTGTAGGGTCTCCAGGACTGTCTAGGTGTGTTTGGGGCTGCTCTGGGGCTTTTCTGGGGTCTGTGGGTAGCCTTTTGATGGCTCTGAGGTGCTACGTGTTCCCCAGTGTTCTTTCTGAGGGGTGCCTTGCTGCTTCTGCAGCGTGGCAGGGCTTCCCCAGACCCCTAAGGGCACACTCAGTGTCTCAGGGTAGCACTGGTCATTTAAAATCTATAAATTGGGTGGTTTAGGCCATCCTGGTGTCTCTGGGGATGCTCCAGGGATCTTTCCAGGCTGTTAGCATATTGCTGGGGCTGTTCTCCAGGTCTCCGAGTAGACGTCTTTGTGCTGCTTGAGCTGCTGCTGGTGTGCCGGGGCATTCCCAGTTATTCCAAGGCTCCTGCAGATTCCCTGGGCTTTTCTAGAACCTCCGAGTCACGCTCAAGAGCATCCCTCCTGGTCCCTGGGCCTGTTCTCAGCCCAACGCGGGTCCTTTCAGGGTCTGAAGGTGTCTGGCCTGAGTCTTGGCGGGGAGGGGGGGCTTTCTGGGACTTCCCAGGTGCTGCGGGGTCTCTGTGGCCGTGGTGGGTGCCCGGGGGCTGCGGGCTCCGGGACGTTCCCCACGGCGGGTGCGTCCTCAGGGCGCCGAGGCCCGACCTGCGCTGCGGGGCTGCGCGCCAGGCCCGCGGGGGGCGTTGAGGGTCCCCCGGCCCCGCTCCCGTTCCCCCCCCCCCGGCTCCGTTTTCCGGGGGGTCACGCGGGTCTCCGCGCTCCCTCCCGCGCCTGCGCCGGGGCCCGCCGTTTCCATGGCGACGGCGGCACGTAGCGAGGCGAGGGCGCTGCGCGCGCGGCCCCCGCAAGCGGGCGGGGGGAAGCCCCGCCCCCTCCCTGCGCGCGCCGCCGCCACCCGCCCCGGCCCGTTCTCCGCAGCGCCCGCTCGGACGCGGGTACGGGCCCGGTCTGCAGCCGGGCAGCTCCCCGGGGGCTCTGCCGGCGCTGACTGGGGTAAAGCCCTGAAGAAGCGAAGAAAAGCCGCCTCCGACACCCGGGGCGGAGCCGGGCGCGGCCGTTCGGGGCGCCGGGTGCCCGTGGTGGGAGAGGCGGTGTGACTTGGCTGTGCCGGCGGGGAGGGGGGTGCCGTTGCGCCCGGGTTTGGGGGGTCTGCTGGGGGCAGAGGCAGGACTCGGGTATTGGCAGCGATAAGCGCCCCTTTTCCTTCTCGGGATGGGGATAAGAGAACTGTCACTGTGTGCTCTAAGCCTGTTGTTCTTGGGAAGGGATTAAATGCGGGATTCTCTGGGCTGGAACTGTAATCGCAAAAGGAAGATGGCGAAAGAGAAGGAAACTTCCTAAGAAAAGCTGAGTTTGCGGTCATGGTCTAATGCGTGTCGATGGAGGTGTCCAGGCACACAGGAAAAAGCGTGTGGGATGGGGGGAGCGGGGGGAAGGTGGTGTGTTCCCAGCCAGATCTCTTCCTAGTGGTGCCCTGTTTTTCCTTCCTGCTATTACAGCTCTTATGGTTGCAAGGCTGGGTGGAGAATGGCTGGAGAGCAGCCCTGAGGAGAAGGACCTGGGGGTGCTGGTGGGTGAGAAGCTCAACAGGAGCCAGCGATGTGCGCTGGCAGCCCAGAGACCACCCCCATCCTGGGCTGCATCACAAGAAGCGTGGCCAGCAGGGCGAGGGAGGGGATTCTGCCCCTCTGCTCTCCTCTGGTGACACCCCACCTGGAGTACTGCGTCCAGCTCTGGAGCCCCCAACGTAAGAAGGACATGGACCTGTTCGAATAGATCCAGCGGAGGCCACAGAGATGACCAGAGGGCTGGAGCCCCTCTGCTGTGGGGACAGGCTGAGAGAGCTGGGGGGGTTCAGCCTGGAGAAGAGAAGGCTCCGGGGAGACCTTCCAGCCCCTTCCAGTCCCTCAAGGGGCTCCAGGAAAGCTGGGGAGGGACTCTGGAGCAGGGAGGGGAGCCATGGGACGAGGGGGAAGGGTTTTACACTGACAGAGGGAGATTTAGGTGAGGCATTGGGAAGAAATTGTTTGCTGTGAGGGGGGTGAGCCCCTGGCCCAGGTTGCCCAGAGAAGCTGTGGCTGCCCCATCACCACCTGTGTCCCCCCCGGCACATTCGTAGCCGCTTCCCGCGCTCGCTGCTGCCGCCCGGCGACCCAGAGCCGGTTCTGCAGCCCGGCCCGAGAGAGCGGAGGCCCGAGGGCGAGCCGACACCGCTGGTGCTCCAGCGAGCTCGCCGCCACCTGGAGCGGCTTCTGTGCCGCCCGCCTGCAGCGGCGGCCGCCCCGTCCCGCCCCGCCCGGCCCCGAGAGCGGCCACCAGCGGTCCGGTACCGGCTCCGACCATGCTCCCAGAAGCGCCCGTCAGTCCTCCGAGGTACATCTCTATGGCCCCACGGTCCTCCAGGGTACAGGAAATGCCTCTCAGTCCTCCGGAAGTTCGTCTCTATGGCACTTCAGTGCCCCCAGGTGCCAGAACTGCTCGTCAGTCTCCTGGGAATCACCTGCCTCCAGCGCTCTGCCGAAACTACAGAAAATGGCTAACAACGAACCATAAAAATACCTGAAGATTACAAAAAAACCCCAAAGCGACCACCGCGGAAATCTTCTCCACAACAACAAGCCGCCAGAACTTGAACACAAGTGGCGAGAGAACCACCAGAGGCGAGTGGGAACGCCCAAGAAGGGAAATAAACAGGGGCGTCGCTTCGCGCGCGGGGGCTGGCGGCAGGCGGGAAAAGGAGCTGCCGCTGCTGCGGCCGCCATTACGGCTGCTGGCGGGGGGGGTGCTGGCCCCGCCCCTTTCCCAGGGGATTGTGGGAAGGGCGCCGGGCGGGGACTCGGGGCCGGTGGGCGGGGACTCGGGGCCGGTGGGCGGGGACTCGGGGCCGGTGGGCGGGGACTCGGGGCCGGTGGGCGGGGACTCGGGGTATATAAGCCACGGCCTGGCGGAGGGAGCTCATTCTGCCGGGGGCTGCGGAGGGTCCGGGTCGCTGGGCGGGCGTGTTTTGGCATTTAGAAAAGCGGAGGTAAGAGGTTTGGGGTAAGTCCTTCAGGACCAGTTAGTGTCCGGCAGCCTGTAGAGTAGAAAGTCACCTTGGATGCTGCGCTCTTTTTTTTTTTTTTCAGGTCAGTAATTTTGTAATGAGCGTTCAGGGGTGCCCAGATAGTCTAATAGTACGCTTTTCATTATTTCAGGAGCACTGCATTTTCCTAGAATTCCTGATTTTATTGAAGATGGAACTGTGTTTCTTTTACCAGTTTTGCTGGTATATTATATAAGTTGCTGATATGATTTATCTTAATTGTCTAGATGATGAGATTATCTAGCAGGGCTTAGGGTGAGCATCTTGTATGCATCTGTATATGGCAGTTCAGCATTTCCCAAAAAAGCAGCAGGGACGTAAGGCGTAGTGTCGTTCAGGGCATGGGATGCCTCCTCACCTTTCCCTGTAGCCCACAGAGTACCGCGGTGTCCCTGGAGCTTTTGCAGCTTGTGGCAGGGCCCTTAAGGATTGCGTCAGGGCATCACTTATTTTATGGGTCTGTAGCAGGGCCCAGAGTCCGTGGGAAGACAGAAGACAGGCGGTGCCCACAAAATGCAGGGCACGACTTGGAAGAGCAGCTCCTGAGGAGCAGCCGACGCAGGGGCTTCAGGGTTGCAAATACGGAATGGGAGCTGTTGGGAAGAACTGGGGTTCCCTCCTTGACAGTTGCGGAGAACAGAAGGGGTTTCTAAAGTTCTGGGATGGGGGATGGCTAGGAAAGGGAGGCAGGTTCATCAGTCTTTGCATTTGGATTTGAGTGTCGATGAGGTCTGCTCTGTTCTAGTCCTTGCATGTGAGGTGAACCGGGTAGTGTTGAGGAGGAGCACGGGACTGGTGATTCCGCACAGGCGCAATGGTGATTTTGTGTTTGTTGGTGTCAGGTCCCGTAAATAATTGTTGCTGCAGCCTCTGACTCTGGAATCGGTGTGGCGCAGGTGAGTGGACTGTCACAGCACTTCTGAGGATGTGGGTGTTGTGGAAGAGATTGGCATCTACTGTTGTGAGGCACCCCCCCGCGGGATGAGCTGCACGGCTGGTCACCATCCTCCTCCTCGCTGGTTGGAGCTTACCACCCAGCTTTCGTGTGTGGGGTGGTGCAGCTGTGGTTTTCAGTGCCCGATATGAATTTAGAGTCTCTGGTTGGAGCTGGGGGTGGGGGAAGGATGAGCCGCAGCCGGGTCCCGAAGAGCATCCTTGGGCTGAGCTTGGCTTCCCTGCTCCAAAGGCACGGGACTGAGTTCAAGGCAACCGTGAAATGCAGCATATTTAAGGCTTCTGCTTTTTAAATTAAAAAAAAAAAAGGAAGTGTTTTTCTTTTTTTTTTGGATTCTGGTTTCCTGAGCGTGACTGGGGATGGCTGGGGGGCTCGGGTGCTGCTCCCCCCGCTAGGTGAAGGACCAGAGCTGGTGGGGGTCTGCTGGGTTGCAGGGAACCATTGCCGGGTGCTTCGCTCGTGCTGTCAGGCACATACCGGAGGCTGGGTTTCTAATCAGCTGGTCCTGCCGAAAAACAAAGGTGGCACCAGCTCAGCGATGCCAGCGGGAGGAGGAGGAAAGGATGTGACTGAGGGGAAGCAGCTGAGAAGCATCATCATGGTGTGGGGGGGACGATGCCACCATGCCCTTGGGTGACTCCCAGGGTGGAGACGCATCTCCTCACCTGTGTCAGGTCCCACTCCTCGTTGGCCGGCACCCTCCCAGGCTTCCCCCGGTACTGGCAGTTGCCCAGTTCAGCCGAGCCTGAGCCTGCCTGCAGGCAGAGCTCCTTCCCGATGTTGTGCCGCAGCTCCCGCTGGCTTGTGTACTCAAAATACTGGGGGGTGGGGGCAAGAGCAGAGAGCGGCTGTCAGGCTGCTGTGCCCCGAGAAAGCCACCCCTGGGGGAAAACCGGGAGTTCTGCAGGAGGGGGAACTGCTGGGGGTTGATGGGTGCCCACCTGGTTCCCCCCCATCCCATGGCAGGGGTACATGATGAGCGGTTTTCCACCATGGTTGTTCTCACCAACGTCCAGGCAGCTCTTGGTGCCCTCGTTTTTTATCTGCAACGGGGGGAGAAATGAGCGTGGGGGTTAATTGGGCTCCAAGGGCCTGGGGTAGGGATCCGCCTTGCGTTTGGGCTTTGTGGGGCACTTAATTATCGCTGTACAAACATAATCCCGGTACTAGGAGCTGTGTCCGGGTCCCCTTGTCCTCTTCAGGAGGCGAGGAACGCCCGTGCCAACGCCTCCGTCCCACCGAGTCAAAGGTGAGAGCTGCCGGGGACACGGTTTCAGGAAACGAAGGTGAATTAAAACCCGGCTGGGTGCCAGCGCCCGGCCCTCGCTGCATCCAGCAGCTGCTTCCACCTCGCCCTGGCTGAGGAGGGTTGGACTTGGACCCCCAAAATGCAGCTCGGAGGAAAAGGGCTATTTTTATTTTTTTTGGCAGCTCCATCCTGAGGGATGGAGCTGGTGCTCCATGTCCTGCCCGTCCCCAGCTTGGTTTTTCAAGCGCGCCCTGTGCATGCCAACGTCGGCATGGGGCTCCTGGAAGCTTTCAGCTTTTTCGCCCGATTTCACCCAGTGCCACGTCCCCACGGGTCCCCCACCCCGCAACTTGCCCCAAACCAGCTCTGCCGGATTCCAGCTCTTTCGCTGTCAGGCAGAGCCCCAACCGGCCCTGCCAGCTGGTGACGGACGTGGCTGCACCAAAACCCTCCTCCAGCACGAAGGTTTAAATGCAAAAACCCCAAACCCAGCCTTTTGGGGACTTCACTGCTGTGGCTATTTCTAGCCAAAGACTGAGCCCAGGCACCCTGGTACTTACCGCTCCGTAAAAGGTTGGTGTCAGGTCAGGGACGAACATCTCCGGGTAGACGGTCTGGAGGTACCAGGTGAAGTTCTTGCAGTGGAGCCGCTCCCTCAGCTTGCGCCGGTCTGTAATGTCACCATACGTCTTCTATCGACAAAGTCACGTGAGAAAATTAAACTAACCTCCGAAGCCAGCAAGGAAAAAACAGAAAAACCCCTCCCAAGCCCCGGCTCAGAGCTGAGGGGTCCCTCTTGGCTTTGTCATCATCTGTCACCAGGACCCAGACCGGTGGTGGGGTCTTCCAAGACATTCCTGGTCCCTGGCAGGTACCCTCAGCCTCCGGCCGCTCACCGAGAGGGCTGGGACACTTTGGCATCAAGCTTTTGGTGTATAAAAAAAAAAAATAAATTTAAAAATTAAAAAAAAAAAAATTATGTTTTTTCTACAAGAAAACATTATGGCCAAATAGAAAAAAAGGGCTTTTGGCTACATCTTTCCGCCTGCATCTGCTTTCCCACCTCCAGGCTGAGCCCACCTCCTCCCTCTGCTTGGGCTTTTGCTCCCAGCGGGATCAGCTCCGCCCGGGAGAGCCAGGAGCCCGCTGGCGTGGACAGTACCTCTCTGGCCATCTGCGCAGCTTGCTGGTTCCTCCGGTAGAAGATCTCCTTGTAGTCGTCCATCCAGACCTCAGCCAGGCGGACTTGGTTCCTGGAGATGACCTGGGTGCCCTTGGGGAAGGTGTGGGGGCTCTTGGAGCGGAAGACGTGACCCACCACGGAGCAAGGGATGATCTCGACTTGTCCCCCGCACTGCCAGACCTACAGGGAGGCAACGCCTGAGACATGGGGGGTCCAACCCCCCCCGTGCCCCCCAACAAAGAGCATCCCTGAAGACGCCCTTTGAAGAAGACCCAGCCTTACCCTGAAGGACATCTCCACGTTCTCACCCCCCCAGATCTCCATCTGATCGTCGTAGGAGCCGATGTGCTCGAAGTAGGACCTGGAGATGGCAAAGAGGCCACCGGCGAAGGTCGGGGACCTACGGGGGAGGGAGAAAGGAGACAAAAGTAGGGTTAAAATAAAAATAGAAAAGCGGAAGTCGTGAGTTTTGGGGACATCGTGGCACTCACGGTGGGTGTGAGCTCTCGGCAGCTGTGTCCCCCCCATCTCCCTGCCCCATCCAGCTGTGCCCCAGGTGTGGTGGCTTTGGCAGAGGGGCCGAAGGGCGGCCAGGAGGGGACGGAGGCGGCGGTGGCAGCATGACACCGAGGGGCCTCGCCACCGCTCTCGCCTCAAAGCAAAAGGGGGATATTGTTACCAAAAACCTGTCGCCGAAAAGAAGGGGGGGAGATTAGAGCGCAGCAGCCGGCGCCCCATTCACTCCTCCGGCTTGTCTAATCTTTTCCATCTGATCTTTAGAACAGGCTGGAACAGAAACTTGCTTTTATTCAGGAAAAATCAAAAATAAAAAAAAGGATACTCTGAGCTGCTGCGTTCCTGCCGAGCGGAGATGAGACGCTGCCAGGAGCCAAACCGGTGGCTCGTGGTAAAAGGGACCTTTATTGGGACGGGGACGTCTCCCGGGTGACCTCCGCACAAAGCCAGCCCGGCCGCCCGCCAGGGACGGGATGCGGACGGGGCCAGGCAGGGTGTCCGGTATCTCCCGGTGGGAGCACCCAGCTTATTGTGGGGCACCGATGGAGAAGTACAGGGGGAAAAAACATTCAGGGTTTCTCTGCAGGCAAAATAGGGGGTAAAATAGGGGGTTTGGTACAGTCCAATCCGCAGGTGACATCTTCTTGCTGCTGTGCCAGTGCTGGTGCCCACCCTGTGCCCAGGTAGGTGGGTATCCAGGAGTGAGAAGATGCAAGACAGCAATTAAATCCTTAATAAAAGACTTTGCACGAGCAGAGAGATGGCTGGAGGTGACTCAAAGGTGGTTTTGTGAGAGGTTTGTGTTCACCAAACCCCAGTGGGGGTTTCTCCTCTCTGACTGGGGCTGGGCATCCTCTCCTGGGTACAAACCACCCGAGATCCCTCAAGCCAAGCTCCACTGGGAAGGGACAACGTCACCCATCCGGAGGCACCAAAACAAACAGGAAAAAAACCAATTTGTTGGAAAAAGGAGCAAAAATAACTGGAGTGAGGGGCAGTTTCCTGGCACAGGGCACCCAGCTCTTTGCCACCCCTGGCAGTCCCTCCAGAAGCACGCTCAGCCCTTTCGTTTTGCAGCCTTTGGGTCTGGACACAGCGTTCCCAGGGCTCATCCAGCCTTTGTTCCCATCACACCAGTTTCGAAGGGGATATAAATCGATGGCTTACTTGATGGGGAAGGTCTCATCCTTTCTCTGCTGCCTCTCCTGGGGCGGGACGATCTCCCAGCCAAAAGTCAGGCTCCAGTCGAAGTTGCCCCGGCTGTGCTGTTTGCCGTTCTGGATGGGCTTGGAGAACTCGAAGGTGTTGAGATCGATGGTGGCAATGTCAGGGCTTACGACGGCCGTGGGCTCTTCGGCAATGCGGGATAAGAGGGGCTCCAGCCAGCCGTGGAAACACTCGCCTGGGACATCGGGGAGGGTTTGGCCGTTGAATGGGGACGACTTCACCCCCCTCACTGGCTCCCTGGGGACCCTGGGAGGTGGTGGGTACTCACAGTGGGCATCCAGGAAGGTGAGGACCTCCCCGCTGGCCACGCTGGCCCCCAGCAGCCGTGCTGTGATCAGCCCTTTCCGCTCCTTCTGCCGCACGACGCGCACGATCTGGAGCTGCTCCACGTAACGATCCAGCTCATCCTTCAGGTAGTCTGGGGAGGGGGGGAAAGAGGAACTGGCTCCGTCAGAGGGGGGAGATGACGGTCCCTGCGCCCCACCAGCCCACCCTGCTGCCCCCATCCCACCCCGTTCCATCACCTGCTGCTCACACCCCGCACCCGGGTTCAGATCCGGGGACACGCAGAGTCTCCTTTCCCCAAAATCCAAAAATAGTTTTGGCTGAAGAAAGTGGGTTTTGCAAAGGAGCCGGTCTAATCCCCCACCAAAGAGGGATTAGAGCAACAACGGGGCGAGAAAGTCTCATGCCCTGTGGCTAAAGCGTCACCAGGACGGGGCTGCCACCGCGGGAAGAGAGAGCAGACAAGGTGTCCCCTGGGAAATGGGGATTTCTCTCCTTCCTCGGCAGATGCAGCCAAGCCAAAAGCTGGGAATGGCCCAGCGAGAGCTGGGATGTCCACAGACCCGTCCTGAGGAGGGACCCTACGTCTCACCAGCATCTCGCCCGTGTCCCCACCACAGTGGGAGCCAAGCTCACGGGCGATAACGCCCTGCACCGCCCCGCGGTCTCTGCTCCTTGGGAGCCCGTGCAGACACCGTGGGCGGAAAGGGAGTGTTTATCTCTGGGGCGAGGACAAAGTCCGCTCCCCTCCAGCGCCCCGACGCTGAACCACATCGTTAACTTGCTCTGGGTGTAGCTAATGAGGATTGCAGCCTGGCAGGCACACCGGCCGGCAGATGAGGCATTTGCAGGATGCTGGAGGAGCGCCCGGTTTTTCTCCAGGGCTGGGTTAACGGCAGCGCTGGAGAAGGGAAAATCCCCAAGGGCGCTCTGGGGCGTATGCGAAGCAACGTGGAAGAGTTGTTGGATGCATCCCGGGAGAGCTGGCATGAGCCGCTTCTCCTCCGAGTGGTTCGGAACCGCTGCTCCCAGGAATGGAAAGACGCTTGGCATCTCCCCGCATCCCTCCGGCTCCTGCATCCCTCCGGCTCCCGCATCCCTGCCACAGGTCCTGCATTCCACCACAGCTCCCACATCCCTGCCACGGCTCCCACCCACCGTCGGTGCTGGCGTCGTCCACCAAGATGATCTCCTTGAGCAGGAGGGCCGGGGAGGCGTGCAGGACGCTGTACACCGTCCGCAGCAGCGTGGACCAAGCTTCGTTATGAAAGACGATGACGACGCTGGTGGTGGGCAGGGGGGGGCACCGCTTGAATTTCTGGTCGATGCACCTCCAAGAGAGAAAAGCAGCGGTCTAAGCAAGACAGGGACGGGGGCCACGGCAGAAACACCCCTCGTGCCCCTCAAACCCCACGGCAGCAGGGCGGCTCCTGGCCCCGGCGGCTCTCAGCTCGTCACCGCTTTGATTTCAATGGATTTCTACCTCTCCCCCCGCCGCCAGTCGAGTGAATCCCATTCCTGCCGCCCGCCTGGCCCCCATGTCCCCCCCATTGTCACCGCTACACCTGCTAAGCACGGATAATCGCCTGCCGGCGGGGGGGCAGGGGGGCCGCTTTGCATGCCAGGGCTGAGTTTCTACCTCCTATTCAAGCCTTTTTTTTCCCCAGCCCAAAATCCCCAGCCCACCCCCCCGAGCAGACAGGGGTCGGGGGGGGGCATGCTTTAATCTGGCAGCCCATGGCTGGCGGGCAGGCGAGGAAATCTCTCCAGTTTATGCTGCTTTTCTCGCTCCCCCCCCGGCCCCGACCCCAGCGGGATCTGAGGCTGTTCCACTCGGCTAAGAAAAGAAAAAGTCCGATTACTGGAGCCGGCTGAAATAAAAGAGGGAGAGGAGGGAAAGGGGGGGGGAAGATGCCGGAGCCACCCAGCTGTGAGCAGGTACACAGAGACACAAAGAGCCGCCGCTGGCTTTGGCCCATTGCTGTTAAAAACCAACCCCAAGAGGACAAAAATTATGGAAAAAATAATAATAAATATAGGTATTTTTTCAGCCCTCGCTCTGTTTGATCCTCTGCCACGCTCGGTGACATCCCGCTCCTGATCTGCTTTTATGTCCCCTTAAACTTGCCCCCTCCCGGGAGCCGATGGACCCCCACGGCTCTGGGGGAGGGCTCTTACTCCGGCGGGCGGCTGTCGGGTCCCAGCGCTCGCTGGAGGGAGATGCGGTCGCTGGCGAAGGCGTTGAAGCAATGCTTCTCGTAACCTCGCTCCTTCTCCTTCGTCTCCTCTGGCGTCCAGCGATCCTTTTTGAAGGCTTTGCCATCGGCTCCGGGGCTGGCGGGGTCTTGGGGGGGTCTCTCCATCAGCGGCCGAAGCTCTGCAGCCGTGTAGACGCCGGGGGGGCAGGAGCGGGCGCTGGGCAGAGGTTCCTCCTGCCGAACCGGAGCCCCGATCTGCAGCTTCGGCATCGAGTCTCGGATGTTGTTGACGGCCCCCAGCATCAGGTCCAGGACTTGGTCCTTCCCCTGGACGATGTTTTTCAGCCAGGGCTCCTCGCTCGGGTCCTTGTTCCCCACATCCTTCTGCAGGATGAAGAGGAAGATGACGAAGACGGCACCTGCCAAAGCCACCTTCAAGGGGCTGTAACGTCTCCGGAAGAGCCTCATTTTATTTTTTCGTGTGGTTTCCGGAGGGTCCTCCCTGCGGCGACGGGTGTTTCAGGGCCGTGGGGTCTCAGGGTGCTTCATGATGCTCTGGCTCCGCTCTGCTAGCTGGGGGAGAAGGAGAAACACCCGCAGGTTAATTCACAGACTGGATGCACTTTGGGTGCATCCCCTTGATGGTACTATTAATTATATATTAATACAAAATTCATTCCCTGCTACGGAGCAGGTGAGACCCCTGCAATCCCCTCCAGCCCGCAAACCCACACTGAAAATAAAACATCAGGAAAAAAAAAGTGAGGTTTGAAAGTTGCCGTGAAATGTCCTGGATCTGGCCATCACGAGCGTGGGACGTCCCCAGCAGTTCCTCCTGCGACCGAGCCGGCTGCGGCATCCCCCCCCCCGCCACTTCCCCACGCACGCCGGGACCACCAGAACGAAGCTAAAATTTGCCGAAATATTTGTGGCTGCATGGAAAAAAGCCTTTCCCTGGGTATTTTCCCTGCCTGCAGCGTCGCTGGGAAGGAAACAAGACCCCGCGGGGCTGCGGTTTTGGCTGAAGATTCGGTGTGCGGTGCCCTGCCTGGCGCGGTGGCCACCGAGAGCTCAGCCCTGGCTACAAAGTCTCCGCTGCGACCCGGCGAAAGCACCGTGACCGGCTGAGCTTTCCCACCACCAGCAAACCTCCCGTGGCTGCTCTTTGTGAGCCGCTGCCGCCGGAGCATGGAGAAGCTCCGCGGGAGCCATTCACTGGCATCTCCTCCTCCTCCTCCTCCTCCGCTTCGGGGTCCCCCCCTCCTCCTTTATTTCTTTTTTTGTTTTTTTCTTTTTTCCCTTTTCTTTTTATCGCCTTGGAAATGGTGCGGCCCCGGAGCGGAGCAGGGCACCTGCCAGCAACTTCAAGGGCGAGGGAGCTTCGGCTGGTGAAGGAGGAAGGACGAGGCGGTCCCCGGGGTCACCGCCTTCAGCGCTGTGGGGATCAAAGCCGTGGCCGGACCACGCTTCACTGCCAAGGGCGACCGTTCCCGAGTCACGGCAGGACCGAGCGGCACCAGCTCCACGGGGAAGGGCAGGGGGAAAAAAAGCAGAATTAAGGAAAAAAAAAAAAAAAATCCACCTCAATTTCTGCTTGTATCTGAGCAAAGATGCTCCCGCTTGCGCTGCTGAGACCTGCTGCTTTCATTGCATGGCGCAAGCCGCTGTCGTGCAAGGAGTCAAGCGGTGAAGAGCAGTCCCTTTTTGGGGAGGAAAACCCTGTTTCCACTATCTCTACATCTCTCTGAGAGTCTTCTTCCTGCCACATCGCTGTGACTAACGCAACCACGTAACGAAGCACGCTCGTTAGCTGTGCGATGCTATAAACCCCAGGGCGGCACTTGGGCAAGGGTTCGTGCACAACAGCGCGTGCCAGCTCCCGAGGGGGCTCCAACCCCAACCTCCCCCCCCAGGCCCTTCCCAAAAAACCCCCAAAACCAAAATACCGCCCCCCCCCAAATACTCTAATAAGCGCGGGGGTGGATTTTGCAACGAGCTCCTTGTACTCTCTGCCCCCAGTCCAGGGGCCGATGCTGCTCCAGCCCATCCAGCCCATCCCAAAAATCCCATGTGGGGATGGCGCTCACCCTCCTCCCGGGAAAACCAGCCCCAAAATTACCCGGGGGAGCCCGTGGGGTTCAAAAAAGGGGAAAAAGGGGGTTTTGGTGGGAATTTGGTGGCGTCTGGAGCGTTCTCTGCGGCGCGGGAGGAAGGAATTGCGGGAAGAGGGGGAAATCGAGAGAGAGTTCCCCAGCAGACGGGGCAAAAAAAAGGGGGAAAATCAGTCAAATCAAATAAAATCAAATCAATGCTGACATGACGCTGGGAGCAAACAGAGTGGCTGCCATCAACGTGGCCATGCGCTCCACGTGGCAGCGAGCCCGTGGCCACCACCGCGACGTCAGAAGCCGTCGGGATTGCAGAAAGCCAAGGGCGGGAAGCAGGGGGCAATCCTGGACACCCCCCAACCCCACCACCGGCAGTGAGCGGGGCAAAGCTGGGTCCGGTACCGGTGGTGCCAGGAAACAGTTGGTGCTGCTGGTGGGATTCAGCTCCTCGCGCCGGAGGATCGCGGCATGGCGCTGGTTTTAGGAACCGGTGATGCTGGGGGGTGCGAGGGGAAGGTGGGGGGGTCCCGTGGGGTTCCCACCATCGAGGTGCTGGACCCTCCCCGGTTGGGATGAGTCTTCAGGGTCCCGGACCCGCTCCCGGTGATGGGGGGCCGGGACCCCCAGAGACGGGCTGGGGGGCAGCTCTGCCCCGCCGGGGGTGGGAGCTGGGATGCCCCGTGGGGGTGGGAGGGGGCCGGATCCTGCTCTCCGCGGTGCATGGAGCCATGCAGCCCCGTGGGGGGGTCCAGCTCGGGCCCCCCTTCCCCGGGGGGCTCCATCTCGGGACCCCAGACCCTTCCAGAGGGCTCCACACCGGACACCCTGGCCCCTTCCCTGGGGGAGCTCCGCACCGGGACCTCCCGGGTCCCCTTTCCCGGGGGAGGGGGGTTGTTCCACACCGGGACCGCCCGGACCCGCTTGCCCGGGGCGGGAACTCCGCACTGGGACCCCCCGGACCCTTTGCCCCGGGGGGGATGCTCCGCACCGGGACCCCCCAGCTCCGCCTTCCCACGGGGCGGGGGCTCCGCACCGGGAACCCCAGGACCAGACCCCCTTCCCCCGGGGTAGGGGAGGAAGCTCCGCACCGGCACCCCCCGCCTCTTTCCCGGAGGGGGCTCCGCACCGGCACCTGCACCCTCAAACCGGGCTCCGCACCGGGGTCCCCCGGCTTCCCCTACCCTTGAGGCGGAGGCTCCGGACCAGCCCCTTTCCCCAGTGCGCACGGGCACGCCCGGTGCACGGGGACGGGACCGGGACCGGGACCGGGACCGGGACCGGGACCGGGACCCCCTTCACTCCCCCTACCCCGTCCCCGTCCCCGCTCACCCGGTTCGGCGGCGGCGGCGGCGCGCGCGGGCCGCAGGTGCGGTCTCGGCGGGGCGGGGCGGGGCGGGGCGGGGCGGGGCGGGGCGGGGCGGGGCGGAGCGGGCGCGCGCGGGCGGGGCGGGGCCACCGCTGCCACCTGCCGCCGCCCCGGGGTACAGGTGCACGAGGTGGGGGGGGGGGGGCGGTGTCGCGGCGCGGTCCTAGCGCCGACCCCCGGCCGAGCCACGCCGCGGTCCTAGCGCCGCCCGACGGACGCGCGACGGCCTCACGGCGGGGGGCGACGGCGGCCTGAGAGCGGGGGTACCGACGGGGACGGGGGTCTGTGGGGGCCGTGGGCACGGGGGGTGCCGTGAGTGGGAGCGGCCCATAGGCCTGACACCTGGGGCGCAGGGGGTGCCGGGGTCATAGGGGCCTGGCACTGGGGGTGCTGCGAGCCACAGGGGCCTATAGAAGCCACAAGGGCCACAGGGGCCTGGCACTTGGGGTGCCGGGAGCCACAGGGGCCTATAGAAGCCACAAGGGCCACAGGGGCCTGGCACTTGGGGTGCCGCGAGCCACAGGGGCCTATAGAAGCGACAAGGGCCACAGGGGCCTGGCACTGGGGGTGCCGGGAGCCACAGGGGCCTATAGAAGCCACAAGGGCCACAGGGGCCTGACACTGGGAGTGCCGCGAGCCACAGGGGCCTATAGAGGCCATAGGGGCCTGCCCCCAGGTGTGCTGGGGGTCAGTAAAGGCCTGGCAGTAGGGGTGCTGCTGGGAGGTATAGGTCCTGTACTGCCCATGGCATGGTGCCCTTCCTACCCAGCCTGCCCCTCAGTTCGTGCCACGTTTGTTGTTATTATTCTTATATAGTAATTATTCCGCAGGTGCTGCGGAGCCTCCTGAGCTTCCTGGCTCTGGGGCAGGGGTTCACCGTGGATGGGAGTTTATTTACCATCGTTTATACCAAGATGCAATCATAATTTTTGTGAGCACACCGGTTCCTATAAATAGACTGTCAACATGGGAACTTGCTAATTATTCCCATCCCTCTGTGTCATCCCTTATTAGCCACGATCTTCCCATTGACCTGCTGATTGCACCAGCTGCTGCTCTCCACCGGTGCCCTGAGCCCAAGCCTGGGGACAGGGCCATGACACCCCCGGTGTGCGATGCAGCGGCAGCCCCAAAGGATGAGCCCCCCGCTCCCAGCACCCCGTTTCCTGCCTCCTCAAGGCCCGTCCTTAACACTAGATGGTGGTATCTTCATGAAGCTTCTGCCTGAGGATCAGCAGCTGCTAGGCACCGTACAAAAACTCCCTGGAAAAGCCAGGTGAGATATTGGTGGTGTGAAAGAGCCGCCCAAAGCCGCTTCAGGGACTATGTGACAGCTACAAGCCCTTCGGCAGGGGATTCCTGCGCTTGCAAGGAAGGGCATGAGCAGTCCCCAAGCCTCCTGTGCACCCCAGGAGAGGCTGTGGTTGAGACACGTAGGAGGGTGATGGGGAAAACCCCAGCGGCTTCTCCGGGATCCCGGAGGGATGAGCCCTGGGCAGGTTTTAATCACCCAGCTGAGGATTTAGCCTTGTCTCCTGTGCTGTACAGAGGATTTGGGGGATTTGACCTGCGGCAGAGTGAGTATTAATTTGGATTATTGGGATATTAGCTTGAATATTAGCTCCCTTACAGGGGATAAGTGAGGCAGGACTCCAGGGCACCGCAGACGCACAAATACCCAGCAGCCTCCACGTTATAGCACTAACGAGTCACTAGAGAAAGGTGGGGGGAAACTGAGTCACTGAAAAGGCACCTGCCTCACGGGTGCGATGCAGAGAAGAGCCAACACTCACCCGCCATGAGGCCACCCTTGGCCTTCATAATCATCTCCTGTGCTTTTCAGTGCTAAATTTAAACCCTGGGTTTGCGCAGCGGCTGCCTGTAATTCACTGCCGCTTTGTTTCCTGCCTCGCCGTCATGCAGAAGTTTCGCTCTTAGCACACAAACTGCAGGGGAAATTCCCTACCCCCAAGTTTGCTGCTGCTGAACTTTTTTTCAGCTGCAACTCGCTGAGCCCGATGTCGCGCCGCGGCTGCCCAGCCGGGGGAAGGAGGGCCCCCCGCCAGAGTAAGTGGCTTCTGTGGAAGATGGAGCTTTTTTGGCTTCACAGGGTCCACGCCGGGCCCTGTCGCGGGGGATGGGGTGGGGATGGGCTTTTCACCGCGTCAAGCCAGCCCTGTTCCCTGGCACTGAGGGAGAACGCGGCTGAAGGCAGGTCCTGCCCCTCTGAGTTGCTCGGTGAACCCTGAGCATCCGATTTCCCCAGGATTTTTGTGTTCTGGGATTGCTTCCTTTAATTGCAATTTGTGAAAGGCTTTTCAAGTTATGCAGGAGATTAAAAATCGCCTGGTGCACCGTCCACCTAGTGTCACAAAAGTAATTTGGGGGAAATGAAGAAGCAGTTAACTACTGAAAAAACCAGCGGGGATCGTACAAAATCGATACAGGCTTGCTTGGGTATGACAGCTCCAAATCACACTCTTCTTAATAATTAATTGGCATAGCTATATATAACTCTCAGACAAAATATATCCTCTTAACCTTTAATTTGATATGTTAGCTCTGGAGTTAGCTGCTTTGGAGGGTGCAAAATGTTTATCCTTGGCTTTTAAGAAAAATTTTAAGAATTTTTCAACCAAACAGCTGAAAACATGATGCAGTCACAGTGGTGTGAGAAGCGCAGAAATACCTGCACTGGAAGTGAACCTTACCATTTTGTCTGCAGTTTTCCTTGCGCCGGGTGCGTTTCCTTCGGGCCGGTCGGGATTTCTGCCTTTTCGCCCCTACTGGGGAATCCACATCACCCCGGGTGTCAGAGGAGGCCCCATCAAACCCATCAGCCAAGCCCCTAATTACAGAGCCGGAGCTTAAATTTGCAGCGCTGAGCGGTAGCGAACCTGGAAAATATGACAGGAAGCAAAGCCGATTTGCATATTTATGCTAATCGGGATCGCACGAATCTTTCAAATTAAAATGTACTTTGCAGATGGCTTGCAGATTTGTATCGAGCTTTGGTTTTATTTATTATCTTTCAGACTGGTAATAATTGGTGCAATATGGTAAAACTGGAAAGTCTAATCCACAATACAGCTGTTAAAGCAAGGAGAAATGTGCTGAACACAATGCAGAGAGATTTTTCTTTGTAGTAACAATATTTGGTTAACGCATACTGTGTGGGCATGAGCTACATTTTAACTTGCAGGGTGTTTTGGAGAGCAGAAGGGGCAGCTCGGGGCTGAGCATCTTGAGAAAAGGGAATTGTGCCCCCATGCTTGGGCGTGGTTGCTTGTTCGGATTTGTTGTTGGGAGTTTGCTCTCATGCCACTGCACAAAAAATTAGACCCCTTGGTGCTAAGTGAATGGGAAATGCAACTTTTTCCAGGTAGATTTTTCAATAAATGGGACTTTTTGGTCGGTTGGAGCTGAGCTCGTGGCAGCTGCGGGCTGAGGGGTGGAAAAGCCCAACTTGACTGTTCAGTTAACCCCTGACTTGGACAGAATCACTTCCCTTTTCAGTTTTTTTTCTGTGTAAATTGTAAGAGAAGTGGGAGTGCTTCTTTCTTTGCAGTCCCATGGTCATGAGCACGTGGGATCTCAAGGGATCCTGCAGCACCACTGAGCCCAGTCCTCCCCATCCCACCAGCTCGGGGTAACCTCGCCGCCTTTGGGCAACACACAGCTGGTCACTTCCTCTTGCTTTTCTCCTGATCAGGCACGATGGAGATGGAAGAAATATTCCTCCAGCTCTGTGAGGAGGTCGCCAGACTGCAGGATTTGTGCACCAAGCAGGGCCAGCTCCTCCAGAAGCTGACGGCCAGGAAGGGACCCGTCCTCGGTAAGATGCGGGGCCGGGCAGAGTGCATTGAAACTGCAGATCCAGGCTGACAAATGTAATTTGAACCTTTGTCCTGATGCTGGCAAGGAGTTTGCTGGGGAAAGTGGGGCTTATGTGAAGCCGGTTGAAGACAGAAGTGTGCTCTGCAACCCGTGCTGGCTGGCGTGGCTTTTTGGCTTCGCCGTCTCCATCAAATGTGGAGTAATGTGTGCGTGTGTCTGCTTAGAGTCATGTTAAAACCGCCGCAGGTGTGCTGCTGCTTATTCACACCTCTTGCCCCTGGGGAGAGGGGGAAGGAGCGTGGGGCAGATGGTACCCTTTGCCTCGAGCAGTTTTGGGAAGCAGGGGTGGCAGTGCAGCCTCCAAAGCCTGGAAACCACCTGGGGAAATGTTCTCGCCCTCCCCAGCGAGAAATCTCCCTCCTGGTCCCCCAGCTGTGGTCCATGCACTCGTCTGTCCCCCGCAAGCAGTCACATCACTCCCGCAGGGTGTTTTCTGTGGTCAGGAGGGATTGGCTCGGGCAAACGACTGCCATGTGCTGCAAAACCAGCTGCCGGGCCGGCCATCATGCTCCCCACCCCTGCACTCGCCTCCTTTCCCTACAGCTCCGCCGTCTGTGTGTCCTTCCCGGGGCTTGTGCGCAAATAAATGTCTCCAAAGAGGACGCAAACCAAAGCCGTTACTGGAATCAGCCCAGCTTTTGGGGATGCGGTGATGTCTCAACATCTCCTAAGGTAGCTAACACTCCTCTGACTCTCAGCCCTCTCTGGCGGTCCTCACATGCCTTTTCTTCGCTGGTCCAGCCTCCTCGTATTTAGTCGAGCGATGGGGACAGGCGAGCTTTGCCAGCAAGGAGGTAGCGCCCAGTTGTTTCGCAAGCGCAAGAGGAAAGTGAGGCAATGGGAAGGGAAAACACAAACGCTGTTAAGCCCCAGGAATGACTGCTCTGGCTTGCTTTCTTTCAAAGATATCCCTGTGTCGCTGCCGATCCAGTGCACGGAGGATATGGTCACAGAGGAAGGCGAAAGGCCACCGGACAGCCACCAGAAATGCTCTGAGGCCCCAGTATCTGCCACCTCCAACCTGGAGGGCTCTGCTCATCCCCTGGTGCAGCCGCATGCTGCTGGCATGTTGCCCGGCTTCGATGGCAAGTACTCACCAAGTGCCGTGAATGGCAGCGTCTTCGGCGTTGGAACTGGAGGAGCAGCTCTTGCCCTAGCTTTTGGCAGCAACAAGGCGGAGAGGAGCGAGAGGGTGGATATAAACATGTGGCTGAAAACCTGTAGGATGCTTCCAACTGTGAAAGCCCCCAAAGAAGAAGTGAGAGCTTGCTGCAGGCCGCAGGAGTTTGCGGCACCAAACCCAGTTGTCGGGGACTCCTTCCTGACTCTTCTGGACCTCTATGAAGCCCCAGAAGCCCTTCAGAGGGAAGATGATCCCAGGGAAAGCGTTCTGCCTGCTGAGGCTAACGTCCCGGTAGAGATCCGAGGACCCATGAAGGTAAATTGTGAGGCTTGACGGGGAGTTTTGTCTGTGACTTTTGCGTGCTCTTCCTGGCGTAATGGCACGTGTCAGACTTCAGCATCCCCTCCATCAGCCCTGCTGTAGCACTTGGGAAGCTGTGGCAGAGTGGAGGTTTAGAGTTACGTCCTGAAAAGGTCTCTAGGCACCCGATTCTCCGGTTCCCAGGGGAATTAGGTAAATAAAAGCCCCTGGGATCTGGCTGCCAAGCAGCACCTGAGGCATTTTGGAGAAGTCCCTCCCGTGATCCTTTCTGAGGCAATGAGGAACCCTTGAAGCAGCCGATCCAGTCTCGGGGGGAAGAACTGTATCGACCTCCTTTGGATCTGCAAATTGAATGAGCTCTTAAATATTTCCTTTATTCTCTTTGATTTGTGTGCCCTGAAAAGGATGATTTCTAAAGACATCCTAAACTCTGTCCTCCTAGTAGGCCTTCACAATGTGTGTTACGGGTGGGACACCAACGCTGAACTTACCAGTGAGGGTTCCTGTAATGCCAAGCCCATTTCCTTTCATTTCTTCTTCCAAATGAGGCCCTTAAAAATTATTTCACGACTGCCGTGTCTACATATTCATGGGGAAAGCTATTGATTTTCATCCTGGGCTATATTTAGAAGCTAGTTTCTTTTTAAGAAGAAAGAGAAGAAAGAAAGTGGAAGCGGTGTCTGTCTGGTAAAGCCCTAATGTGCCTTATCAGCACTTAAATGATAATGGCACAAAAAGGAAATTACAAATGCACGCCAGTTTGCTTCTTACAAAAGCACTTTTCTCATGTTCTGGCTTGGATAGTGATTGTAGCTGCTGAGGGATAAGCGATGGGGGATGCTCAGGTGCCATACGGATCCTCCGGTGGATGTTGGTGAGGATGGAGCGAGGAGGGACTCCAGCCCTTAGCCCAGCCTTTCTGTGGGCACAAAAATGCGGTGTCTGCTTTTGGAGGCTGCGCGTCAGCGTGGCAGATGCCAGGATGGAGGCTGGACACAGCTGGGGGCGTGAAAAGAGGCTGCTTCTGCCGTTCCCACTGACCGCTTTTCCCCTTCGCTCCTCGCAGATGTCCTGGACGCCGGGCTGGATGCTGGAGGACGGCACGCTCGGGCAAGGCGCCGTCCTCGCCTCCGAGGATGCTCAGGCTTGTGACATTTGCCAGGAGATTTTCCCATTGGACGCCGTGGGCCAAGCAGACTATTTAAAGCACGTCTTAGCCCATATGAAGTAGGGCTTGTCTTCATGGTCGGAAATCTGCATATTTGCACCTCAACCAACGTGATGGGCCACCTGAGCTGACCTCTGGACCTTCACGAGATCCTGCCGCTGGCTTTGAGCGGGGCCAGCTCAGGTGGCAGTCCTCTTCCCTGTAATCCAGCGTGCTCCCAAACTCAGTCCCTGATGCACTGCTTGAGGGGCCAGCTGAAGGCCCTGGGTGTGTTTTGGCTTTTTGAGCTTCATGGATATCAAAGCAGCTTCTGTCCTGGGGTCTGGGCTTGTGTGGGGCTGAGCAGGGGAGCTGTAACTCAACAGGAAATGGAACTTTATCAAAATTCACCTTTAACTGAGTAGAAAAGAATTTTCCACAAATAGCCAGGGATGTTTGAAAAGTCACATTGGCGTTTTCCAAGAGCATGGAAGGTTGGGTGGGAGAATCGTGAGGTTTTCACGGTCACTAAACCTGAATTGGCCTTTTGAGAGAGGCTCAATGGCGCGATGACGGGGACTGGATCACACCTTCCGTGTGTGTCCCAGAGGGGCATAACCGAGAGCTCTTCTCACTGCTATTAAAACCTCATCAGCTCCAATTTATGGAATTGAATTGATCCCTCTCCAGGTGGGAGGAGGCTTATCAGCACCCATCGGCACGGGGTCGTCTCTCCTGGCTCAGGTCCCGCCGTGTTTGGAGAGCAGCAGAGCAGAAAGGGGCTCCTGCAGCGCGGGGAGGTGACTGACACGGGTGTTATTGTCCCCAGTTTCTATGAGGTCTCTTGGGGAAAACGTCTTTTGAACGACCGGCTCTGGGAGGCGGTGGGAGGGACGGGGGCATGCGGAGGGTGCAGCTTCTGGTCCCAGAGCTGGGTGAACCTCGCCGGGCTGTGGTTTGCCCTCAAGTAAGGTTTTAATCTCGTCCTGAACAACAGGAGCAAGTAATTGCCTGCAAGTAATTGCCTGACTCCGACAGCAGGAGGGTGCCATCCACGCAACTGGAATTAAGATTATATTAGTTCACCATCAGCACCGGTAGTTTGACCGTTACGTAGCACTCTCCGCCAGTGGCTGCCTGTGTGTTTTGCAAAGGAATTCACCTGCAGAGGTGGGGAAACTGAGGCACGCAGCATGGATTAGTTCCAAATCCTCAAATAGGCCTTTTTATTTCTTTGGAGAAACCTCATCTCAGGCCTTTGTGTTTTTCAAGTTGCTTCTGAAATGGATTTGGCATCCCATCTTTGAGGCAACTTGCATTGAAACCAACAGCCAGATTCTCCTCTGCTTCCATGGATCGGGGCTAATTGCGATCTCCGGCATCTCATCTTCAGCAGCACAGATAATAGTCATGACTCAAGTCTCTTCCCAGAAGTGGAGCCGCGTTTATGAATTTGCTGGGACTGTGGCGGAGCTGATGACAAACATCTGTGCGTCCCCAGGATCTCGTCCTTTCAGACAAGGTGGGGACCGATGTGGACGGGGCAGGCTCCAGGCTGGCAGCGCCGGGCTCCCTGCTTCGCTGGGGCTTCGTGTGGGGAGAAGCCATTTCTCCAAGGACTTTTCCGAGACAAATCCTACGGCTTCTTTCTTTAGAGCCACAGCTTTGAGTTTGGTTCCTCTGTTCACGTGGATATCGGAGCTGTTTTCTGCCCAGGGCAGAATCAGGACCTTTATTTCACTGAAAGTCGAAGGGGGTTTTATCAACGTCACGGTGCAACTTTCGCACTACCATCTCCTGCTCCAGGTTTCCTCCTGTGGTTTCCTCAAATCAGTTAGCTGGTGGGATGATTTTGGAGTGTTTTGTGCTTTTCTATTGGGCCTGGAAGAAAATATAATTTCCCAGTGTGCCGAGTTCCTGGAAACGCCAGATCTGAAAGCGAACTGGAGCAAGGAGAGACATAAATTTTGGCATAAAATTGTAACAGCCACTCAGAGTTTGCCGGAAGGAAGAAAACCAGCCTGGTTCTTTTCGCTTTGGGAGCGTGGCCGGTAAATTTAATTTAAAAATCGCAAGCACAGATGGCTTTTCTCAAGAGTCAAAGCAACCGTGGCGCAGCGCTGGTTTCCGTGAGCGGCTGCGGCACCGTATTGCCCAAAACGATGTGAAAAATCCCACCGGGTGTGTTTGGGGGTCACCCCTGCCGAAATCTGGGCCCGATGCTCCATCCCTGGTGACTCGGGACAGTCGAGCACCTGAAGTGCAACAAACTTCGCTTTGCAGCTTGGCCTTTCCCAACGCGCTTCTTTATATTTTTAGTTGTCGCGTTGTACGGTGTAATTAGTCACCCCCTTCCCAGCCAGATGGTCCACAATGACACAGGAGCTGCTTTTTTTAATCCAGCACTTTCCACTGGCGTGAAGGCGCCTCTGCTTCCTAAATAACCTTAAATACAGGGTGCTTCTCTTAGCTGCGGAGAGTGGGTGGGATGTTATTGTTTTTGCCCAGGTTCGGCTCCCGGGTGGGTGTCATTTCGGAAAAGGCAGGAGCTGGGCGAGGGCAGTTTCCCGTAAGGAGACATTGGAAAATCAAGACTGGATTAAACCTGCTTCAATTCTTGCTGCGGGGCGTATGCGTCGGGCAAGCACGGGAGCGTGTGCATCCTCCCTTGGCTCTTGTTTTCAAACCAAGGCTTGAAAAAGCTGGAACAGGCAATAACGCTCCTAGAGAGCCCCAAGCCAGCAAAATTAACAGCTGAAAACCAGATTTGGGTGGAAAATGTTCAGTTGTTGAGTTTTCTAATTAAGGACCCTGGATATGGGGAGGGAGAAGGGGCTGCCCAGGTGCTGGGGGGAGTCCTGAGACGGAGTGTCCTGAGCCCGGGTGTCCTGAGAGCGTGCACACACGCGTGCACACGTGCAAGCACACCCCGAACAGGTGTGAACACCCCAGACTCCGACAGCAGACTCTTCTGGGGCCACGTTTTCAGAGGAGCCAAAAGAAACGGGGCAGGAAGGGGAAATTTAATCCCTCCGATGGGAGAGTGATGAAAAATTTACATTTTCTGCAGCAAGAACAATATTTCTCAAAGGAAAAACTCCCTCTGACTACCATGGTTGTCCCCAATGTCTTGATCGTTCTGGGAATTGTCATCGGAAATAAGGGAAAGGGGGATCATCTCCCCCGCACCTGCAGCAGGAACCCATCTGTGCCACCAGCGAGGATGGGAAATGGCTAATGGCTCTGTTAATTAATAACTGAGCTCTATTTTCATCTCCCATTAATGGAAGAGAAATGTTTCTTGATCCCGTTGCATTCGGACATGAGCTCAAGGAGGCTAAAACTGGAAGATGGAGCAAAGAACGTACATTTTCCAGCAATTCATTGATTTTCAAGTATTGTCACTAAAAGGGTTTTAGCTGACAGCAATATCTTGGGCTGGTGGTTTTTGGGGCGGGGGGGATTTTATGTTTCATTTAAGATTTTTGCCAAAGGCCTTTCTTGGGGAAAAACAGGCAACTGGGGCTAGTGGGGAGGGCTGTGGGGGCGATGGCTGCAGCGCGGCCAGCCTGGCGGCCGGTTCCCCACGTGAAAGATTGAAGGGGGGTTTTGAGCCCAGTTTCTCTTGAAAATATTCAATGGTTTTGGGCTTGTAAAGGAAATAAAATTGTAGCGGCTGAGTCCGTCCGGAGCCCTCAGTCGCCTGGGGCACAGCAGCGTTTCAAGGGTGAAATGCCTCTTGGAGGGGGAAATACCCATTTCCCCCCCACCCTGTTTCTGCCACTTTCCCGCTGGAGCAGCGGGGTCTTTTGGGGAGCAAAGAGCTGGGTTTGCCCCGGGCTGGAGTTGGGGGTGGGGGGGGAGCAGGGCTGGCTGCATCGGGGGGTGGGTTGGGTGGGAGCGTGCTGGGGGAGGCCAGGAGGGGAGCTGGGGGGGATGCTGTAGGGGGATTAGGGGGACATGCTGGAGGGGAGCTGGGGAGTGCTGCCGGGGGGTGCTGCTGGAGATGTTCTGGAGGGGGTGCTGGAGGGGATCAAGGGGTGCTCCTGGAGGGGGGCAAGTGGGGGTGATGCTCAAGTGGGATCAGAGAGGTGATGCTGGAGAGGGATTGGGGGGTGACGCTGGAGGAGAGGGTTTTTGGGGGGAGTGCTGGAGGGGGCTGGGGGGGGCGGATGATTCTGGAGGTGGCCACTAAGATGTTGGTGGGGATTGAGGCGGGGGGATAATTCCCGAGGGGGGCCGCTAAAATGCTGGAGGTGATGGGGGGGTGGGTGATGCTGGAGGGGCCCGGGAGGATGATGCTGCAGGCAGCCGGGGGGAGGATGCTGGCGGGGGCCCGGGGGGGGGGGCTGCCGAAGCGGGGCCGCCGTTCCCCGTCCGGGCGCTGCCCCGCAGCCCCCCCGACCCCCCCGGCCCGGCCTCCTCCCTCCGCCCGCCGCCGCCTCCCGGCCCTGGGCGGGGTTTGGCCCCGGCTCCGGGAGATGGTGGAGCCGGTGTGAGCGGCACCGGGGCTGCAGCCGGCTGCGGCCCCCCCTGGCCCCAGCCCCGGGGGGGACCCCGGCCCCCCCCCCCGCGGCCCAGCCATGCCCGCCGGCAGCAACGAGCCCGATGGGATCCTCAGCTACCAGGTTGGGGGCGGCGGCACCGGCGGGGGGGCGATGCCCGGTACCCCCGATGCGGCCGGAGGATGCTCGGTGGCTGCTCACTGCGGCATTTCCGATGGCGGGGGGGGCACAGGGGGAGCAGGGGGTGGGGGTGCATGGGGGAGGCAAGGCGTCTGCACGGGGGGGTGCGGGGGGGGCTGTAAGGGGCGTGTGAAGGGCATCTGCAAGGTGGCGGGGGGGTAATGGGGGGGTAGGTGTCTGTAAAATGGGGGCCCGGGGGTGTGGGAGTGGGGGGCCAGGCCTCTGGAGGGGGGGTGCAAGGCATCAGCAAGGCATCTGCGAGGCGGAGGGGCGGGGGCGCGAAGGGGGGGCCGAGGGGTGCCCAAGGTGGGTGTGGGAGGGATGCGAGGAGGGGAGGAAGGCACTGGGGCGATGCCTGTTGGGGGGCTCCCCACCGGGCCCCCCCTCCCCGTCCCCTCCTCCGCATCTAGATGTGACCCTGTGGTGACGCTGCGGCCCTTTGGTGGGGGGACAAAGGCCACTGTCCCCACAGAGGCCCGTGCCACCCAGTCACCTCAGCCATTGTCCCCACCGGGCGCTGCGAGGATGCGCCGGGTGCTGGGGTGCAGGCAGGAGGCAGCTGGGTGGCCCCCCCTCTTTCAGCATCTCCTTGTCCTGGGGAGGGCCTGTCCGACCCCCCCGGCTGCACCTGTGGGACCCGGCTGGAGGGGCTGCTCTCGTTGGCAAATGAGAGGTGGGGAATTAATTAATCTGCCCTGAAATTAGAGCTCACGGGAAAAAGCGAAAGGAATTTACAGCTCTGCCAGCAAGGGATGACAGTCACGTCCTGGTGATGCTCGGCTGTGACCTGCGTCCCCCTCTCACAGCCCAGCTTTCGGGCTCCGGACACCCGTCCCCTCCCGTTAAGAGCACCCGGGTCCTGTCCCCGTCACCAGGGATTTGTCACCACTCGGATCCTGGCTCAGGAGCCGGAGGGGTCCCCATGGGGGGATGGTGCTGACCCCCACAAAGCTGCCGGGATGGTGGCTTCATCCAGGTGGGATGGAGAAGGAGAAGGGTGAGGACGGGGCCTCCTACTCCACTACCAGGTCAGCCCCCAATTTGGCCCGTCATCCCATTATAGCACCGGGGTCAGTGTTATTAATTACACTTCGGGCAAGATTAATTACATTAATCCTCCCTCCTGCAGCCGGTGGCAGGTCCTGCTCGCGTGTGACGGTTCGAGGGGCCAGGGTGTGAGGTTTCCCTGCTCGCACGGTGCTTTCGGCCTCCCCCAGCTCCAGGAGGACTCAGAGCTGGACCTGAACCTCTGCTTCGTGCTCTTCTTCCTCCTCAATTACACCAAAGCTTCCCCAGAGAAAGATTTTTCTTTCTCAACCAGAGGAGTTGCACTGAGGCAGGTGAACTGAGGCAGGGCATCCAAAAATCCCTCTCTCTCCTGCTGGGACAAAAAAATCGCAGCAAAATAATAACTTGGAGAAGTTTTATTGAGATGGACGCGGGGAGAGGATGCACCGAGCTCGTGGCACGAAGGGGTTCACTGCAGCCGTGTCGAAACGGGCTTTTCTCCTTTGCTCCGGCGATTTCTGATTTGGTTTTTACAAGCAGTAATTACTTTCAGCCTCCCAACAAAACCAGCTTCGAAGCAGCCACCCAGAGCTTTGTGCTTCGAAAATACTGAAGTGGAACAACCCTGTCTGCTCCAAAACTCAACAGTGAGCGATGCAAAGCTCGGCGTCCCCTTTCCCAGCCCCGTTGTGACGATTTGATGTTTTCCAGGTGCCTGGCAGTGGCGGAGGAGGACAAAGAGGGAAGGCAAAGTGTTTGCAATGCGGGTACCCATCCTGGGCTGGGATAATTTGCTTTTTGGAGGCATCTCTCCTTCCTGCTCCATCCCATCCCAAGCCTACAGGTCCACAGATCCCATAGAACTATTAAATCTTTAAATCCTCCAGCAATTTCCTCAGTGAAATAACCACTCCGAGCCCATTTGAGTGGCCTAATTGGGACCGAGAGAGTTTTGCTTGGGGCCGTTCCCTTCGGAGTCATCTCTGTGCGAGGTTTCGGGGATGCTGCCATGGCCGGGGAAGGGCAATGGGATGCTCGGAGCATCTTGCCCTGGACCCACTTTCCTCCCATTTTTGCTCCTGAAGCTTTAATACTAAATAATAAAAAAGCAACGGGGATCCGAGCTTGGATCCTGATGGGATTTTAACTGATTAGAGCTCGGTGTCACCTTCCTTTGCCGGGTTATTTTACACCACGTGTCGCCTTTCAGGGGCAGTTAACCTTTGCGCCGTGCAGCGTCGGGGAGGAAGTTCATTATAGCAAATGAATTTGTAGGCTGGAAATGAAGGATTAGCTCGGCTCAGAAAATAAAGTCGGGCTGGAGATAGCGGGAGGAAGCGAGGGGAGTAAAAAATGTCGCTTATCTGGACATTTCCGTACTGTGGCGGGACTCGGTCTGGCTAAAGGGGATTTATGGAAGCGCCAAAGGGATGGAGGCCGTGCCAAAGCCATGAAACGCCCTGATTTTATGCAGGAAATTTTGAGGAAAATCGGTTGCTGCCCTGTTGATGTCCCCAGGGGTTTGCACCTCATGTGTATTTTGGCAGCTTGTGCTTTCAAATACACCCAAATGCTCCTTTCGCCCCAGCAGGATGTGACGTTCCCACCCCATTTCTCCATTCTGGATAGTTTTTCCTCCAAACAGAGCTGGTTTCTCCCCATCCACTAAGTTTTCCAAGCGGGAAGAGTTTTGGGGTGCGTGGCTTTAAGTAACTGCCTGAGCGCGCCCCGGAGATTCCGATTCCATCAACGGTCACTTTTTGTTTACTGGAGCTGGTGGAGGCTGGGAGCCACTGGGCTGCTGTCGGGGGGTCTGCTCCCCTGATTGATCCGGAGGCTCAGTTATCCCCCCAAATCGGGCCACCGGCGTCAGGATGGCCTGGAACGGGGGTCACAACATGACACTTCTGGAGGAGTTACGGGTCTCACAGTCAGGGCTGTGTCGGGGGGGCCGGGCATCCCCCAAACAGGGGGAAAACTCCCCAAAATCCCACTGGCATTTTGTCGGAGAGCGGATGGACTCGGGGAGCGGGGGGGGATAACTGTGCCCTGCCGGGGGCAGGTTTAGCGTTGCTGGTGGGAGCGCGGGGGCAAAAGGAGAGAAGGAGACGTTCCCCGTGTCGCCCACGGGGACTTTGGGAGCTGCGACCCCCAGAGTCGCTTCATTTCTTCCTGCTCTGACACCCCCGTAACGCGCTCAAGCTTGAGATTGTATTTAAATTGTGATTTTATTTAAGTTGCAATTTTATTTAAATTGCGATTTTAGTTGAATTGCGATTTTGAATGGCGGTTTTATTTGAATTGCGGTTTTATTTAAGTTGCATTTTTAAGTCGCATTTTTATTCACATCGCAATTTTATTTTAATTGCCATTTTCTTTCATTTGCGATTTTAGTTAAATTGCGATTTTAGTTAAATTGTGATCTTACTTAAATAGTGATTTAAAGCGATTTGTTTAAGCCCTTCTGCCCCGTGCCTTTTCCGAGGTTGGGGTTTGGGTTTTTTTGGCATCCCCTGGGGCTTGCGGGGAGCCGGGCGCGTTGCTGGGACGGGACGGGGGGAGGGTGGCGGAGGCTGTCACCGGTGAGAGGACGGGGAAAGCCACAGGTGCGGGATAATCCGTCTGCCGGGTAACGCGGGCGAGTCCTGGGAGCTGGCGGGGAGGTCGCACCAAGTTGGCTTTGAAATTAGTACTCGGGGACCAGCAAAACTCCCTTCCTGGGACCATTCGTCAAATTAACTCGTCAAATTAACCGGGGAGCGGGAGGCGTGTGCGCTCCCGAGCATCGCTGCCACGCGGCCGCAGGTGACGCTGTTCTGTTGAAGCAGGAATTGGGGGATAAAAAGCAGATTTACCATTAGCGTTTGCAGCTTAAATCCTATTAAGTTATTTATGCTCAATATTTTTAATAGGTCTTCCCGGTTAGTGCATCATTATTAATACAGCGGGCAGGGCGGCGTTTGGAGTTTTACTTGAAAATTGCAGTTTCGGTTGTTCTGGGCTGTTTCGCAGTGCACGGTGCCGCTCTCGCCTCTTGAATTTCATCCAGCAGCCCTGTCGGTTCCCCCAGTTTTCTCAGTATTTCGCTCTTCTTCAAACTTCAGTTTCAAAAATCCAGCAGCTGGGTGTGAATCTCTGGTGGTTTTTTTTTTTCTTTGAACAGTTTTTGGTCATTGAGGATGGCAACCGATTTGCAAAGATGGACCTCAGCAATTCCATAGTCCCAAACCTTCCCCTTTGTGCCTTTACTAAAGGAATAATTTGAAAACTGATGGAAAGTAAGGGGTGTTTGGGCATTGTGGAGTTTTTCTTTGCATGGGTGAACAGATTTTGGTTTTCTTGGGTTAATTACTGTCCATGCAGGCAAGGAAGGAGAAAAAGAGCAGCAGTGATATATTTTCTTTAGTATTTCAGACATTAATAGCAGTTAAAAGCGCAGCCTGAAGAGGGGGAAAAGAGATACTGTTTCCTGGAGGCCCTCACGCTTGGTTGAACTGGAGTGTGAGATGTGGCTGGGTTTTTATTTCTTTGGGCGCAGTAATCCTGGTAACCCCCTTCCCAGCCCTGCTGGTGAGGGGAAAAGAGAAGCAAAAAGACTTATTTCTGTTTCTCCTCTAGTTCTTCTTTGTCTTTTGAGGCAGGCACAGATGCTCTTCCTGCGGCGCTGGCAGTGGTATTTCAGCCAAGGAGGGCATTAGCTCTCAGCCTTTGGCTTTTCCAAGGAGAAAAAATCAGGTTTTCTGTGGAAAGCCTGCAGCAAGAGAAGCCCCAGCCGGGTTGGGCTGGAGATGCTGCTTTGCCCTTGCGGGTTCTTGAGGGCCTTTGGAGGTCGGTGGTGGCCATGTCCTGTGGCCAGGTGCCATCTAGTGAGTCCTGCGGGTATCACGTTTGGAGACAAACTGGCTGCGATCAAAAGTGTAGGGTTGGGGTTTTGGTTTTTTTTCCCCCAGTTTGGAAATCCCGTTTTTTTATTTTTTAGAAAGGAACCACAAGAACAAAGCAGATGGGTTTTTTTGGCCTGAAACACTCAGCCCTCTCCCCCTGTAGTAAATACCTCCAGACTCACATTGTGTGCAACACAGGTGATGCTACGGGTGGTTTTATTTGGGTATGGGAAGAAAAGCTGCCTACAAGTCTGTGTTTTTGGGGTCGTGCCTAGAGGAGGAGGCAGGCAGAGGTGTGATACTCGCGTGGACGCTGCGGGGGTGATGGCTGGGAAGGACGTAAGGGAGCCCTCCACACCCAACTTCTACCTTCTTGTCATTGCTGAGCAGAGACACGACGAGGAGGCGGTGATTGACCAGGGAAGAACAAGCAACGTCGTCAACATTCACTATGAGAAGGAGGAGCTGGAAGGTGAGTCTCCGCTGAGACCCCCGCAGAGGGGCCACCAGCACAAAGTCCCTGCAGCGTCCCTTGCTCGGCGCCCACATCAGGTGCGGCAAGGTGTGGCGTACTTCTAAACGAATAAGCGCAGTTATTTTCACATTTTTTTTAATATTATGGCTTTTAAACAGAGGGAAAAAGCCCCTGTGGAGGCCACGGTGTGTCTTAGCCGTGAAGCTGGATAATTCAGGGCTTGTTTTCTCAGAGAGGCTGCCCTTGGCTTGGGGGGGTCAGGAGAATGATGGCTGCAGACGCAGGGCTGTGATTTTCATTTTTTGTTCTGGATTTTGTTATCATGGGACTGATTGGATCTTCTCTTGTCGCCTTGTGCCACACAAAGATTTTAAAAACAATTACCTTCTGTTGCTGCTTAATGAGCAAGTCTGAGTGTTGTCCAGCCGAAGCTGGAATCTGAGAAGAGGTTCGATACTGTCGGGGCGCTTTTAGATGACCCGAAGCCATCACTTGTTGCTCCGTTGTTGCGCAGTTTGAGTAAAATAGGCTTGGAAAAAAGGACAGGTCTGTGGCATTCCAGGATCCAGTGAAAATAAAATGAAGAGAAGTTGGTGTTTCCTCCTGGGGTGGCTGCACTGATTTAATCGTGGCCCCTGCGTCAACCATCTCTGCCATACTCAGAGTGATGCAAATGCCGCTTTTTCGCAGGCCACCGGACCCTGTACGTGGGCGTGCGGATGCCTCTGGTGAGGCAAAGCCACCGGCATCACCGACCCCACAGCCAGAAGCATCGGAAACGGGAACGGGAGAAGGACTCCGCCCCGACGGAGCAGGGCTTCCACTGTGAGTCCCGCCGCATTCACGAGACTCCCTGGGGCTACGTGGCTGCTGGGGTCTTCTGCGAGCAGGTCCTTGTGGCTAGTTTGTGTAGCCCGCTGTTCTGCAGAGGGAAAGTGGCATTATTTAGCAAGACCCCATACTCTTCTCGTTTATTTATTCTTTTTAAAGCAGTTAAGTGCATAATGGATTTAGGCTCATCTTCCTTAGAGGGATCCTGGCTTTAAAAATGGAAATGCGGGGAAGGAAAGCTGCCCATCCTTACGCAGAGGTGGAATTGATGCTTCTCCTTCTCCGTGGCTCTGTGCAAGCCTGGACAGACCCCAGGCAGAGGGGTCAGCTCAATATTTACGGCTGAAATGGTGCCAGTCCGATGGCCAGTCTGCGTGTGAGCGTGATGGGCTGAATTCAGGCGCGGTAACGGGCTGGGGCTTTGCCTTCTGCCCCCAGACACCCCGTCCCAGCGGGTGCAGTTCATCCTCGGGACCGAGGAGGACGAGCAGCACGTTCCCCACGACTTGTTCACCGAGCTGGATGAGATCTGCCTGAAAGAGGGCGAAGATGCCGAGTGGAAGGAAACGGCAAGGTAAATCCCTGCAGTTGGCTGCGGCGGGAGAGGAGTCCCCGTGCTGGCAGCACCTGCGGGCTCTGCTTTCTGCTCTCGGGGATGCGAAGCTGTTGCAGCTGCAGGTGCTGATGCGAGGAGCCTTCTCCTCTTGCTACCCCATAGCTCTGTCAGAGGGGTGCAGAGCTGAGGCTGTTTTCTTGCAATGGGGCTGATTGTGCCTGATGTCCACAGGTGGCTGAAGTTTGAGGAGGATGTGGAAGATGGCGGCGAGCGCTGGAGCAAGCCCTACGTGGCCACGCTGTCCTTGCACAGCCTCTTCGAGCTGAGGAGCTGCATCATCAACGGGACGGTGCTGCTGGACATTTGTGCCAACAGCATCGAAGAGATTGCAGGTACTGTGGGTGCCGTGTCCCTCTGGGAACGGCCGAGCTCCATTTGCTGCTGTGCCTTCACTCCCGAAACAAACCCTGCCCCTGGGTCCTTTTCCAGAAGTCCCGCTGTGTTTTTAAGTTGTTTTTGGGTGCAGACTGGGCGTGCAACGGGCACAGCAGCTTTTTCTTCCAATATGAGATCCTTTTGAAGGCAATTTGTAGGGTTGGAGAAGCGATTAGAGAATATTCTCCAGCCAGAAAGGAGGGTGCATCAGGGCTTAGCAGGCTGCTTTTAGAAATAGGGATTCTGCGTAAGAGCAGAATCCTCTTTAAATAAACTATTTATTACAAGCCATTTCCTTGCATTCTTTTTTTTCTCTTGCCTTAACATCCAGGATTTAAGAATTTCAAAGGCAGAGTTTGTCTGTAAGATGACCAAGCGGTGTATTTCTGTGGGGAAGATACTTGAAGTTAATTGAAAAAGCAGCTTTGGAGAAATTGTCTTTGACTGGCAGGTCTCCATTCAGCCCTTTCAAGAGCTGGAGAAGTCGGAGCCGTTCTTAGCACGTTTCTCCCCGGGCTCAGCAAATTCTATGAAGGAAACTCTGGGAAAGTCTGTGCTTATAATTTGGTTAAATGTAGAGAGTCAGACAGAAAGGCCAGATCGGGCAAGAAAATTGCATTATTTAGAATGGGAAATAATTATCGTAGCGAAGTGATGAATAAGCAGTTCAGTGATGTCTTTGAGCAAAAGGAAATTCTTGCTTTCGCTGCAAAGGCTGAACTGTATTAAAACGTCTTGCTGAGCAAGGCTGAGCCCGCCTCAGGGTATCCTGCATGGCGCAGCTTTCCCCGGGGGCTTCGGGCTTCGGGGTTTGGGGAGTTTCTGCTCTGACGGCTCCGTTTCCCTTCACCATCCTCAGATATGATCCTGGGCCAGCAAGAACAGTCCACGGAGTTTGACGAGCGCATACGGGCCAAAGTTCGAGAAGTGCTTTTGAAGAAGCATCACCATCAGAACGAGAAGAAAAGAAACAACCTTCTCCCCATTGTCCGCTCGTTTGCTGATGTGAGCAAGAAGCAGTTGGACCTGCACCCCCTCGACAAGTCAGGTGAGGGCTCCTGCAGGGCTTGGGCACCAGGTGCAGGTTTCTGCGGGGCTCTGGCCCCATGAGACTTGTTCTGGCAAAGAAGTGTCCCAGTTGCTCCTTGCCCATCTTTTCTGAGCATCTTCCTTTTTCCTACCAGCCCAAACACTCACTCCTCATCCTTCTCCCACCACTATAGAAGCTAAAAATGGGGTTAACCAGGACACCAATGCGATGGATCTCAGCAAGGTGAGACACTCGTAGCTTTCTTATGCCTTTGGGGCCAGATTTGCTCTTGCAAACTTGGCTGCAGGGTGCTGCAGAGTGCTGTGGGCTTTGCTTTTGGGGTAATCGCCTGAAAGTCCCTTCTCGTGCCCAGGCGGAGCTGCACTTCATGAAGAAAATTCCCATCGGGGCTGAAGCGTCCAACGTGCTCGTAGGAGAGCTGGATTTCCTTCGCCAGCCCATCGTGGCATTTGTCCGCCTGACCCCGGCTGTCCTCCTCTCGGGCATGACGGAAGTTCCCATCCCAACAAGGTCTGAATAAGAAGCACAAAGGTTTTATTTAAAAAAAACCACAACAAAACATCAAATTGCATCAGTTGGGCGTCCCAAGGGAACAAGGCCAGTGGGAGCAAGCACCTTTCTCCCACCCACATCTCCTTGCCTTCATTTCTCCCTTCCCCTCTGCAGCGTTTAAACCCATTGGCCAATTTTAATGAACGTTGGCCCAAAAATTAAATTTGCGATTGTTTTTGATGATTTCAAATTCATCACTGGAGTTGGTGAGATGATGTGTCCCTTCTCGAGCCATGCTCTGGGCTGGGAGCTCCTGGGGATTTCCTTGGGTGCCCTTTGAGCAAGGGCACGTTCTTCTCTCTCATTTTGTTTTTCTTGCCTAGGTTCCTGTTTGTTTTCCTTGGACCAGGAGGAAAAGCCCATCAATACCATGAGATCGGCAGGTCCATGGCTACCATCATGACAGATGAGGTGTGCTAAGAAGGATCTCAGGGTCATTTTTTGGCTTTCTTCACCTCTCGCTGTCTCTGTAGTAGTGAGGAAGAGGATTTGCTGTCCCAGCTGCCTGCAGGAGGCTAAAATCCCACCTGGGGCACTCGTCCTTCTCCCCAGGGTCCCCAGCACCCTGTCCCCACTGGTGGCATTGCCAGGGCCAGTGAAACTTCTCCGCTTTAAGCAAAAGGCTGTGGTGTGCCATGCGGGACGGCAGCCTCATGGAGATGATTACAAATACCATGATGTACAGATTTTGCCTTTTGGGATAATTATCTTGCGTTTAGCCAAGAGCTGATTGCGCGGGTTAGGACGTCTGAGATGGGTTGTCCTCTCACCAGGTTGTCTCCTATTGGCAGGTTTTCCATGATGTTGCCTATAAAGCCAAGGACCGGGCTGACCTTGTGGCCGGCATTGATGAGTTTCTGGATCAGGTCACAGTCTTGCCACCAGGAGAGTGGGATCCATCGATCCGAATTGAGCCTCCGAAAAATGTCCCTTCGCAGGTGGGTGCTGTGGTGGAGGGGGACGGGCAGGATGGCAGCCACGGCTGGGGATGCTGGCCAGGGGCCCAAATTCACAAGTCACATACCGAGACCAGAAGCAAAACAAGCCAGCGATTACAAATCCATATCTTTATTTTATTTCCATTCTAACAGGAGAAAAGGAAGATGCCAGGAGCTCTCTATGACAGTGCGTCTCACAGCAAGCCGGAGAAACACAGTGGTCCTGAACTGGAGCGGACAGGAAGGTATGAACTTTAATAGTTTGGGCTTATTTTTTTCTGTTTGCCTCTAAAATTTGAGCGTGCGCCTCCTTTCTAGAAGGTTTTCGGGGTTAGTTGGTAGAGTGAAGGGGCTCCACATTACCAGCTCGGTCCCCTGGGCTGGGCGGGTGGGAGATCTGGGCAGCTGGGCTCAGCCGCAGCATCATCGCACACAGGTTTTCTTGATTTGGGGTGGAAGCAGATTTGTGAATCCCTCCGGGTAGAGCTCTGCTGCTTCTCAAAGCGAGGGACTGTTGCAGTAAGAGGGGATGGGCTCTCAGGTTCCAGCTTTTTTCTTTTTGTTGAAGGGGTTTTTTGTATGCCTCAGTTTCTACTGGGTGTACCATGGGAGGAGGAGACCACTTCTTTTTAGCAATGAAGGTTACTCTCTGCTTGTGGTTGTCCTTCTGCAGCAAAGAAAACTTAATGTGGTCTTCCGAGAGAATGGTTTATTTTTTTTCCTTCCTCCAGGCTCTTTGGAGGTTTGATCCTGGATGTGAAGCGAAAGGCCCCGTGGTTCTGGAGTGACTTTCGGGATGGTCTGAGCCTGAAGTGTCTGGCGTCCTTCCTCTTCCTCTACTGTGCCTGCATGTCCCCTGTCATCACCTTCGGGGGACTGCTGGGGGAGGCGACCGACGGCCACATAGTGAGCACCTCTCTGCTGGGTGGCGCAGGGGAGGATAAAACTCATGCAAAAGTCCTGCTGCAGTGAATTTGCTTTGGGGTTTTTTTTCCCCTAATGGTTTATTTACTGAGTGCTGCCCCTCTTCCCCGGACAGAGTGCCATGGAGTCGCTGCTGGGCGCGTCCATGACCGGCGTGGTCTATTCCCTCTTTGCTGGCCAACCTCTCACCATCCTGGGCAGCACCGGACCCGTCCTGGTGTTCGAGAAGATCCTCTACAAATTCTGCAAGTAAGGCTGGCGGCTGCGGCCAGGGCCTGCGAGAAGCAGTGATGGAGAAAAGATGTTTTTCTTACGTTTTTCTTAGCGGTAGTTGTTAGAGTTGTCTCCTGTGTCACAAGCATTGCACACTGCTGCTTTAGTATGTGACGGTGCAAGAGCCCTCGGCTCCTGAAGGGTGGATGGGGTCGTTTGGGGCTTTTAGGGTTAAAGCCAAGCAGCGGGAGGAGGAGAAACCACAAGGATGTGGATGCCCAAGATGGGCTGCACAAGGAAGATGAGACAAAGCATTCTGGTTTGGGAATGAGGGAAGATTTGCTTTCCTCCGAGTATAAAACCGGGCACTTTTCAGCATGATTTTTGCTGGAAGTGGAAATATATTTTGCCCACATATACAAATAGTTTTCTGGTCAAATATTTTGAGTTTTGATGATTTTTATTGAAAAAGTAGGAGCTTTTCATGTGAAAGGGATATTTTCCATGTCCGTCTTTTTTGTTGTGACGACTTTGGTGTGAGATTAATCACCCTAATTGCAATTACGTTTATTATTAAGCCCCAACTTGCTGGCAGCAGGTGGGTGGAAAACCAGCCGGTTTCGATGTTAGGGCATCGGGGTGATGCGGGAGAGCACCACCTTCCACAACGGGGACCTGACCTCAATTAGCCTCCAAGACATTAACACAAGATAATTGTTAAATAATGATAATTAAATAATTGGCCTCTCTTCCTGTGGGCCCACACCCTGCACCGCAGCCCCGAGGCTGTCTGTAGCAGTACATGGAAACCGCATTTCCCATCCGCAGCCTTGACACGCTCCTAAATTGCTCCCAATGCTCCCAACTTTCCCCGAAGGCAGGGATGGTGCAGAGCCTCTTGCGGGCCTTTCAACCCTTTGTTTTATTGTGGTTTCCCAGAGACTACACGCTCTCCTATCTCTCTCTGCGGGCGTGCATCGGGCTGTGGACCACCTTCTTGTGCATCGTGCTGGTGGCCACTGACGCCAGTTGTTTGGTTTGCTACATCACCCGCTTCACCGAAGAAGCCTTCGCCTCCCTCATCTGCATGATCTTCATCTATGAGGCTCTAGAGAAGCTGAGTCATCTGCGAGAGATCTACCCTGTGCACATGCACAGCAAGCTCGACCTTCTCACCATCTACTAGTGGGTTTTTTCCTCCTAAAATGCTGCTGCCCCTTGGCAGGAGCTCAGGGCTGCACCTCCACTGCCTTTCCCTTACCCCTCTCTTGGCTTCTCTCCTCCCAGCTGTAAGTGTGAGGCGCCCACCCATCCCAGCAACGAAACCCTGCGTTTCTGGGAGAGCAACAAGATCAACGTGTCTGGCATCACCTGGGAAAACCTCACGGTGACTGTAAGTGCCCCGAGCCACTGCTTCCTCGTGCTGCGGCCACAGGGTCCAGGGGCATTTGCGTGGTGCAAACCTCAGAGCCCTTCAGGTGATGACGGGCTTCAAACTGTGGTTGTGCTGCTCTGGAAAGTCATTACTTAGATCTAACGTGTGGTTTTAACCCGCTTGGTCCTGGGAAGGAGAGTCCACCTTGTCCAGTGCACCTTGTCCCCAGCGTCGTGGGTAACAACTGTCATCCTCTGGACAGTATTTCTGACCAGAAGGGAGGTTAAGCGGGTGCTTTGATTATTGTAGAAGTTGGAGGACTTAAGTTTATGCTTGAAGGTAGTAATTAGCTTCCTTAATTGGTTCCTAATAACTCCAGGCCTCGCTTTCTTACTCAGCACTGTCTGAAGGTGCCTGCATAAATTTGCATGTCTGAGCAGCCTCTTGGGCTGCTGTTGCTGGAAGCAGAGCCCAGGCATAGGACGGGGGGCTCTTGTGGACATCTTCCTCCCCCTGTGACCATGTCCTGTGAGCCCTCCACCGGGAAGGGACAATTTGTCTCTTCTCCTTTCCTGTCATGGTTGTCCTAGCCCTCCTTCCCCGCTCCCTCTTTCTCTATCCCCAAGAGTTTCCAGTGTTTCCTTCCCCTCTGGTGTCTTCTTCATCCATGGTGACCTGCCGTTCAAACGGAGGATGTGCCATGGGTCTGGTGTCCCATCCTATCTCTTCTCTCCGCTCTCCTCTGTGTAATTCGATAATGTCCTGGTTTGATGTGTCACTTGTTCAGCTGCTGCCGCTCATTAAATATAAATCTCCATTGTCAGCAGCAGTTACAAGGTCATGGATCTTGGACCAAGATCCTCAAAATCCCCCAGTTACCCCAGGTTTCCTTGCTGCATGTGCACTGCCTTTGTGTGCTGACGCTCTGTTTCCCCAGGAATGTCGGTATTTGCATGGAGAGTTTCAAGGACCTGCCTGTGGACACAATGGTCCCTACACGCCTAACGTCCTCTTCTGGTGCTGCATCCTCTTCTTCTCCACCTTTGTCCTGTCGAGCTTATTGAAGAAGTTTAAAACCAGCCGTTACTTCCCAACCAGAGTAGGTAGAAGGTGGTGGCCAGCAGCAGTCTCCACACTCACTTCTCAAAATGGCTTTCCTGGAGCACTAAGGAGTGTTTGCCACCACTTGGTCAAGCTGGGAAATGTTGACCTTGAAGGCCAAGCTTGGATGTCTCTCACTTATTTCTATGAGTGCAAAATGATCGTAGCATTTCCCACTTGCCTCGCCACCTGCCCCAGAGCGATTTTTCGCTCAGGCAGTGGGAAATCAGGTCTTCCAAAGTTGGGTTGGGGTTTTTTTGTTTTGTTTTGTTTTGTTTTGTTTTTTCCACCTTCTGTGCCTTATGTGCTCAAGGGGACAGTTGATTCAAATGAGGAGCTGCCGTAGAAAAAGACACAAAAGACACAGTTTCTTCCTTTTGAGGAGCGAATGATGCCTCAGTGCCTTATTCCCATATTAGCTGTGAGTGTGACTGTAGTGGCAGACATCCGTTTCCTTATTTTTTTAATATTTACTTTTTTTAAGGTTTGAATTAAAACAACACCTTTTCCACCTAATTAAACTTTTTTTATTGTCTGACGCTAGATCTCACAGGGACAAACACAGCAACAGTATCTAACCAAGGGATTTGGCTGCATGTCCTCAGAGTGGTGGGATTTTGTTAACCGGCTTTAATGTTGTTGATGTCCTTAACTTTTCCATCTCCCGTTACGGGCCTGTTTGTGATGCCCCTTTCAGCTCTGGTTTCTTGCCCCAGGTACGGTCCACAGTAAGTGACTTTGCTGTTTTCCTCACCATCGTCGTCATGGTGCTCATTGACTTCATGATTGGGATCCCATCACCAAAGCTCCACGTCCCCCATATGTTCAAGGTAATGGGGGGTTTGGGCATGGAGCTGGTTCCAGCCCTTGGGGATGCCACAAGGTGATGCTGGGGCAGGACAGGGCTGAGCCTGGAGGAGATGCTGGTGGCGGTACCATCTCCTCTTCCACCTCCAAGTGCATCGTTTCCTTCTGGAAATGAGAAGACAGCCCCAAAACTAGATCCCTACAGGAGAAGTGTCTCCTGTTGGAGACAGCACCGCTGGACCCTATGGGAGAGGGTGACATGAAGCCAGGGCTGGGAGATGCTCTGGCCCAGGGGTGGAGAGGAGAACCAAAGCCAGTGCAGTGGCTGGCAGTTGATCCTGATGTTTTGTGCTTTGTCGCAGCCTACCAGAGATGACCGCGGGTGGTTCATCAACCCCATAGGACCCAACCCTTGGTGGACAGTGTTGGCTGCGCTCATCCCAGCTCTGCTTTGCACCATCTTGATATTCATGGACCAGCAGATCACTGCCGTTATTGTGAACAGGAACGAGCACAAGCTGAAGGTAAGGGTCTGTGAGAGACGACCCTGTCCCCAGCCCACTCTGGGCTGCAGGCGCGGGGAGAAGCTCCTGTTCCAAATGCTTCCTGAAGGAGTTGGTCTGGGACAACGTCAGGCGGTGTGGCAGGATGCTCTCCTGGATTAATGATGACACAGGGAGCAAATGACAAAGGAGTTCAGATGAGCAATCTTTCAGAGGAGCAAATTAATCTTAGAGCAATATAGAAGTGTGTTTCTGTCTTAAAATGTCAGCAGCAGCTGGGGGAATGAATCGTTTTGACGTGCTGCCAGGGATAACTTGGAGTCACGTCTTTCTTGCAAGTGGTAGAAATTTCTTTATGAATGAAAAAACAGTCAGGTTTTTTTTGAGAAGTAGATACCGCACAAAACCCCCAATACACTTTGTCTGAGCTCCTGCCAGATTTTCATGCAAGGCGCTTGCGCAAAGGCTGCATACATCCTTGTTTGGTTCTGATTCTTATTTTACATTTTCAAGAAGGTGGCTTGCGCTCGAGTAGGGTTTGAGTCTGACTTGCGACATTGTCCTTGCTCTTGTGCTGCGGGATGCTCTGTTCCTTGTTTTGCTCCCCACAGAAGGGATGCGGGTACCACCTGGACCTTTTCATGGTGGCCGTGATGCTCGGGGTGTGCTCCGTGATGGGGCTGCCCTGGTTTGTGGCTGCGACCGTCCTGTCCATCACCCACGTGAACAGCCTCAAAGTAGAATCTGGCTGCTCAGCTCCAGGAGAACAACCCAAGTTCCTGGGGATACGAGAGCAGAGAGTCACCGGCTTGATGATCTTTGTGCTCATGGGCTGCTCCGTCTTCCTCACTTCGGTGTTAAAGGTAAGAGGAAAATGCAAAACACCCAGCAGGGAGGTTATACAAAAATAGTCCCTTCTCTCCAGGCCTGAGTGGTTCGGGAGCGGAGGAGGAGGAGGAGATCCCAAACCTTGAGGCTTGACCCATGGTGGGAACCAGCCTTGGTTACGCTTTCCAGCCCTTCAGAGCCCAGTTTGGGGTGCTCGAGGCAAGCAGGCGAGAAGACTGCTTTAGTTTTCAGGTGTCTTTCGGGCCCACCCGTGTTTATGGGTTACAATTAAGCAGATTCAGACCAGCACATCTGCTCTCTTTCAAGCAGGCAGCGCGTTAGCGGTTGCAATTTCCTCCCCCAAAATACCTCAGGACAGCCGTTCCCGGTAGCTAAACACACTGAAATCATCCCCATGGGCTTCCCTGTGTGTTCCTCCCACAAACTAATCTCATCTCTAGGCTAAAAGATTTTGCGTGTTGCCACAAGAATATGTAGAATTGGTTTCCTGCCGTCACAGAATGCGGCATATGGTAGCATGGGTGAAATCACCTGTTTTCCTCCAGCCTTTCTGGAAAATAGGATTATTCTAATGAAACGTAACTCAGAAGCTCAGCCTAAAGCACAGCACACACTCATTCGCACGCACAAAATCTCCAATGGTTAAAATCTGACACATCTTTAACCCTGTGGAAACTGGAGAGTTTTATGCAATTTTAGGCAGTGCCTGTAGAAGAGAGTGTTGATACTGAAACTGTGGTTTTTTAAAAAAATAAATTATTGCATTCTTTTTTTCCCCAGTTTATACCAATGCCTGTGCTTTATGGCGTCTTTCTCTACATGGGTGTGTCGTCACTCAAAGGAATTCAGGTACGGACTCTTTTACAGCGTGCAGCGTGTTGGCTCCCTGCTATTTCATCTCCAGAGAAGCAGGAAAAAAGCAGTGGTATAGGAAAAAACCTCTCCCGAAAGCAAGCAGTGACGGTATTTTGTGTAGAGAAAAGCTTGGTGGAGGCCCGGGAGGTGCACGGGGCTGGGAGGACCAGGCACGTTCAGCGCGCTCTGTTGCGTGGTTTAGGGCAGGTCGATGTTTGATTACGTGAAAGTGGGGGAATTCAGGGCAATTTCTACCACCGGTGGAAATCCTGGCTGGGGGATTCAGCGTGCCAAGAAATAACGTGGAATAGTTACAATTCGGTGGGCAGCTCTCATGGGCAAGCTGGTTTATGGAGGGAGCGACGGGCAAATGGGTGCTGCTCCCAGGAGGAACGTAGTGGGATCCAGGATTTCTCATTGCCAGCGAGATCCCGAAAGCTCCCTCCACGTCTCAGCAGGGCCAGAAACTTTCCACAGGCCCAAGGTGCCAACTTTTCCCCTTTTATTTTGCAGTTCTTCGATCGCTTGAAGCTGTTTTGGATGCCGGCGAAACACCAGCCGGATTTCATCTACCTGCGGCACGTTCCCTTGCGGAAGGTGCATTTCTTCACCATGATCCAGCTGATCTGCCTCGTCCTGCTCTGGGCCATCAAGGTGTCCCGTGCTGCCATCGTCTTTCCCATGATGGTAAGAGCCGGTGCCGCTCGGCAGCGGGAGGTTTGGAGCATTGGAATGAGACGTAGCATCATCTCTGGCCTCACCGCATCTTCCCTCTTATTTGTGAAGGTTTTGGCTCTTGTTTTTGTCCGCAAAGTGATGGATTTCTGCTTCTCGAAGAGAGAGCTCAGCTTTCTGGATGACCTTATGCCAGAAAGCAAGAAGAAGAAGTTGGATGATGCCAAAAACGAAGCCAAAGAAGAGGAGGTAACGCTTGCTGCGTGCTCGGGGCTGGGCGTCTCCCTCGGGCTCTGAGATCGCCTGTTTCTATCTCTGCTTGTCTTAAAAAGGTCAGAACTCACTAGAAATAGATCCTGGTAGCCTGGATCCCACATCGTAACCTTTTTTTCCTAAATTAGCAGTGGGCTTAACACTTGAATAGAGGTATAATTTTTGAAATGAGTCATTTATAATAAATATTATTGTTTAAAAATTTGCTCATAATGGTGTTTTTAACCCCTCAAAATGTTTGAAGGGAAAGGCCTTTGCCATGCCGCACTAACAGAAGGTCAGAAGGAGAGCACGGCGTGCAGCGTTTTGCTGGGTGTTTAGTTTATCTCCTCTTTGATCAAAGGCACAGAACTTGATTTGTCCCTTTTTCTGTCAGGAATCCCAGAAGATGATGGAAGCTGCTGCTGCAAATTCAATTCGGCTGCAGCTGGGGAAGACCAGCAACTTGGATATCCCAAAGCAAAGCAGTGACAGGTAAAGCCCCACCAAGCACCAAGACCCCCGGCAAGACTAATTTTAAGGTTTTTGGCACAATTTTCTCCACTTACATCTTCACTGAGCATCCCATTGGAATGCAGTCAGCCTGGTGGGAAACGCAAGCGTAGGGGCAGGGCTGCAGGAGGCGACGGCAGGGCTCTGCCGCCAAGCAGCGTGGCTGCACAACTCACCTTCGACCCCCAAAAACTTGCATCATCAGTGACTTTATGGTACCTGGAGAGTCTCATACTTAAAAATGAGGAGCTGCAGGTACGATCTGTACCAGCGGTGGCTTAGGGAGCCCCACTCCGGGGCTAAGCACCAGCAAGAGCCTTTGCACGGGGCTGCAGCTCTGCAGCTCTCAGGCTCGTCCCCCAAAACTCCTCATCCGGCAACACCTGCCGAGCTTCGGTTCTCCAGACCCCCCCGTTCCTCCTGCTGATGCTGATGGACTTGGCGGCATCAGCTCCCACCATCGGGGATTGCTATCGGAAATATTTATTGCAGGACTGATCCTTCTGAGATCAATATCTCGGACGAAATGTCGAAAACAACGGTATGGAAGGCTCTCACTATGAACACGGAAACGCTCTGAATCCGTGGAGGAAGGAGGTAAAGGATTGCGCGTGAACGCGGCCCTGCTCCTCTGCCGGTGCTGGCACGTGCCTACGGGTCTTTTTGCCAGCCACGCCGAGCAGTCGGCCCATCCCTGGGAACAGGCGGCGTTACGGTGTGAGGAACCCACAACAATTTCTTGTCATTTGGACAATTATTCTCTCACCCGATGGCCCCTCCCCACCTGGGACGGGGAACTGGGGAAAAACAAGGAAATCTGAGGGACGAAATATAAACAGATTTAATAGAATAATACTAAATAATTGACATTAATAACACTAAAGAACCAGTATTGATCCCAATACCTATATAAAATACACAAGGACTATCCCCAGCCCGTTCTATCGTAGGAAGCCGGGCACTCCGGGCAGGGGACAGCCAATGTGGGACCCTGTGAGCGCTGCGGCTTTGGGAGGAAGGGAAGGGCTCGGGGCTCCGGCACCGGGGCGAGGAGCACTCGGGACGGCAGCCAGCAAGGGGGAGAGAGAGAGAGGGGAGAGAACTCCTCAGCAAACTTCCTAATTTCTATGGAATGTGCCGTTCATGGTATAAAATAACCCTGTTGGCAGCTTGGGGCAAGTGCCCGGGTCTCGCTCCTCCTTGTCCCTGCACCTGGCAAGCTCGAAAAAGGCCAAGACCATGAAACCCGCACCCCAGAGCTGGTGATAAAGTAAATATTTCCACCAAATCAGACACTAGAATCTTCTAGAAGTGCAGTTTTCCCAAGCAGTAGAAGGGAAGTCAGCCCTGTGTTGCTCAAACCAGGACGGACGGCGAGGACCGCGGCACACGAACCAGTGTGGTCCCACCATCGGGGCAGCAGCCGGCTGGTCCCCCGCTGACGATGCTCTCCCTCTTCCCCCCTCCCAGTTTTCATGTTTAGGAATCTTGACCTTGAAGGAGAGGAGAGAGAACGTGACTCAGGGATGTGCCAAATGCAGACACGGGGAGAAACCGCTCTTTTTCAGTTGGAGGATTCCCATTTAAGCCATGCCGATGTTTTCAGCTGTCCTTGGTGTGCTTCAGGCGTTCCGTATCTCTCCACCAGCAAACTGAGGTGCACATCACAGTCCGTGGGAGTTCGCTGTTGTTCCGCCTCCGTGTGTACGTGCGTGTGTTGTTGCGGTTTTGTAGTGGTAGAGGGACTGCTACCGCTTTATCATTTAGTGCTATTTTTTTAATATCTAAGTCCTCCTCTTCTTTCTCTCTTTTTTTGTTCCAAATATAAACTTTGAATGTACAAAATCATTTGCTGGTATATTTGACGCATTCTCCACTTTCTTCTTCATCAGGACCAGGTTTTCGCTCTGGTTTGGGGTCCTGCCTTCAGTTCACTCTTGTGTCTCTTACCGGTAGGAGAGGGATTGCCCTCGGTGGTGGAGCAGCCTGGAGCGTCCCAGCGGTTGGGCGAAGGGAAAGGAAAAGCATTTGCTTGCTCCCTACGCTCCGGTTTTATATTGGTTTTTTGGGGGTTTTATTTTGGTTTGTTTTTTTTTTTTTTTCTTGCTTTGGCTCCACCATCAGCCTGGAAGCTGGAAAATGCAGAAATGCCACCGTCTTGTCCCCTGGCTGTACATGGCTATAAGGGAGCACTTAAAATCAAACACTTTGGTACGCCTTATGGTTGCAGGAGCGGCCAGGTGGGACCTGGGGCTCTGCGCCTCTGCTGCTCCTCCACGTCCCTTCCCTTTCCCTCCCTGGCTCCCTCTGGTTTTTAATTCATCTCGGTTCCCTGCAAAGCTTGGGGTGGCCAGGGATGGGTGGGATGAGCCGGGAGGAGAGTGGGAAGGTGCCTTTCCCTCCTCCCTTTCCCTGCCCCTTTGCAGGAAGGAGCTGTTGGGCAGAGATCGTTCTCCTGCTCCCGTCATGTTTCTGGGGGGTCGTTGGGCTGCAGTGTCACCCCGGCAACGTGGCCGTGGAGCCCCGGAGGAGAGCACAACCCAGGAGAAAAGGTCCTCTGCCAGCACCTGCTCCTGGCGTCTGCCACCGGTGGGATGGGTACACGAACCCTCCTGCCGTCATCATGTCCCATCCCCTGCGGGAGCCTTTTCTGCATCAAACCAACCCAAAACGACAAGGGCGAGTCAGTGCTTCTTGCCAACTGGTAGGGGGAAGAAAAAAACCAAACCCATAGAAATTTGCTCTGTAAGTGTGAAAACAGCCCATCACCAACAATCAGATGGATTTACGGGATGGGGTTTCGCCAGCTGCTGGTGCCAGCGCGGCACGGTGGCGGTCGGAGGGGGCAGGAACAGGTTTTGCTCATAAGAAGGAGGGGAGGCAAAAGCAACCGGCTTGGAGGAAGGGAAAGGGGCAAAGCCGGGGTTTTCTTGCTGCTGTTCCACCATGTGCGTCCCCTCCGGCTCTCCCTTCCCGCAGAGGAACGGCCAGGTGCAGGAGAGCCCCCGCCTTTCCACCCTCTGGAAAAGAAACTTTAATTCCCGTGATGTACGTGCGCGAAGGCAGTGACCCCCCAAGGCTGCGGAGCTGGGTGCTCGCGCTGCCAGCCCCATCGCTGCCCTGCCCCTAAAATGGGATTATACAGTTCTAATGTAGGACAACTTGGTTTTGTTTTTTTTCCTTTTTCTTTTCCTCTCTGTAAGGGGAGAGACCGGGCTGAACTCGGCTCCCTCCTGGCAGGGACCAGGGCTGGAGCCTGGGCTTGTTTTTGGCACGTGCCTGGCATCCCTCCAGCCTGGAAAGAGAGGAAAGAACGAAAGAACGAACCCCACCCTGGAGGGAAAACGGGGCCGCTTGCAATGAAGAGGGGGCTGGGTCTGGCCCCGCAGGGCTCTGCGTCGCCGCTGGCCGCGGGGGAGCCTGGAGAGCCTTGGAATTGCCTCTGTAATTCCGTATTTAAAAAGCAAACCAGGCTTCCTCGGCATGCCCACTGCAGCTGTCTTCGGCGTTTGAAGCTTTGTTTTTTGCTATTTACAGGGCTAGATTTCTTTTTCTTTGTTTATTATAATTTTTTTTTAATTAAATGAAATAAATTATTTAGTGACGTGGCTCTGGGCCACCTAAAAGGCAGTTGTAGCCCTTGGGGCTGCCTGTGGTCCCAGCGCTGCGCTGCCTCCCCCCGTAACACACCAGGAACCCGTGGACGCCTCCTTATTTTGGGAGAATTTAATATTTCCCTGTGCGGAGGAGAATTATATGGGGGGTGGGGGGGAAACCCTCCGAAGCTGCTCCTGGAGTCACTTTAGGACTAAAAGGAATACCCTTGAAGTGAGGCGCAGTGCTTTACCGGGCAGCAGCACCCTCCCCGCCGACGCGGGGGGCGCGGGGCGTTTTCCTTGTCTTTGGTGCCTTAAAACAGTTCCCCAAATCTCCTGTCGGCCCCCGCAAAAGAAGTTTCCTAAAACGAAGTGCATGGAAATCCCTGAGGGGGGCGGGGAGGGAAGGATGTGAAAAGGTAATAAATAAGGTGCTGGCACTTCTTTTTTTTTAAATTATTTTATTCCCCCCCGCCCAGTGCGCTACATGTAGAAACACAGAAATTATTTTTGTTCTGGAGATGCTGAAATATATTTATTTTATTGTACGAGATGCTCTAGTTTGGAAACGCTCCGTGTTGTAAACTAAATGCGGGTGGGGGGGCGGGGAGAGAAAAATCCACCAAGTGAATCTGTGTTATTTATCACTTTGAGTCTTTGTGTGGTTTTGCGTTTGGGTTTTTTTTTTTTAAAAAAAACATTTGTTTTATTCTGGGCTCGTTCTGTGGAACTCCAGTGACACAAACCCGCGGCGCCGTCCCGTGGGTCCCGTCGTGGGACGTTGCTGTTGACTGACGGGTGCCGCCCGCCAGAGCCGCCTCTTGTCTCCGATTTTTCTCGTGTTGCCCATGGAGCGTAATGGGAAAATAACGGAATAAAAATCTCGTTTGTCTCATGGTGCCGCTCCCGAGTCTTTGGAGGGGGGAGCGGGGGAGGAGCCTTTGTAGCTTTTCAGGGGGTTTTGGAGGGGACGGGGGAGTGGGCAGCGCGGGGCTGGGGCAAATCCCGTCTCCCCGCGGCTTTGGGTCAGGAACCAGCTGACTGGGGAAAGAGTCGGAAGTAACTCTTGGGATTGGGTTTAAAAAAAATAAATGTAAAATGTAATTATTTGTATTTTTTGAATTTTGTATGTTTTGAATTTTGTGTTTTTTTGAATGTTGTTTCTTTGGCGTTGCGAGCAATTGCAGTGAGCTCTGTGTGGCAGGAGGGGGGGGACAGCGGCGTCACACGCGTCCCCTCTGCCAGCGCCTGCTGGGGCGCGCGGGGAGCTCAGGAATGGGGCTGGGGGCATAGAAATGGCCCCGTCCAGAGCGAGCGGTTCCTCCTCCCTATGTTTTTGGGTTGATTTTTTTTTTTTAACCATTTGCAATAATTAGATTAATTAGGATGAAATTCATGAAATTAAAGCCAAAGATACTCTAGTTATCTTTTATATAGTTGTTGGGGTTTTTTTCAAATTTCTTTCAAAATCCCCTCTGGCACAGGTCTGTGGGGTCAGGCAGGCGCGTCCCCATCGCCCTTTCGCCTAAAACTCAAGGAACTGAGAGAAAAATGGGGCACTTGAGCCAAGCGGGGGCTCGGAGCCTGGTGCCTCAAAATCCCTGGGCATGGGGATCCCGATGGGATGCTCAGAAAAGGCTTGGAGAGGTCAGAAACCAGCTGCCGGATTTAGCGAAGGTTTTATTGCAATTTAGGGAAAGCTGCGGCATCCGCAGCAGTTACAGAGAAAACGGAGACGGAGCAATAGAGGTTTGAATAGACGCCGATCCATGTGGGAGACATTTAGGAGGCGTCAACTGGGAAACTCCAACGGATAAATCCTTCCTGCGGAGCATCCGATCCCCGGAGGGGTCTGACATCCCCAGGCTGACGGTGCTGGAAAGCCGATGCCTTGATTTGCCGTTTAGTTGTACCTTAAAATTCAAAAATAATCAAACACCACACGCCTTCACGGAATAGAAGCTCTTCCTAAAATCCCTTTGCGGAGCTGTGGAACAGGGGCGGTGATTTTCTCCTTTGCGAAGGAGCAGCCGCTTTGCTTCGAGGAGACCGAAACACGGTCAAACCCCCTAGAAATGCAAACGATCCCGCCACGTTAACACTGAAACGAAGTGCAAGATGTCAGGACAAAGCCTGGTGAGAACAAAACAGCCTCATTCCATCGTGAACTATTAAATCCCCCGCCAATAGCTTAATTTTCCTTGTCTTGTTTTATCGGAAATAAACACCAGAGACTCCACCTGAGCCAGGGAAAGTGAGAAGCAGCATCAGGCACAGGGAGCCTTTGCACCGAACACCCCGATTTGCGGCTCCGTGTTAAAATCCCTCATTTATTCAGTTTTAATTCACGTTCATTTGGGATGACTTACGCCGGCGGTGGGAGCGCGGGCGGGAAGGGGATGCTGCGGGGCTCCTCCTGCAGGGACCTCTTGGTGGAGCTGCCGAAAATAAGAGAAAACCCAGAGGGGAAAACTGAAACCTCGTAATCGACGGGGAGCGGGGGCTGGCGGGGCGGCGGGAGGTGATTTCCCAGCTCAGCCCCGTCCCCCTCTCCCCGTTTCACCTGAACCGCTTGGTGTTGATGAGCCAGTGGACAAAGTCCTTGGCCTTCATCTTGTCCAGGTAGCGGGTGAAGTCGCTGGTGAAGGTGCCTTCCGAGTGTCGCTTGGTGTTGGAGGCGAAGTTTCGGGCGCTTTGCGACTCGTCTGACTGCCGCCTGCGTGGGAGAGAAGGACGGGGGGGAAAATGGGGTTTAATGCACAGTCGTGGGATCAGGATCCTGCACCGGGTCCCCAGGGCAGGGGCTGGATCCTCTGAAGTACTTCACTGTGTGGAGCATCCTCCAGGAAAGTGATAATGGTAGATATAAATAATATTCAGTTTCGGGGGGGTCCACTGAGCCTGGCCGGGGTGTTCCTGACATCAAATACGTGCAATATCCAATCCCGTATTATTTGCCTTATGGCTTGCTCAGCTGCAGTGGGTTCGTGCCCCCACCCTGGTCCCTTTTGCTGCTCCCGGGAGGGAGCACGGTGCCGCCCCGAGGTTTGGATCAACCTCCTCCAGCTCCAGGACGGAGACCTGATGTCGATATCCCCCCTTTCACAATTCACCCCAGCAGAAGGTCCCCAAGAAGGTCTCTGCCGGCACAGAGGGGGCTCAGCACCCTGCCCGAAGCATCGCCCCATCCTGGCTCTGCCCCACTGTGTCCCCGTCTCTGTTCCGACACTGAAATCCTGGGGGGGGACACGGCAATGGCCCCGTGTGGGCTGGTGGGGAGCCAGGAGGGAGCTTCTCCGGATAAATAGAAGAGAAAGAGGCACATGGCAACGGCCCCGGAGCCGGGAGAGCCGGCAGTGTCGGAAGCGGGGAGGGCTGAGCTGCTGCAACAGCCCCCGGCCGGCTCCGGCGCCCCGTACCTGGACGTGTCCTCCAAGTCCTTGGGGCCCATCTGCCACCCTGCTGGGATCAGCACGGCAAACACCAGCCCGGAGAGGTACAGCCAGCGGACGAGCTGCATCTGTCTCTCTGGAGAAGGCAGAAATTGAGATAGAAACGTCCAGGGCAGAAATCGCTGTCGACCCCCCAGCCCCTGTGGGAGCCCCGGCAGCGGGACAGACGCCGAATGGGACAACCTCCTTCCCAGGCACCGTCTTATGGGTCCCCGTGGAAATTGCATCCCCACAATTACCTACCAGCACGTCTACCGTTAGCTTAGGCACGGGCACACAGTTGCAAGAACAGGTTTGTGTAATCTAAAGATACCATTCATCGCAACAAACTTTATCGCAAAGCTCCCCTTTTCTGGGTAGGAGCAATATTTCTATCTTGAGCTTATCACCAGGGTGCTGGAGAACTTTCCCCACCGTTAGCTGCTCAGAAAAGCAGCTTTCAACAGAGTCGGTTCATTAGAGTTTCACGTTTCTTATCTTTGCTGGATGCCTCAGCAGTTCAGGGGGGATAAAATGCCAAACCCCACCCATCATTTGCTGAAAATCAGACTTTTGGTTGCCTGTCAACCAGCGCTTTCATTACGCTGGCTTAATTTCTTCAGAGATTGGTAGTAAAGAAGGGAGGAAAAGGCACTTACCTTCTGCAGAGACAACCGTTCCCCTGAAAGCAAGATCCTATTTTCCTCCTTCGCTCTGGTTGTGGCTAAACTCTTCTCCTTACCGGTGCTTTTAAGCTTGTTAGCAGGATGCTAAAAGCTGACGGGTAGGTCACCGGGACTCCTGCTTTTAGTTGGATGGGTCATTATGAATCATTACAGGATTTTTTGAGCGGGGCTGTTGCAAAAAATACAGTTGTTGCCATATTTTCCACCTTACGCCCTCAGCGAGGGGTTGGTTTGTTGGGTTTTTTTTGTGTGGTGTTGTTGCCGTTTCTCTTGTCTTTTCTATTTTTTTTCCACTTCTCGGACTGAAGGAGTGACCCATCGGTTTGCTCCTCGCAGGTGAGGTGGCCCCTTGTTGCCACAGCTCATCTTGCGTGGAGAAATGATTTCTCTGCCCACGGGGCTGCCCTTTCAAACACCTTTGGTTTGAGATAAAAAACATTAAGTAAGAGCGAAATTTTAAAAGAAGCATCTTGCAGCAGCGCTTGCTGCTGCTCCCTGCCGTGTAGGATTGGGGTGAGGGCTCGTCAGCTGCACACCCATCGCTTTTGGTCCAAGCCTGGCCTTGTCCCCCCAAAGCCAGATGTGAAATTGGGGCCATTCACCATCATTTCTTCGATTTGGGGATGACGGGAAGCACCGTGGGTGGCCGTGGATCTGGGTCAGTGTTTTTCCCCATGGGACATCCCGGCTCAGCCCAGGAGCTGGGGAAACATCTGGAACTCATCAAGCCAAGGACAATAGTTTTGCAGGGGCGTCTCCTGGGAACTGGGCTCATTTTTTCAAATCCTCGAGTCCAGTGAAGAAAAAAAAGCTTGAGAAGAGTAAAACCGAGGGTCGCCCTAAAGAACTGGACCTTGCCCTGGGTGCTGACAGCTCCAGGTGGACATGGAGCAAAGCCCTCAGGTCCCTGAAGATGCTGGGAGGTCAGATGAGCTTTTGAGGGCTGCGTTTCTGGGGCAGTTTTGAGATATTTGGGGAGCTCTTGGCTAAGGAATGTCTACGGTTCAGTGCTCGGGCAGAGAAAAGAAAGTCTTAGGAAACCGGGCCATGCTTTTCCCTCGCCCAACACCAGCCTCCCAAAGAGACAAGGGCTCCAAGTCCTGATTTCTCCGCCACTCACTGTCCTCTCCTCCTGGGGCTTTTCTTCTCGTGGTTGGGTAATTATTATTATTCTAGCAAGGAGATTTCTGCAATTATTGTCACTGTCAAAATATGGCTAGTGTTCAGGGGACATTCTTCTTGGAGAGCCTTTTAATTAGGGCCAACAATGGCCTTACGACAAAGCCTGACATCAGAGGAAGAAGGTAGGAGATTAATTAGCTCAGCCTTTGGAGGAGAGGTCCAGATCTCCTACCCATCACCTGGATAGGGTATTTACTAATTAGCTCCTGATGACACTGTTTGTGATGTCCCCCTGGCCCAGGAAGACACATGAGCTACCTGCAGTGGTGGGGGGCTCAGGAGAAGAGAAATTCAGCTCAGCCAGTGCAGTGCGTGCCAGGTTGCTTCTTGGTTTTCTTAATCGTGGCTCCCCGTGTCAGAGTGGGTTGGAGAATGTCCTACCGGACACCTCCTCCACTGTCCACCGGTGATTTTCACCAGCCCCTTGGGATACGGTGGTCTCCCCTTCCCAGGTGTCCTCTGTGATCATCCGCTTCCCACCTGGGTTGAGTTGCTGGTGGCTTTCCCACCCTGGAGGACTGAAGCATGGGGGCATGGACCTGTGTTTTAAGACGTCCGTGTAGATCTGGATTTGGTCCCATTTTATGACTTGGAGAGGTTGTTACGGACAGCAGGTGGCAGCCTTCCTCTGCCCGTCCTTCTGCCTCGCAGCCTCCTCGCTGCTCAGCAGCTCCCAGCGCACCCGCTCTGTCCTGCGAGGACCCAAGCGATGCGATGTCCCTCTCTCTTTGGGGATGGAAGACCCCGGGCTGGGGGATGCTGTCGGTGGTGACGTAGTGATGCCACAGCCCAGCTGGGGTGGTTTGGCTCAAATCCCTGCTCCGTGCACATCTTTGGAGAAGCACCTTTGAGGACACACGAGCATCCTGCACTGGTGGAGCATGGACCAAAGAAGTTGATATGGGAGAACTCCTGGACTGCACTCCATGTCCACCAACCCTCAGATAAACTCATCCGTATCCCACCCAACCTTTGCTGCACTTTCCCATTAGTTCTCCCAGAACCGGTTGTGTGGCCGACATGCCCACCTCTGCCAGTCCTGGTCTCTGCAAGCACGGGGAGAGGCAGGAGGAGCCAGGCTGCTCGAATGGGGATGGTGGGACGTGGCCTTGCTGGGCTGTCCAAAATCAGGCTGGAAACAAGATGAGTTTATGCTTAAGCCTGCTCTTAAGTTATCTCACAGACCTGCCATCAGCCAGCTCCTGCTTTGGGGCTGGCTTTCCCTGCCTGGAATGATGGGGTGAGGCTGGCATGTCTCGGTGCCTTGATTCAACAGCCTGAAGGCAACCACAAAGTCACCTTAGATACATCAAACTGCTCCAGTGCTACTTTCCTGTAGCTGCAGGTGCAGTTGAACCAAGTGATGGTTAATTTTGGAGGGATTTACTGTGAGCGAGGAGGAATAAAGGCTTTGACTTCACCTTCTTGGACCCTCTGCAAAGAGACCCTCATCTCCCACAAGGGTGCATTTTGAGTCTAACCCAGTGCAAGGGAGCCAGGGATGGAAACCCCTTCCCCTGTGCATCCCCCAAAATTGCAGTTCAGACCCCACTGCCCCGTGGATCCGCGCTCTCCACTCTTGTTTTCCCCATGGCTGAAGGTGTTCGTGGCCTCCTCCCTCCCTGCCAGAACCGGAGGCAATTTTACACCCGTGCACCGGAGCCTCCTGCCTCTTGCTGGCAGCAGCTACTGCCAAGGCATAACTGGGCAAAGACAGACCTTCTCGGGTCAGGGGTTTAACCTGAAACACCTCCTTCAGGGGGACGCTGAGTGCGCGGTTTCAGTTTCAGCATCTTTGTGGCTTTTTTTCCTGTGTTTTGCTTTACAGGTGTTCTTTAAGAGCAAAGGGAGAGCCATTAAAGAAAGACATTCTGCATTCCCAGCCAGGGATTTTGGCAGCTCTGGAGGGACGTGGATTATTTTCCTGCCTATTTTCCCCTTTGTGCATGTGTTTTTAGACATAAAACAGTACCCGCCTTTGATGCTGCAGTCGAGAGCCTGCAGCCTCCCGGCTTGTGCTCGTGGCTGACGCTTGATGCCAGGGAGGAAGAGTGGGGTGGGATGCAGAGATGGCGCTGAGCTCCGTGGCAGGCTGTGATGTGCTCCTTTGGAGCCCTCAGCCCTTATGAATTGGAGTCAATGTCGTCTAGCCTTTCCCGAAACCATGCTCAGGCTGTATCTACCCCATAGTGGATCTCCATTTTTGATGAATCTACCACTTTTCTCCCTTTGCTGTTAAGGGAGCAGAAGGAAACTGGGTGAGGTCCCTCTTGCTCCCAGCTCCCGTCGCTCTCCTGTCCCCGACCACCTTTCATGAGCACTAAATGTCCCTGAGACATGCACGGCAAGGAAAACCATCAGGTGCCACAGCCAAGGACGTGCTCACCATGTGGGAAACTTGAACGCGAGCCTGGAGAAGTGGAACAGGTTTCCTTCGTGGGTGGGTGGACAAGAAACCAGCTCATGCCCCTGGCGGGCTGGGAGATGAGTGGGCTAATTGGGAATTACAGGATAAAAGCATCAGGGTCAAGCGTGGGGCTCTCCCTTAGGCCTCTGGTGGGCATCCAGCTGTGGTGACGCTGCTGCAAGAGTGACCCTACTCCTTCTCAACAGGGCAAGCTGCTGGTCATTGGGGTTCACGTGGAGATCAGCTCAGAGGCTCTGTCCTTTCACCTGGGTTAACTGCTGCGTTTTTACCTCCTTTGGCCAAAACCCCAGCAATCAGCCTCGGCAGGTGGAGCGGGATGGGGGACACCTGGCTGAGCCCTCGCTGCCTACAAAACCTGGTGCTCGGGTCTTCTGTGGCCCTCAGCCCTCCCAGCCCGGCTTCTCTCCTGTCCCCCGTGTCCTCCCAGCACGACGCTCTGCAGTGGAAGGTGGGTGCTTCCCTTTTGCTTTCGGAGGAGAGCGGCTGCCGTGCCAGGTGCTATTAGGTGGTTTTTGAGTAAGTTGTGGGTGCGCTGAGCAGGTTTGGTCCCTCGGGGCACCCTGGCCCAGCACCAAGCAGTTGCTGGTTTGTGCTGGGGCCCTGTGGGAGCCGAACTGGGGCAGCTCTGGGCAAGCGGAGCCGTGAGCGTGTGGGGAGCTCCTGGGGCGATGCCCGCGGGGTTGGGTGGCTGCGGGGAGGTTTGGCTCAGCGCCTCGGTGGTTCTGAGCCTGCAGCCTGCCAAAATCCTGGCGTAGGGTTGGGGGGGGGTTTCTAATTACCCTTCCTTATCCGAGGCAGAGGGAGGTGGTGGTTCACAGTTTAATTCTGCTAAGCGTCCCCTTGGCTCTGAAATGTGGAGAACTTTGTCGGGTTTGTTTTTTGTTTTACCTGCCTCTTCTTCCTGCCCATAATGCTGTAAAAATCTTGGACCCTAATGAGGGAAGTTGCCGTGGTGTGTGGGCTAAAAAGTCCTCAGTGGAGCCTGGAGCAAATGTGGTGGAGGCTTTCATCTCACCCCCTTGATTTCTACAGGGCCTTAGCGGGCTTGTGTGTGATTAAATAACCCTTAACTCCTCAGCTTTGCAAAAAATCCTCTACTAGAGACCTTCTTTGGCTGTTTGCGATGGCTTTGAGTTTGGCAGCGGCCGTTGGTAACTGGATGATGAAACCTGATCATGGCATAAATCAAAACTTCTTCGCATTCAAATGCAACAATTAATCCTGGGTGTGTTGGTGTAATTAGATGACAAATTATGCCTCAAGATTCACTTGCTTGTTTATATAGAGAAGCCGTGTTTGCTCAGCCGGAGATGTTTGGCTATGGTTTTCAGTCCACCCCAGGGGATGTCGAATGATAAAGTCAGGGAGCTGCAGCTGCAGAATTCAGACCCTTTGGCCTCCGCTCCATCACCTGGAGACTGGAAATTTGTCTGCTTTCGCCAACTGTATTTTTGGCAAGCTCGAATTGTCTGAGCCCTCCTTTTTCCAAGATGTTAGTCCAAAATTTGTTCTTGCGGTGCTCAAGCCTTGTACGGGAGGGTTTGAGCCCCCCCAGGTCGGGGCGGGTGTTGCCTGCGGACCTGCAGCTCCCCTGCCCAGGTAGGGGCACCCCTTGCAGGTTTGGGTGCCTGATTTGGCTGTTCTGGTCTAGTTTGGAGATTGTGGGGCTGGTTTTCAGCGCAAGCTGAGAACCCAGCAGCTAATCTGCAGCTGGCTGTTTGCTCCCACTGCTCCCGGTGCTGCGGGACGTCTCATTCACAGCCCGGCTGGGCGCGTGCCTTGGTGTGGGTGGATGCGCTCTGCGGTGGGGAAGAGCCTTATCATCGCAGAATCGCCTGGGTTGGAGGGAGGGACTAGTCAGATCATGGAGTCTAGCCATCTCCCCAGCTCTGACAACAGCCATCCCCATCCCTACGCCATATCTCTAAGCACTGTGTCTACCCGTCTTTTAAATACCTCCGGGGACGGTGCCTCAACCGCTTCCCTGGGCAGCCTCTGCCAATGCTCACTAACCCTTTTTCTAATATCCTTCTAAACCTCCCCTGGCGCAACTTGAGGCCGTTTCCTCTTGTCCCGTCACCTTTTCCTTGGGAGAAGAGCCCGACGCCCCCCGGTTACCCCCTCCTTTCAGGGAGCTGCAGAGAGGGAGCAGGTCTCCCCTCGGCCTCCTCCTCTCAAACCACTGAAAAGCTGGGGCGGCTGCTGGCGCAAAGGTGCGTTCTTCACATGTGTTGCAGTTTCCATGAAAAAAAATAATTAGCGTTTGGGGTTGGATAATAGAGAAGGGATGAGCAGGCTGGAGCGCAGGCCCTGGCTCTTGCAGGGATGCCGCCTGCAGAGAGGGAGAACCGAGCGCTGCTGGGTCGTGGCGTTCAGCTGCGGTTTTTAGCTCAGAACCCAAAGCAAAATCCTAACACAACGTGGCAAAAATCCAGGGTAGATAAAAAAGCCTGTTGATGTCACTAGTGCTCGTAGGTGCATATTTACACGCTCTGAAGCTTTTATCCACTGATTAACTGTTCTTGTGGGATTTCTTTGTGAAACACCCATAGATGTTTTCTTATCTACTGGGAGCAAAACAAGCTGATAGCGTTTTATATCCCTTTCCCTTATGATGGTGGCTGGTGTTAATAACTGCTGCCGTAGTTCCTATGGACTCTGATCTCTAAGGTGGGGGGCACTGGCTCTTGGTGAAAAAGCAATTGGCTGTTTGGATAAATAGCTTTAAAAAATTAAGAATTTTTTAAAAGTGGAGAAAGGGCTCATTTTCTCTGGCTGATGCTGCTTTGGCAGGAAACCAGCCGCTCTGTCACCAAATAAATACAGCTTCTGACAATGAGGGGAAAAATCCCAACTGTTAAAAGTTGAAAGAATTGTTGGGGAAGGAGAATGGATTTTCCTTTATTAGTGGCTTTCTTAAAGAGGCAAATTGTGTAGGACATTTTAAGCTTGTTTTCGTCAATTCTTTTTTTCCAGGCTGCACAAGAGGGCATTATATCAACCTGCAGCTGCACCTTGCTTGTGGGCGAAAGAGCTCTTGCTCTCTTGCCAAGCAGGATTAATGTCAAGCCGGCAGAGAAGGGTCTGTATCCTGGAGGACACATGCCAGGGGATTTGTTTTATTTTGCTGGCTAGTGGTTAGTTTTTTTTTTAGGGCTTGCTACTGAGCTGAACCGGTTCCCCAATCTCGTGCCCACCCTGGAAGGGTCCTGGAGGACTCGTCCTCCCTCGCTCCTGTGCGTCCTGGTGCTGGCTGGAGGCAAAGAGCTTGGGGACCTCTTGTTTTGGAGTAAACCAGCCCAAATCCTGAGCGTGCATCTCACCTGGGTGGGAGCTCGGACAGTTCAGAGGCCTCTGCTGGGCTGTGGTTTAACAAAGCTGTGTTTAATCCCCTCCGTGCTCGCCAAATCCTCGCATCCTCCTTGCTCTCTGCGGCTGTGCCTGGGAAACCCTCCCGGCTCTGGAGCTGACCTTTCCCAACAAAGCACCTTTGTCAGGCAGACCTCAGGGCTGCCGAGTTGCTTTTTTGTTTTCCCTTCTTTATTTATTGCCCTTTTTTATTGATGTCACCACCCAGCAGCACAAGGACCCATTATACGAGCCGCTGTTGGACTTTGCTTGTTTGAGGAGGGAGATTAAGAACAAACGGGCAGCGGCGGGCTGTATCCTGGAAAGCGAAGGCCAAAAGCTTGAGCAAGAGGAAACTTGGCAGCAGAACCAGAGCCCTGATCCAGCCGGTGCTGAGCCTGTGGTCCCCATACGCCGGGGAGGGAGGGAACCTTGTTTTCTCATGGGGCAATGAGTTTGTTCTTTGGGGAAAGGTGGGTGGAAGCAAGAGCGGGGGTTTGTCCCTCAGGTGGACCTGCTCTCGTGAGGGTTTTACAGGTCCTGTGTCCGTTTTCCATGGAGCATCCCAGCAGCAGGCACCCATCACTCTCCCATGGGTGCTGCTCCAGAGCACCCATGCTTGGTGCCAGGGCAGGCTCATCCCTGTCCCCTTCTGGTTGCCCACCTTGGGGCATCTGCTTATAACTTCCAACTCTGAGCTTTAAGATACATTTTTGGGGCTGTAGGAAGGTGCTGAGGTGGGAATGGAGACAACATGCAGATCTGTTCTAGCCCTGACTGGTCTCTGGACATCTGCCCTTCTCTTCAATTGCATGGTTTTGTGGGGACAACACTCATCTTTTTCTGTATCTGGACCCCCCAACATCAGAAGAACGTGGATCTGTCGGAGCAGAGCCAGAGGTGGCCATGGAGCTGCTCTGAGGTCTGGAGCCCCTCTGCTGTGGGGACAGGCTGAGAGAGCTGGGGGGGTTCAGCCTGGAGAAGAGAAGGCTCCGGGGAGACCTTCCAGCCCCTTCCAGTCCCTCAAGGGGCTCCAGGAAAGCTGGGGAGGGACTCTGGAGCAGGGAGGGGAGCCATGGGACGAGGGGGAAGGGTTTTACACTGAAAGAGGGAGATTTAGATGAAATCTGAGATACGAGAAATTGTTTGCTGTGAGGGTGGTGAGCCCCTGGCCCAGGTTGCCCAGAGAAGCTGTGGCTGCCCCATCCCTGGAGGGGCTCAAGGCCAGGTTGGACGGGGCTTGGAGCAACCTGGGCTGGTGGGAGGTGTCCCTGCCCAGGGCAGGGGGTTGGAACGAGATGGTGTTTAAGGTCCCTCCAGTCCCAAACCATTCCATGATTTCCATGTATTGTGGAGCTGCACCTCTCTTGCTCTGCCCACGCACACACAGAGACGCTGAAGCCAGCAAGGACCAGGCAGGGCACTGGTGGCTTCACGCTCCCATTTGCATGGCTTCTCACACCAGTGGTGGCCATTGTCATTGGGTGCTAAAGCCTGACCCAACATGCATCCAACGCCAAAACATGCATGGTATGTGCTGCTGAGCAAAATACGAATTACGGCAGCTGATGTTCAGGTGGAGGGTGCGTTACCTGGCTGGGTGATGCCTATTGACAACAGGAAGGGTGGCTGTTGGGCCTCGGTGGCCAGGTGAGCTGGTTCCTGGCTCGTAAGGAATTGGTACTGTGGTGACTATAGGCCGGGCTGAGGCTGAGTAGGAGGGGGAGGACTCGGTGGTTGAGCTCAAGAGGAGGTGGGTGCTGGCACAGCCCATACGTACCATGACTAACGCCAACACCCATGTCTGCCTCTGCCATGTATCTGTGCGGATGTTTCTCCTCTGTTGGCAGCATTTCTGCCCATCGGCCCTGGATGATGCACAGAAACGTCTTTATTTGCAAGCCCCGCAAGTCTCCCAGTGTGGTGTGGAGCCCTGGGCAGAGGGAGGACGTCTCTAGGTTGGCTTCTTTGTGGCTCGCATTGCTCCGGAGTTGGTTCCCGGACGCCTGGGTCTCTCCAGCAAAGTGGCAGGAATCCTCCTGGAGATGGGGTTTGCTGCCCTGTGCTGCTCGGACTTTCTGGGGACGGCTGATGTGCTGCGATACCCCTCTTCAGCGCTGTTCCAGCTTCTTTGTGGTTTGCCTGGGTTCCTTTTTCATCTCTCATCCTGTTTTCAGTGAGCAGGACCAGGCATCGCTCTGCTTTGTTCTCCAGGTGAAACCAGCCTCGTGCTTTTCATGTGAAGTCAGAAACCGCAGTTTTGAGCAAAGCACTTGAGGCTGCAAAACAGGCTGCGGTGGTGGCAGGGCAGGAGGGGATGCGGTCCCAAATCGTGGAGCGTTTTTGCTTCTCACCTGGGGCTGACCCTTTGCAAGGGACTGAAGCAAAGAAGTGCCCACAACCCATTGAAAAATCTTTATTTAAGTGAAATATTGACACTGGGTCTTGCTTCTCCTCAAGCACCTGGTCCCTTCTGTCTCTGCAATGGCCCGGCAAGCTTGTGTTTGAGGGACGCTGAGTGATGCACAAACAGCTGCTAGAGACCTTCCTTAACTAGCCTGAAAGCCCTTTGATGGGTAAAAAGAAAAAAGGCTTCTAGATTGTTACAACATGTGAAAATAATTGGGGTTTTCCTCCCTGCCAAAAACAAACAACAAAAAAAGAAATTTTTAATGCTGTGCAGTAATTACATGTTAATGGAAAAGATATGAGGAAAAAAAAGTCTGTGAAATCCTCTTAGTGCAAAGAAATTGCTAGTAGGCATGTTTAGGAAATAACCAAATCCATTCTCCCCTTAATTAGGGCAAATATATGCAAGAATTGTATGCTGAGGTGCTTTGGTGTAATAGTTTCACCTGGTGATACGCCTCTAAAATCAGGGAAAAAAACACCTGGTAATAAAAAGCACCAATGTAATTGACTTTTACAACCCAAGCAGGGCTGGATCTGTAGGGCTGTAGGGAAGCGTAGGTGGGGGGGTGGGATGGCGTTGTGCTGAGATACTGCTTCCCATGTGGGAGCTCTGGTTTTGGGGGAAAAAGCTGGGAAAACGAGCGTGGCGTAGCTGTGACCGCGTTATTGTGCACTACAGGCAAATCTGCTTCATGTGTGCCGGGATTCCATCAGCCCTTGCTGTGTCTGCTGAAATAAAGGTATTTTGTCTGCGAAATGTCTATTTCTGCTAAGGGCGTGTTGAAAGGCTGGTGGTCAGCCGAAACAACCTCATTAAAAACGGGCCTGAAGAAGCTTGAATGTTTAAAAATAATTCTCTATTTTGTTTTTGAGCGCTGCCGTTTCTGGGCAGGTGAGAACAGGCAGCGGGACCTCAGGGTTTCCCTTCCCCGACCTGGGCCCTGTCCCGGCGCTGGCTGGGTGCTGGGCTTTGGTCTGGATCAAATGCAGCCTCTCTGCCCGGATCAAACACGGCACGGACGGGGAGACGCCGGGTGGGAAAGGGCTGCTGGGGCTCACGCTCAGCACCGCGCCGCTGCCCCGCGTAGGGATGCTGCGGGGCTCCAGCCCGCGCTTACCCTGGGGTTTGGGGTCTGCCCCTGCCTGTGCGTCGGGGAAGGGGATGAAACGCCCGTGTCCCCCCTCTCCAATGGCCCCAGCCCTGCGTGGGACCATCCTGCCCCCGTTTTCCAGCCAGGTCCTGGATGTTCTTTGTGCTGACGCAAAGCTGCTGCCGCAGGATCCTCTGATTCATCCCCGGGGAGGGCTCACACCCAGGCTGGGTTTCTTCTCCTGGGTGTTGATCGCGCTGGTGGTGCTGATGGGGGCTGGGCCCCCCCGAGGGGTGCCGTGGTGGTCCCTGATTCCCGCTGCGGGATGGGGTGCAGGATACTCCTGGAATCCTTCTCTGGTGTGCAGTGGATGGGGCTTAGAGCAGTGAAACAAGGAAGATGCTCAGGATTCCCTGCTCTGGGGGGAGCTCAGCGCACCCTTTGGGGTGCGGTGGAGGGAGGCTGTGGGATGCGGCTTTTGGGGATGGACCTGCCCCACGCTTCACTCGGGGTCGCTCCGGGAGCTTGCTGCCCTTTCCCAGTGAGAAAGGAGCTTAATGTTCTTCCCCCTTTGAAAGGGGAAACTGAGGCACAGGAGGGTCATTGATCTCAGCCCACCCCTGAGGAGGGGTGAGGTGGGAGGGTTACGACAGCAATGTGGGGGTGCATTTATGGCTTCCTAGCTCTGCCGCTGGCCTGTGTGATCTGAACTAAGGGCTTTCCCACCTCCTTTTCTCCTCCTGCTCGTCACCACCCTCCTCTGTTGCCAATTGGAGGGGTGAAGGGACATGGGGTACAAGGCTTTGCTGCTCCCCAGGCTCATGCAGTGCCGCAGCCCGGACTGCAAATCCGCTTTGGCATGTGAAAATCTAGGTGATGTTGCCTATCTTCCCCGGCACTACCATGCAGAGGTGGCATAACATGTCCGACGGCAGCCTGGCTGCACTTGGGATCGGGGAGCTCCCAGGAGCTCCCACCTCCTCTGGGGTCTGCTCCCAGTGGAAACCTCATCTTTGCAGCACCGAGAGGGGCTGGGATGGTGGAGCTTAGCGCGGGGGCCGGATCTCTGGAGCTGCTGGGACGGTGCCAGCATGCAGCGTCTCCATGCCCGGGTCAGGAGCGAGATGGTTTTTGGCAGAGTGTTGTGGCAGAACTGGAAGAGCAGGGCTGCGGCAGAAGGTCAGGGCGAAGGTGTGGGTTTGGGGGAGTGTTGCAGGTCAGTTTTTGAGGGCACCTGAGGAGCCGTCTGGGAGAACTGGTATGGCAGAAAGCCCTGACTGAGTCAAACCGGTGAAGTGCCTGAAGGATTGCTGCTGGCTCCTCCCAGCTCCTCTGGCCTTGGAGATGGGCTTCAAATGGCCCTGGACCTGCCGCCCTGTTGCGAGGCACCTGCTCTGTCCCCACTCCAATGCTGGCACCCATTCTCTTTCTTGGGATCAATGACCATGACTTCCCGGACCACCTGCTTGTGGTGCCAGCTGCCCTGGGATTTGGGGTCCAAGCTCTTGATCTTGTCCTGGCTCTTTGGGATGGCTCTGCACCCAGCTTAACCCATTTTTTCTTTTTGCTCCTAAAGTTTGATACCCAAGCAGATTTGTGCCCATCACTTTTTTTTTAATTTCCTTTATTCACAATAAATAATATACTATATTACAAAGATCTCAACATAAAATCCAAAAATCATGTCCTTTCTGCAGCCACGAATAAATAGGACTCACCAGCACCAGTTAATGCATGAAAGAGCATCTACGAGCAGCGTGGGCCGTGGGGAGGGGGAAGCGGGGGATTCTGCTGCACCCACCTGCCCAAAGTGGTCATTCTTCTTTGCTGGTACCTACACGGTGCTTCCATCCCCTGAGCCACCAGACGCAGGGGTGAAATCCTGTGTGTGCCAGAATGTGGGGTCTTGGACCTCTGAAAATCGTGCAAAACTGGCACCTGGGAGGGCAGGGATGCGGCCGAGTGGGTGTAGAACCACAGCGGAGAGGCTGCCCTGGGCTGAGACTCCTTCGCTGGGCTTAGCTGGCTGCGGTTAAGCTGGGAGAGGCTCTAGCGCTCACACTCATGTAGAGGGATTATATACACAGACTCTGCAATACTCCTTTCTTAGTCGCAGGTGGTCCTTGAGTTGCAAGACTTTTGCTTAAGAGTCTACTGTAGCTGGATGTGTTCATTGTCTGGCTTTGGTGCACACATGAGCCCATGTGTGGGGCTTCCTCCCTTCTTTTTGCTTGGTGTTTTTTTCCCATCTGTTCCTATGGCGGGGTCAGCTCCATGGACTTCTTCCTCTCCTCTCTCCGCTCTTCCCACTCCTCCTCTGACTCGTAGGTGCCCTTGACGATGGCAACCCTATCTGACATGTTCATGCAGTAGGGGACGAGGACGTAGAAGTAGAGCAGAGCGGCCAAGCAAGCCCCGAGGATGGGTCCAACCCAGAACACCTAGAAAGCAACGAGGGAGAGGGTGAGAGCAGGTCTTGGAGGCTGGTGCACCGGGTCCTGCCATCATACCAGCATCCCTCACTGCTCCACGTCTCCTGGCCCATGGAGACATGCAAATACCCGTTCCAGTACGCTTCTTGGGCTTGCTTGCTGAAGACATGGAGGTCTTTACGAGCGCAGAGATGTGGGGCACTGGAGAGGAGGCACCTAAGCCTGCTCTGTGAGGCTGGGTCTGAGCTTGCAGACAGCGCTGGGCACGTGGAGAGCCGAAGCTGGGCTTCTCTGTGGGCTTTACCAACCTCAGATAATGCCCTAGCTTGTGCTTGCCCCTTGGTGTCTCTGTGCCACAGGGGTAACCTGTTCCCCATGTGTCAAGGGGGACAACCTCCCTCGTTCTCCAGCCCCTTTTATCCTTCCAGGTCTGGGATGGGCTCTGAAACACCCAGCCCTGTAACCCCCCTGGTATTTGTTGCCCTCTCCGCTTGTTGCCAGCCTGCCCCGGCACGCTGCTGATGCTCACCCAGTGAGCCGGGCTGAACTTCCTCACGATGACTGCGGGCCCGAAGGACCGGGCTGGATTCATGGAGCAGCCGGTGAAGTAGATCTGTCAGTGGGGAAAGGAGAACAAGGTTAAGGTGCATCCTGTTGCTTAGCAGATACGAGCAAATTTTCAGAAGCAGGGACCGAAACGGCCCCTGATGCTGCCTCTCTTGCAGAGAGGTGCAGACCCCCCCAGCATCATGGAGAAGGCGCCCCAGTATGTCCTGTGTTGGCTCTCCCAATGCAGCTCCCTCTGGGACCACACACATGAGGGTATTTTGGGGAGCCCTGTCCTCCTGCCTGGACACTCACCCCCACCAAGTGGCCTACAGCCACGGAGAGGCCGATGGAAAGTGCTGGGGAGCCCACGTTGCCGTTCCTCCGGTTGTCTGTGGATGCAAAGATGCATGCGGCCAGCTGGAAGGTGAGGATGATCTCCACCACGAGGGCCTGGCCAGGGGTTGTGTTGTTGTTGAGCTGTGAACCATCGAAAACAACAATAATTAGCCATCCCTGGGGCTTGGCACCACTGGGAGGGCTCTTGGGTGCTTTGCTGGTGGATTTGGGTTGGCAAAGCCACGCATGAGAATGCCCCTAGGTCCCCTGCCCAGCCGTGGGGCACAAGGTGCCGTGCTGGCCACTGCTCGGGCTCACTGCTGCTTTCCCCAAAGGGGAAGAAATTATCTTTCTTTCTGTAATGCTCCAAAATCTGTCTCTCCCTTGAGCCCCTCCCTTCTCTGGGCTTTCCATGTCTTTCTTCACTTGCTTGTCTCCGCAGCACCGATTTGTCCCTCTTTTCCTGTATTTCTTGCCCCCTTGGTCCTTGCAAGCTGCTGTACCTGGACTCTTCTCCCCTCCACTCTGTGGAGCACCTCCCCAGGAGGCTGGGGAGCCGCCGGCAGCCGCCACGGAGGGACATGGGATGAAGGGTGAGGGTTGGGATGAAGGCTGGGGTGCGGTCACGGGGGTAAGACGCGTTGTTGTTGTCCCAGTGCCTCTGTGCCAACCACTGGGAACTGTCAGATGGACTCGACCCCGCTGGGCATGGGAAGGGCAAAGCAAGCCCAGCCATTGCAGCTTGTTTTTCAGCTAAAGCTGACTGGTTTGGCGTGGGGAGCCTGTGGGATAAGATGCATTGCAGCACCTCATCCTAGTGATCGAGCCCTCTGCAACGTGTCTCTGCTGCTCCGAGGGGTCCAGACCTGGCGCTGGTTGGAAGGGTAGCTCCACCGCTCCCATTTCAGGTGGTTTCCCAGCACTGCCCCAGGGGTTGGAGACACGCTCCTCGTCCCTGCTTATCTCGGAGAGTCCCGCTGTCTCCCCTCCTCCTCCTCGAGCAGCCCCTGCCACGCGCAGCCTCTCCACACCCTCCTGCGCCTTGCTCCTTCTTCAGCTCTTCTCCACCACCTCCCTCCATCCGTTTCCCAGCTCCCCCAACGCACTAGTTACAGTGGGCTTCTGCTCCCCCTGCCTGTACTGGTTTGACTGGTCTCTGCTCCCTGCCCTCCCCTCTCTGTCCTGGCGCAGCTCCTATCCTAGCATTAATCTCCAGGTGGAAAGGCTGCAGTCAAGAACATCCCAATGGTGCGGGTGACTCACTCGGGCCCTTAAGATAAAGGAAGCGCTTATTAAGGAAGAAAAAAACTACGCCATTCATTACCCCACACAATAAAGCTGTCATGTCAATACTCTGCTGGCTATGCCGGTGTTTGCTTCTATCCTATCCCTATTCCTCTATGCATGCAGGGTGATATGCCGAGACCAACCATCCTTGAGGATTTGGCTCTCAGGCTTGGCACCGGCAGCAGCTCCTCGCTCAGAAGGAAAGGAAAGCCCGCACGGCGAGGTGAACCGTCTGCAGGCTGGGAGGCTTACCGCGTTGATGGCCAGGTTGCCGCGGGTATTGACTGGTGTCACGCCGTAGAGGATGCCAGCCCCGGCGATGGCCCCGACCAGTTGGGCGATCACGTAGAAGAGGGTCCGGAGGAAGGAGATCTGGTTCCCGACAAAGAAGGCAATGGTCACCGCCGGGTTGATGTGGGCACCGCTGATGTGGCCAAATGCCTGCACCAAGGTACCGATGGCCAGCCCGAACGCCAGTGAGATCTGAAGAATGCTGGGGAGGGCGGACGGCCACTTCAGGGCTGAGCCGAGGCCGATGAAGACGAAGATGAGCGTGGAGATGAACTCGACAAAGACGGATCGAGCGAAGGCCAGGGTTAATATTTCCCTCTTCATGGTGGGAGCGGGTGGAGGGCAGCTAGGAAGGAAGGAAGTTGAGGTTTCCTCTGTCTCCAGGCTCTTCTGTCTGCACCCAGTTGTGGGGCCATACCTATCTATATATGCAAGAGCAGCAGGGAGCTGTGTTACAAGGCGGTGGGTGGAGCCAGGGAATTAGCCAGCCCTCCCAAATTATCATGTGAAACTGGAAAAGTTTCCATCTGAAAATAACTTCGGAGCCTCTTGGTGAACCAGTGACTCAGATATTGGTGGCATTTCTTTCTCCTTCCCTCTGCAAACAAAGAGCCCCTATAGGGTGTCTCTGTGGTCGTTAGATAACGCGGTTGCATAACGATGCTCTGCTCCCTCCTCTGCTTTTCCCTTTTCCTACCTCTCGCCAGCAGAGGTTTTGTTAGCAGAGGTGTAGTTAACACTCCCTTCCTCTCTTGTCCGTGCAGACTGCAGAGGATTGTATTTTTGTTTGAAAAGTCTCGTTGCGGGTGTGGGGCTGGAGGAGCTCTCCCGGGCCAGGGCTCCCGGTGCATTCGATTGACACAGGGATGTTGAAACTTAAAGCAAAGTTAAGGACCTGGAGCTGCTCCCAGGCTGTTAAGACAGCTCAACTCCAGGAAACGAGTGGTTTGCAATCATCCTGGGAGCAGGGCAGGGTTCGGGGGATGCTTTGCCTCGCCAGGGAGCCGTAGGCAAGTTGGGGCTCCCTCGAGCTGCCTGGGTGGAGGCTGAATGGGGTGGCGTGGCTCGGAGAAAGAGGGCTGATCGCTGCAGAGCCTGGCTGCGGGCTTCTCTGCTGCCTTTCTGCTTTTCTGCCCCGTCCAGAGCACCAGGTGCGGGTCGTGCCAGCGTGTGGGTTGGTGGTCGGGGGTGCTCGCTGCCTGTACCAGGGAGGGCGTATCCAACCCCTGTCACCTCCGGCCCTTCTCTTTTCTTTTTGCCTTTCAAGCAATTGCTCAACGAGGTCAACGATTTTGCTCTTGGGAATGCCAGCGTAAAGCCGCAGGCTCTGCGTGGACACAGGCCATGTTTGCATGTCTCCCTTCATGTTCCCGTGGCGCTGCCCTCCATCCCGAATCCCTCCAGCTGTGAGTCCTTGGCTGGCAGGGAGCAGAGCGGGGAGGCTCTCAGCACCGTGCAACACAGGGCTGTTGGGGACTGAGGTTTTGGGGCAGAAAATGTCTCCGGTGACACTAAACAATGAATTCTTGGTTCCCTCGTAGTCCTTGCAGCCTTGTGCCAGGATTAAATTTATTTTATTTTTTTTTTTAAATGGGTTTGGGTGCCAGATCTACTCTCCTTGCTTGGTTGATTGCATCTTGCCTTTCTCAAGGGCTGCCATCTCTCCATGCCGAACGCAGTGAACCTGGGCTGGGGTTACCCACGGCTGCCTCTGCGCTCCAGCACGCGGTGAGCAAAGCTCCACATGCAGGAGATGATTGGTAAAATCATTCAAATCCCTCCTTAAAGTTAAAAAGCACTAAAAAGTTGTATTCGCTGCTGCCTTCTGCTGGGTGCAGTCAGATCTGCACTAATCCCAGGGGGTCAAAAGCCAGGAGGGATTTCTCTTCAGAGCAAGAAGAGGGGAATTCTCCCTTCGGAGCCAAAAATAAACAAGCCTTTCTCCTCCCACCGTACCCAAAGTCCTGAGCTCAGCAAGCAGACCCAGAGAGTCTTGAGGGACTGAGGACCTGTTACGGAATGAATTCCCGATAATGGTTTCCTCCTGGTTGTGCTGGTCCTGGGGAAGATTGCAGAGTTACAGACCAGATCTGTTATCCTAGAAACACCTGGTCCGCTGGCGTGTTTTGGTGAAAGTTTTGCAAGCTGGTATTTCAAGACACCCTGGACAGATTCCAGCTGGAGTAATTGCTTGCCATTTCCCTTCAGCCCTGCTCGTGGCTCCAGCTGGATAAAACGCGCCTTGTTGCCATTCTCCAAATGCTTTCGTAAGGTGCCTGCCACAGATCTCCCTCTGAGGTGGCCGCGTTTTGCTGTCAGCTCCTCCACCACACGCTTCGCTTTAGCTGAAAAGCAGCGTTGAGCCAAGAGATGCTCTCCGGGGTTCCCAGCTGCAGGTAACAACCCCCCAGCAAAATCCTCCGGTGGACTAGGAGATGTGATCAACTAAGGTTAGAAATGATGGGGAGAGCTTCCGGAGAGAAACAAGATGTTTCTCTAACAACATGCCATGAAAAGTCTGTTTTTCCTGAGGCTGTTTGCTAGACTTTCCTCTCTGGGGCATTCCTGCTTGGCTCCTCCGATGGCCAGCCTCGTGGAGCAGGCCTCGGGAAGGCTCCTTGTCCTCTCCGCGCCGCGTGCCCTCCAAGGACCTCGTAGGAACTGAAAGTGCCTTTGATGTGTTCAATTTAATTGAATTGGGCAAGACGTTGAGCAGGCGTTGCGCAGGTGCCTGCTGACAGATGGACACCGACGTGGTGGGGTCACGCACGCCTTGTTTCACCCCTGGGCTTTTGGAGGAAAGGAGACAGGGAGGCTTTGTGCAAGGAGGACAGGTTTACCCATCTCCCTCCTCCTCCTCGACGGTGTCGGCAGGCGAACGAGACAACCAGAAACCACCCACATCTGCCGCCCAGCTGCGGGGCCACACGGCTTGGGGACGATGCGCTGGAAGGGGACAGGGACCCGAGCCCACTGTTGAGTTGGGGTGAAGGGTTGCCCGGGTGGGAGGAAGGCAGCTGGTGCCTCATCCTCGCCTGGGGCCCTCCCGAGGCTCTGCCTCACCCGGGGAGGCGTGTGTTATTAGCTGAATACGTGTGTCAGTCCCTGTCGTCCCCAGTTTGCTGGTTTCCTTTTCCGAGCCTGCTCAGGGCTGCTATTAATTTGTCATTTCCAGGGCAGCCCAGACTTCCGATGAGTTCAACTCCACGTTGGACCTCAAAGCCTGGCAGGCGGCGTTGCGGGCGTCCAAACCCAGATTGTAAACGCTGCTGAGACTCAGACCAGCCTGGCTTTTGGGTTTTGCCCCTCCTCACCTGGCTCTGTATCTTGACCAAAGATGTTAAAACTGGCACAATAATACAAGCACGAATAATAGTAGTTACAGGAGACAACTCCTTCTGCTGGAATCTGTGATTAGTTGGGATTAGACGGCTGGAGGAGAAAGTTTGGTTTAGTTTGTTTTTAAGAGAAAGGGTGTTTCTTGCTGGCTCAGCTTTGGGAGTTTGCAGCGTGGCAAAAAGTAAAAAAAACCAACAAAACAAACCAAACAAAAAACCCCCAATGCACTGGGAATTAAAAGTAGAGCAAGAAGTAGCAAACTTTCCCTTTGCCATCCTCAGGTCCTGGGGCTGCTTCTTGCTGTGGTGGGAGCGAAAGTGGTGAGATCAGCGCAAAGCCTCAGCACTTTCTGGTGCAAGGTGGTGTCTCTGTGCGGGTGTTTCGGATGCAGCTTCCAAGGATTTCTCCTACCTAACCCGCCACCCGCTTGTGCTTTCTTGAAAGGCAAGGGATTTCTCTGCTGGCCTCAGGCTGATGGTGTTTCCACCTTCTCCTGCCCTGGAGCAACGAGGCTTTTGCTTCCCCTGGCAACCCAACCCAGCTTTGGGGCAAAATTCCCCCCGAGACGGAGTTTGGGGATGTCTCCGTGTCCCTCGCTGCTGTCCCACCTCTTTGGCTTGAGAAGCCGGTCCCAAAGGTGTCCTCCAGCCCCTGGTGGCTGTTGTGCCGAGCTGGGGGTCGCCGTGAGCTTGTAACCCGTGAGTCTGCAAACAGGGGTGATGGTGTTTAAATGCTGAATGGTGTCAATGCTTAATAACAGCGTTGCTCGGCTCTTTGCTTAGAAATTACTCAACGGTCTCTGAGGAGCACAGATGGATGCAAATGCTTTGGGGCAGGTCTGCAGTGCGAATGCCAGCATCCTTAATAATTAATTCGCATTGAAATCATCATTAAATCATCTCATGGTAATAATGTGTGGCAGGGAAATCAAAGGGCTGGTTATAAAAAAGACCTGTAGGAGATCACACAGTGAGAAAGCTGGGCTTGCAAGCCTGGTGGCCTGATTTTCAGGTCTAGCCCTTTCCAGCAAAGCCACCTGCATCAGCGATAGTACGAGGCTGCTTTTCTGCTCATCGAGATAAATACTTTGAATTCTTATGGGCCAGCAGCCGCCTATCGGTGTCCTCAGCATTCAGCAGAGCTGTGTTTGGGGCAGCGGTGTTTTTCCTCTTGAAATGTGTCTGCTGTGGAAATGTCATTTTGGACCCCGCAGTCTCCTTTCGAGATTGGAAAGAGCACACGTGGGAGTAAACGCTGAACGATGTGGGGAGAGAGGGAAAAGCGACGTCCCCTCTTCGCCCTGGCGACGGCACCCTGCTGCGGGTGCTGCTGGGACGGGAAGGCATGGGGCTGGCTGGAGAACCAGGAGCAGCCCCGGGTGGAGGTGGTTGAGGTGCATCAAGGCAGAGGGGGACTGAAAGCTTGAGCAGCTCCAAAGCACCTATAAACACCGTAAATAACATAACAGAGAGGAATCTGGAAACTCTGAAAAGCTGAAATTCTTGCATAATCACCTGGCTCTAAGAGCCCAAGACTTTGCAAAGCAAAATATTGGCGACAATACGTGGAAAGCTGGTTACCTTGGTGAACTGGAAAATCAGTTTTTCACCCCACTCTGCCTCTGAGACGCAGAGCAAATGCATTGAGAAATTTCTCAACTTAAAAATGTATATATTTTTATGTATATACATATGTATATAAGGTAGTATATATTGATAAGGATTTAAAGAGGCTTGTGGTAGGATCCCTTGTTGTATCCGATCTGGAGCTAACGATTCTGGCACTGAACGGTCTCTGGAGAAATGTGTGGGGTTTATTTTTATTTTTTTTTCCTTTAGGTTGTTTGTATTCCTGGAAAATCAGGCTGAAAATCAAAGCAGAGCCTCTGTTCTCGCACGCAGACCCTTCGTCAGAGCCTTGTGAAAGGGGACTCGCCGAAAGCCCTGAAGATGTAGGAGGGAGCTGGGGTTTGGCTTCCCCCGTGGAGCACCAGCCACCTTCTGAGAAGGTCCGTGGTCCTTTCCCAGACTACACCGGCCCTACCCCCTCCTCTTGCTCCCCTGGACGGATCTGGCCTCCTGGCCCCTCCCCTCAAGGAAAACACGTTTGGAAAATATTTCTACATATATAAACAGATCCATAAAAATAATGATGTGTGATGATCCTAGGTAGGTCATGCCATTGCAAGGCAGGTGCCAGGTGGGAGCTGAGTCCTCACATGGCCTTGAAGATCAGGATCTGGAAGATTCGTACAAGGTCAGGCCAGGAAATTCAGAGCAGAAAACCCAGCTCAGATCTCAGAGGTCTGAAGCTGGGCTGTGCTCTTCTCTCTGTCCTACCAGTGTGAGCCTTTCTCTATGGGAGTGAAGCGGTTCACCCTGCATCGCGTTTTCCAATATACCAGTGGGTTTGGTGTTCTCCAAGCCAGTTTGACTTTCTTTCCATTTGCTCCTAGGTGAGGCACCGCACGTTCACCGTTTCCAGCCTCGTGGTGGAGAAACAATTCAGGTGCTGGGTTCAAGCTCTGTGCTCTCAGGACAGACTATCTCGCCCTTAATTAGAGCAGAGATTTGGATGCTTTCAGGTTGCTCTCACCCGCCTCCACACGAAGTAAAAAATCAGTAGGTAAATGTTGCAACCTTCCTGCATGGACTTCAAATGCTGAAATGAGGGAATGTCTCGCTGATCGCTACAAGATGCCTGTAAAAGGCATCAGGATTCAGCTCAGGAGGTCAATGGTGAACAGCTGATGTTGAAGGCACAGGAGCGTACAGAAGGGGAGGTTCCCTTCGCTTGAAAATGCAATGATACTTGTCAAAATAAGATTTTGCACATCTCTATCACCTTTTGCATCTGTCCTTCCTCCCCCGGGCAGGGTCGGTGTGTTGGGAAGCATTGTGGTGCTGCCGCCATGCTGCGGAGCATCTCCCAGGCTGCTGGTCCCAGCAGCATCCCCAGGTCTTGAGACACAGCCAGTGTTTGGGCTGTGCGGTTCTGGACCCCGGAGACCCGGTGGGATGAGGAGTTTACCAGAGGTGGCTGGGGGAATCCTCTTAGGGAGCCGCGTGACTGTGCCCTGGGTGACAACGCAGTGGTCCAAGTGATTTCTGTGTGAAATCACGTATTTTTGCTGAAGACATATGGTATTATGGCATTTAACTGGTGTCTTTAAGCAATGGGGTGGGCTGGATATAGCAGACAAGCAGCGAAGTCAAGGAAAGGGATCTGGGCATGTCCGAAATGCTCTTGAATTTTTGCAGCACCCCACGGATCCTGTAGGGCTTTGCAGAACGACCAGCCCAAGCCTGATCACGCCGAGGACCTCCAGAGCTCAGAGGTGGGAGAGCGGGAGGTGAAGGAAAGCCTCGTGGTCGCACGTGACAGCGGGGTGTAAGAAGCAATGTGATCTGAGCCACACCGTACGGTGATTTTCATTTTGATTTCAAAATGAAGATCGCTGCAGTATTTACCCCAGGTTAATGTGTGGTGCCATAAACATCACAGATCTTTATTGTGGTAAGTCAGGAGCGCATGGATAGGCACGGCTGGGTGGTTTCAATTCCCGGCTCAAAGCATTCCTGCTGAGGTCTAATATACAAAGTGTTATCAATTTAGCGAGGTTTTAGGTTGGTCTGTGGCAGCTCTGATCTCTGGGTTGCTGATCCTGCCCTCTAATTTGGGTTGCACGGGAGTAAATCTGGAATGACTGGCTTGGTTTCCTGGCAGTGCAAGTTTTGGAAGTGTCTTTGAAGCCAGTGATGCAATTCTGCAGAGAAGGTGAGTTTGCGTTATGGACTGGAGAGGACTTGGGCTGCTTGAGCCACCCGGAGGCCTGCTGTGGTGAGATGGCTCCGTGGCGATGCCGCTGCGCCCGGGGCAGCTCCCGGCCTGCTCAGAGATCGGAGTACCCGAGGGGCGCTGAAGCGGGACAGTCGTTATTTCGCGGGTCCCTCTTTGGGAGGCCGGGGTTGTTCTTTTGACGTGGCTTTTGCAGACCGAGAGGTGGTTGTCACGAGGCAGCTGCACTCGAAGCCGGACGGGGCTGCGCGGCGCTGGTGGCTGTGGGATTTAGGGTCTGGCAGGTCACTTTATGTGACTGTATGTATATTGTATGGCCATAAATGTCTCATTATTTGATTCACATAAGCTAATTCAGCGGATAGAAGTGAATTTAAAGCACTTTATTTGAAAGAGTACGGTAATTACTAGACATTAAAACTCATTTTGGGGCCCTGTGCGGTTTATGCGAGTCTTAAACGTTGTCAAGGTAAATAATAAGTTAAATGCTTAAATCTGAAGGGGAAGAGGCATGTCATTAACTTGAACATTGCCAAAAAAAAGAAAGAAAAAAGGTTCAGTTGTATGGCATTTTATACAGCAGACCATTGACAGGATAATTTCTCAGTAAGTTTCTTTGGGTTTTCCTGACATACGTGGATTTGTTTTCCTTTGAAAAGAAACACAAATACAAGCTAATTTAAAACTGAGTATTTGGTGAGTCAAATGCAATTTTACACTCTGACTTGAAACATGATTTTAATTCCCATTGCTGAGAACAGGCGGATTCTTTTTTGAAAAGCCTTTTCTGGAATAATATTCAAATGCTCCCTTGCCGCGGAAGGAACAAAGTGGAGGACCAGGATCAATATTTTTTTTGTGGCAGAGAATGGGTTAAACCAGTGCTAAAACCGCTGTTCTTCAATAGCAGCCTCTGGGGATATGTGCATGCATTGACTAGTAGAGTAACAGATTTTTGGCTGCAATAAATAAAGCTCGGTGTCTGTGATAGCATTTCGCCCCTTGTTCCGCAGCGTGGTATCAGCACACGACGGCTAGAGGAGGTCTCCTGCTCTCAGCCGCGCTTGGTGTGGTGAAATAAAGACCACAATAACACCTTGTCTGGGTCAGGTCAAAGCTTTTTTTTACTTCTTTTCTCTCCGTCAATAGGTATTAGCACATGTTTGAGGAAGAGCACAGCGACAGACAGAGGAAATTACGAATTCAAAAGGAGGAGGAGGCCGGTACAAGCAGAGCACAATGGATAAAGGTGAAAAGAAGAGGAACATCATCTGATGGTAGTTGCTATCAAAACAGTCAGAGGGAGGAAAACGATCAGTAATGTTCCTTATGGTTTGGAATCGGATCCAATCTTATGGAATATTCCCATTAACAGCCTTAGCAGGAAAAGCCTGGATGTGGTGATGACATTTTGAGATGGTGCAATATCGGGGAGACACCACCAGCAGAAAAAAGCACTAGGATGTCATGCCAGAAATGTATGACTTAGGCTGAATAATAGGAACAGGATTAAATTAATGGTTGAAAGGGCAAAGTTGCATCCCAAAGACTAACCCAAATTCTTCGACTGTGCTGGGGACCACAACCAGGTCCTGACGTAGCAGAAGAAAGGGGTGGGATGGTTTGGAGGCTTCGGTGTGATGCAGCCATGAAACAGGCCTGGGCTGTAGGAAGCGAGTGATGGAGACGATCACACCTGAAACGCTTTGTGTTACTCATCCGAGAATCAGAGCAGAAGAGGAACAGAGGAAAGAAAGCAAAAACCAGGGAGAGAGGTGAATCTTTGAAGCTAAAGGACAACATTGGTCCAAGAACAAATGAGCCGTGGATGAGTTTGGGCTGAAAATCAGGAGGTTTCTCATTGTCACAGGAGGAGGGAGCAGTTGCAAGAGCTCCCGAACGGGGTCAGCAGGGACTCAAGGACGTGCTTCCAGTCCCGTCTTCTCAGCAAAGCCTCCACGTGCAGAGCACAGGACATCTGCATCCCAGGGGTGGTTGTAAAGGGCAGCAGCAAAACTTCCAGTTCGTAAGAGACTTGTGGCAGGGAGCGAGTGCTCCTGTGTGCAAACAGCCGAGCAGTGAGAAGAAATGGGAGACAGGTGAGCGGAGTTCAACAGCAATGAGGCATCGGGTGGCAACCTCCACGCCCAGCAAATGGCTGTAATAACAACTCTCGGCAGCGCCTCGGGGCCCTTCGTGAAGGGCGACAAACTCCACCGAGTGCTGACTTCTGCAAGGGGGACGTGGAAGGAGCCGGCCCAGGGTAGGATCCCAGTGTCCTCGGTCCTGTTGCTGCACTGGTGGTTTTGATTGAACGGCATTTTGCCCCAGCGTCAGAAAACCATCAGGCCACGGGGAGAGCTGGGAGACAGAAGGTGGGTTGGGCCATCACAGTGCATCTCCCCAGGAGATGAGTCAACTTTAGTCCCTCGGCAAAAATGAAGGGAGAGAGGGGAGAGGTGAAACGCTCCTCTCAACAAGCACCGTATCTAAAACGGATGCCAGAGTTTTCCCCAGCTCCTCTCTCGGCCCGGGAGGAGGTTTGGCTACACCTTCTCAGACATCCCCCTCGGCAGGGTCTGTGGGGAGTGAAGCTCCACCGACTGCCGCCGCCGGACCTCGCGCTCTGCCCAGTCCTCCTCCGGCTCGCAGCCTTTGAAGATGGCGAGTCTCTCCGAGAAGGTTTTGGCTTGCGGGAAGAGGATGTAATTGTAGATGATGGAGGCTGCTGCCGCCCCAATCAGGGGACCTACCCAGAAGACCTGGGGAAAAGGGAAAGAGAAGAATTGCGTGAGCAAAAACCAGTCTGAGTTTGGAGGATGGAGAGGAACCAGGGTCTCTGAAGAGCATTGCAGGGGGCTTATGTTCCTTCCTATCCTGTGTGCATTCGGAGCCAGCCCTGCTTTGGCCATCACCACTGACCTGAGCTCTCATCCATCGCTGTTGTGCTTGAATATACCTAAACCATCCTCTTCTGTCTTTCCTCCTCTGTTGAGAGCTGTGTGATCTTCACCAACGATAGGCACATCATGAGCATGCTTAACGATTTGGGTTCCTCTGGAGAAGTGTCTTCCTACCCATTTACACATGGCTATAGGGAGGAGGAGGCCACCAGCTTGGGCTGGACACCTCTGAGCACGTCAACCTGAACCATAGCTCTGGCTCCAAATGTGCTCATTGCAGATGGAAAGTCCTGGGAGTGCTCCCAAAGAAGTTGGTGGAAAACATGTGCCCAGCTCCAACTGAAACCAGGAAACAGGTTCCCAGGACCGGCAAAGAAGAGCTCCACACTGCATTAGTTTTGCTTGTTTTGCTAAGTCAGGGTCAAAAAATCACACACCCTTTTCCTGTTGCAACGAAGCCTGCTTAGATAAGCCAATTAAGCACCCAGAAGTCCCACCTCTTTTGACTAATCTCTACATCTCTCCTCCAGCTGGGAGCTGGCTCCGTGGGTTTCTAGGAACACTGGTAATGTGGGGGGGTCATCCCACCAAAACAATATGTAGACCCAGCTTCTTACCCAGTGGTCACTGAAGTCGCCGACTATCACAGCAGGGGCAAAAGATCTGGCTGGGTTCATAGAGCAGCCGGTGTAACGGATCTGCAGAGAAACACCACACATTGTTAGCATTAAGCCCTTTTAGCACTTTTTAAAAAATCCTGGTGCATTATTAGCGTGATTCATTCACCGAGCCGATGTTTCACCCTCCAGCATGCCCATTCCGGGAAAAGGGATGCTAGCAGCTTCCAGCACCTGAGTCGACATGGATGAGTTGTCTGTATTTGCTCATCTTCTGTGCCAGCACTTGTGTCCTGTGCATGGCGTAACTCAGCTGCAGGCTGGGTGACGTGACCAGGGCTGCGGGGACAAGCTCCTGCTGAGCCTATTCCTGGAGAAAATGGCTCCTCCTTGCCATTGAGGGTAGGAGAAGAACAGTCCCGTGGACACACGGGCTTGTTAAGGATGGAAAATGTGGTGTAAACATCACTGTTTTAATGCATGAACCGAGAGGCTGGGACGGGGGTCGGGCGCTACTTTGGTTTGTCATCCGGGAGGGATTTCCCTGGGGGTCCATCCCAAATAGTCTTATCATGGTCTTGAGTGCCTCAGTTGCTAATACGTTCACTCCAGGGTAGAAGACCCTACCGATCCCTGGCAGCTCCCTACGAGTCTCCAGGAGCAGCAGAGCCCCACAGGTTAAGTTTTTTTCATGCCCAATAAAAGCCAAGCTCAGGCTACGGCTCTGTTATGGCTTTGGTGGGATTTTTCTCCTCTATCCACTGGAAATCCATGAGCACCACAAATCCCCTGTCCACCCTGGAGCGGGCTTTGGGCACAAAGGCAAAGACAACCTAAAAAGCGCTGTCTTTTAGCCCATTCTACGCACCCCAAGGAGATGCCCCACGGCAACAGAAAGGCCGATGGACAGGGCAGGAGAGCCCAGGTTGTCCTCCCGGCGTTCGTCAGTAGAAGCAAAGATGCACAGGACCAGCTGGAAGGTGAGGAAGAGCTCAACGGTCACCGCCTGCCCCGTCGTCGTCTCGTTGTGCAGCTGGAAGGGGAGAAAAAATGTGTCTCAGGGACTGGGAAGTTTGGGGGCTGGGTTGGAAATGTGGAGGGAGAAACCCAAATCAAGGAACGCAGGAAATTGGGGAGATTTTTGGCACCACTATGAAGAGGAGGAAAAAACTTCCCAGGTAAAAGGAAAAGTGGGTGAATGGGTAATACTTGATTGATATGGCGGAAAATGTTTTAGTTGCATTTCTTTGGGTACTTTTTTCCACTCTTTCCCCCCAGGGATTTTTATTTTTTTTCTTCTCCTCATGCTTAAAATGCAAAATGCCTTTTGGAAAAGTTTACAAATTGCATTTTGAAAATGTCAAGAAATGTTTTGGCACACAAAAAAAAAACCCCATTCCCTTCCCCCTTCCCACATTTTTTGACTGGAAGAGTTTGTCAGATGTGATCTGAGGCTGTGCCTGGTTGCACCACCATTCCTCCAACTCTGCTTTCTGGCGCTTTATTACTCCTTGGTGCTTTTTCATCCAGATCCGGATGGATCTGGCAGCGCTGCCAGCCCGATCCGTGGTCTCCTGTTGCTGCTCCTTCCCTCAGCCCCTCCCGGCACAGCTCTGCCCTTGCTTTCCCCGTGTCACTCCTGCTTTGGGCACCGCGTCCTCCCAAACGCTGATCCCGAGATCGCTTCGCTTGGTGACGCCACAAAGGCAGCAGTTGCCCTCCTGGCCGAGATCCAGAGTCGGATCTTCCTTCCTCTCCTCTCTCTGATATTCCCCCACCCCCCCCTTTTTTTTAAGGGTAATTTGTGCAGACAGCTACAAGATGAACAGCGCATGGGGGGGAAATATATCAAAATCCCTATTCCCTCTTTTAGGTATTTTAAGCTGTAAAACAGCAGAGCTGGGCGTTTTGAAAGCCTCTCTTAAAACTCCTACTCGCTTTGTTAGGTTTGTTAAACCTCACTATTATCAGTCTAAGTAGTCTTGTTCAGATTAATTCGCAATCCCTTTTTCAACCCTCTTAATCTCTTTGGCAGGGAAGCTGGATCCTGGCAGTGCCTCCCTGCTGCAAGAAAGGAGATTTTCATGTGCTGCTTCCTAAAACACGTTGCCCACCTCCTGCCTCACTGCTCGGCTTCATTTTGGGTGATGCTGGTCCCAGCACAGGCGTCTCTGCAGGAGACAGAGTGGTTGTGTCCATCTGAGGAGGAGTGGTGGGGTATGGAGAAAAGACAGGGAATAGTGAACCCTGCAACGCTTTAATATATTTTTTTCCCCTCTTTTTATTAGGCACATGGATGGGGAAGGGGATGTTGGAGGTTGGGATACCACTGGGTTCCCCAGTTTTCTTTTTTCCCTACGTGTCTAAACAAGACTGGGATCCTTGCGATGCTTCTGGTACTGCCCGGGCACTCGTGTGTGTCGGGCATTGGGATGAACCAGCTGGATCTGATGCGACCATCCCTTCACAATGGGAAGCAGCTTGGTGAGCGGTGTATCTAATGAAAAGCTGGGATTTAGACATCCTGTCCCCCTTACTCTGGCGCAACGTCCCCTTTGCCGGCAGTCTGGCACGGCAGCCTGTAAACGTGGCACCGGGTAAGACAGAGGGGAGAAAAGGCTGCCCACACCCACAGCAAGACAGGGAAGTGGGACAAGCCTGGGGCAAGAGGAATGGAGAGGTGATGCTTTTGGTCATGTCCTCCCTAAACACCTGGGTGTCTTCCAAATCCAGCTCCTCCACAATGCAGCCCTAGATAAAACTGGGATGATGGTGGCTTTGTCTTCTAAGGGAGGTGTCTGCGTGGTCAGCTGGATCATGCCTCTGGTTTTTGTTCCTAAAAAGCAGAGGAGGCAGCCTGGACTCCTGCCTTTGTCCCTGCTCCTGGAAGGACTCTTGGTACTGCAAGCTCATGGTACTGGGCTGCAGCTGACAGTGCCTCCTCCTGAGGAAGCTGACGGGCTTCCTACCCAACGCTGAATAAAGAGGGTCCTTGCTTGGCCACAAAACACTTCTTCCACTCCCTCAGCCTGCCCAAAAGCCCTGCCCAATCTTTCCTGCTCCCTTCCAAGCCCATCCGCGGGCTGAAGTCTTACCTTGTTGATGGCCAAGCCTTCCCGGGAGTCTGCAGGGGTGATCTCATGTAGGATGGCTGCTCCCACGACACCCCCCAGGAGCTGGGCAACCACATAGAAGACAGCGCGGAGGAAGGAGACTTGGGAGCCGATGAGGCAAGCCACCGTCACTGCCGGGTTGATGTGGGCTCCACTGATGTGCCCCAGGGCTTGGACCAGCGTGCCAATGGCCAAGCCAAAAGCCAGCGCGATTTGAAGGATGCTGGGGGAGGAAGCCGAGGGCCAGTTCAGAGCAGAGCCCAGGCCGAAGAGGATGAAGACCAAAGTCGCCAGAAATTCTGCAAAGACAGCCCGGGTGAAGGCTATGGATCGTAGTTCCCACATCATGGTGTGGCGGCTGCTGGAGGCTGCAAGGTCTGACCCTCCGCGCTGTGTCTTCAGGCAACTGCGGCTGCTGTGTCCATAGAGGGTGACGGGGCACAACGTGTATATATATGGATGCAGGGGGCCGAAGGATCACCCGCTGAAGGAGGTGGGATCGTGGTCCCAGGAAACCTGATGCTTTTTTTTCTTCATTTGTGTTCCAGCTGAGGGAACATCAGACCCTGCCCCCTCCATTAAAGCTGGGGAATGCGGCGTTCGCCACCCTCGGGAGCCCATAAATCAGCCTCCAGCAACGCCACCAAGCCACGGTTCCCTTTCTCCTGTGCTCTCTTACTCGGGGTCCTGTCCCCAGAGGTGCTTGTTGCTCCTCTCTTCTCCAAGCTCTACCACCCGCTGTGTGGAGAGGAGAGCAAGCAAGGGGGGGTCTGCAGAGCTAGACATGGATCCGAGGTGGGGTGGCGCTGAAAAACACGATGTGGGCTGTGGTCAAATAACCAGGCAAAACTGGATACAAAAGAGTCTCTCAGAGGCACGAAACTCCAAGTGACTTACTACGACTCGATTCCTCAGAGGACCAGAATTTTATAGCCCGGGCACAGATTTCCTGCCCAGAAAAATGGGAACCAGCCCCAAGAAATGTCTGTCAGGAAAGAAATTCTAGTGTGGAAAAAATGACACGCACAGCTGGAGTACCGGCTGTGCTCTAATTACAGGGATTTTGGCCAATTCAGCTCTTCAGAAATGTCTTTTTACTTATTGATGTTAATCCCCAAAAGAGGAATGATATTTTCTTCCCTGGATCATCATTCTTCACATCAAACCATCCAACAAGTCCATTTGCCTTTTTCTTCCATTGCTTAGGGCACGTTTGCTTATTCCTGGGCGATGTCTGTAAAGCCTTTGGCTCCCTGTGTCATCGGGTTGGTGGGCTTGCTGGAAAGATAGCGCACACACGCACCCCCCCCCCCCCTAGCTTTTTAGCAGACTCTGTGGTTATCCTAAAGCCCGGGGAGCTGCGGGGAACACTCCCCCGGGGTAAAGCTGGAGTTGAAAGGACCATTTTATTTTGGAGGGACACAGAGCACCAGAACTGAGAGTCCGTTTTCTGGCTCTGACAAAGGCTGACACTGTACGATAAACCAGATATTTTTCCCTTCCAGAGGAACTGTGCAAGTGGCACCGAACTGATGTGAAAAGTTGACACAAAATATTCCATATTGCTCAAATTATGTCATAGAATCACAGAATATCCCAGGTTGGAAGAGACCCAGAAGGACAGGTGAAGTCCTGTTCTTCCCTCCACAAAGGGTGGGTAACGATAGCTGTCAGCTGGACTAGATGGTTGTTGTGGGTCCCGTCCAGCTGACCTATTCTGGCTCTATTCTCATTCCATTCCGTTCCATTTTTGTCCTCTCTTTAAAAAAGATGCTTATGGGGACGTTGCTCTTAACAACGGAGAGACTGTTGGGAGAACAAGTCCAGTCCGTGGGTAAGTCTGGAGCCTGGAAGTCTCGTATCCAACGTTTTCCTTTACAAATCCTTCTCTTGGTCCTCCCTGGGGAGTTGGGCCCATCACGGAGTCGCTCCAGCCTCCGGTTTTCCAACACTGAAGCCAATCTCACAAAGCATGTCGTGAGGCTAAATGTATTTGGGGTGCTGACGAGCTGCGTGGTCACATCCAGTCCGTAGGCTCTTGCTCCTGCCCCCCTGGTGCTGGTTTGCGAGCTCAGCGTCACCCAAGAACTAGTTATGTCAGCGACTGATCGTGAACGCAGGCTGTTATTAGTGCGGGGAATGAGAGAGAACTAATACGGGCAATTAACCGGAGCTGATACCCTACTTGGTTATTCATGGCAAGCAAGTTGTGATGTATCAGTGCTTAATGAAGACTAATTAAAAGGAAAGAGAAGTAAGCAGGATTAGCTCTGAGCAGCTTAAAAATCTAACACAGCCTCATGGCCCTCACTTCTGTCTGGCAGCTCTTGTTTATGCCGCGTTTTGAGATGTTTGTGCTCTGGAGGGTGGGTTTCTGCCACCCACCCTGACGAAAGGACTGGTGTCGCACTGGAGCCGTCCTGCCAGGGAGCCCTGGCACCGTGGTCTTCGCTGCGGGATGCTGCTTTCCAGCACGAATAATAACACGTCCCAGCTTTCACAGAGAGGAGGTCCATGCCACGACGTTGGTAATGCCAGGCAGTGAGTCAGGAGCAGAGACGAGGTCTCCTGCCCCGCCGTGGCCACGTGTCCTGCCGTGTGCCTGGGAAACGGAGAAACGGGAGACCGAGCAAGCTGAAGAGCTCGGTACTGGGCTGCTGAAGCTCTGTTTGTGGCTAGGAGGACTTCCTGGAGCCTCTGGCATTGACGGTAACGTGGCTTTACACCTTACACCAAGCGTGCTGCAGCTTCAGGAGCACATGGCAGCCTGTAGCAAAGCCAACTGAGATGGGGAAGTGCGTTATTTTACCTTTTAATCCACAGCCCCTGGAGTCTAATGGCATTATCAGCGCTCCCCCGGGATCAAATGCAAACGCTCGTTAAGAGCGTGTTGGCGTCTGCGGAGGGTTGATGCACCGGGCTTCCTCCCGATGGCAGAAAATGGCCCGGTAACGTGTTTTTGAAGAACATTTTGCAAGCAAGGGAACTGCGCTTGCACAACAACTGGCTTCTCGAGTGACTTAGATGGCTCAGATATCTTTGCTTCCCTGGCTTTCAGGAAAGTATAAACATCTTTAAGGTATCTCCATTCCATCTAAAATACCTCCGAGCCACAGAGAATAAAAGATTTATTGCATAAACAACAGTGAGTTTTCCTGCTTGGATCCGATCTGTGGCAGGAGGTGCGTGTGCTGCCCAGACCTTGCTGGAAGCTGCGTTTTTTGCTCTTTTCTGCGAACAGAGAGGGCCTGTAGAGAGCTCCCCCTCCTCTCCCACAGCTGAACGGACAACTCGCACCCATCCTTCACGTGGCAGCAAACACCCTTTGTATTAGACACCAGAGAATCCACAGGAGGTCTAAGTCTTGGGAGAAAACTTTATACAAACCCAGTGATTATTGATTCTGCTGTTTGTCGAAACAGGTGATTTCTTTCTGACAAAGGAGATGTAAAACCTCTGAGTTTCTGAGCTACCTCTGAGAGTTCTCTAGGGGAAGCCTTTAAAAGAAGCCAAAGGATAAGAAGGAAAAAAAATCTTAATTCTAATATTGTGACTAATCTTGTTTCTCCGTTGAGTTTTTCTGCTTGCTGCCGGGACAAATGGATGCGCTGGTGCGTTTGGCCCCGTCCGTGGCCCCCAGCGGAGCACAGGGAATGGGAGCCATGGGCTGGCAGGATGCCTGGGGAAGCGGAGCAGATGGGACGAGGGCATGGAGGTGTTCGTGTTGGGATCGGCAGGAGCAGAAACATCTCAGACGGGTTTTCCCCTGGGAATTGGAGAACCTGCAGCATCAGTTTGGCTCCAGGGACCTTTCCACCCTGAAAGTCCCAACCCATGTGGGCATCACCCAGGCAGGTGGGTCTGTGGGTGTGGGTCCCGCTGGCAGGGAAAGGACCAAACTCGCCTTCCTCCAGGCTGAGTTTGTCAACCACTGGGCTCCTGCTGCCCATCGCACGGTGGGGTGTACAGAGACGCCAGCTCCCTGTGAGATGCAAACCACTGCGGGGGAGGACTAAGACCCTTTTTAGCTCTAGACTCTTTGGTGATGGGACGCAGCAGCACAGCTCTTGCCGCAATGCAAACAGAGGCATGCTTTTAATTACGCTTCATGTGTACCAGGAAGGTCCTGCTTCTCTCCCACTCCTGGTTGGAGAACAGACAGAGCAGAAGATAATGTCTGTATTCCCCCGAGCATGATGACCATCAGGAAAAATTATCTTCTCCCATTGTCATATTGCATCAAAAGGACATTCACCCAGAGGAGCAAAATGGAAAAAAAAAATCAACACCTTTTCCGTCATTTCAGGCCAAATCCTAAATCCCTATTCATGCTAAAATTCTGCTGGCTCTTTCAGTGTTTATTGTTCTTGTTTTAATTGAAGCAGAAGGATTAATGCAGCCCTGATTTCCTTCACTGACTTCAATGAATTGGGCTTGAGCACGGGCCAGGAGCTGGGCCTGGTGTTAGGAGAAGGCTTCATTTTACGTTTTTGTCCCGTCTCAAGGACTTGCAAGTTCAGTCCTGAATGTTTGCTCAGGGTCTTCGTCAAGGCAGACAGTGAAACTCCGGCACTGGTGGAGCTGGGCTATGGATGGCATCAGGATCAGTCCACCCTTCTGGTGGCTGTATGAAACCCTGACAGCCGTGAAGACCATGAAGCCTTCCACCCCGGCATCCTCTGCTGTCTGTACAGCACCGAGGCAGGGATTTACTTCCCGTGATTTGCAGGAGAATACAATTTTTCTTTTGCTAACGACAGATTAACGAGATCCAGAATGTCCAGAACCAGGGAGAGGGAGAAGCCCCGAGTTCTGCCTCTGCAGAGAGGTTTAATAGACAAGATGTGGCCAATCCCAACGTACTGCAAGGTCAGAGACAGGGCTGAGGTAGGTGATGACCTCCCTGTAATCATGCCTGAAGGGGTGAAGAAAGGAGAGCGTTATTCCCATGTTTGGGTGCTGAAGTTCAAGGCCAGGGCATAGCATATTTTGCCTAAACATTTATAGGAAAATAATTAATGCTTTTCCCTTGAATCCATGAAACAATGCCAGACACCAGGATATCCATACCGCCAGCAGATTCTGAAGTGAGACGGACCCTGTGGCCTTACCAGATCTTGTGAGCTCTTTGCTACTTACCCAGGCATGAATATTACATTAGTTAAAATCAATCAGGTTGCAAAACCATCCTCAGGTGACAGAACTGAGCAGGAGACCTCAGCTTCACCCTTCGCTGGATACCCAGGGTTATGTTTGCAAAACAAATCACGTCTAATGAGCCAGACTCCCAGCAGGTGTAAACTGGGGACGCGGCTTTGACATCAGTGCAGCGACAGTGACTGAGAGACGTTGAGAGCATGCAGCGTCTGGCCTTTTCACTATTTTCCTCATTTTGGTATAAATCAAAAGAAATCAAGCTGAAGTCCATGAAGGAGAAGCGAATGAGCTCAATTCAGATGCCCTTCTCTAGGCAATTCTCCTGGATTTGAAAAAAAACCCCAAACCACCAGGTTAGAAACTGCCAGGAACTGGTCCTGGTGGCTCTAGAAGCAATGTCCCCTGTCCCCTCCTGGCCTGTCTTCTGCAGCCCCGTGGATCTGAGGCGCTCGTTGCTGTGAGGGATCGCAGCGCTAGGGCTCTTGCAGCACGCGCGTTATCTCACTGTCGGTGCCGTGGGTGCCGATTTGTGTGTTGACTGCTCAGCGGTGCTGGGGGACTTTTTTGGCCGCTGTCTCTTGATCTCTGCTGGGAGGGACGCGGGAGCGTGTCCAGCAGCGTCACCTTCGCGAGGAGGCTGTTGTCCCAGCACCTCTCCTGGGGAGCTGCTGGTCCGTGTGGTGAGGAGATGCCCAAACGGCGCATGGACGAAAGTAGGTTCTTGTGGAAATCCCTCCAACAACCAGCTGGGAACGATGGAGAAAGGGAAAAATGCACTTAGGTTCTGAAAACAGCATTTTTCATCATACGCTGGGAAAGGGCTGGGACAGACTCCAAAACTGCCCCTAAAATTTATGCTTTTACATAAAGCACGTAGATAGGAGAAGATGCAACCTATTTCTTTAAACTTTTAAAGTGTTTCTTCCCTTCTCCCATCCTTTTTTGTCTCTGCGTCTGTCTGTCACCTTTCATCCTCTTTTCCCCGACGTGCCTCTGTCTCTCTGCTTTATGGTGGTCCCCAGCCACCAGCGCCCGTGCCGAGGCTGCAACAAGGGAACCACAAGGCTGGTTTCATAAAACCTCTGTCTCTTTTCCCCTTCTGAGCATAAAGGCTCAGCGTGGGATGTTCTTGTTTGTGGTTAGTTGATTTCTGTGTGGGTTTTTGGGTGCGGCGCAGGGATTGGGTTGTCAGCGGCATGAACTGCCATCGACTTTTTGAGAAGTTATTTATTATTTTTTGAAATCTGGGCTATTGCACTGATTTCTTTCCGCACTTATGCCTGTGTTGATGGAATCTGACCCTGGGGTGCCAGTGCAATTTGCTTCCCTTCCTTGAATTGTATGAAGTGGAGAGAGGCATTGGCAGCTCCTCCGAGACCTTGCCAGCGAAGCCCAGCGTGTGGAAGGCATCGCTCTCTCCTGGGTGGGCACGAGCCGCCCGCGGAGCTCTGCCTTTCTTTTTGCTGGTCCAACGGAGCTCGTAAAGTTGCTGCAGTGGGAATCCAAGAGGGGCCAGGTCTCGTTGCAGGGTGGGGGGAGCACTGTCATACACCAGAAATTGTGAAAATCACACTCAAGGAGCACACAGCAGACCTGCAAACCTTCTACCTCAGGTTCTTGTGGAGCGCAGGAGCCCCGACAGGGGACGAGGACAACCTGGTGAGAAGGGAAAAACAGAGCGAATCAGGTCACTCGTGAGAAACCGAGGGGAGAGGAATCTGCACCAGGCGGGCAGCTTTGAGGAAATGAAGCTACTTTCAGCAAGGCAGACGTCAGTCTCCTGACCCAGCACAGTCGCGTGTGCGGGAATGTTACAGGAAAGATGTGTTTTAAGGAAGAAAAGGAGGAAGGAGGTGGCTTCCTGGGAACTCCGGAGCTGTGTGAAGGAGGAAATGCAAAGGTGTTTGCTCACGCAGGGACGTAACGGCTCGGAGGAGAGGGGACACACTCCAAGCTACTCCTGGGATATCATTAGGCCAGATGGGAAACCCCCTCACTTCTAACTTTGAGCTTCCAGGGCAAAGGCAGGGTCTCCTTCCAGGACAGCACCAACAAACCTGGGTTTTAGGTTGGTTCCCGTGCTGGAAATGTGGGCTCTGAGATGCAGCAACGCCCTCTCCTCCATCTCTTCTCCCTGCTCATTGCCTGGGGCCTGGGTCTCAGGCTGCTGCGTCAGGCCACGGGTCACTCATCCTGTGGACTCATAAGAATTTAAAAAATTCCTCTGCACATCCCTGCATTGTATTATATAAATTTCCTTCATAACAGTTTAAAGGAGAAACTGCACAGTGGCATGAAGGTGCCACTCCAAGTGTGACCCAAACCTGTTCTGTTCCCCCACTCCTAGTGAGGCGAGTTTGCATACTTGTGCAATTCCTTTCGTTTAACAGCATCAAATGCACACGATGGTGGTAAGAACATGTTCTTCTGGCAGTGATGAGTGAAATGCACTCCTGAGCAGCTGAACAATTTAATCCTGGGGAGTGCCTCATCTTTATATTTATCTATTTGCTTGGTTGGTGTATGCGCGTGTGTTGTTGTTACCCTCTGACGTGGTTTGTGGGTATTACAGATCTTGCTTCCGTTTATTCTTTAACCTCACCACTGGGACCTGTTCCCTGCGATTCACTGAAAACACACACTGCAGCTCTGGAGGCTTTTGGGAAAGAAAAAAAAAAAAATAGGGCAAAGTTTCTCAAAGCACCCAAATCCTGGCACCATCTTAGTCCCACGGCATGAGCAAACCAGTAGGTTACTCAGATAATGGTCCCCAGATGAGTTGCAGCCACTGCCCACCACTGGGGTTTGAGCCATCTCTAACTCAAATGCCCTTCTGAGGCTGAAATTAATTGTACTCAGAAGCTGGGGGGCCTGTGATCAGGTGCGACACCTCAGCTGGGCAGGATTTTCTTCCAGGTGAAGGAAAACTGATGGTACAAAAGGGGTGATGGAGGGGTGGGTTCCTTTTTTAAGCTGAGGCACCAGCATTGGCTACCAAGGCCTGAGCTAGAGCCTGATGCTCCCTGCAGAAGTCAGTGAGAACATCCCACCCCAAAGAGTTCTGGCTTGTCGGCTCTTTATATTGCGTGTTAAGGGGAGGTTACCTCTGCTCACCAGGAACGGTTGGAAGGAAGGAGAGAGGGCTCTTTCAGCTGAAGGGCTCCGCACAAGAGCAAGAAGGTACGAGCTGGCCGGGAAGGGAGATGCTGGCTCTTGGGAGCAGGAGATGAGGCTCTGGGGTGGTTGCTTGGGGCTGGTAGGCACCGGGGAACTCCCTGCCCACCCTGTACTGGGATGATGGGAGGTGAGGGCAGGGCTTTGCCCCTCAAGAATAAGGGTGGTTTTATTTCTTTTATCCTTCCAAACCCCTCTTCAGGCATGCCCTGATGTTCGCAGCTTGCCTGTTAATCTCCCACCTAGGGACCAAGCCTGGTGGCAGAATTTAGCATTAATGATCCATGGATGATTCAGCAGCCGGAAAGCCTAGGGTAAATTCCTGGGTTTTTTTTTTTGAAATCCATGGTGGAACATTCACTGCCAGTGGGGGCTTTGCCCTCTTGGGGATGGGGGAAAGCGTAGTTACAGAGGGCTCCTGGGTGTGCCATCATCCGTGTTGATGCAGCAGATCCCTTAATTATCCCATCAGGTTTTCTTTACCGTGTTTTTGATGTGATTGAGTGTTCAGCACAGTTGCTTTAATCCCTGCGAAATCCCCTATGGAGTTGGCAGGGTGTGGCCTTGACAGTTTTAAAAATTTTTTTTTCCTGAGTATTAAAGGTACGTGTGTGCAGAGGAATGGCTGCCTCCCATGGCCCGACGCTGGGCTGGACCGGCGGCTCGTCAGGGAGCTGGATGGGGGGTGTTGAATGGTTGCGATGATGCTGTGTGTGAGCATCACAATCTGGAGTCTGGCTCTTGTGGGTACTTATCCTCCTACTGCACCTGTGAGATTGGGAAAAGAGAAGATCTAGAGAAAATTACCTTTTGGGTAGGGTTCTGGCACATTTAAGAGCTTCCAGCTCAAACAGGAAACCAAAGAACCAGGCTTGGAGCAGCTTTTTTGATGGAGAAGGATGGTCCCTGCAAGGGCTGAAGGGCTCTGCTCTTCACTGCTATCGCTAGGCAGAGTCATCCTTGTCTTCTCCATGGCAGAGATGAGACTTCCTTCAAGCCTTGCAGCCCATGGGCTCATTCTCAGCTCATTTTCCTGGCTGAGGAAAGACACGGTGGTTTCTCAGAGCCCCATGAAAACGTTCCCTGTTAGCACTGGATGTGCTTGGGGCTGGGTGGTGAGGGAAGACCGAGACACCCTCTGGGAGCGGGAATGGGCCTTCTAGATGACAGGCTGGTGGAAGGGTTTGGTGTCTCTTCCGTGCTGCTTTTTATTTAGAGGGAGGCTGTGGTGGTAGGCAATGCCATCTGCTTTTCTTTGCTGAGGGTTTTTCCTCTTCCAGACCCAGTATTTTAACTCTTTGAAGCACCTTCAGCCTGGGATGGAGCATATGGGGTCCTGCATTACCCCACCGGAATGTGGCTTGGCCAGGGACTGCAGCTGGCATGAGTCCCTCTGGGGCTGGTTAAGAAGATGGGTGTCTCCTTTCTCACCATGATGCCATGCATCACCTGGAGTTCCCGTTCCCAGGCTCTTGACCCCTTGGCTCAACCCCTGCTTGAAAGGGATCAAGAAGCCAAGCGTGGTTTCCTTGTGCTGGGTGGCAGCAGCGAGAACCCCACCTGCTGGGTTGAATTTCTCTCCCTCACTTGGGACCTGCCCAGTTCTATGCCTCTGCTCAACCTCCAGGAGAAAGAAAGCCCTTGAGGAGCTTGTGGTTAACAGGCACTTAATTGATTCTGAATAATCCTGACAAGTTTTTGCAGTCCTTGTGGTAATCACCTCTCTTTCCAATTGAATAGCTGGGGCTTGGTCTGCGCGGATGCCAGCTGCACATTGCTTGGCTGCATTCTTTCATTTCCAGCTCAGGCTTTTCCTTTAACCCTTCTGTTGCCGCCTTCTCCGCAGAAGCTGTGAGTGGGGACGGGTTTTTCAACCTCCTTTCCTTGAAGACAGCCTGTTCGTCACCTTCTCTAGGACTGTTCAGGGAGCCTAAAATGTGGCAGGGGCTTTTTTTCATGGCAGTGTAAGCAGATAAACTGGTTTATTTTTTGTACCCATATTATATACTTGGTAAACTAATTTGAGGTGTGATATGTGCTTACGGCATGAGAAGCAATAAACGACTTCAAGGGGCTGGGGAAGGACCCGAGGGAGGATGTGGAGAGCTGGGATGGAGGGGCACAGCTCCCAGTACTGCCCGAAATCGTGCTGTCACTGTGGGAACACAGTGCAAGACACCTCTTGTTCATCGCAATTCTGTCTCTCCATTTGTTAAGTGAGGGCGTGTTGTTTTTGTACTGTCAGTCTTTTCCTCTGTCCTGGGCAAATTTTCTGCCTGTGTGAAGCACTTCACTATGTAAAGGGACAATTTCCCCCCGGCCCACCTCCTGCTGCCTGTGGCTGGGCAGTAAGAGGAGATGTCTTCATCCCGCTGTGCTCTGCAGACTGTAAATCCCTGCCAGACCCTGTCATGGGAGGTAAAACCTCAGTCACTTTGTGCCCCTTCCCTCAGACGTGCTCTGGGGCTGGAAGCCGGACTCCCCGTGCAGCCACCTCCTTCGGGTGCTTGAATTAATAGTATTGCCTTGGGGACGGGGACCGTGTGGTGCTCGTGGTCTGCTGGCTGCCCTGGGACACCTCCAACCCCTCCTCGTGCCCCCCAGCTGGGGCTGTATGGGTCAATGCATGTGGGGCAAATGAGCCTTATCCCCTCTATCCCGTCTCCGTGCAAAGCCCAGGAAGGGTCAGGCCGGGAGCCAGGGCAGTGTGTGATTCCTCCCTCCCGCTCTCAGGGACAGAGCTTGGCTCAGGCCTCCCCCTCTGCCCCAGCGGAGCCTCCAGCCCCCCGGAATAGCCCTCCATGCCGTGTCCAGCCACAGCAGGGCCTGTGGCAGCTGCTGCTCCCCGACCGCCGGCAGCAGAGAGATGCTGCAGCGAAGCATCCTTCATCCTTCGCATCTCCCTCCCCTTGGCAACCCCAGCCCCGAGCTCAGCGTCTCTGGGGCAGCCGTTTCCCACTCTGTGGTGTGGGACCCCGCTGCTGCCGCATCTGTGCATCCTCCCCATTGCTGTATCCGTGCATCCTCCTCATCGCTGCTGCTGGCTGCTCGCCTCCATTTTTAGCTCTTTTTTTCCTGGCTTCCCCCTGTGCTGCAGGCTGGGAATGGTACGGTCCTCCCTCCAGCGCCCGTTGTGTCTCCGTGGATGTTGCTAGAAGGTGAAGGCACCAGCGCAGGCTGTGGAGGCTGCAGCGGTTGCCGCCAGCCCCAAAACACTCCGGGAGAGGGGGCGGACAGGACCCGGCGAGGGGGTTTGTGCTCAGCCTCGGCCCTTCTCTCACCCACCGCTGCTGGCAGGGTCCGGCAGCATCCTTAGCGAGGAGCCATGACCCAGGGGAAGGTAGGTGGGAGGCCGGTGCTGGGACGATGAGCGGTCCTGCTTGCGTAACCGCTGCATGTTTGGGGGGGGGGGGGGAGGAATGAAATGGGTCGGAAGGAGGGGATTTAAGGAATAAAACAATGACCATGGAGGGGGAGCTGGGTACCCATGCATGGCCCCTGTGATGGGGGTGTTTCCAGCAGAGGAAGGGGGTGGGGGGCTGTTTGTCCTGGTGCTGGATGTGGAGCTCAGCCTCGCTGTTGGACCTGTGGCCGTTTCCTCCACCCATCCTGGATGTCAGGGAGCTCAATGAGGTCCTTGTGCTCTCCCGTCCGTGTCCCCAGCAGTCAGTGCTGGGCACCTGCCCCGAGCACCTCCTTCCCGGTCCAGGGACCTCTGGATTCTGGGGGTTTCTCCAATGCTCAGAGACCTTGGAGGGGGGGTTTAACGCATCCTCTGCCAGCATGGTGCACCATTGCCATGACAACGATGCTGGCGGCTGCCTGGATGCAGGCAGCATCGCCCCTCTGTATCTCCTTGGGTATCTCTAGGGGTCTTGCGTGATATTGGCCACCCTATACCCAAGGGCTCTGTGATGGAGGACAGGGGGAGGACAGTCCCTGTGAGCTGGCAGAGGAGGTGGCACAGATATTCTGATGCTTGTGGTGCACATCGCAGCCTGGTGCCCTGGCTTTGTTTTCAAGGGCCTGTTACACCTTTAATTTAAGGCCTTCTTACAGGGACTGTGCCGTCTGGTGCAGGGCTATTGGTCTGTCCACTTCACTTTAGGCTCCTTGTGGTTCCAGCTCTGCGTCCCTGTGATCCATGGGGATGCCCTCCCTGACGCTGAGCTGGCACCCCCTTTGGCAGCGAGGACAGGCCATCGGGCTCATGACTTATCCCGGGATGACAAAGATCTAGAAGGTTAAATGGGTAATGTTCCCACGGAGAAGCAAGTTCTCGGGTGGCCTGAGGCTGGCTCTTTGCTGGGCTTTCATAGTCTGAAGATGTGGGATCCCAAGTCCCTTAGCTGCATCTTCACGTTACGGAAAGCAGCAAGGCTGAGCCTCTGGATGGGCAGAGGGGAACGAGCGAGAAGAAAATGCTGGAGGGCCAAACCAGAGCACTTCCTCGGCGCGTAGCAGAAACTCCCCAACATGTGGGTGTAAGTGGGAATGAAGGAGTTCAGGGTTTTCTGCCCAGTAACTGAAAGCTCTTTTTTAAGGGGAAATTTAGAAAGAAGTAGGCTGAAAAGCAGATAATTATTTGGATGCTTTCCAGTGTTATATAGGAGCGTGAGGCGCCATGGAGGACCCTGGGCAAGGCTGTGTCTCCCCTCAGACCTGGCTGCCTATAATTTGTCGTCCCCTTTAATGTGACAGGCTTTTTCCCATCTCTCCCATCAATCCCATCACAGGATGCCCCTTCCCGTGGCTGTAGGTATGGGTCCAATGCCAGCTCACAGGAGTTACTGGGTGTCCTTCCAGTTTCTGGGATCCAACAAAGGGACCTCCAGAGCTCTGTCTGTGCCCTGTCAGGTTCCTGTGCTGTTTTTACAGCCGAACCTCTCTTTTCCTCCCTGCCTTTTGCACAGCTTTCTGTGAACAACAAACCCCCCAGCTCCGAGGGGCAAGGGGAGAAGAAGGACAATGCCACGGCTCCACCAGCTCCTCCAACCTACGAGGAGGCGACAGCGGGAGAAGGGATGAAGTCTGGTGCTTATCCTCCTCCCCCATCCGTCCCGCTCCACCCCAGCTGGGCTTACGTCGATCCCAGTAAGTCCTTCTGTGGCCAAACCCAGGGTGAGCCCTTTGCAGAGGGGAGAGGGGTGCAGAGATTCCCCTCGCAGGCTTGTAGAGAAGAGGGGAACCAGGGACGTGGTGCCCAGTTTGGTCCATGGCAGAGCTGTAGCTGTAAGCCGTATCAGTCTGTATCTACACGTAAAAGCCATTTCACCCAACCGCTAGACGCCGCAGCCTTCCAGAGCTGGGGCTAAACCCCAGTGCTCCGTCTCTCCTCTCCTTCCCAGCACTGGGATGGGAAAAATCCCCTCTCCCACCTTGCTGCACTGGGCAATGTCCCCTCCCAGGGCTGGGGAGGGTCCCGGTGCCACGCTCCTGGCTTTGCAGGCAGCACCCCCCCCCCCCAGCTCCTGCTCAACCCCGGCTTTCAAAGAAGCTGCTGAACTGGCAAAATCAGTGTCGCGGCATCAGTGAGGTCCGGCTGCTACAAGCCGGGGTTCAGAGCCAGTGGGGGCTAAAACGCGGCTCGACTTGAAAGCTGAACTGTTCCAGCGTTGGTCTGTGTGGCCAAATCCTCGGCAAACAAACAACTCTTCTTCCCTGGGTGCTGCGTGTGGCTTCTGCTTGGTCATGATAAGGGGACAAAGGCTCGACTGTGCCTGACGCAGGGGAACGGCTGTGTCGTGGCGGGCCGGGACGGATGCAGTGGGCAGTAAGAGAGTCTGCTGGGGTGCCCAAGTGCTCCGTCAGTGTGGCTTGAGCTGGGGAGAGCACTGGAGAGACTGGATTTAATGATTCCCGAGTCCTCTCTCTCTGCTCAATCCTCTTCCTCTGCTGGGCTTTGCTGGTTGCCTGTTCCACCCGGTGGGGATGGGCGCAGCTGCAGGGATGGAGATGTTTAGGGAAGGGGAATGAGCAAACTAAACCCCTCTGAGATGTGTGTCCCTTCACACTCCGGTGGCTTCACAGACTTTTCCATTCTTGTTTGCCTGCAAGGGTCAGAAACAGAGGGGATAAATAACCTCCCGGCTTGCTGTAACAACCATCTGGGTCTTTCCTCTGTCGTGATGAATTAGGATGGGTAAAGCCCAAATGGGTCAGGATGCTCCTCCTCCCGGAGGACTTGCTTAGGTGATGTGTCATCTCTTGTCCCCTCCCTGACAAGCCTTGCAGGTTTTCCCCTCTGCAGCTGTGTCCTGATCCCTGTCAGGGTTTTCCTCTGATTTCATGTCCTTCTCCCCTTTCCCTGCCCTCGGCCACACTGCAAGCGGTGGCTCCTGTCCCAGATGCACGCCACGGGGATGTTTCTAACAGCTTATGTGAGACCTGAGAGTAGCTGGAGACAAACGTCATGTTTTGGGGTTGCTTTCTTTAATAATGAGCTTGGGACATGCTGTCTCGCTGCCTCAGATGTGGCCATGGGTGGGAGGTGACGGATGCTGGAGACACGAGCCAGGGAGGGAGGAAACCCCCTCCATTCCTCCGAGGCATTTAGATGCCTAATTTGGTGTTTAGATGCCTTGATTGCTTTGATGCAGAGGCAGTGAAGTGTCCCCGGGATATGGGCCTCGGGGGTTCTCGGCCCCACGTGGGCGATGACGGATCTCGCAGAAACGCAGGGAGGACACGCTGCAGGAGTGTCATCTCCGCTGGGGCGCAGAAGAAGGCACAAGAGGCTTATTAGGCACAAGAAGAGCACAAGGGATTTATTTCCTGCCAGGGGCATGTTTAGGATGAGGCTTCTGCGATAAAAGCCAACAGCCTTTGACCAGTAAAACAGAAGAAATCCAGGACCAGGGCCTCGAGTTTGGCTCTCCTGGTGTCTGCAGCCTGTCCTCTGGGTTTGAGAGTGTCTTCTGCCCATCTGCCTGAAGGATCTGGGTATCATTGAGCTAAAAGGATTTGAGACGGAGGGGAGGCATCTGTCAAACAGGCAGGGACATGAATGTATAGCTGGTGTAATCACATAAGCCTTCGTTCTGTAGGAAACGCAGGTGGCGAGACTGTTAGTAACACGGAAGGGGATATTTGCAAAAGAAGTGAATGGCAGAGGGCAATGATGTGCTAAGACAAAGAGTTTTCAGTATTTATTTTACTTTTTTTCTTGAGCATGAGGTTCAGGTGATGGGGAAGGCTGATTCTCGCGTCTAATTTGTGCTGCTGATCTTAGCAGGGCGAAGCTGCTGCTCTGTGTTTCTCCTTGCAGCCCCCTGCCCTGCAACATCTGCGCTGCTGCCTTCGTCCCCGGCTGCCGGTGCAGCAGCCGCAGGGTTTTCCGATGTTTCCCTCCATCTCCCTTGCGGCTGTGGAGCAAATTGAGGGTTTATGGTGCAGCCTCCCTCCTGGCCCTTCTGCAGGGAAACTCCAGCAACAAGAGCTTGTCTTGGAGCACAGCAGGGCTGGCCCGTGTGCCGCGAGGGTTTTGGGGAAGGTGCTCTCAGCGGCAGCGCTGGGGTTGGCTCCCCCTTGTTTAGGTTTGCTGCTAAACTGTTCTCTGACTCCCTGTGTGGAAATCAAACTTGGGGGCAGACGCGATGGAAAAGCCGGCTGTAACGAGGCACCCTCGGGGGAGAGGGCACACCGTTGACATCAGGCATGATGCAGACACAGCCGAAGCCCAGGCAATTACAGAGCAGCGAGGGGAATCCTCCTGCCCCAGAGCTCCGATGGGGATGACTGAGGAGCTGAGTCACGGCTCCTCTGAGGCATGCTTTAACATTCAGTGAAAGGTGAGCGAGGATATGCTACGAGCCCTCTAATTGCCATTAAAAAGATGGCGTTACCACGGACAGGAGTTAACCCTGCTGTCCTTGTTGTGCTGGAGTTTGCAGAAGCGGCTTCCCCGCTCTGTTCTCGGAGATGGTCCAAATAAGATGCAGGAGTCGGAAGGGAGCAGAATGCATCCCAGCAAGCCTCTGTTCTGCAACGCAACAAGAAAACCTCGGAGCGTGGGGCTCCTGAGCCATAGTCAGTCACTGGGGTCAGGTTATTGCAGCTGGGGAGGGAAGTGGGTGATGGGAGCTGATCTGTCTGACTTCTGCTTCAGGCACCAGCCCGAGCTATGGCAGTGGTGGGTACCCAGGGGACACGGAGATGCTCACGACCTTCAGCTGGGATGACAGGAATGTGCGCAGAGTGTTCATCAGGAAGGTAAGGGACAAGTCCCTCCAGGCTCAGCCTTCCCCTGGGAAGGCAGGACAGCAGCTCTGAGCCCTCGGAGGGACCTGGCTGCAGCGGTTTGGTGGCTTCCCCGGGCTGGGTGGGAGGCAGAGACTCTGCGGGTCGCCCACGGGCTGCCTCTCGTTGCAGGTTTATGCCATCCTGATGGTCCAGCTCTTGGTCACTCTCGTTATTGTGGCTTTCTTCACCTTCTGGTAGGTCTCTTACGTAGCAGTAATGCTAGCTTTGTCCTGTGTATGACCTGCTCCTGAATTACCTCTTACTTGGGGGGGGGTGTTGTCTGTTATGGAGATACCGGATTTTTTTTCCCATGTGCTCCAATAGAAAAGCAAAAGTGAGGGAACCCTGAGAGGTCCCTCAGTACTTCTGCGACCTTTCCCACATGCCCTCTGGATGGGGCGTCGCGTGTTCTGGGTGCCACCCCCAGCCCGGAGGTCTGGGCTGCTCACCCTTGAGGATTAACTGCCGTACTTTCCCTTTGGGAGTTATCAAGGCCGTCACATCCCAGCCGGCCTCAGCCGCAGGGACCGCGTTACCTCCCCTGCCGCAGCAGATACCCCACGCTCGAGCCGCGGCTGTCTCCAGTTTGGATGACTGGGCGTTTTGGGCATGTGCAGCTCATGTTGCCTCCAGAATAAATAATGAATCACTGTCAGCCTGAGGATTTCAGCTCTTTAATCGCCTCTCAGAGAAGGCGACGGCCGTTCCCTGAGCGAGCCTGGCTGTGTAATTGCTAACAGCGGGGCCGGCCTTCCGACTTGACAGGTTGAATTTCTTTCCAGTTGGTCAGTCTGATGGATATTCAGCTGTGGGTTTTTTTTTTTTCACGTACCCCGTGCTGCATCACCCCACACGTTTAATTTAGCAGCCACCTGTGAAGTGATTGGCTTTTTTATGCTTTCTGCTCAGCAGCCCTTTTCTCTGTCTTGCAGCGAGCCGGTCAAGGGGTACATTCAGACGCACTCTGCCTGGTATTGGGCTTCCTAGTGAGTATCTCGGTCTTCTCCTGTGGCCACGTACGCTCCAAACAGCTCTGGATGTGGCTGTGGTGACGTGGAGACATTTTTCAAACACTTTTCTATCTTGCACGTGAAGAATTGCTCCAATATGTGTGCAGGGGGAGCTGGGGAAATTAATGGATGACTCTGAGGTGAGAAGATAAAAAAATCTCACCCAAATGAATCCGAGACGTGAGAGATGCTGGATACCTCCAAATATTTCCAAAAAGCGGGCTTGCCTGCTCTACAAAACAGGTTTAAAATAAATACACGGGTATTGCTTGCAGAGAAAACCAGGTGAAACTGGGACGCTTCCAGGAAAACAGTCCAGAAACCCAGATATGACACCTGAAAGGGTGCCTGGGGCACCTCAGAGGCTGAATTTTGGGTTTGTCCCCTTGAAAGCAGGGAGGTTGCCTGGGCTTACACCGCATGCCTTGGTATGCAACAGATGAAGGCAGCAGGCAATGTTAAGGGGAGGGGGGGGATGCATTTGGAGGGATGAGGGTGTTTGTGGGGCTGCCGTGCCTGTGTCTTCATCATGGAGCCGCTCTCAGTGCCTGGGATTTGGGATGCCATCCATTAGTCATGCTGTCCGAAAGGTCAGCTTGGAGGTAGCGTAGGCTGCGCTTCCATGCGTTAGTTTATTTGCAGTTGTGCTGGTTTCCTGGATGCCGCGTGTGTTAGTGCTGCTAATTAAGCAGGCAGAGTGTGCGATGCAATTGTCTGTGAACAAGGCTCTGTGAACTTGGCTTTAATTAGTTCACACCCAAATCGTGAAATGTGTCCAGGCCCGGAGATGAGACACCAGCTTATATAACTTAGAAAAAAAAACCCCAAAAATAGCAGTAATAGAAGGGAACTGGCATCAGCCTGCCTCTTTGACCTCAGAGGAAAATGATCTTGGCCAGTTGGCAGAGTGGAGAAGCAGCATTGCCTCGTAGGGAGAGAAGAGCAAGCTCTGCTCAGGTCTATGCTTTGACCTTTGGGTTCATCTCCTGTCGCTTACTGGACAGTCAGAATTCATATCTCTCGGTGGGAGCAAACCCACCCTGGGCCAGCTGGGGGTAGGCTCTGTACTGGAGGGGCTTACATTTTGTCTGTCCCCTCACCTCCCAGTGAGCCAACCCTTCCCTCCATCCCGGTGTCTCCAAGTGCCTGTCCTGATCTGGGTCTGGATCTTTCGTACACAGAGACCCCAACTCTCTCCACGTCTCTGTAAAGAAGTGGGTGCCCTGGGTGTCTTCCTGCTGCTGGGGTGATGGCTCAGAGGGAATTCGGCAAGAGCAGACGTGCAACAAGGGATGCAAAGGAGAGGGACAACTGCAATGGCTCACTCTGCTCCCTACACGCTTGCTTTCCATCTATTCAGCCGTGTCCACTCCAGCTTTCCTGGTTTCCCTGTGGGAGAGCAATGCTCAGGTTTATCTCTGGTGCATTTATCATGGCCCGTGGGTTTTGCCGTCATGTTCATGTATTAGACCTAAGGTGAGTGGCTATCGTGCAGCCATCGGCATGCTTGGAAGCTGCTTTTCCCCCCCAGGCGCTGGGTGAAAGCAGGTTCCCACTGTGCCATAACCCATCAGCACTGTGGAAAAACACCCGGCTGTGTGACAGCCAGAGCAGAGGGAGACCATCCCTCCGCTGCTGGATTTTTTAGCTTTGCTGAAGGGTCAAGTCATGTGAGATAAATAACTCTCCTGTGATCCGCAGACGGCTTGTGCAACAGCACATTAGGCTTGTCTGTGAGCTTCACCGGCCTTAGAGGATCCTTCTGCTGTTGAAGTCTTCCTCGAGCGCTGGTGCAATAACGTGGGACCAGTTCCCTTCTCTGACCCAGACCTTCCCTCTGGCCTTAGGCAAGTCACTTCTGCCAGCCCTGTGAGTCCTGGTCCAAGAGCTGCTGAACTCCCAGCAGGACGCCTTGAGCCCACCAAGCCGGGAAGTGCCTGGAGATGAGGGGCAAAGTCTGGACACCTCTGTATGAGCAATTCACCCGCTGACGAGGTGTCCGTAACAAACATGTCTGGGTGCTACATCTGTCCTGGACCCGAATGCTCCCCTCGCTCTGCTCTAAAACCTCCCTTCGGGTTTTTCGGGGCTGGTTGTGCTGTCCCACCTCGGAGCGGCACAAGCAAAGAAGGCAGCTGGGGCAGGAAACTGCTTCAGTGAGATGTAGTTAAGGCCGTGCTTCCCACCCAGCCTCAACTTCTGGCACGGCGCTTGCATTTTAAACAGCAGAGCACTGGAACTTGTCAGCATCAACACACAATGCTCAAAGTTTTCCTCCCTAAACAGCTTTTTCTTTCCTTTGCAGTGCTGTTTTCTTTGTGACCTACTTGATTCTTGCTTGCTGCTCTGGACCCAGGTAAAATATTTTCTTTATAGATTTGAAACAGCCCTGTGAAATGAGGGATGAATGTTTTTCCTCTTGTTTCAAGCATGACCAACGAAGTCGCGGAGATGGGATGGGGTCACGCTGGCACAGTGATGTGGGCCCCAAGGTGGCAGCCGTATTTTCAGGCCTGAGGCAGTTGTGGGTTGCCGCAACACAGCGATAAAAGCTGAGGTCAAATTGCAACTGGAAAGCAAGCGATGCTGCAGAAAAAATTGCACTGCTGCATAGCTACAAATTCTCATTATTAAATACTGCGGAGGACGGTCATCTTTGCTCCCAGTGGAGCAGGGCGCTGCTGGCTGCTTTGCTGGAATACCATGGGGACGACGGCGCTCTTGGTCTAGGAGCACCCCAAACGCGCTCTCATTCCCAGCAGGGTGACTGTCCCCTTGCACCACCCCTGCCATTTACTGCACGGGCCATTAATTATACGGCACGTCTTGGGCAACCTGTTGTGAGCGCTGCTAACTACCTCTGCATCGCAGGGCTTGACCAGCCCCTCTTTCTTCACTTGCAGGAGGTATTTCCCATGGAATCTGATCCTGCTGAGCATCTTTGTAAGTAGCACATCTGGACAGCATCTGCCCTGCCCCTGCAACCAGAGTGGGTTTCAGAATGGCTCCAGGCAGGAATTTCTTCCTCTAATTGCCCTGCACTTGGGCTGAGGAGCTGTAATTGAACTAAAGGTGACAAGAAGGAAAGAAGGGGGCGGAGGGGAAAAAAAAAAAAGCAAGCTTGTGGAGGCTGGGGTAGGTGCTGGAGTCCTGTGCCGAAGGGGTAGAGGGATAGAGAAGGTGGGACTGCTTTCAGGGTGGTGGCCTGCCCTCAGTTTAACCTGCCCTGTGGATATTAATCACTGGAGGATTAGAAACTATGTAAAAATTGCTTCTCTTGAGCATCCATTTAAGAGGCTTCACTGCCCTTGTCATCATCACTGTAATTGAAATGTTTTACCTGTTGTGTGTCTCCCCTGGGACACGAATGCAGGAGTAATGTGGTTTTCTTTCCCTCCCAGACACTCTCCATGGCTTATCTCACTGGGATGCTCTCCAGGTAGGTTGAGCATGTGGACTCTGGAGGTTTTCTGTTCCTATGTCCTCTCTCTTCCTGCAAAAAACCCCTCCCTACTGAAATATATGGGCCACTTGATCTCTTTGGAGCTCTTCCAGTAGCCACACAAAGCCTGGCCTTCCCTTTTAAAACCACTTTTTAAAGAAGGTCCCCAAGGCCTCTGGTGGCATCCCCTTGTCTGTCCCAGCTGGGGTGCCACAGGGTAGTTCCTGGCTAAGCTAAATCCAGTAGGAGAGCATTGGAGAGCCAGGGACACGGCAGTGCCGGCACGACGGGCTGCAGGGGACTGCCATATGGTGTGATCTCACCTTTTCCACTGAGCAGCACTCTACCAGATGGGGCTGGAGTGAGACAAGTTTTTTCCAGCAGTTTCGAGGGGGTTTTGCAGTCTACAGCCTCCTCCCTTTTGCTTGTGTTTTTACTGTTACGGTCTGCTCACAGGATCAGCCCCGGTTCACGTGGGTTCCTGGTGATGAGGCAGATGAGCCAGTGGGTGTTGATGGGTGCGTGCCGGGGACAAAGAAACTAGTGGCTTCAGCAACTCGGGGAACATACCAGTGATATGACTCTCAAATCAAATGGAAGGGGGAGAATGGGGACCAGCCTTTCTTAGGGCTGAGCCTGGTGCTACAATCAAAATCAGGAGTCAGACTGAATTATAAGTGAAGCCTGCGGTCTCTCTACCTGTACAAATCCCTCTTCCCTGCAATTTTCCAGGACCCAAACCCCTGTTACGAGCACATCAGGAGAGTAAACAGTGGCTGCAGCTTTCTGATTTCTCACTGTGCTGCAATGACGTTTGCCATTCTATTTTTATTACCTCCCAGTTTGAATCCTCCTCCTTCTCCATCTGTCCATGGACAGCAAGGTTTTTATAGTAAGTCCCCATCTTAGCTGCTCATGAGTCCCCAGGAGGCACAGACGTGCCCTCCTGCCTACCCTCTTTATTTAAAGCAGGAGGAAAACCCATCTAGTCTTTTTTAGTGTTTTCTATCCTTCCCTTTTTACATTAAGGGGGGGACATTGATAATTTCAGTGCCATTTGTCCCCCCGGGACTCATGCCTTCCCTGTAGACCTCTGCTAAGTTTCTGCCTGTCTTGATCCCTCCTTCCACCCGTCCCTGTGGGAAACACTGAGAAAGTGCTTTTGTTGTTAATTTTGCAGTTACTACGATACCAAGTCAGTCCTTCTGTGTCTGGGGATCACAGCCCTGGTGTGTCTGTCTGTCACCATCTTCAGCTTCCAGACCAAGGTGAGTTTGTGGTGGTCAATCCCCCTGGGAGAGGCATCTCCCGGGGGCAGGACGCAGGGCAGGCAGCGCTGGGGGCGAGGGGTGAAGGGGCCGGTCTGTAGGGCTCCGGATACAGGAGCAACCTGCAGGATGCTGGGGTGTAAAATGAAGGTTACAGGAAGATTAGGACAGACGCTGGGGTGAGGGATGTGTCAGGGGTATAGATGGGGCTGGAAGACGCTACGGGGGTAAGGTGGGGTTTTTTTTTGAGGATTATGCTGTGGGGTACAGAAGGGCAGTGGCACAAAGGTGTAGAATGAGCTTTTGGATTTCGGGTATGTGATGGGTACTGAGTTCTTGCAATAAAGGGGCTGTGGTAAGTGTTTGGCTCTGTGTGCCCCACAGGTGGGTGGTGGGCTATAAGATGCCCAACAGATGCAGCAATAGCTGTTTAACAGCAAGATGGGTGTGCTGCTGGAGAGTCCCTCGCTGTGGGCACGGGGAGGTTTGGCTTCCCTTGCTGCCTCCCATTCCAGCACTCTGCCCTTGTAACCTGATGTTCTTACCTCCACAGTTTGACTTCACCTCTTACCAGGGCGTCCTCTTCGTGATGCTTATGGTTCTCTTCTTCGGTGGCATCATCCTGGCTGTGACACTGCCCTACGAACACGTGAGTGAAGACCTGCACCCCTCCTCCCTTGCCCAGTGCCACCAGTCCCGGTGCAAGGCTGGGAGCTGATCAGCCCAAAGCGGCGTGTGTCCCGGTGGTGTCCCAGCCTGAATCTCTGAAAATGTGCAGAAACACCAGCAGAAAGAAAAGGCAAGACCAGGTGGCTGTTCCCTGGTAGTTCTGCAATCAGATATCGGGTTGTAGGACGGCTCTGGCCTGGGGCTTGAGGAAGTTTGCGTCTGTTCCTGGAGCTGTGTAGTGACCCCACAGCAGGACACATCACCTGCTTGTGCCTCGGTTTCCCCTCCAGTAAAACCAGGGTGGTGAGCACATCAAAGCACTGGCTTGCTCCATATACAACAGAGCTCTTGCCCCAGATTGAGGGCAGGACTTGGACTCTGGGCAAGTGGGGTGCCTGTCCGGCCAGACCTGGCTGTATTCACACCAACACCAGGCACCGTCCTGCAGTGTTTAAATCCTGGGGCTCAAATTTCTCAGAAATAAGCACCTCTGGAGGGTGATTCAGACCCCAGGGACAAGTCCTGATGATGAGTGACCACCTTATCACTCCTCCAAGTGCTGCCAGCCACTCTTGCATGGGTTCAGCTGCTTCCTTTGGCCTCCCTGGTCAAATCTGGCATGGGCTGTGCCCATCTGAAATCTTGGCGCAGTTTGTGACCACGCCCGATAGAGGGTTTGGCGTGGCAGCACCGAGTGTCTGGTCTCCATCCAAGAGTGGCTCATTAGCTGAGCTGTCATTCAAGCAAGAGCCTGACAGACCCTGGGAGATGCTGATGAAAGAGGGAAGTGTGTGGGGCTGTGCAGCCGCCATGAATCACCCCGAATGCCTGCGCATGCTGGAGATGGAGGCACCCGGCTTTGATCACGGCAGCCTTTAAGTGACCTCCAAACCCTTCACATCTTACCTGGCTTCCCTGGGAGCCTGAGCCATACTTTAAGGGCCAGACCTGCAGGAATTACTCCCACTGGTACTAGCCCTGGGGTTGGTCAAATGGGCAAATGTGCAGGCTGGTGTTTCCCAAACCAGGAGCTTGGGCTTTTTGGTTGCCTTGGCTTGAGATCCATCTCTCCCTCCTGCAAAGGTGAGGGTAAAGCAGCTTGTAGTGCCAAGCCACTGCCACTAAACTGTTGAGACAACTGCTCTTTATCTTGAAGCTTGTCAAGATAAGCATAGCCTGAGGCAGCTTGTAATGAGCTTGTCTATCTGGGAGGCAGGCTGCGATCTCTGGGTTGAATCAGCTCTCCATGTGGGCACCTTCTCCTGGAATATGGGCGACTTCTCCATTAGCGCTGCGTGCTGTTGTGCCACAGCGAGCAGGGGTTGAGGTTTGGTCTTAATTCCAGTGAATTTCCTGCTGTGACTCCAGCAGATGAGCACATTGAAGTTATGCTTGTTACCTAAAGCTGGTTCTGGCCCTTAGAAGCATGTGGTGTTTCTTCCAGCGGGATCGGCCTAGTCTGGGTAAATAAACACCTAAGGCTGCTGCAAAATGTGTTTCCGTCAATGTAGTGCTAAGAGATTTCCACAGAGACAGCAGTTGTGGTGAAGTAGGTGATTTGGAAACAAGTACCTGATTTAGGAGCTTATAAGCCAAGTAGATGCAAAGGCCACAGTGAGAGGGGAAACTGAGGCACGGTGACCTGTTCTTTGCTGTGAAAAGCTCAACAACAGAAACTGCATTGGAGCTGGAAATGGTGCAAGTCCAGCCTGGGCTATTAGAGCACTTTCCCTAACTTGTGTCCTTCACGTGAGAGTTAAGCCCTTCTGTGTTAAGTCCTAATTAACCGGTTTTCTCCCAGGCACCGGCTGACAGATTTGTTTCCTTTAGGTCCCTTGGCTCCACGCGATCTACGCTCTGCTTGGTGCCATTATCTTTACCATGGTAAGTGGGTGCTGGTCATGGGGCCTGGGAATGTGCTGGCAGGAAAAATCATCTAGGAGTAAATGCTTTAGTCTTGAAGAGTGTTTGGGGGAGAGAAAAGAGCGAGTGGCAGGATTGCAGAGAGCTCCGCATTCTCAAATGGCTCATGAATAGCAATTATCGCAGTGACCTCAGCCTTGTTCCAAGAAGGTGTTGGTGTACGTGACAGCGGTGGTGCAGAGCACGGTGAGACTGGCAAACCCATGCCGTATGTGCAATACTAGGTGTGAACAGCAGAAAGTATTGTAGGGACAGGGCGAAAAGGCATCTCCGGAGTGGGAAAAAGCAGAGATTACGCTCTGGCACAGCAGTGGGAGCTGGTCCGCAGGGCTCAAAGGGAGCCTGGGGATGAAATGAGGCTGCAGAAGTGAGCAAAGTCAAGCTGGGGCCGGTCGAGTGGGAGTGGGCCAAGGACTGGGCATGTGTTTGGCTAGCAGAGGTACGGAAAGTGTGAGAGGCCACGGTCTGGGAATAAGGGTTCATTGCAGGTAGGAAAAGCCCTGAAGCTGGGCAGCTCCTCCAAGGAAAGTTGAAAAGGCTTGGTTCGTTCCTTCGCCTGCTCCCCCGCGGTCCCTCCTGCGAGGTTCTTCCCAGAGCAAGTCCCGGCAGTGCCGTGCTTGCCATTCAGGTGTGGGAGTTGTCTGGGAAGATGCTTGGCGTTACCCCGGTGGGGGTCAGGCGGAGGGCTGCCTTGGGGTTCAAGGCGGTGCCCATTGGGCATGTTGTGAATAAGAACAGTTGAGCAATTTCATTTATTATCTATAATAAAGTCATTTCAAGTGAGCTCGGGTATTTCTTCTGTGATTCATGATTAAAGACTGCTCTGTAAAATACAAATAGGCTAAACATCTTATAATTACCCCATAAACTTCAGCCAGAGCCTCAGCTGGTGCAGCCGATTGTGCCAGGCTTGTCAGCTCAGCCCGGCTGTGTCTGGGGAGGGCTGAGGTGGCAGCTGACCCCAGGCGACGGCAAAGGTGCCCTGCCAACCCTGAAGAGCTCCACACCAAGGTGTCGGTTGCGGGCTAGGTTAACAGAGGGAGTAAAGGTGAGGTGGGAGAAGATATTGAGCTTGAAGTCATGCAACTAGGCACTGGTTTTCTGGCAGCTGGGCCACTAGCCTGCCTTGTAGCCCATGTTTGTTCCTGTGAGCGCTGTGTCCCTGCAGGCAGGCTGGGCAGCGGATGCCAACTGTGACAGCTTCACTGGTAAAATCTGCCCTGCACTCACTGTGTTTGTACCTCAGAAAGGTGTTAACTCCCCTCTGGGTCTGGCTACCTCTGCTGGCAGCTCTGCAGCCCCGGGTGCTGCCCAAGATCTGGGGTTTCTTGCTTTTTATTGCTCTGGTGTTGCTGCTGCTGTGATGTCACATTGGGTCCACGTCACCTTGTCACCTCGCAGGTGTTTCCAAACCGGGGGAAGTCTGGGAATAACAAGTGGTAGGGACTGGCCGAGGAGGAACAGGGAGAACTGCCCCACTGCTGGTGCTGGGACACATTGGGGATGGATGAAGGAAAGGGGAGCCTTGGGAAAAAGCATGAAGGAAGCAGGCCTGGAGTAATACTCTCAGGGTTTGACTATCAAGAATGAAATGAAGGAAAGAGAAAGTTGCAGCTTGTTCAGTGCATTGTTCTGAGCTTTTAAATTGCAGTTACAGCCCATAAAAAAAAAGGCTATGTTTTTGTTCTGGGTACAGTAAAGCAACTGAGAGAACTCCTGCCATTAGAGCACTTCTTGCCTCTCTGCAAAATCTCCATGTGACTGTCACTGGGTTTCCTCCTCTTTCCTCACAGTTCCTGGCATTTGATACCCAGATGCTGATGGGGAATCGTCGATACTCGCTGAACCCAGAGGAATACATCTTTGGAGCCCTCAATATCTATCTGGACATCATCTACATCTTCTCCTTCTTCCTCCAGTTCTTTGGCTCCAGCCAGGAGTGAGTGCAGCAAGGCAGTATCTTCTCTTTGCTGGCAAGATGCAAGTGTTTAAAAAAAAAAAAAAAAAATTAAAAGAAGAGGAGAAGAGGGTTAAAAAACAAACAAAACCAACCCCACCCTTTCTGGCCCACTAGCAGGCTCCATTCAATCAGCTGAGTAAAGCTCCTGGGTTCCTCATGCAGCTTGTATATATGCTGTTAGGCCTTTGTGACCCAGAAAGCAAAGCAGGGCTTAAGTGTTGTCTCTTCTGCTCCCTCCACTCCTACTGCGATCAAACCAGACCAGAGACTGGGAGGCACGAGACCAAAATCTTCTCCTCCCCAGAGGCTATCAGAGTTGCCTGTCTGAGCCCTGCGCATCATGGTGAGAACAGCTCTGCAAAGAGAAAACAACACTAAAGGGAGGAGAGTAGAGAATTTTTCTGTGATCCCGGCAGGAAAACCAGCTGAACAAAAGGGAAAAGGCTAGGGAAATCCTTGCGCCCCCCTCCCTGTTTCTCTCCTGCATTCATTTGGGAGCCTTGTGGCCTCTGCAGAGATACATTCCTGATAGTACCTGCTTTTAGAAGTGCAAAGCATGGGATCGCTTAGTCTGGATGTCCCAGCAATCAGTCTTCCAGGCAAGGGAACCTGTTGTTCAGGATGTGCAGCCTCTTTGAGGACATCCCTAATGCCCCTGCTGGAGGAATTCTGTATCCTTTGCGTCTGGCAGCGGGGCTGAGTTTGTACTTCCTTTCCTTCCTGGAGTGGGATAGCAGGACCACCAGCTGTGGGCTCACCGCCCCACCCAAGGTGGGGGATGTCTGTGTCACTGCTCCCTCAAGTGTGGCTCTTCACCTGGGAGGGCTGTGATCCCCCGTAAGGATGACTGGAGGAGAACAGATGAAAGAGGCTGAGTTTCAGAGCCCGTGCAAAGCCAGGCACCTCCTGATGAGAGTGGTGCAGATCCTGTGACCCATCATGAGGATCTGATGCCTTCGCAAAATGGTCTTGGTTGCTCGAGATTAATGGTCTTAAGTGGCTACTGCCCAGAGACTGAGGCCAGGGTGAATGTGCGTTGCTCAAAATGGGCGCTGCTTTGTAGCAAACGCCAACGTCGCCCCTTGCTCTGGCCGTTCTCTAGATTTGCTCTCCCAGATGGGGATGTCAGTGAGAGCGCTGGATGCCTCTGAGTGCTCGGGTAACTTTCCATCTTCCCCTTGCTCACATTCCCCTGTTTGGGGATTAGCTGGCTAATTTCTAACTGTAAAGCCCCAGGTGGAGATAAGAGGCCTTTTGCTCTTATTTAAAAAGTGATCCTTCCTGCTGATAGAAACCCGTATCTTCAATCTCTTTGGGAATGCCAGGGCAAGTGCGTCACTGAGCTGCCTCTAGCAGTCCCTGCGTGTTACAGAGAGGCTATGCCAAAATGCTTCGTACCGTGCATTCCTCCTCTGCGGCTGCCCCGGCTTTTACCCTTCACGTGTTGTATCCTCCAGCCACGCGGGTTCAATGCCCCGAGCTGGGCAGAGGAAAGTTACTGCGCAGAGAGGAGAAACGCTTTGGCCGCTCTGTGACTGCACTGACCTCGTCCGTGATCACACACAAGCACAACTGATGCTTTTCACCGTACCTTCCCGCTCCCCCAAACCAAACACGCATCCCCCCATACTGCCCTGCTTTTTAAGGAATAAAGGAGGTTATTAGGTGAAGGCGGCACGGTTCATGACACGCTGATTCTGCAGTGCATCACAGAGCAGAAACCCAGGCCTCGAATGGCTGAGCAGGCAGAACTGGGAGAGGGACAGCATGAGAGAGACCCTAAAAGTTTAGGAAATAGGAGTTTAAAGAGGAAACTTTCTGGCTCGGATCCATGCAGGCACTTCTGAAATATCTTAGCAGACTGGCTGTGCAGCCTTTTTTTGCTCACAGCAAAAGGCCTGTAGGTATTTCTGCTTTCCAGCTTTTGAGGAGGCGGTATTGAGTTGTGTGATGAGTTCTGGCTCTGAAATAGTCCTAAAACTCCTCCTCTGGGGGACAATCTAAACCAGAGCTCTGCAGCCCTCCTTTCTGCACCGGGACTCCTCCAACCTTGCCCTGCACACCCTGGGACCTGGGGAGGAGAACACGGATCTGCAGCCCACTCTGGATCTCTTGCTCTTTTTCCTGCATGTGGTGTGGAGTAACTTTGCTGCTGCCTGAGCTGCTGCGACCTCCTGGCTTTTTGCTCCCGTGTGGGAAAAGCTTGCATGGCACCCGCTCCATCTCCAGGCCACCTGAGCAGGGATGGCTCGCTGCCCTCCCGTGCCCCTTCACAGGGCTCCCTTCTTGCATGTGTCCTGGTCCCTCTTCTGCGCGGACCCCATGGCTTGCAGTCCATCCAAGCCAGACCCAGTGAAAGTGCTCGGACTGAAGCAGTGAGTAATATGTACGTGCTCAGAGCGGTGGAAGTCCTCGTAAGGCTGAGCGACACAGGATTAGGGGTGGGATACAGCTATAGGCACGTTCCTCCTGGGTTCCCTGACCAGCCGCGCAGGGGAGGTGCAGGGCTGCTCCTCTTTCTCCCTGTGGATGTCCTTTACCCGAGGTCTGCATAATTCGGATCCTGGCTCTGTATCCCCCCGCTTCTTTTATCTGGCCATTCTTATGATTTCATTGTAAATAGGATTTTGTATTTTCTCTGAACATTGCTAATAAACTGTTGCAAAACTGTTACTGCTGTTGTGAGGTCACCTTACTGACGTACAGCTGAAGGAAGGTCTGGTTGCAGAGCTGGCGCTTCCTCCCCTTAAAAAAGAAAACATAAACAAGTTTGTGGCATGATGTGGCATAGCCCAAAGTTTTAATGGAGATCAGGCTGTCCCTTCTCTGGGTATGACCAGGGAACGTATCCTACACAAAGTAAAATGCGCGTGGCTCCAGCATAGGCAGCATGCATGAGAAGTATTTGAGAACTGAGGGCCAAAGGGCTACTTGGGTGAGGATCCTGTTCTCTCTTAGACCTGGCCTAAGTGGCCACAGGATTGAAGAACCAGTGGGGGTAAGCGAGTGTTGTAAGCAAGGCGCCTGCTCAGAGGGCATTTGCCCTAGCTCTGGAGAGCAACCTGACGTACTAAGCGTTCTCTAGAGTCAATGGCAAAAAGAAATGCCTCCAGAGTGCAATTCACCTGATCTAAATTAACGCCTACACTGGGAGGCGAAAACTCGTGTCTCTCTCCATCAGCTCTGAAGAGCTGATTAGTCCAGGCTGCCAGAGCTCTCAGGGGAGAGAAATCTCAGCCGCAGCATCTTGTTGCGACAGATCTCTGCTCTTTGGAAGGAGCTGTACCCAAAAGGCAGGTGTGAGATTTGTTTTCCTAAAGTGTGTCTCAACAGTGTGGTACAGCCAGCATGGCTTGCATTTTCCGTGGCTTGCATTTTCCGTGGAAAGAAAATATTTTGCCCCGAGTCTTGCTGGGTAATGCCCTGCTGTGGGATGGCCTTTGTGGGAAAATAACTGAAGTGGAGCATTTCCATGCAAACAATGAGGTGGCCATGAGCATTTATATGAAGCATCATTAGTTGTTCCTGTAATTACCACAAACTGGATAAAGGGCTGATGATTCAGGCAAATTTCAACACTTGGCTCTTGAGGAACAGGGCGAAAAGTGGGACCACTCAGTAGTAGGACACAGGGATGTGGCAGAAGGGAGGGGACGGGGAGATTCATCAGGGTATGAAGGATGCTGGAAAGAGGAAGGGATCGCGCTGTTTCCCATGCCTACAGCAAACAGGACAGGAATTTGAGGGCCCTAAATACAGAGTCAGAGGAGACCTTGAAAAACCTGAATTCCACTGCCTGGAGAAGGGGGGAATTTTTATTTCCTTTTGCACTCCTTTCTGCCTTCTGCGCTTGAGGTATTTTGAGGAAGGATGGACTCTTGATGCCAAGTCGGCACGGGCCCTGCCACGGTGCGGGGGATCTCTACTGATCTTCCATGGCAAGAACCAAAGGCAAGATTCAGGCAGGACTCGTTCACTCACATTTCCGAGCTGCTGGCGCCCTCTGCTCCTCACGCTGTGATTAAAAAAAAAAAGCATAAAATTAAATCCAGGTTCCCGGTGAGTTATGGCTTGAGGAACCCCCAACAATTTCTTGTCATTTAGACAATTATTCCACCACCCCACGAGCCCTCCCCACCCGGGAAGAGGAATCAGGAAAAAACAAGGAAACTTGAATATTGAAATATAAACAGACTTAACAGAATAATACTAAATAATTGACATTAATAACACTAAAGAACCAGTATTGATCCCAATACCTATATAAAATACACAAGGACTATCCCCAGCCCGTTCTATCGTAGGAAGCCGGGCACTCCGGGCAGGGGACAGCCAATGTGGGACCCTGCGAGCGCTGCGGCTTCGGGAGGAAGGGAAGGGCTCAGGGCTCCGGCACCGGGGCGAGGAGCGCTCGGGATGGCAGCCAGCAAGGGGGAGAGAGAGAGGGGAGAGAACTCCTCAGCAAACTTCCTAATTTCTATGGAATGTGCCGTTCATGGTATAAAATAACCCTGTTGGCAACTTGGGGCAAGTGCCCGGGTCTCGCTCCTCCTTGTCCCTGCACCTGGCAAGCTCGAAAATACTGAGACCTTGAAACGCACCCCAGAGCTGGCGATAAAGTAAGTATTTTCACAAATTCAGATACTAGGGTTTTTTAAAAGTGCAGTTTTCCCAAGCATTAGAAGAGAAATTAGTCCTGTGTCGCTCAAACCAGGTTCCCTGTATCAACTTGACCCTAACACCTTCCCTGTGCCCACTCTTTCGCTCCTTTAACCATGAACTTCCATTTCTTTCTGCTGCCAAGCCCCGGGCTAGCTGCCTGCCTGTGGGGGCCTGCGCAATGCCCGCCGGAACCTTTCTCCCCCGGAACCTTTCTCCCCGGGAACGCTTCTGTTCCCGCCCGGTCCCCGCCCGCGCGCGCGCGGGCCTGAGGAGAAAATGGCGGCGCCCATGAGCGAGCGCTCTCCAGCCTCGGAGCCCGGTGCTGCTCCCTACGGCAACTTCCCCAATTATTCCCGCTTCCACCCGCCCGAGGGACGAGTCAGCCTCCTGCCTGGCGGGCTTTTGCGGAGCTTGTTTCCCGCGGCATCCCGCCCGCTGCTGGGGCTCGATGTGGGCTGCAACTCGGGGGTAAGAGAGCGCCTCGGCGGGCAGCGGTGGGCGGGCAGTAGGCCGCGGAGCAGCAGGCTTGAGGGCTCCTGGGGTGAGGGGAGATGCTGGGGTGGTGGTCTGGGTGTGGGGAAGACTGGAGAGGCTTGATGGGAGGCACTGGTCTGGAGTATCGGGGTATGTGAGAAAGACTAAGGGTAGGCACCAGTCTGCGGTATTGGCGGGGGCGCAGTGGGGCAGGCTGCTGAGGTACCAGTCTGTGGTATTGAGGGACAATCCAGCATCCGGAAAAGACTAGGGGTGAGGCACTCGTCTGGGGTGGTGGGGCAGACTGAGAAGATGTGGGGGATGACGACAAGGGCCTGGGAGAGGGGCCTGGAGTGTTAGGGGACAGTGTGGCAGATTGGAAAGGTGGGGAGGCACTGGTGTGGAGTGCTGGGGGCATTGGGGCAGGGTGGGGAAGCTGGGGCAGTCTGCGACCTGAGGTGTTGGAGGGAAGACTGAGAAGGTTGGGAGAAGCGCTCCCATGGGATGCTGGGGAGGAATGGGGGAAGACTGGGTGGGGGCAGTGGCCTGGAGTCTTGGGGAGCACTGAACAGGGGAGGAATGGAACAGCCAGGGTGGGGGTAGCAGCCTGGAACAGGCATGAGCCTGTGTAAAAGGCACAGTGGGAAAGCAGGGCTTGGGTGCAGCAGAAGACTGGTGGATGTCAGGACATCATTGGTGTGTGGGAAGGTGCCTCTGCAGGTCTCCTATGAGAGGAAAGTGAAGGCAGGGGTGGGGCGGAGCTGGTTGTGTTGCTTGGTTTAAGAGGCTGTATGGATGGGGCTCTCCTCTTTCCCACTGAGGCCAGAGCCTGCAGTGTCCTGGGTTCCTGTGTGTCCCGAGCACCGGAGGGCCTCTATTGTACTGCCCTAAGAGCGGGGGAACTGGACAAACCTGCAGCTAGAAACCATAATTTATTGTGTCTTGTTTAGTATCACATAATTTATCCATGAGACAGAACTTGAAACTGAAATCTTGGTTGCATGCTCTTGAAGGTCTTGTGACAGAGATGGTGAATCTTGTATAATTTCCCATTTTGAAAGTTCATTCTCTTTCTTTACCTAGTTCTGCTTTCTTCTCATGGCTTTTCCTTAGTGTGCAGCTTTGCTGTGTTGTAATTCAGAAGTATCTGTGCATCTCTGATGCATACTGGTGCAGTGTTTAAGATATTTTTTTCAGATGGAAACTATATCAGTGTATTAACTTAGAAATAATTATTCGTTCAGAATGAGATTGCATTCTGGCTGGGGACAAGAGTACTGCTGTTGCCATGGCTTCTCTTCCCCCAGCCCCCTGCCAGAAGGTTTGAAAGGCCACCTAAGGCATTATCTAAAGGACAATTTAGATCCTATTTCAGGTGAACTTGTAAAACAGGTCAGGTAAAAATGTTCTTAGTCTGGTTCTTTTGAGATGCAGAGACGTTCACCACTAGAGGACACTACCTGCCTGCCTGTGCGGGCTGTGTGCTCACAGCCGATGTCATTCAGGAACTTCATCAGATCTCCTTTAATGAATGATTAATGCGCTTGCCGCTTAGTGGCGCACTCTGTGAAAGGACATTCGAAGGCAAGCTCTCATGTTGACTATCTTTTGCTGCAATCTAATGGTCAGGGAATGTATTTTACTTTAGCAGAAGAAGAAATGTATTACTCTAAATTAGGCATTATAAATAGCTCTAAGTGTCACTAGGCAACTCTAAGGCTCACTTAGGGAAGCCAGTGAAGCCTTCACCCCCATGTTGGATGGGAATATCTGGCAAGATTCCTGTTACTAAAATTCATCTTTCCCATAGTTTTTGAAGCAAAACCCCAAATGTGGGGTGATACAGGCTTAATCCCAATCTCTGTTTGACTTTCTGGTAATCAGCGCTACCGTGATACTTCTTGCTACAGAAAAGAAGTTTGTCTGTGAGCTTATTGTTTTGAACCTCATCCAGAGAAAGCTCTGAGTTGGCGCTTGTACCTTGCTGCCGAGAGTGGGATCCTACATGCTTGGTGATGCGTGAACAAAGCAGCGCAGGCCCTGTGAACCCCTCTTGTTTTCCTTTCTGCAGGAGCTAAGTGTGGCTCTGTACAGGCATCTCCTTGGCCTTCAGGAGGGCGAAGGCAGCCTGGACCAGCCCGCAGCTGGAAAGGATCTGAATCTTCTGTGCTGTGACATTGATCCGGTGTTGATTGAGAGGGCTCAGCAGTGCAGCCCCTTTCCTGCCTCCATATCCTTTGCCAGCCTGGACATCATGGACTCCAGTGCCAGGGAGTCATTCCTGAGCTCCTACCTGGGCCGTTTTGGCCACTCTACCTTTGACATCATTTTTTGCATGTCTGTGACCATGTGGATCCACCTGAATCATGGAGATAGTGGCCTGATGGAGTTCCTGTCCTTCCTCTCCTCTCTGTGCAAGTACCTGCTGATTGAACCTCAGCCATGGAAGTGCTACAGGGCAGCTGCGCGCCGCCTGCGGAAGCTGGGCAGGAATGACTTTGATCACTTCCGATCTCTTGCTATCAATGGGGATATGGTGGAGAGGATAACCCAGATCTTAACGAAGGACTGTGCCATGGAGCTGGTGTGCTGCTTTGGGAGCACCAGCTGGGACAGAAGTCTCTTGCTTTTTAAGTCAAATCACGAGGGCAGAGAGTCTTCAGAACAGGAACAGTGACTGATAAATGGCCTCTCACATTCATGAATCCATAGACAAGGAATTGCTTGCTATTTACAGAGGCAGATCTAGGAATTCCTAAGTTGTATTGGAACCAGACCTTGACTTCCCTGGGGAGTTTGGGGCAAGTAATGTTTCTGTTTTTTCTTTTTTTTTTTTGCTTTCTATCTGCAAAACGTGGTGGCAGTTTTAACCTGCCTTGTGGGTTCTGAGGTTGCAGTTCCTAGAAAGCGCTCTTGAAATCAAAGTTGCTACATATGTACTTTCTATGTGTACCAAGAATATTCCCTGGAAGAAGACAGAACGTTCCCTTTTTGTCCCTGGAGCTCTTCAAGGAAAGGGAATGTTTCTGTTTACCTGTACAGTGCACTATTTGTTCTGCTTCTCATCATGTTTTCTGTATAAAATGCTCTTGGAAAACATATAACTTGGTTTATCAGCAATGAGCAAGTGAGTTGGGTCGTTGCAGAAGGTCAACAGGATGCTCAGAAAGGCTGTAGATGCCTCATCCCTGGAAACATTCCAGGTCAGGCTGGACGGGACTCTGAGTAACCTGATCTAGTTGAAGATGTCCCTGCTGATGGCAAGGGGTTGGACTAGGTGGCCTTTAGAGGTCCTTTCCCACCCAAACCATCCCGCCATTCTGTGATGTTGGTCAGGCTGTGATCAATGCACCTTTGCAGACGGAGGTTGACACTAGCGTTCTCTTTCTGTGGAGTGAAGGATTCCTATGGTAGAGCGTGTATTTATTTGTGTATAATAGTGAGTGCTTTTTGTAATAATATCCTTGAAATAAAAATAACTTAATTTTGTTAAAAATGCTGTGTTGGGTTTTTTAATCTTTCTTTTTGTTCACGTTGTTTTCAACATCTAAGCAGTCCCAGGTAACTGAGTTTATTGTTGTATTTACAGGCTCAGATGCGCCTTTGGTAAACTTGAAGCTATGTTTGGCTAAGGTTGAAGTATTATAACTTTCACTGGATTGCGGTGTTTTTTTCAGTAAAATCTAGGAAGAAAGAAAACTTGAGCAAAATGTCTTATTTTAACTTAATTTTTCTTGTTTTAATATCCCTACTAGCTTTAGTTCATATGTAGTGGTTTTGTTAATTTTGATTGTAAGTAGGAGTCGCACTGCCAGAGTGTTGTCTAAACAGATTAAAAAGCTCACTTGACTAGACTGACACACAGAAATAGATAACTGATGACTCTTACAAATTCCTAGGTTCCGCTGCTTCCTCGCTGCGAGGTGAGAGGGAAGCCCAGGTATGTGCCGTAAGCGTCCTGTTGCGAGAGCGTCCTGTCGCGAGAGCTCGGTACTAGATACAGGGGAGTGGAGGACGTCTCCTCCAGGAGGTGCTCGTGCCTCGCAGTTCTCCTGCCCAGGTGAGCCTGTGTGCAGGGGCAGAGAGAAACTTTGATTGCATTTTCCTTTATGTCCTTACTGGGACTTCCTTATTATTTACTCATGCAGTGATAGTGGAGGCGGGGGGGGGGAGCACTTTGATGTCCTCCGCAATGAGTTCAGATAAAACACTGAAGCGTATGAGTGTTCTGGCTGGCCACAGCCTGCTTGAGGAAAAGCTGCTGGGATCCATGGATGGACATACGAACAAAGCGTGTGTGTACGTGCACGTGTTTAAAGAAACTGAGTAGCGTCACAGAAAGGCTTTGAGGCTTTTCACATAAATGCAGCTTCCACAGTGTTCTGCTATGAAGAAAATATTTAGGACTCCCACCAGGAGTCCTGAGAGCTCCTCTGACCTCTCAGCTCCAAACAAGTGTGCCTTCCCTCATGGTGGTGGTTCTTAATTTTCTTAAAAAAAGACTTTTAAGTCTGGGCGGATTTTACTACGTCTGTGGGAGTGGAGGGAGAACCCACTTGTCATGTATTTTCCTGAGGGTTCACCCAAGCGCCTGATCTCTCTTGCAGCTAATTTATATCAAACATTTATCACTTTGGTAATTAAGCACCTCATCTGATGTTCATTGTAATCTATGGGGAAGCTCCACTGACTGGAGGGGTGTTGGCTCACCCAACGCTGTCAGGCAGCTCAGCCTCCCTTTTCGTTCTGCTTAGCTGCTCTTCCCTGTGTTGTGCGGCTGGTGGCACTGGAGTATCGTACAAGCTGTGGCCTTGCCCCTTGGGATGTTTCTGTTGGGTTGTGTCAATATTAGTTGCTGTTTTCTTTGAACTTTGAAATATTTATAAAACAAACCTGGACTTATCTGTTCAGTGCTCAAGTTTAAAGGGGTGAATGGGGTTTCTTGCTTTTCATTTTCCTCTGGGGATTTACATACTTGCCTGTGAAAAATTTTATGAAGAGTTGCTAAGAAGGTAGACAACCCAACAAATTACACAGGAGGGGTCCCCTGCACCCATCTAGAATGACCTTTCCCTTCAAAGAGACCCTGTTGTATGTTCCTTATGGACTGAGTGATAGATAAGTGTCTGCCTGGGGATTCTTTTGGGCTGCTGCTTGTAGAAAGACTGTGGATTTGTTTTTGCTTTTTTCCCAGCCTTTATATGCTGGCAGTGTGCAGACCTGCAAACTGGCCTGGTGTGTATGTAACAGTATGATGACCTCTTATCTGCCTCTCAAGTCTGCACTTTAAATTGCTAATATCAATATGTCCCACTGTCTCAGAAATGGCTGAGCTCCAAAACTAGGTCTGTTTGGCTTTGGCACAGCAGTGTGTTTGGTTTCTCATCCTTTGGATATTGCCACAAGTAGAGCTCAAAATAACATCAACACAAATCTTCCTGCAGTTCTTGAGATACTAAGGAGTTCAAAATGGAGTCAGTCCTTTAGCAGACAGGAGGGGGGAAAAAAAATAAATCTCTTTCCTTTTATTTTCAGCTTGCTGCTTCTGCTCTCCAGGAAGCTGCCAGGAGATGAGAGAGGTGGGAACCCGGCTCCATGACACGGGAATAGAAGAGAACCTATGGATCTCAGCTGCAGTGCTCACGTAAGGCTCTGGAGAGTTACGGGGTTTTATGTTCTACTCTCTCTGCATTTTGCAATGTCACTAAAATGTGTTCCCGGATCTCCTGAAGGCAGGACAGAAGGAAAGTAAAGATGAGGGTTAAAACCAACACTTCCACTCCCTGTTGGTGAGAGCAGTTTGCAGAGTTGGTTGGTAATTGTTTGACATAACGGCTGGTGAAATGGAGATGCCCCTTGTTTGTGTGAGTCCTGGGGGTTGTTACCCTTGTAGAGCTTGGGGTACCTGGGTTCAGGGGAGGCGCAGAGGCCTCTGCTTAAAGTACTGCTTTGCTCATCTCCTCCATGTCGAAGGATGGGGCCAGCCTGGTGGTGGTTGCTGCTGCTAAAATGAGGGAGATGCAACTTCCCTGTGTATGTAGAGGGAGGGCTGTGCTCCCGCTACTCAGCTGGGAGCATATGGCATCAGGCTGTGCTGATGTGTGGGTCCAATAGCTGTCCTGGCTTGCTAATGATGTGCTTGTTATTTGTGTGTGTGTCTGTGCCTGTGCACTGGAGGGTTAGTTAAGAGATCCTGCTTTCTCTTACCTATGCTTAAGGCTTCAACCCCATGGTTGCTTACATGAGCCTGCTAAATTCAATACCTGCACAGAGCACACGTAGCTGCGCATTTCCAAACAGACCCGAAGTATTGCACAGCATTGTGACAGGACTGTCAGACTACTGCCCTGTTCCATGCTGGCAGCAGGTGAGGAGTTCCCAAGCGAGTGCCTGGTGAAGTTCCCATGCTCTGTGGTTTGGGATTGTTGCTGGGCTCCATCAGACCTTGCCTCAGTTTTTCCATCCACAAAATGAGCTTGATAACCACCCACCACTGCAGAGATTTCTGATGTGGAATAGTGGCTGTATGTTTGCACAGCACTTTTGAGAATGAAAAATACCTATGAGCTGAGCTCTGTCATCAGCTGTGAGCTGTGCCATTGTTCATAATAATCACTGCAGCCACTTCAGATATTAATTAGATGCCATACCTTCAAAGTGTTCTGAAAATTAAGTCTCACGCCACTGCTGTGTAGCAAGTCACAGCTAATTATCCCTCTTCCTTGGATGGAAAAATCTAGGCGGAAGAGGTGTAGCATCTAGTTCTGTGTAAGCTAGCATCGAAGTTGGTGCTGGAAACTTGGAGGTTCCAGTTTCCGGATGATTCTGCAGTTGCTTCCAGCCTTAGTGGGAAGTAATATTTAGATGGAGTCAATGAGAGGTCCTTCTTTATTATATTTTATTTTTCTCTTGCTTATGCTAAGAGAGAGTTTACCGTTTCCTAGGTTCTTGTGCTGGCTAAGTACAAGGGATGCACTCAGTGGGGAAAAGTTTAGTGCATAAATATGGTGCAACAGCAGGATTTTATCAGTTTAATGTTGACAGCTGCCAGAGCGAATGACTGTTGTAAGCACCTATCTCCCTGCTGTCTGCTTCCCTTCTTACGCATTTATCTATTGACAGCCCTGCAGATGCTGTTCATCAGCATTTCTAAACGGTGACACGCTTTAAAAATGGTTTAATTCAACTTTCCCCAGAATGTGTGAGCAGCCCAGGAGAGGAGGAATCAAGTTTAGGAACTGAGAGTTGGCAGCAACATGTCTGCTCCCATAAGCAGCTTCCTCTAGCTGGAAACCCAGCAACTTGTCCCTACAAGTTTATATGGCAGAAGCTGTGGACTTTCGGATTTCCTTTGCTCAGCTGAGTGCAAGTTCCTTCTTGTTCTTCCTGGCACTTTGCTGCCCGTGAATTAAAGGAGAAAAGTGAGAGGTGTCAACTCGTGGAAATAGGGGCATCTGTTTCTGGCAGTGTGGAAACGTGAGAAAAGAGCAGCCACAAACCAAACACATGATGTCTTCACTGGGTGTGAGCCAGTTCTCTTGCAGAGTTTTGATTTGTTAGGCGAGCTGGTGGTGTGAGGAAGCAGAGGCCTTCTGGCAGAGTTGGGGGGAGTCTTGGTGGGAAAAGCAACCACAAATCCAAGGTAGCTCTGGACGTGTGCTGAAGGCTGGTGTTGTTTGGCCTTGTTGCAAATGAGGAGCACTTGGTAGGTCAGGGGAGGTCAGAGGGGATCAAAAAGATCGGTTGTTCACTTCCTTGCGCCCTGTTGGTTATGGGAATGGATGTGGCTTAGCCATGTACGCTGAAGTTTCATGCCCAGGCGAGATGGTCTGTTCGAGTCTCCAAGGCTTAGATGCAGTCTCTCTGGACCTAGTGGAGAAGCTGATAGGTAGATAAGTGGTGTGTGGGAAGCTTGTCCTGCCATGGGGCTCCTTCTTTAGTCTCCAGAGTTTCAATGCAAGCATCTTGGTTTTCTCATTAGATTCACTTGTGTTAACATGGGCGGGCGGTTTGGTATCCCACAAGCCTTTGCACAGAAATCCCTCGGAGCATTATGGGCAGAAGCCTTGCCACCAACTCTTTTATCAGTTCAGGCTTGAGTTTCTTGGATTTAATTATGTGGGAGTGTCCCTGTTACCTTAGAGCTGGGTCACCCACTAGGTCTGGACTCCAAAGGGGTCTTGAGTTTGAAGAAGAAAGCTTGGGGTCCTGATCTGGGGTCGGGATATGCTTATAGCGCTCTGATGAGAACTGAAAGTGCTCGAGTCTAAAAGGCCTTTGCTCTTGGTTGGAAAGTATGGGTTCCTTTCCTAGGCTTGTCACAACCTCATTGCAGACCTTGGGCGGGCTGCTCGCTTCCTTGAAGCTCTGATCTTGCGCTCTTGATTTCGCTGGGAAGCATAACCTGACATCTGGTGTGATAAGCTCTTGTGTGAATACAGAATGCTATGCAGACCTGATCTGTTCTGCCCAGACAACCCGAGTTCAATCGGCTGGAGATCAGGCTTATCAAATGCTTTCAGCTGCCTGGGTTTTTATCCTGACTTGCAACAAAACTGCTCCGTCCTTGGATTCTTCACAGAGCGGCTTGAGTCCGAGCAGAAGGTTTTTATTCTGAGTGATAATGTTATAATGTTTTCAGAGTAGTAGAGCTTTCTAAACTCCTTCAGTGTAGTGTGAGAACCTTGCTGTGAAGCAGGGAAGGTAAAGAGGGATCTTGCTCATGTTTCCATAGCAGAATGGACTTTAGATAAGTGTCTTTGTAGTTGGTTAAAACCCCCTTCATCTAAGTCATATATGGTGGGCCAAAGATTAGACATGGCACTGCAGATCCTCTGCTCTGTTTCTTGTGGAGTGCTTCGTGATTCCATAATAATTAATTCTGGTTTAGTGTTGCATGAGGAATTTATGCATCTTCCATGTGAGTGACAAGGATTTAGTTAGAGCTGAGTCTGAGGGTGGTGTCCCTTCTCGGCCTTCTTGGTTCCCCTCCACCCCTGGGGTCAACCCAGAGACTCTGAAGTCCGTGAAACACGTAGAAGCTGCTGAAAGGCAGCTTTATTACCCCAGCAGCTGAATCCAGGAGCAGTCATGCTGCAACAAGCCTGCCCTCCTGAGAGAGAACAAGCTGCAGGGTGACACATCAAAAGAGAAGGGCAGCTCTGTGGTGTTCTCTGCAGAGATCAAAAGGAAGTAAGCAGGGCGGCTCCTCTCCTGGCTGGCCCTTGAGACTGCTCATCTCTTTCTCCGTGTCCCTTTAATCTCAATTACCTTCTAGAAGATCAGTGTTCCAAGCATGTGAGGTGGTGGTGGGAAAAGATCGTCTATGAAGTGGCTAGCATGAGGGAAGGGATCCTTGGTTGCAAGTTGGGGAAGAATTCCCTTACCTTTGTGAAGAAAGCATACAGGAGAGTGAAGGTTTTAACGTACCCTTCTAATACAGCCAGCATCTTAATGTGCCAGCAGAGCAGTTGACGCAGCACGAGCATAAAAGGGCGCAGGAGAGCTGGGTGCGAGCTGCCCTCTGTGGGGTCTGGTGTCAGTCTCCACCTAGGGGACATCCATCCCCGTCTGCAGCTGCTGTGGCTTGACAGTGCTGGGGCAGGAGGTCTCCTCTCCAGGGCTGCCCTTGGATTATGTCAGGGATTAGACCTCGCCGCTGCCGGTGCGCGGAGGCAAGCAAATTTACAGGGCAGTATTTGAAAGTTGTGAGGGCTTTTCAGGAATGTGTGTGGTGGCTGTTATCCAGGGCTCTTGGATCTGCTGGGATTGATTTTTCTGGGGTAACTGCTGCATTCCCTGTCTGGACGTTCCCAGCCTGACCAGTGCTGGCTCCTGTTGTCCAGGGTGGCTAAGTAGGGCAGATGCTGAATTATTTATTGTCCTTCATCCCCTAGAGCAGGACCTGCAGTGCATTCCTTACTGACTCAGGTTGAGTTTTAACTCCACATCTTAACCATTACTTAAACAGGTGTTGCTTAGTCTTTTCCTCAAAAAACCCACAGTTGTTACTCAGGACAAATGCTTGACAACGGCTTTTGGTTTGCCCTGGATAATTTCTGAGCTGCAGATCACCTCTTTGGACAACCTTGTCCTTGGATCAGGGCAGCCACGGTGACCTGTGAAAGCACCTTTTCTACCTTGCCCCACATAACCTTGTGGCACTCTCCGAAACGGTGTGGCTTCTTCATGACATCTTGTACAGAGCTCAGGGCAAGCATTGCCTTCATGGAAAAGCTGTAAGAGAGCAGAGGTGTTGAACCTGAGAGCATGGGAATGGGTGATAAAGTATTCAGCCTTGAGTGGAAAAAATACCGTCTGAAACGCTGTGGCTCAGTGAAATGGAACGTCACAAGGGACCTCACAAGAGCGGTGAGCGTTCTAGCAGCTTTGGAGAAGAGGGAGGAAGAACGGGAGAGTAAATGTGGATGAGACTTGGGAACCAAATTAGATATTCCTGGGGTACCTCCCTTGTATTTATGTGCTCTTTTCTCCTGACGATTCTATTATTAATGCTGGAAGCAGAAATCTCATCTGACCTTGAATAACATCAGTGCAAAACTGATTTGGGGGTCCAAAGGACGCATTTACCTGAGCTGTAGGTTGAAGAATAGAATAATGCAAAGGAAAAAAACAGGCCTGTGCTAGGGCTTTCCCCTGGCGCAAGTTTCCCAGGTGACTAGTTAGTGTCGCAAACACTGGTCTTTGCCTTTGGGGGAGGTGGAGAGCAGAGAGCTGCTCTGCTTCTCCGTGTTCTCTCTTGATCTGCGTTTCTAGCTGGTGCTGTCACCAGCAAACTCGCTCTGCTCTTTGCCAAGGCTGCAGGTCCTGGCTGGTACCTGTTCCCTGCTCTGTATATGTGTGTCTGCATTTTTTCCAAAGACCAGCTTCAGCTGGTTTGTGTGAAGTGCTGACTTAGGCATTGTGCAGAGCATGACTCAGAAGGGTAGAGGTTTAGGGGAAAGGGAGGAAAGCCTTTTTAAGGAGTTGTAAGCTGCAAACAACAGCGAACAGTATTGGTAGAGATGGCCTGGTTCTCTTCCAGGTTCAAAAGGAAGAGTATTAAGGACTTGCAAAGAGCTGGCACAGCTGCAAGGCAAAAGAATGCTTTATTGAGTGTGTAAATGCTTGTAAAGCCACTGGTAAACCTTGTAATGTTGTGTATGTGCGGGCGTGTATGTAGACACTGGGAGGAGAGGAGGGACACACCAAGAAGGTACACGGAGGTTTCCAGAGGGCCTGATGTTCCCTGTAGAAGTAGGTTGATGACGGTCACAGTTGTCATCAACAGAGCAATGGTTGATGCAGAACCTGATTCCCTTCAACTCCCTACTTTGATTTCAGGGTCCAAAGCAGGTGGGGCCCACTGAGTCCATTGCTATTGCAGCACCTTGTGTGATACCGTCTAAGGGCAGTCTTAAAGACTTTGACTCTTAAAGAGCAGGGAAGCGCAAAGGGAGCATCAGATCTCTTAGAGGGAGGCCATGGAGAATGGCTCACCCCAGTTCCTCTCTCTGTGATATGTCTATGGATACCACGTAACAGAAATACAAATTTGGTTGTGTGATAAGACGGGAGAAGGGCTCAAGTTCCTCCGTCACGGGAACTGCTTTGCATGTGCACCTGCTGTGGGGCAGAGACACCTGCGCTGTGGTTGCACGAGGGCAAAACAGGAACTGGGGGGCAGCGAAGATGGCAAAAAGCAGGTTGGTCTGCGCCTGAGGGGCTGGGGGAAAGGAAAGGGGCGGTAGATGAGCTGTTCCTGAATATAACGCAGAAGTTAAGCACCTCCACATATGGGAGAACACCCTCCCTTCCCTTCCTGTGGCATTTCTCTGACAAGATGTCAGGGAAGGCACTTGTCAGACCATTTGCTGATGTGGAAGCTTTGAAGCCTGCAAGATTTGCCTTCTGTGCAAAACCCAGCGAAAGAAGATTGGAGCCGTCTGCCCTGGTAGCAAGCAGTTCCCTCCCCACGGCCATGGACGCCGTAAGATCAGAGCTCAGCAAATGCACAAAGGGAAGCGCCAGGCAGGGTGCTGCAAACAATGCTGACAAAGCCCTCTGGGGCTGGGCGGTCCGGCCTCTGAATTCTCCTTTCCCAGCGAGGTGGAAAAAGAAGCCTGAGCTGGCTGCATCTCCTGAGGTTCCCCAGCCCAAGGGCCGTCTGCCTGCCCCGATCGCTCTCTGAACGTCAGAGCAGTATTTGCATGGACTGGGGGACATGACTGTGTGCCAGGAGGCTGCTTCTACCCCAACATACCTGGCTAAATCCATCCCGGCTCTTTTAGGAGCACCAAAGTACCTTTCTGTCCTTCCCTGGCGTGGTTCATGGAGTGTAGTTGGGCACTGTGATTAACTCTAATGTAGCCCCGGGAATTCAGGAAAGCTCTTCCAGTGTCTGAGAAGTGGAAGGAGTGCTGCTCTGTAGAGCTGCTTCAGAAATCTTCACCAGGGTTTGTAGCATGCAAGGCTCAGGGCTCAGCGGGTGAGCTCCGGAGCTAAAGACCCACTGAATTTTGCAGGTTTTGGGTTTCAGGTGGAAAGGCTGGAATAGCGTGTTAGAGGAATAAAGGCCAGTTGTAAAATGGAGAGCCACATCTGAAACTGGATTTGGATCTCACTGCAGACTAAACAAATGTGATTCTGCGAGGCTTCTTAGATGATAAACATTGAGAACAGGGGCAGTCATGTACATATGCATTAGATGTGTCTGTTCTGCTTTGCAAGAAGCAGCTGTTTGTTGTGAAAATGCAGAAAGTATTTGAATTTTTTCTTATGGGGTAGGACTGAACTGAAGAACAAAGGAATGCTGCCAACCTTGGTTCCAACCTCACCTGCAGGAAATGTGAAGCAAAGAAAATAAGGGGAGTAATGTGAATTGGAGCTGAGCTACCACACTAAGATGAAGATCTGCTGTAGTAAAATTAGCAATGTACACAGGATTAGCTTAACCTATTGGGAATCTAATGCTAAAAACACCTGGTCAGACACTACAAATTCTGTATCTGTTAGGGGTTTTTTTTTTTTTGGTGAGGGGGAATGTTTTTGTCCCTTCTGCTTAGCAGCTGGAGGTGCAAAGGGCACCTGGTGCTGCTGAAGGAGATTCACTCCAGGCTAATTAAGGGCCTTTCTGTCCCTCCTTCATCAACCAACAGCCAGGACCTGCCCCAAGCATTCCCCTTTTCTTGCTGCCAGGCCGCATCTCTCCTCAGATTTCCAGTTAAGTGGTGGCATTGCTTAGAGTTGAGCTGCACAGCCCATGCTGGCAGGCCAGGGCGTTCAGAGATGCTTCCGCACGTAGATGCGTTTGTGCACACACTGAAGATGCAGGTGTAGCCTCAGATGCTGCATTCACATGCACAGATTGTTCCTGGGCCTTTTAACCGTGTGCATTCACACCGCTCTGTGCAGCGTTTGCTCCCTCTGGTCTTTCTCTTAAACTCCAGAGAGTGAAGAAAGAAGACCCCTACGGGCTTTAAGTCCTCCCTCCTTTCCAGCCAGCAACTGGTAGGCTGTTTTTCCTTTTTGTATAATCCTTGATTCTGTAGTGGAAATCAGTGTTTCTGTAGCAGCTGCCCATGTCTTTCCTGAGCAGCATTACGTGCACATTCACACTGGTCTGTGCAGTGTTTGCTCCTTGCAGTCTGTTTTCTCTTAAACTAGGCTATCTGAATTGCTCTCTGCTTGATGTTATTGAGAGACAAGAGCATGCAGAGAGCATTAAAAGGTGAGCACAGAGGGAGCTGGGTGGGATCTGTAAGTGATCCAAGGCTCCATGTCAAAACATCCCCACCCCATTCCTTGCATGGCTAGGATGGTTTGCAAAAAGCTCAGACTTCTCAGTAAATTGCAGAGAAATTGGCACAAAATTAACTCTGAGGGGCCCAGTCCAACTCCCATAAAATCCACAGGGAGTCTAGTCCTGCTATACTGCTGTGGCCAATACTGACTGGAATTTTGCTTATTCCACTTAGGTTTAAGCTGGCAGAGAAGGGGCAGATGCCAATGCTTGTTATTGGTGGCATAAATCAGGAGCAAGGTGATGGCGTGGTGTTGAGAACCGTCAGGCTGAGGTTAGTCTTAATTTTCCGGCTCTGCTGCTTGTGGACAGCAGCGTCCTCAATCCAGTTGCAAGCTGGTCCCAACAGCTCTGTCCCCTTAGCGCTGTCAAGAACCTGCTTCAGGTACAAACCAAGGGGAAAGCTCAGAATCAGAGCTATGATGATAGCAGGGTTTTAGGAAACTCAGGAGTAACATAAGTCTGTCTGTGCTGATGATGCCTCTTCCCTGTGCAGGATCTGGATGGACAAGCATAGTCAGGCTGCTATGAGTTGTTTTCTTTCTTCGAGTGAATAATTGGGGGTCTTTCCTGGTTGGGGTGGCCATAGGATTGGAACGGATCAGCCTACTTCAGGAAGGGGAGGTTGAAATGCTGACCCTTCCCAGAACTGAGTGGTGAATAGCAGATGCGGCCAAGAGGCAATTTCCAGTTGGGAGCCAGGCTTTTTACTAGTGCAGAGGGCTGGAGCATTGCTGTAGTCAAGGGCTGGTTTATAAATTCGGTGTTACCCTGAGTTGCTTCTTACTCTACTTAAGGTCTTATTAAGGACTGAGAAGCTTCCAGCAAGGCTGAAGTTCATATTTCTGGGTTACAGTCAGGCATTTTGTATTGAATTTCATCCCTGCCAACCACTGAATCCTCTGGCCCAACTGGGATCCCTCAGGACCTTACAAAGTCAGGGGCTTTTCTCTGGATCCACTTGTCGGTGTTGCCCTAGATAATATGTGTTGTATAATCTGCAGAGCACACTCCAGATATGTACGTGGGCAAACCCTCCAGGGAGAGCTGAATTCAGCGCTCAGGTCAGAACGTGTCCCGTAGGTGTTTGTTGCCATGAGTATGAGCTGGCTGTCCGGAAAGCTGCCAGCGGAGCATGGATGGCTGGAGTCCTTTTTCATCCAGAGACTCCACAGCACTTGGTGCACTCAAAACTGGGTTGGAGAAAGCACGAAGACGGAGGCTGAACATCAGTCCGTTTGTGGGAGCAAAGGGTTTGTCTGATGCTAGCTCAGGGCTGGCTCTTAAGAGGGGTAAACATGCTGCATGCTGCTAAATTTCAGGTTTCTCTGGGCAAATCCAGGGCTAAATGAACTTCAGGATTTTTTTTTTAGTGCATTGTGATCCACTGCTTAAAAAAAAAAATAAGACATTTGGAGTTGTCCCCCCTTGTCTAGTCTTTTGGGGTCCCAGTTTTTGAGTGTTTTCTGTTGTTGGTAGGCCAGAGCTTTGGTCAGAATTAGGAGAGCACCTGTTCCATGTTGCCCTGACTTCAGGAACTGGGACTTAAAGCAGCGTCACCCACTGGGAGAGCTGGCACTGGGGGCATAAACTAGTGCAGCATCACCACCTTCAGTGAAGTTACACGGGCTTCTCTCCAGTGAAGTGCTAAGGGAGTGCGGCATTTACACCTTGCTGAGGTCAGTGGGACAGGCAGGTGTAAATCTAGAGAGGATCTGCAGCTATGGATCTGAATTGGTGTTACCTTACTCCTTGTCTTGTCTTTCCGACCCCTGCAAACTATACAAGAGGCTCCAAATCGGCTTTCTTTTGCTGGTAGTGGAGTCTTTCAGCCCTACTGCACTTACCCTGCACATAGGAGCTGACACATCACTTTGGCCACATGATAAGGCTCTGGAAGAGTTGGAAACCGAGCCCTAGATGTTTTATATTCCCTTTTTTAAGTGTGAACTCTTTTCCTCTGTGTGTTGGTGGGACAGCTCAAAGGGGCCGACATTTGTTGGGTGGCAGAGATTGCTGGCTGGGGAAGAGGGTCTTGGTGTTGCACTGGGACATTACCAGCCTGGGAAATGTTGGAGGCAACAGAGATTTTGGGACTCCTGGAGTTGATCTCGGTGTCATAGAGGCAGGTGAAGCTGTGCACATGGGCGTTAGGGAGCTGGGAAATGTGCAGGCGAGGTTTGCTAATGCTAAAAAAATAGCCAGTCCCGTTTCCACGAGCAGAAGTTGGGCCCCGATGGCACCAGCCCCGCTTTGCACGAGGAGGCTGGGTGCTGGGAGAGTCTTGTGGAGGAGCGCTTTGTGCAGAGGGGGCTGCCTGGCCCCGAGAGATCCCCTTGCAGGGCTACAGGCAGCCTGCCCTGACCCTCTCCCCAGTGTTCCCAGCTCCGTTTGCTTCCTGCGTCAGAGCCCCTGCCACCCGCCCTGTGGTGAGTCACGGCTGGGATTCCTCAGCTCTGAAGTGGTTCCTTTTTTTTTTTTTTTTTTTTTTTTTTTTCTTTCTCCCCCTCCCCAGGTGCTGAGCTTTTTTCCAAAGCCTTGAATTGAAGGGTGTGTCTCTGAAATCTCGCAAACACGCGCAGGCCCCGGCAGGAATGGGTGAGCACCGTTCCCATTATGTTATGAATACCTGGCCGATTGCCATGGGGATCCTGCCAGGCGGAGCAGCCAATCTTGAGCACCTAGACCTGCTGAGCTCTGGGGTTTTGCTCCTCTCGCTAAGTCATTGCTTTGCGGAGATGGACAGTTTTAATCTCCTCTCAGCAACAGCCATGTTTTTGTACTCGCTTGGCCTGCTGTGGTGTCCTGGTTCCCACGGTTAGCAGCTTCCCAGGGGTGGAGAGTTGAGCAGGCAGCTCCGGCAGCTGGACTGCCCATCCTTGTGTGTGACTCATCTCAGCCAACCTGCCGTCTCAAATATTTTTTGTTGCCCTGCCCTATGCACTGGGCACTGCCCCAGCTCACCCAGGCCCCTCCATGGATCTCAACTCGATGTGCTGCATGAGGTTTGGAGGCTGCCTGGCGTGTTTGTGCATTGCAGAGATCTGTCGGGCTGGGAGGGAGCACAGCTGGGTGCTCTGGGCCCAATCCATCTCCATTTCCCAAGGGTGGACATGTACCATGTGTTGGCCTTCTTCCACCTCCCCAAATGCACCATGAGCACTTGGTTGTTCCTGGTGAGGATGGTGAGGGATACGTGATGTTTAAGTAGCCGTGCTTAAAGCTGGTGGAGAGGGTGCAGCGGCTGAGACTTCAGCATGAGCTCTCAAGTAGACAATAAACTCTGAACCCCAGTTACAAGCTTTGGTTGCCAATGTCTACAAAGGCCTAAGGGAGCAGGCTGCCTGCGCTAGCAGTGTCTGCTAGCAAGGTTAAGCCACCAGTGAAGATCTGCAGTCCGTGCCGTGGTGCGCTGTTGGGCTCCACAGTTGGAAGCTGTCTCAGACTCAGCTGGCATCTGTGCAGAGAGAAGATGACGGGTGTGAGGTTGTAAATGGTCTCTGGAGCATACTGAGCTTGAGGTGTATGAAACCTGGTACAGACAGGCCCTGATCTGAGCTGCAAAGTCTCAGTCCTGATCACTAGTAGTAATTTGACCCGACTTTCTGTCTGTCTTCCTTTGTTTGCTCAGCAAAATGGACACCAGCTCACGCACATCTGTCCTTGGCATCACGACTGCACTCTGGCCAGGCTGGCCTTCCCAAGCCCCGATCAGCCTTCCACGCTGGCAAGAGGAACATCCCCATCTCTGCTGAGACCTGACGCAGGTTAGCACAGGCCACAATCCCCACACCCCTCCTGCCAGGCAGGGACAGTCTTGTTCGTGCCCATCTGTGGGCAGAGCTGCTGCTTTTCCCTGTGCCCCTTTGCTTCTTGCCCTGGATTCCCAAAGACTCCCACTGCCACAGGGTGATGTTGCTCTGTAGCATAAATGGCGGGTGCGTGGAGGGGAGAGCAGGTCAGGAGGTGCTGGGAAATATTGGTTTGACTCAGGCCTTCCAGGGAATGAAGCATTGTCCTCCCACACACACTGCTCCCCACCCTTTTTGCCCCCACGCCAGGGCTCTCTCCTCCTGGAGGGCTGTGCAGGATTAAATATGGGCAAACATCAAATGGCCAACCTTATTGCCATTTTGTTTCAGGTGAGGCTTCCTCCAGGCCTGTGACGGCCTTGTGGATATGCAGGAATGTGGGTTGGGTGGGGAGTGTGTTGAAGCAGCAGCTGCTGTTGCCTCGCTGCGCTGCGTGTAGGAGTCCCTGGCATGCCTGGAGGCGGAGGTGTGGGACCTGTTGGCACTCCCAGCCGTCAGCCCAATGGCAGCGAGCTGACACAACTCCCCTGGAATCTGTCCCGCTCTAACCAGGATTGTTGGCAGGCAGGTACCGAATCTTGGCAGCACAACAAGGGAACGCTGGTTGCTCTGAAATTCTTGGGCTCGTTTGGTCAGGGCGCTGGCATGTGAAGTCATGGCAGAGTTGGCACATGCATCGCAGAGGTGGGCAGTGGGACCTGGAGACAGGACTGTGGGGCTGGAGGCTGGCTGGGCTGGCAGCTCAGGGTCTCTGCCGTGTCCCTCCTGGCTACTAGCAGCTTGGATCTGTTTTTTCTTCTTCCCTAACCTGAGTGCACCAAGTGATGTGCCAATCTTGTCCTTCGTTACTCCTCTCACCTTGGGCTGAGGCAGTGAGATGCGGTACCAGGACCGTGAGCCACTGGGCTAGAAGGCTGCCAGCCCTGTCGCACGCTGGTTTTGGTGCTGCTGGGAGTCCCAGCTGTGACGGGACAATGCATGGAGTCCCCCCATGATCCAGTTACCCTGAACCAAAGCCAGGCTGAGGACATCTCAAAGGTGAAGCTCCCTTGGCAGGTCTGTGCAGGCTCCTGTCTCTCAGGCACTGTCTGGGAGGTAGAGACCCCAGGGCTGCCCTGAGCCAGCCAGGCGCAGGTGGAGATGGGAACTAAGCAATAGGGATGGCTGCAGGACAAGAGAGGAGGTTTTTCACGTGTCTGGGATGGTGAATAACTGGAAATGGTTGAAAGAAAGGGGTAACCCAGCCTTGCGGCAGACACCCTGAGCTCAGCTTGGGCACCCTGGGGTGTCTGAAGGGCTGCAGGAGAGGAAAGCCCTGACTGGGCCACTGTCCCCAGTGATGAATTCACACAGGGCAGAATTTTCCCCCCGTTTTGTGCCAGGCAGGGAGTGGGCTGCGCGGAGGCGGCCTCCCCTCCCCTGCTGCCGGGAGAGCCCTGCACACCTGGCCGAGGAGGCAGGGTGTGGGCAGGGGAGGGTGGGCCCTGGCAAACCAGGCAAGGCTCAGGTGTTCGCATTCCTCCCTGGATTGGCTGCGGAGAGAAAAACCTGGCCTTATATGGTCAAAAAAGCCAGTGCCGGCTGCTCCTCCTCCTCCCTGTGAAGGGCTGTGTGGAGAGGTGTGGATGGGCTGATGGGGTCGGGCATGTTTTCCTCCACCCTTCCCTGCTCTCCCCTCCCTTCTCCAGGTGCCCTGGAGACAATTACGGCATTGGCTTTGTAGCCAGCCCGGCTGATTTCTGGGGCTTGCGAAGAGGATGGTTCCCTCCAGTGAGTGTGGCTGGTTTTGTGTCCCCCAAGGGACAGGGAGGTGGTGGGTGGGCAGACAAGGGTGCCCTTTGGTGGGGCTGGAGATCCCTTCAAGCTCAGGTAGACAGTAGGGACAGTACAAATCGCCGCCTGCCGGATGGTTAAGCCTTTTTCCTGCTTGTTAAACTCCCTGCTCTTTGTCCTGGGCTGGAGCATTTGGTTAGAAAAACTAAATTATATCCCCTTCAACTTGATCCCATCTTAGGCTGCAAGCAAAAATAGGAGTAACTGAAGCACAGTTTTGTCCAAGATCATGCAGGGAAAGGAAATTAAACTTTTCTTTTTGCCCAGGGTTTGGGGGAGTTCCATTTCCCAACATCTGACTTCTTGGGGTGAGCTGCTTGAATCCCTGGAAATGGCTATGCCAGGCATCAGACCTGGGAGATGAGCCTGGAGGATCCATATTTCTCCTTCTGTCTTGTGCCCTGTCTCCTGGAGTTGCTCCAGGCATGAGCTGGAACCAGGGGGAGTAGCTATGGGTGAAGTGGGACTGGCAGATTAAACTGGGTTGGAAATTGGAGCAGGCTTGAGGGTATTTTTGGAAGAATGCAGTTGTACTCAGTGGGACTAGGTGTAGTGGAAAGTCTCTAGAGCTCTAGGCCATCCTTTCCCTACCCCAGGAACACATTTCCATCTCACTTTCCACACGTTTAACGACGCGGAACATGTGGAGGGATTTTTCCCCCCCTCCGGTACGGAGCATGAACTCAGCTTGTGCCAGACTTCCCCAGTCTAAATTTACTTGTCTCTGTGAGCCCGGCTGCTCAGTGCCCTGGGGAGGACCAGAAGACGGGCTGTCTCCTTCGAAACCAGGTCCGTGACCTGTTTTAATGGAAGCCTGGTGGGTGCTCTCTGCTTCTGTCCAAAGGAGCATCCCTACACCTGAAGGGAAGGGAGAGGTGGGAGAAGAACCAGAAATTCTCCCACGTGCAGCTGGATCTCTGCTTCCTGGGGAGCAGATGGGCTGAAGGCTGACTTTCCGATGGAAAATGTGGTTTGACTCCCTAAAATTATTTTTAGTGTTTTCTTGCAGGATTTAGCCCTAAAAGGATAAATAAGTGGTGTGTCTCTGCTGTCAGAAAGGGCCTGTGGCCTTTTCCACAGTGGTGCTGGCAGCACAGCCCCCAGCCAGAGCTTTCGGTGTTAGTCACCAAAACCAGACACCGAGGAGGGGAACCTGACAGGTTGATTCCCTGGACTGGTGGGATCTGATCGAGGGAGGTGTTTCTCACTCTTGGTAACTCTGCTGGGAACTGATTTTCCTTCCCCAAGGGGATCCCCAGACTGATTCCAAAGTGTGTGTGGGCTGTGAAGGAATGAGCCCTCCGTCTGTGTGGAGAGAAATGAACTGGGGGCAGCCAGGCTGGGTTACAGGCGTGATTTCCACCAGGATGTGAGCTCTTGGTGGATGAGGAACATGTTTTGGGATTGGGCAAACCCCTGTGCCTCAATCCCTTTGTAGCCACCATTGTACCCTCCTGAAGCATCCAGGGAAGGATCTCGACCATGCTTTGGTCTCCTCTCTCTCACTACCTGGGAGCTGTTTTCCCTTTCTCCTGGGAGGCTGGGATTGCTGGAAGGAAGGAGGGCGTTGTTTGGGATGTGGCAGTTTGTAGGATCCAGCGCTTAGAGGCCTCTGTGCCTCCTCTTTGGAGGCATTTGCAATGGTGTCACCTGCCCAGGAGAGGGAGCCTGGAGCTCACACTTGGGTGCTCCCCACCCTGGGAGGCAGCAGCCCAGGTATGCAGTGCCCTTAGATGTGGTCTGAGGCTCAGGCTCTCCCTGCTTGGAAGGCAGCAGAGGAGCCCTGCTGCTTCCCTCTGTCTGCTTTGGCTTGTCTTCTGGACTCCAGCCCAGTTGCTGTTGTGCAGACATGAATATTTCCCCGGTGATCTTCCCTGCCAGAGTCTGCCCCACCAAAACCAGCTCTGCCCCCTGCTTTCAGCACACGGATTTATCTGGCCCTGGGTTTCGCCCCTGGGCTCTGTCTCACAACTGGGCCATGTCCTGGACATCTGATGTCTCCTTTCCCCACACTTGGGCAGATGCTCTAATCTTTGGCTCCAGACAGGGTTTGAGATCATCTTTGGGAAGCCTTCTGCAGTTGAAACTGATACGGCTTTACCTGGAGATGCCTGAGCTTTGGATTGCACAGATGTAGCTCGACAGATAACATGGATGAGATTGCTTTTATTCCACAGATACCCTTAGCAGCAGCTAGATCTGTTGGCTGCCGTGTTGGTTACTGTGCTGCTCAGCATCCTTGCCCTTGTAGGACTGTCTCCCAGCACCGCAAAGGGGAGTCTGAGATCCCGAGTTGGTGGTACTGCCTGCTGTTTCTCAAGGGGGCCAGGGGTGTGATGCCCTACGCTGGACAAAGAAAAAAGATGCAGAACTTCCCCAGTGAATTTACCAGGTGGGTTTAGGGCTGGTTGTGTCTCTGATATAAGAATAGCTACAGAAATTAGCCCTGAGGAAGGGGCTGGTTCTTCAGATGAAGTCAGTGTTTAAGGGGTAGTATGGTGGAGGGGGAGGGACGGGTGCACAGGCAGATATGGGTGTCCTGAAGCAATGTGACTAGCTCAGGTATAGCTCAGCTCCCATCAGTGGAGTGCAGGAATTACTCTGCTGCATAAACTCGTTGCCCTGCTATGATGTGGCTTGATAGACACTTTCCAATTGTCCATGGGGAAACTGAGGTACGGGGCAGTGAAGTGACTGAGGCAGTGAAACGCTCATCAGGCCCTTTTCTCCTGGGTCCTAGAACAGTGAACTGAACACAGAGTCCAGCTTCTTAGTCCCCTGCTCTGGCCTCAGGGCTCTCTCCTAGTCCCCTGGGTGGTGAAGGCTCCTGTGCAGCCTTCTTTTTTTCTCTCTTATGCTTCCTTCAAAGCAGCAGAAAAAAAATAATAAAAAAAATCCCCAAAAAACATATGGCAGGGGGGGAAAGCAGCTACAGACTCTTCTTACAGGACTGGGCTGCTATTGAGCCCCTGCCCTTTCCAGCCCGGCCGTGAACACACATCTCTGACCACCCTTTCCTGTAGTTCCCCCAGATGGAATGTGCCGGGCTCCCAAGCCCTCCCTGTCCATTCAGGTTTCATTCTGGGCAACACTGGCTCTGTGTTTCTCCCTCCCCTCCTCGCTTGGAGCCTCAGCCCCTCCCTGCCTTACAAGAACGTGGGCTGCTCAGAGCACTCATTCATCTTCTGGGCCTCTCGCTCCTTGGATGTCACACAGCCTCGCACAAACCCAGCATTGTTCCTCCAGCTGGAAGGGCTTTCATTGAAGGGTTCTGCTGGGTCCTGCCTCCAGGGGAAGCTCTGTGCTAAAGTGCCGTCTCCTGGGCTGGGAACAGCCTGTACCACTGGTAGCTCACTCATAGCTCCCACCTTTCCCATCCCTGCCAGTTTGAGAGACCAGATTAACACCTGGGGGCTCTTTCTGCTGGCCTGGACTGTCTTCCCCTCCTCTGCCCATGTACCCCTTGAGCTGACCCTGGAAGTGCAGTGTTTCTCTCAGGTGGGCAGCAAACAGCAGAGCAGAGATGCTTGCCATCTCAGGTCCTCTAGCACCTCTGGGAGCCTTGTCTGCTTTGGATCTCCCAGGTTAAGTCCCTTACAGGAGGGTGGTTTTGAGCAAGGAGCACCGAGAAAACCCCTGGGCTCTGGAAGGGGCACTCTTCAGAGGGGCTGCAGGGAAGCGTGGTTCCCCAGGATGGATCTGGGTCCCAGGTGCAGACATTCTCCTTTGCAGGGGGAATTTAGCAAGGAGGAGCTCTGTGTAGATGAATACAGGGGTGGGAGCGTGGTGGCCAGTGCGATAACTCTTCATCTCCGGAAACATGCTTGAGCTGCTCTGTGATTCAAAGCCCCATGGAAGGCTGGTGGCAGAACAGCGGTGAGCTCCCCAAAGTCTTGGCTGCTGGCTCTGTGTCTGCTCCTCCAGCCCTGCTTACTTTTCCCTGGAGACATGGACCAAACAAGTTACCTGGGAAGCAGTTTTCGGCTTCATTTGGCTGCCAGAGTTTAGCCAGAGCCCTCAGCTGAGACCTGCTGGCAACTGGGGAAGGAATTGCTATTTCAGGTGGGCTGTGGTAAGAAATTTGGAAGAGGAAAAAAAAAAAAAACAACAAAACAACCCGGTGCTTTCCATGTGACACTCAATACTTTATTATATCAGCCATAACCCTGGAGAGCAAGTGTTCTGGGTACACAGACGCTATGGTAGTTGTCTATCCTACAGAAACGTGGAAATACTGCAATGCGCTCAGTGGAAATATGCAAAGAGACTCTGAACAACTCCTCCTGGGAACTCCAAATCTGGGAACTCGAGTAGGGCTGTGTGGCAGTGGCTGAGGCCAGAGCCTGGCCTCGTAAAGGAAAATACTGCAGGGCACTGTCTCTGTTGATTGTGCAAGGGGGCCATGGTAATGCCTGAGCTGAGGCCAGAACATTTCCCCCCACCTTCCTCGCAGGGGGACGTGGCATCTACAGAGTTAGCTCTAGTAGCTGCGGTGTGACGTGGCTGGTGTCGGCCAGGCAAGGTAAAAGCTGCAATGTAAGTTCAATAAATACAAAGACAAGTCCTGCTCGTTGGGCTTATCCCATTTCTAGGGCCTAGAACCATGCGGGGCGGGGGTGTGTGTCTGTAGTGCCTTTAGGTGAGACAGGCGGAGATGCTCTCTGCTAGAGAGATGACTCTGAAAATAAAAGTTTTAGGGAGTTTTAGCTTTAGTCGCATGGGAAGGAATGAGGGGCCACCCAAAAGGCAGTAAAATCAGTTAAAAACTCTGAAGTGGCCAAGGATCCCCCAGTACAGCCAGCATGTTTGTCACCAGGTATGCAAATCCACCTGGCTCGGGTTGTTTACCTGCAGCTCCCCACCAGCTTGGTTGGGAAGCTCAATGAAGCTTCCTTTGAAAGCCACGACAGCGGCCACCTCACAGACACGCACAGAGCAGGGACGGAGCGGGGCGAATGGTTTTGTAATACTGGTAAAATGGCTGGGCTGATGGTTTCTGGCTGCTGTGTTAAAACCTTGTGCAATAACACTTGCCCCTCCTGCCAGGTTTCCTACAGGTAGATCTCAAAGGTTGTGAATGCAAATCCTCTGGGGAAACAGAGCTAGAGAGGAAGATGTCGGTGTGGGTATCTGAATGGGAGAGTCTCTAAATCCCGGGTTGGATTCTGCTCGTAACTGGTAACGGAGATGACTGGGATGTTGTAAAGACAAACTTGAAAGAGACAGCCTGGAGTGGGTCCTCATCCTTTGTCCCTCGGACATTGGCTTGAGTTCAGGAGAAAGTGCTTTGGCCTCATTTGGCTACAGATGCCAACAGGCTTTGTGTTTATGCTGTGGGGCTCTGTTTCTCCAAGTATTCTTCGGTGGGCAGGGAACCGAGCTTTGGCCGGGCACCGCTGCTGAAGGCATCTGCTTCAGGCGTCGCTGAGGTGTCACTGTGGCTTCTAGAGGGCAGCATTTTTGTGCTGCCACCATTTAGCTTCATCTCACCATTGGTGCTGCCTGTTCCTCTTGCAAACAGCTTAGAGTTTCTCAAGGTGCTGGCAGAAACTGCTGGGGTGGAGAGGGGGAATGAAAGGGAGGAGGTTAGAAACATTTCATTCACACTCTGCTTCGCCAAACTGTATGAATAAAACCACTTACGGTGCTTTGGCTTGGAGTGGACGGTGCTGATGACTGTGGGTATTGGTTGCTCCATGCTGTGAATGGAAGGACAGGGAGTGAGGGTGCATATTAATCTCTGCTGTGCCGGACAGATAGAGGGCTGGAGTTCGGCCCATCTAAGCTGGGTTACGTGGGTAGAGCCAAGTGCATGGCTGGGTCATGAAGGCTCAATCAACAGCACGTGGGCAAAGCATTACCTAGAGAAGTGCTGGAATGCTCCAGTCTGGGCAGTCTAAGGAAGACTTCAGAGGAAGAAGCAGGGCCGAACTGTATGGGGGCTGCTGGGATTTGTTCTTTATCAAACCTTCAATACCAGCCTCAAAGCTTGGGGTGTCTCTTTGTTCCCCTAGGTGTTTGGGTGGATCCCAATGAAGTTCAGTTTCATCATGAAGTTCAACAAGGCCAAGCGCAAGGTACTGCATGTGGGTCAGGGCAATCCCAAGCACAAATCAAGGCTGGGTGGAGAACGGATGGAGAGCAGCCCTGAGGAAAAGGACTTGAGGGTGTTGGTGGATAAGAAGCTCAACATGAACCAGCAATGTGCGCTCACAGCCCAGAAACCAACCTCATCCTGGGCTGAATCCCCAGCAGCGTGGCCAGCAGGGGGAGGGGGGGATTCTGCCCCTCTGCTCTGCTCTGTGAGACCCCCCTGCAGTGCTGCCTCCAGCGCTGGGGCACCAACAGCAGGAGGACACGGAGGTGTTGGAGCGGGGCCAGAGGAGGCCCCAGAGATGCTGGGCAGGCTGGAGCCCCTCTGCTGTGGGGACAGGCTGAGAGAGTTGGGGTTGGGGAACTAGACGATCTTTAATGTCCCTTCTGACCCAAACCGTTCTATGATCCCTTCCCCTCTTCAGGCACAAAGAAGCCCAGTTTACCTGCTCTCCTCCCCTTCCATCAGCTTCCTGTAAGTGAGGATTTCCACATCCAGAGCCAGCTTGATGTTCATCAGCTCCTGATACTCTTTCACCAGGTGAGCCATATCCTCCTTGCTCTTCTGGAGAGCTTCTTCTAGCTTGACTAGTTTGGCTTTGGCATCCTTGAGGGCCATCTCGCCATGCTCTCCTGCTTCTTTGATATGCTCCTCTAAGTACAGGCACTGGGGTTGCAAAGGGAAAAGGGTGGTGGAGGCGTTAGCTGTGTGGTAGTTTGAGACCTGTGTGTCAGAGTTTTGTCACCCATCCCAGGACACACCTGGCTCTTCTGGGACACGATGCAGGACCTCAACTTCTGGATCTGTATGTTCAGGTCTGCAATCTCCCGTCGGCTGTCAAGGAGGTGACCCCCGTAGGTGCCTGACTGGGTGTTTCCTTCATTCAGCTGCAGGGGAGGTGGAAGAGTGGGTTATCTGCGTGCCTCCTCTGCTGTGGCAAAGGAATCTGCGAGGATTCCCGCTGCCCTTGAGGGGAAGCACCTAACTGGGGAAAAACAGTGGGGGTGTGGAAGGATTTAGAGCTCACTTTTATACGCTCTTCTGGCTGAAGCTGTGCCAGGTGTAGAGCACACCGTCTCTTGGGGTTAGTCACATTCTTTCCTGCTCTTTTTGGAGGAGCACCAGTGGAAGGTCATTTGCATTTTTAGGTGGCCAAGCTGCCACTGGGAGATGTCTTTGCCTTTCTCCACTGATGGTGTGGAGAGCCTAGAGCAACGAAACTCCTAATTTACAGACCTGAGTGAGGAGGAGTTGATCTGGGTTAGCACCCCATCCCTCCCTCCATTCCTAGGTGTAGTCTGTGCCTTCACATCTTGCTGATTCCTGTAGTTTCTAGACTGATCTCTCTCTTCCGCTTCTTCCCCTGCCTCTCCCCAGTGTAAATCAGATAAAGAGACAAATACCTTTCTCCTGGTGAGTGCTTCAGCCTCCTCCCAGCTCCGAAGAGCCAGGGCTTCGTACTGGGCCCTCACTTCTTCCACAATTCTGCTCAGATCGAGTTTGCATGCGTTGTCAATTCCCAGTACAACAGAAATGTCCTTAATTTCTGTCAGCAGCTCCTCGAGTTCCTGAATAGCAACGATAGAACAGAAATAGGGCAGCGTGAAATGTTCTGCAGGCTGGTGGTGCTCAAAAGGTGTCCTTGCCCAGCTCTCCTTCAGTATCTAGAGAGGCTGTGGCTGCCGCTTCTGTTCTTGTAGTCTGCTTTGTGTCGGCTAAAAGAGGGAAGAAACAGGACCCTTCTCTGAACACGTGCATCGCTAGCAGACCTGTTCCACTCCCCAGAGCTGCTCTCTTACGCTGGGGAGACTCAAGCCAGCGTGGGGGGAGCAGGAACATGCACGCACAAGCTGCGGTATCACTGACTGGGGTATTTTCGCTTGATAAGTGACTCGGTCACAGCTTTAGAAAAGGAGACAAACAATGATGAATGCAGGCTCCCCTCGGTGAACCTAAAAAGGACCCTTAATCCATGGCTGTAAACTGCACTCCTGAGTGGTTTGTATCCAGGCAAGACGCGACTTGATGTTGAGCAGATGGTGTGCGTGTTCGCTTGGCAGCTCCCCCCCAGCCTCAGCCCGCTCCTGCAGGGCTGTCGCTCTTGTAGGCGCCTCTGCAGTTGCGTCTGATTTACACCACTGTTAAAAGGGAGCAGCATACATCTCTCCCCATCGCTTACCTTTCATCCTGATGTTTTTGTTCTTCCCTTTTGTGCTGAGGGCTCTAATCTCTTTGGAGAAGCATTTGTGTACCTTGTTTGCCTTCCCCTGACTGGAGAAACAAAGGGCACCCTGACATGGTGATTCATGAGTAACAGAAAAATACCCCACCACTCTTCCAAAGAGCAGGATTATCAGAGTAGTTTTTCCCACTGGTGTTTAATCCTTGAACCTCTCTGTTAATCTTTGAGCAGGTTCTTAGCTATCTGAGAAAATGCTCGTTTATTGCAAATACTTGAGCATCCTCTGTAAGGAGTGGGGGGGAGAAAACCTGGTGGTTTATTAATGAGGATTGAGGCTGGGATTTTCTTCAGATTCATACCAACATGCTGTGAGCAAAGCTGTCAAGCAAAATTTGCCCTTCCACTGGATATGTATGCCTAGACATTGATGTCAGTCAAATCAACAGGTACAGGCGAGAAAATGACTAACCTGAAAACAAGCTATTGAGAGGAGAGGGCAGAGAGAGAGGCAGGGGGGAATTTCTTTGCATGAAGCACAGGTTAAAAAAAAATGCAGCCTTCTGCCAGGACAGCCAGGTGGGACCTGGAGGAGATCAGCTCGAGAAGGAGATCCTCACAGTTGTATCTGATTTCCAGCTACCCCTGTGGATTGCTTTGCACCAGGAATAATTTTATAATTTTAGAGAAAGTAAGGCTTCACGGTTAGTTGCAGGCAGGGTAGATATTCTAACGTAGTACTGATATTGTGCAGGTCCTTCTGTCTCTCTGTGCCTCAGTTTCCCCATAAGGGGTGATAACATTCCTCTGTCAAGCATTTTAATTGTTTGTATTGGTGGAATTTAGACAAATCATTAGTATTCCCAAAACACTGTCGAGCTTGCTTGGTAACATTTTACAGGCTCTGAGTAAGTGGCTGCAATCGCTTCCCACTGTTTGAGTGGATACGGGCACCCTGCAGCCTTCGGGTTTCTCTGAAGGGCTCCAGACTCTGTATCCTTCCTGCCCCCGGTGAAGTCATTCCTGACTGCGCACTTATTGTTTAAGTGGAAATGGACTATGGTGGATTGTGCTAAAAAGCGCCTAGCACCTCACCCGGGTTCACCAGGGCTTGTCCTGTTTTGTTGTGAGCCATTCCTCTGAATCTGAGCAGCATAGTGTTCAGCTCGTGCCTGACCTGGGGTCTCAAGGCAAAGGCTTGGAGCTGAGCCCAAGCTCAGGCAGGTCGGGAGTGAGATGGGGGTTCCTGAGGGGAGACCTCTGGGGCAGCCTCCCTGCAGTAGCTGTGGGGCAGGCGAAACATCCCGATCAAATTTAAAATGGAGCTGGTTTAGTTAAGGGAAGGGGATTAGCTCATGAGACCCTGCCTTCAGCCCTCTAATAGTTGTCTGTAACACCATGCGACTCCCCTGGACAAGCTCTCATTTTGGTGTAAAACCAGAACAATGCCCTCTCTGTAGTGGAACTGTCCACCAAAATCCCACTTTTTTTTTTTTTTTTTTTTTTCCACGGCAGCTTGTATGTGTGCCAGGGCTGCTCTCCCGATTGCATTTTTACCTGCTCGTAAATGGTTTTCTTCAACTCCATCAGCTCTCGGAGCCCGTTGAGTTTTACCTCCAGCTCAGTTCTGTGCAAGGAGCTCACATCTAAATCCTACAGGAGAGGGAAAGTGTGTTAATCAACAGTTTGTCTCTGAGTTTGTAGCAAGAAGTTTTCTCCCACTGCCACCTCTCCCCCAGCCAGCGCCCTGCTTGCTATTTATTGGCAAGTACTCGTGAAACAAGTAGAGAGGCTCCTTTGTGGACCTTTTTCCTCTGCAGTTCTTTTTTGTGTGAGTGCTTTGGTGGAAGTCTCAAACGAGGTAGGGTGGAGAAGGAAACGGGCAGAGCTGATCCATACCCACTCATCTTTTGTTCACCACAAAAAGCACGGGTTATTGAAAACTCTGATGCCATCCACAAAAGTCACCAGAACTGCCCTTACTGGCTGATGACTGTTGGGGAAAACATGCAATTAGCCATAATGATCGTTTGCGGAGAACGTTTCCTCTGTCTAATAACACCCTGCATTCCTGCACCTTGGATTATTTAATTTTTTTTGATGTAAGGGCTGTGCATAAAGCCTCCTCTTTCAGCTGATACTCAAATGCAGCTACTTCTGGGGCAGGATGTTTAAACAGGGTGTGGCTACAGGAAACAAAAGCAAACACATTTATCAATTTGCAGCCTTTCCCAACCCATGATGTCATTCTGAGAGGAAACAGGCCAGGGAGCAGGGGTGTTGCCTCGGGGGGTCCTGGGGTGCGGACCCCACCAGGCAGGGCTGGCCAGTGCCACTGCAGTGGGGGTGGGTGCAGGCACGGTCTGACCCCCAGGCGCCTCCACCGAGAGCTGCAGGGCTCTTCTGGACCCACAGCTGGCCCAGATTCACTTGTACTTTTCCTGTAGAAATGGTGACCGTGGTCTCCACTCTGCTGTCTTTCTCAAGACCTTATTACCCCACAAACATCTGTGGTGCAAGGACTCTGGCCAGAGCTAGCTCTTGGCTGAGCCTGGACCATCTTGCCTCTCCAGCAAGAGAAGGGCAAGATGTGTGACTCTTGTGACTGCCCAGAGCTGGTGTAGAGCCCGTCCAGATGAAAAGCTTCTCTTGCCTTTACCTTTTTGAGCTCCGTGAAGGTGTATTCCATGCCACTACAGAGGCGAATTTCGTCCTCGTATCTAAGGAGAGTGAAAAAAGCAGTAAGAAATTGCACATGGTGAAAGACTCTGGATACTTAAGGTTGTCTTGCTGGCCCTAAAAGTGTTGATATCAAAGCTTTCTGCTTTTACTATGGTGTCCTACCTCCTTGGCGTACCTTAGGCAGCAAGGAGAGATATCTCTCAGGTGTGGGCATCTTGGACAAGAGAGAGGATAACAAGCTGCCACATGCCAGCTGCTTTGTAGTAACACCATGAGCACTTTAAGTCTGAAGAGCCCCAGAGCAGAGAGGAGGTAGCTTTAATTCTGATTTAATTTGAGGGCTAAGCAACCTCATGTTACCTCCCATTTGCCACAGAAAGAGAGTAGGCTTGGAGAAGTGGGGTGTGGTGAGTTATTCTCTGTGAAACCCACATGCCCAAAGACTCCTAAACTTTCACCCTAAGCCTTCCTCTTCTGTTTCTTTCAGGTATCCTTGGCATTTAATTTCCAGAGCCTGGGAGTCTTGTCCAAGACTCCTGGACCCATGTCATAGCGTGATGGTGTTCTAGTGCAGTTTGTCAAGTACCACAGGACCTGGCAAAGTAATTTGGGGAGAACAGTGCCCCCGCAGAGCAGAAGGTAACGAAAAGCAGATGGGATCGGGTGGAGTCCTAATGGCTACGTGTCCAGCAGAGGAACCAGCCCCGCAGGCCTTTAGAAACAGGTTTGATAAGGCAGGACCAGGATAGCAAAGACTGAGTCCAGGGGCAAATGCATTTCTTTGCCTGCAGCAAACGCGAGGGGGTAGCTTAGGGAATACACCAGCCCTTGCTGGCTCCTGGGATGAGCATGCGGCTAGTTCTGAGGCTGCTAAAAGCAGGTATTTGAGCAGGAAGCCACAGGGTCTCTTTTGGTGCTGGTGTGTGACCAGCAGCAGCTGGTTCGTTTGCCACGCGGGAGTGTTACGTGATGGGCGTTTGGGATCTCCCGGGGTGCTGCTGGACACGCTTTGGGAGCGTTGGCTCTCCTGCTGCGAGCAGAGCAGGCTGCGCTCTCAGGGAGGTCGTGGCTTCCCTGCTCTTCTGCGATACCTCGGGCCCCTCTTATCCTAATGTGCACAGAGGCGCTTCCAGGCTGTGAATGAAACCTTTCAGTGCTACTTACAGATGTCACCAAATTGATACAGGGAAGGCTGAGACCTTTGGGAATGAAGTAAAATGGCATGTCCTAATAGTGATGATGATAAAATCGGGCATGACAGCCATACTCTGTTGGTTGGTGGTTTGGTTACTCTCGAGAGCCCTCCCCGCTGTTGTACAAACCTTTAGGAGAAAGCAGAGCTGTGCCTAGGAGTGGAAAGAGGAGAAGGAATTGGGAATGCAGCACAGAGGATCACGTTGCAGGGCAAGGGGGTAAGTCATGCTCAGGGGCTGACCTGAAATATCAAAACCAGCTCCCTGGAGCTGTTGCTTCCTCGGCAGAGGGAACTGTGAGGGCAGGGAGGGGATCTGACAGTCACAGTTAGGGGCTTCTAAGGTTCTTGAGTACCCCCATGGTGTTAAACTCGCCCTCTCCTTGCCTGCTCTTATAAGGCCAGGTGGCATGGCTAACGAGATTTACCTGTCTGGTTTCTCTGCTCTTTAGCTGGAATGTTAGCCATGCTGCCAGGAACTATGTACTGAGCTTAATTACAGCCTGCCACTCTTCCTTCATCCTCACTGCATCTCAGCCCAATCCCAGTCTGTCCCAGCCTGCCGAAGCAGCTTCACACATTGCCGGGCGCTGACATAATCTTGCATATTGAACAAACAACGCTCCTGACTGAAAGAGAGCAAGCCGAGCCAGCCAAACGTGCTCACCACACGGCTCCGGAGGGACCTGGTGGCTGGGAGATGACTCACATGGGGATGGAGCATTCCACAAACACATTACAGCATTTATCTCCTTAGAGATAATCCTCAAGCAGTCGTGCGTTAAGGAGTAAATCCATCCCATCTCGATTCATGCACTTAAGACACACTTGAGACAGGTGTCTGGTCGCCTTGGGCTCCTTCCATAGGCACTGAAGTAAAATCAGAGGTGAACCAAATCTCAGGCAGGCTACGTTCCTCTCTTGATCTGCCTTCCAAGATTACTTTAGGGTGAAGATCTAGTGGTGGGATGGACTTGAGCCTGGTGGCATGGAATTAAGTCACCTTTCCTCTTGTGGAGCAAGGAAATGGGGTGGGAAGCAACTGAAAACCAACTGCAGAGGCTGAGGGTAGAGGGGTGTTGACTGTCTAGTCTTCAGGGGGCAAGATTTGGCTAACGCAATCCTTGGATCTCAGAAATGGATCCTCTAAAGGAGAATATTTTCCTTCAGCATCTCCCCAGCGCCACACCAGAGTAGGTCAGCACATGCAAAAATTCCCTGCCTTCCCATTCAAATGGGTCTTTGCATGTGCAAATTGTCTCTGTGGAGAGCTGAAGCAAACACCTGTGCAGATGTGCACCTCTGGGCAGTCATCCTTATTCAGGTATGTTTTGGTATTTGATTTTTAGCTTGACTTCCTAAAGAAGAAGAGTTTGAGATCCTGTGCCAGCCTCCAGCCTGCTTCCCTGTCCCCTCTCCATTCTCTCTGTTTGGAATTGCTGGGCAGTGGCAATCTAGTTTGAGAAGGAGGTGCAAGTGCAATGGTTTTCGGAGAGCAGTCCCTGGATAGAGAAAACAGGTGAATTAGGGCCTTGCAGAGGGGCACCGAGAGGCGGGTTTCCCAGCTGAAGTGATCTGTAGGGCAGCAGCCTGCCTGGGTGGTCACCGTGCGCATGGCGTGTTTCGTCTGGAATGCCGCAGCTTGGATGAGAGCATAACCAGTTCAATTTGCCAGTGAAGTTATTAGCTTTTCCTCCCCCCAAAAAATTCCCTTGGGAAAAGAAACCTCCAGAGGAGTTGGAAGCCTCCAAAATTTGCATGGTTTAGGCAGACCATTTGCTCCAAAAAACCAGCTGTGCTGAGGCCGCCTTCTCGAAGGCGGTGTGCAGGACTCGACAGAGCCAGCGTGGGTTAGGATGGGGTTGGATTGCTGCCTGGAGAAGGCTCAGCAGAAGCAGCAGTTCTCTCCCCATGAATCACTAACTGCTGGGAACAGCAAGGTGGATTGTCACTGTCACAGAAATGCACCTGCTCTGGCTTTGGGTGTTAACAGCACCCAATGACAGGGTGGGTTTTGCCTGTTCGCTGCGTAGGTCACCCCTGGCAGGGCTTGTGCCTTGCAGCTTGCAAACGGGAGAAAGTGGGAGAGGACGGCTCCGCAAATGAAGGCGCAGTGGTCTGGGAGCAGTGTCATTTCTGAAGGCCGCTTTCCCATGGCTGTCTAGTCCCACAAAGCAGGAACTCTTCTCAAGACCCATAGTCGGGCTGGTCGTAAGCTGGTGCTCACTGTGGATTCTCCACTGCCTAATACTGCCCGTGGGCACACGCTGCGTCCTTATGCTCTGTGCGTGCTGGGTGTAGGTGCCTCCTGTCCCTCTAGTCAGTCTCTTTTTTTAATTTTGAGGGCTGTAGCGTCCCTGTCATGTCTATCCTGTTATCCAACTAGGTAGTAACTGTCCAAGAAAATCAAAAGGTAGGGGGAAACACAGAGCCTGTTTGTGTGAGCACTTCGATCATTCAGAAATCAGGCTGGGGAAAAAAAAAAGAGAACTGCCAGGTGTAGGCAATTAATGAGGCAATTACTGAGTACAAATATGAGTACGAACTGTGAGAGCAGATATGGGTGACTGATCTGACATTCTCCACCAGCACAACCCTTTTCCTGTCTGGGTTTTCCTGACACTCAGGGAATAACCGAGAACGGCCACGGAGCAGATATTTCCTCAGAAAGATATTGCTGCAAGGAAGATCAAGTGCTCCAGAGAGGGATGAAGATCTTAATCTTTTTAGGGCAGGGAGTAAAAGGCACAATCCATACCATGGCTTTGATCCGAGCCCAGGGTTGCTACCTGGCAGCAAAGCAAGCATCAGTGAGCCCAAGCCTTGTAGCAAAACCAACATCCAAATAAACAAACATCCAAAACCATCCAATATCCAAAAAACAGACACCCACCACAAAGAATTTAGGGATTTCTAGGCACCTGGGTGTCAGTCCTTCACTTCTTGAAGGATGCCAAGCGTAATGATTTCAGCATAAGGTCAAGAACCAAACTCCTAGCTCCTGTTCCTGCTCTGCCACCAGCTTGCTCTGTGAGCTTGAGCAAGACATCGAACTGCTGCGTGTCCGTTAGTGTCTGTGAAGTGGAGGTATCGGTCCTTCCCCTGATTTGCAGATACATTGTCTGGTTTAACCGAAGTCTGCAAAGAGCTTCAGGATCTCTGGGCTACGTTCTCTGGAGGGGACACCATTGTTATTTATGCGTCGGTTCGTACATCAGGAACAGGTCTGGGCTGTCCCTCCAGTGCTGTCTCTCAGTCCCTTGGCACCCCTGGTCTGTTTTGACAGTGCCCATACGTGACTCTCTGCTGCAAATCAGCATGGAAGACTCCAGAGATCTCGTGTAGGCAGATGGGTGTAACTGTAGGGGAAAGTATCTAATTGTGGATTCACCTGTGGTATGCAAATGACCCCGATAATAAGAAAAGCATTGTCTTCTTGGATGAGCTATGGCACATCTCAACTGCTCTTATCTGAAGATCTCAGAGCTCTTGGCAAAAGCAGCGATAAGCACGTGGCAGCTGGTCCTCCCTTAAACTTGCAGCTGCCTCAGTATTTTCTGTCAAGACATTTTCTGGGCAAAAGTCTGACTTTTTGGTCAAAGCAGAATTTCGCATTAAATGCTGTGGGGTGAAGAGGGAAAGGAAAGGGGTGTTTATGGACCCAGGCTGCTTGGTATGAGCAAAGTGGTTTGGGGAGAAAGTTCTGGCTCGTGATAATGGTGCGGAGAATAAATATTTCTCCATTTCAGTGGCTGTCATTCCCGATAATACTGTTCCCTAGAGCTCTCCTCTGGCCGGAGCATTGCGCGGATGCCCTGCACTCTGTGGTATTTTGCTTTCTATGGATTTCCTTTCATCTCTAGTTAATCAGGAGGAGGCTAAGATGCTAACTTCTCAAATACACGGTTCTGCGCGCACCAAAGTAGGAATTTCTTCCTGGGAATAAGAGGCTGCCCGTGTTAAGTCAATCCCAGGCTATTCGTGTGCACAGCTGAACCGACACCTTTGAAACACATCCCCCCTTGTAATATCCAGGCAGGCTAGACACCTACTTGCTTCGGAAGTCATCCATGGTGCTCAGGACCTTTGTCAGCTCCAGCTCAAGATTTTCCTGCTCGTAGTTGAGCGCCTTCATCTCTTGATTCATTTTGCTCATGTACTGATCGTAGATGGCCTTGATGTCTGACTCGGAGTGGGAATTGTCTTGATCCTTCAGGAAGTTCCACCTTGTCGTCAGGACCTTGTTCTGTTGCTCCAAGCACTGAACCTGCAGAAGATGTTTCGGAGACATTAGTAACACTGAGAGCTACAAGCAAAGCTGGCTGCTCCTGGCAGGGCAGGAGACATTGACCTGGAGACCGTCAGAGTAGTGAGAAGCTGCTGGAATCAGCAGAGATCTCCGGGTTCCAGGTGAGAATGAGAAATCCCTTAAAGATCAGGCCTGAGGATGGAGGGTTATAGTGACTTTTAGAGGCTTCCCACATTGCCTACTTATTAATTTCTTGATAGAATGTGTTCACATCAAAATGAATGAGCATCTCTTGTCAAGTCACTGAAAAACAAGAACTATTCAATGCTGGTCCTCTTTGCCTCCGAACGTATTGAAGCAGAGGCTGAAAGTCCAGCACAGGCCACGCGCGTATGTCCAGGGTGAATGGGAGTCTGAGTTACTACCTTGGAGTGGCACAAACAAAGGTAACTCCTCTCAAATCTGTAGGATTACACCATGGTGAAGTTTAGGGAATGAATCAGAGTCCTGGTTTGTATTGCAAAGCAACATAGACAAGGCCTATGGGAACTCTAGAGAATAAGCAAAATAATTACAGACTCCACGTGAGGTCTATGTGTGTTTGTGCCTGTCTGCTCGAGAGGATACGCTGCATTTTCATCCACCCACTGTCTGATGAATCTGGCACTCTTCTTTCCTAATATTCACAATCTTAACAGTAATGCTCAGTGTTTAACAGTTTTCATCTTCAAAGCTCTCGGCTAACTTCAATTAATTATCTAATTGCTACCTCCTCTCTCTCTTATTGCATTGTGAACAAAACCAGACTCCTTCAGTCACGTTTTGGCTGGTGATTTGCGAGTTGCCTCCAACAGCGTCCTCCGCTCTGTCACCAAGGTGACTCAGCGCTGATACCGTGCCCTGGGTGGCGTGAGCAGTGGGGTGCAGGTGCCATCAGGCCTTGACCTTCTGCTTGCCCTTCAGCTTTGACTTTTTCTTTAGTTTTCTGTGGCCCCAGTCAGCATCAGTGCGTTGAGCAGAGAGAGCTCCGGGCTGCTGAGCGCTGCACAGATGCACATGGTGAGAGACTGCATCTTTTGGGGAAAGAGCTCTGTCTGAGCAGAGAAAGGCAGCAACAGAGCGCAGCCAAGCAAAGCAAAACCACTCAGATGCTCACTCGGTTTTCAGCAGGAGTGCAAGCGTTGGGACCTTCCAGGTCTCACCGTTAGGGACCTAATCCTTTCTTCCTGATATCGTAACGCACGGCCGTAGACATCCCATCAGTAGTCGAGTCTGCTGACTGGCTGCTTTGTCCTGGCACAAAACCGGAGTGGCACACTGCGTGTGTGAGGCTGAGAACCAGAGGATGCTCCTGCAGCAGAGCCAGAAAGGGACGTTGCAAGTGGCACAAGTCAGTAGCCTCCGGGGCTACCAGGAGCCAGTTTGCTCCCTCCATCTGAGGCATCTCAGGGATTGTGATAGAGCATCCCTCAGTGGGGCTGGGATCAACCTGTGGGATAGGCTGTAGGGAACAGCCTCTCATTTTAAGCAGCTTCCCCGTTTGCTGCTGGGACGGTAAATGACTGAACGCGTTGGCTGCTGTTCTAAGTCCATCTTTGATCCTCAGATCAAGTCTCAGTTCCTGACCTCACTCCTAATCCTTGGTTGCTTTTCTTTTTCCCCTCACTAACTCTTCTGTTTCTTTCCTGTTCCCAAACCATACCCATGCACTGGGCTGAACCGCTTAGATCTTGGCTTCTCATACAGCATCCCTCGTAGCAGAAATTCTTCCTTGCAAAGTCTTTTAACGAGAGTTTTGCAGCAGAAGGATCACCCAGACGTGGCCACGTTTCCTGGAAAATCATGCCTGAACACAGAAGCGACTAAAACTTTGTCCTCAGAGGTCTCTACTCTGTGCTGCTGAGGCTAAAGGTAGAGCGTCAAACAGGGTCTCCATCACTTGGCTGTTCCCTGTCTTCCACCTGGACATATCTGGATGGAAAATAAACGCTAGCAGTTCTGGAACAGCCTGCTGGAAAATCATCATCAGCAACTCCTAAAGCTAGTGTGGTCAATTATCTGAGGAATGAGCCGCTCAGGCTTGAGACCATCTGAATTCCTGATTAAAAAGACAAGTTCTCTTTGACAAGGAAGTGTCATTACCTTCCTCTGGAATGAGGGCCTGAGGCAGATGGCTGAAGTTTGCCACTTGATGTACCACTTGAAGTTACAGCCTTCAAAGCTAAATGCATGAGCTGACAGCACTGAAGTCAAAGCCACTCAGCTAAGGTGGGGTGTTTGTATCTTCTGTCCATCAACTGGGCCCCATAAAGCACCCTTATCAGCAGGCCACCAGATTGGGTGTATTGGGAAACCTGGAGGCTCGCTTACTCCTTCCATCGCTGTTTGCACGGAACAGGCTGGTGCCCGAGGTCTGGCTCACCTACACGTTGTCACTGTGTGGTCTTGTCCCATCTCCCCTACCCCCATCCTTTCTGCTGAGGTCTGGTTTCTGAGCAGCGCTGACATCTGTGCAAACCCTGACCTCTCCGTCTGGCTAGTCAAAGGACCAGTCCCACAGCACCTGCGACACAACCCACCTGGGTGATTTCCAAACCTGGGGTTCTCCAAATTCTCATGGCTGAGATCTGTGCTTGGAAAAGCCCAGCCGTGAAGGCGGCCGTGTCCCTCCGGCTGGGGTGAGCCCCCGGTGCTGCTGCACTCCCGTTTGCACACGTAGGTGTGGTTGGTTCACAACTGTTCAGTTTGGATAGGTGCTATGGGAGATGGTTCCCCCACCCTTCTCCTTCCCAGAGTAAATTCAGGTCCTCTTAGAGGTAGAGTTGAAACAACAACAACAAAAAAATCCCAAGCCATAGTAGCTTGGCATCGAGTGCCTGCATTGTAGAGCGCAGTGAAGCAATCCTCCTGGGAGATTACCATCTGTTTACAGAGCACCGGGGCTTTGCAGAAACCTGCCTCGGCTAGATGAGTTGTTTTCCTTTGAGAAAACCTTCTGCCTTCTCATGGATCTTAAGAGATGAAAGCGACGCTTTCTTGGCTAAGGACACAACCCCTCACAATAAAAACCACAGAGGAGGGAGGTGGGTGGGGGGTCTCCCTTGCCCACCGCATTGCTGTGGAGGTGAGTTTCCAGCTCCCTGTAGCAGCTGGCGAAGAATCGGAGCTGCTGCCCTAATCAGCGTCACTGCCCGTGGCTGTTTGTCCACCACGGGAGCCGAGGCCTGCTCTGTCCGGCACTGTGCCTCTGTGTCCCTGCCGTTGCTGCTCAGGCAGGGCAGGGTCCCCGAGGGCAGAGCGCTTGTCCCCCCCAGGGACCCATGGGGTGACAGGCGCGGCAGAGGGGATGCACGGGCTGCCTGGTGCTGCTGACCACGGATGCGGCCCAGCTTCACCTAGAGGTGATGCTAGCCCTTGTTAAAACAGATAGCACTGAAGGAATAACTAATTGGGTAATTAGCCTAATATTCAGAGCCTGGCCACAGTTAGCTGAAGGCCTTGATAAGTCTCCTGAGAGACTGGTTAGTGTCTGCTTCCCCACCACCATCCTTGTCCCCATGCTGCACCGTGGTCTTCAGTAGCCCACCTTACCTTCTCAATTAGGGTCACAAACTGGTTGTTGAGCAGCTTGATGTCCTCCTTCTCCTGCTGCCGCATGGCTTGGAAGTCGGGGTCGATATCGAGGTGCACGGGGGCCAGGAGTCTCCCGTCGATGGAGAAGGAAGGGTAAGAGGAGCATCGGTATCCACCATCTCCGTGGAGGCTGAGCGAGCTGTAGCCATTGCTGGCCACCTCGCTGGGACTGCAGCGGCCCAGGCAGTCCGGGGATGTGCTGGCGGCTTTTCCTCTGCTCATCTTCCCTGACACCTCCCAGGAGGAGAGGGAGCCACTGGTGAAGGCTTTGCAAGGGTTAGTCATGCTCGGCTTGTGGCTGTGCAGCTCGAGGGAGGGGAAGGGAGGGAAAGGGAGAGGAAAAAAAAGAGATGAAGTTTTCTTGCTGCTGCTGCCTCAAAGGGAAGGAGAGTAGTGGCACGCTGAGGAGGTTGGTCGGCTTAATTCCTGTCTCCTCAGCTCGTGGGTTGGCTAATGAATTACAAGCACCTGTTCTCCTATGTTCATTAAACGGAGGAGGGTGTAACCGTTGATGTAATCCAGATCAACCTGTTGGCTTTTTATTTTTTTTTTCCCTCCTCTCTCTGTACCCTCCTTTTTTCAGGAGCTTGTTTGTGTGGTGAGGGCATAGGCACTTGCAGCAAAAACAAATCACTCACAGGTAATTCGCTGGGCCCCGAGCGGCTGCTTTCCTCATCCTTAAATGGTGAAGAAAGCAATCAAAGGTGCTGGGCTCGGGGAGGACGGCTCTGAGCACGGCTGCTGCGCTAGTGCTTGGCTCACGGAGCCTGGGTTCAGCCCCTGGCTGGTTTCCAGCCAAAATCTGCAGGAAGAAATTGTGATTTTTTTTTTATTATTTTTTTTTTTTTTTGTAGGGGAGTGTTTAAAGTCTTAAAGAAAGAGTCTGAATTGGCTACGGGTAGGAGTTTGGTGGCACATCTCAAGCTCGTGGTGACCAGAGGTGCTCCCTGTCTTCCTTTGACCACAGAAGTGCATCACGGAAGCTTCTGCTGCTCCGCGTGTTTTAGGGACGATAGGCCTGGTTCTGAGACCCTTGGGTGTGGGGTCCATGAGTCCTGAGGTTGTTCGGTTGTCTGGTCTGGCAGCAATGGAGACCTTCAAAACCTCTAGACATGGAGCTGGATCTCAGAAGTGCCCAAGTCCATCATTGGTTGCTGCTCTCCTGCTCCTTGAAAGCCCTTTAAAAGCTGGCACTGGAGACACCAAAACCAACTGTCTTTTAATGAGTTCTTGGCTGCTGAGCTGGCACGCCCTTAAATACCTGTTTGGACCGAGGTGTACACCAGTGTTGGACGTGGCTTTCTTGAAAGCATTTTCCTGCTTTAACTGAGTTTCGCACGTGAAAAATCAGGACAGGAGAGCACCCATTTCTGCCTCTTTTGTGTACTGCATTGCAGTGTTCTCAGGAAAGGGGATGGTCTTCTCAGGCCAAAATTGAGAATTTCCATTTTTTTGGAAAGCTGCTGTTTTACAGCCTGGTTCTGCCCTATGTTGGAAGACAAGCTGGGAATTTCCCTGCCAAGTAAAGTGAAAGAAAGTTTGGATCTGTCGCAGACCTGCTTCAACAAGAAATGCATCTGATGTTGTAGTAGTTTCTATTTTAAGGACTTCAGAAGAAAGATGGCCCCTTGCAGTAGGGTTAACCTTTTCTTTCACTATTTTGCCAAGACAAGTGTGCTTTCACATGACATGCCCATCTTACCAAAGCACCCTTTCCAGGGAAAACGTTTCCCTTGATGATCCGTTTGAATACCAAGTCCCTCACTCAGCGGATCCTTGTTGGGACTTTTCAGTGAGCGGTTTATTTTAAGGATTAAAACAAAATTTATGGACGGGAGATGACAGAGCTCATGGCTCTTGCGAGGTGAGGTGAGATTATCTGTCTCATCGTGGGCTGCTCGTTTGTGGCTTTGCGGTTGCCGGCACATCAGTGTTCCTGATTAGCATCAGGTCATGGGGTCACCTGGCAGGTTTTTTGCTTCATCTGGTGCTGAGGGCAGTTGTGATGGCTCCCTGGGAATGAGCCCTCTGAGGGAAGGAGATAGAGGGGAAATTAAGCTGGGTCGGTTTAATAGCGGCTGGGAGCAGTGTTCTGCACTGGCATGTTGCACGATGGTGTTTTGCAAGATCCCAGGAAGCAAAGAAACTGCTGCAGAGAAAGCAGTGCTGGTCATCGCATCGCAACCACATCTGCCCAGGCATCAATGTCTATTCCTTTCTCCTCTAAGTATCAATTCTTTTCTTTTCTCTTTTTTTTTTTTTTCTTGAAATTAAATTTCTAGCACTGGATCCAGCCTGGGAGGATGTCCGGTTTGTCTGGAATGGCATCTCTTGGTGCAGGATGGCACTAAAAACTCTTCTGGTGATCAGATCTGATTGTAGCATGTTGCTTGGTGCCTTTTGAGTCCCGGCTCCTGTATAATATTATGTACTTTATCCCACACCCTCTCTATTAGGTGGTGAAGGGGGAACCAAATCGTTCTGCCACAGAAACATGTAGAAGGATGATGGTTTAGGGTTAAAGCTGCGTTTAATGCTGGGGAACGGCAGGGTGGAAAACCATTTTCCAGTGGGGGCATTGGGGCCGCTCTACTCCGAGCTGAGCAAGGCTTTTCAAAGTCCTGCCTCCTTCCAGAAGGATGGGTATAATTTGCAATAACTCTCTAAGGAACGGGTTTGCAAGTGGTCATCTCTGCTGGCAGGTGATGTGAGGATGCGTGGGAAGAGCTTGCGGAGAGAGGATTAACCTGCTTTCTGACGTCTCCTTTCTGGGTGAAGCTCCTGTTGTCCCACCTGCCAAGCAGAGGGGTGACGTGGGGATCCAAACTGGCCCTGTTACGGGGAGACGCTGGTGCAGGGTCCTGGGGGGACCCTCATTTTGGTCTAACCAGGACATGGCTCCGTGGCGATGCCCAGCGGCCTGATGCTGAAATGATGCTGCTCTTTGGTATCGTAGGCGCACGTAGCAGTGCGGAAACCTGTCACCCCACGCTGGCATTTCGAGGATGGAGAAGGGAGGGCTGCTTTCCAAAGCCTTGCTGCATGTTTCTCTCCCTTGCTGTCTTCCCTGCCCTGTGGGAGAGGCAGTGCTGAGTCAGGGTGTTTCTTCCCTTCCTGCCCATGTTCTCGATGCTCCTCCTTGGCCAGGTATTTGGTTCAGTTTGGAATGGGCTAGTGTCCAAAATCAGGCTCCAAGATTTGGCGCCAGCCTTCTTTGCTACGTAGCAAAACAAGCCAAAGAAGGATGGGGACAAGAGGAAGGTGGTGACAGGGTGGAGAAGGCTCTGGAGGATGCGATGAAGGGTCCAGTCATCTCCAGCTAAATTGCTGTGTCCTCCTACTCCCACAGTGTTGCCACCCGTGTCCTTGCAGCCTGGTCTAGCTTGTCCCCCGATCCCTTTGGATGAAGCCGTCGCCATCCAAAGATGCTGAGTCGTCCCAGGGTCTCCCATTCTGGGTATGTCAGGAGCAAGGCAACCTACTGCTTTGAGCTTGCAGTGTGGTTGGTCGGTAGGTTGAGGTTTGGAGATGGGCACAGGGTAGCTTAAAGCATCACAGGGTGGCTTGGGGGTGCTTAAACCTTTTCAGACAAACCTAGAGAGTCTTGTCACCCTTCCCTTGATACGCGGAGATTCATCCCGGCCATCTGGAAAATCACCTTGTAGGGTTATTGGCTCAATATGTATACGCGTAGTAGAATAATTTATTTATCAAGGTTCCATAAGTAATTGCTGTTTATTAAGTGTGGGTAATGTATGAAACAAACAACGAATCAGCATTTGCCCCAAGGAATCTGAATGATTAAGGTTAAGCAAGACAGAGACAGGGCTGAGGGATGCAGAGAGCCGCGGAGGTAATGAGTGGGTCAGCAGGACAGGCTTAAGCCTCGTCAGGCACGTGAGGAGCGTCTGGAGGGGGAACTGTGTGTGTGAAGCCAAATGACGCATGGCGGGGGAATGGCTGATATTGTGGCCACAGGTAGGACGAGGCAGAGCAGCTGCAGGTTCCTGGTTCCAAAGAACCAGGTTCAGTCCACCCAGTTCACTTCGGGTTTAAAAAAAGAGCAAGAGGAGGGCCTATTTTGGTAAATGTTTGTTTTGCTTTTGTTAAATTTGGCTGCTGGCCCTCACCCTGTGACAGGCAAGGTTTTTACCCGCTCTGGGGCATAACCTGCAGGTAGGTTGATTATACGGGGTCCCAGGCCAGCACCGCTGCCCAGAGCTGGGTTTGTGGTGAGGGGCTTTGATTGCAGAGACACCTTAATTCAGCTCCTTCCCTGCGGTGCCCTGTGGAGAAAGGAAGGTGCAGGGCTGGGCTGGAGGCAAGCCCAGGCCAGTGCTGTGGTAGGACGGCCAGGGACACGCCGGTGACCACAGGGCTGCGTGCTCATTTGGGCATGGCTGTGGTTTGCCATCGCTCTCCTCGTCTGACCCTGCCAGCACGGGGGGACCGCAGATGGGCACTGAGGGAAGCGCCGGAGCCACCCTGCCCATGCTGGTGTCGGAGCAGGGTGGCTGGGGACAGGAGAACTTCATCCCAGACTGCGGGTCTTTGTGGACCCCGGTTTGGGGGATGGTTGGAGGTAGCTCTGCAGCCTTCCCGAGCTCTGCTCCGTCCCTGCTCCTTCCTTCTCTCATTTATTCCTCCTTTCCATGCTCATCTGCCCTTCTAGTGGCACATTTCCATTTCGCCTCCTTCTTTGCTTCCTTTATGTGCCTGCCCAGAGCCATTCACATCCCTTCGCCCCTGCCAGCCCCTTTCCCCTCTTCCTCCTTTTTGATTTCTGGATGAAACAGTGAGTAGGTAAAACTCTACCTTTTAAAACACTTCCTCCAGAATAGACGTCACTTGCAAAGAATTTATAGAAGGGTTTGGAAGGCAGGACGGGACGTGCCCACAGCGGCTTCACGCTCAGGAAGGTTTCCAACCCATTGGCTGCGCTTTTTTTGCTCACGTAGTTTCCAGGAAATTTCAGGTATTGGGGAAAAAAAAGGTAGGACTAATTAAGTGGTGGTGACATCACTTGTTTCTGCTGGGGTGCTGCAGGCTCTTCCCTTCCCGCCGTATGGAGAGGCTGGGCGATACCGTCCCCGCCTGGGGCTGGGAAGCAGCTGCTGGACGCTGGATCTGCCCCAGGCAGCCGCGTTGTATCATCTCCCAAATAAAGGGACTCGGCTTCATCGTAGAAACCGCTGCTTTATTTTCTCAGTTGAAGGCCGCCCCGAAGTCTGTGAATCTCCGTGTGCTCTCGGCTGTGCGTCGTCCCCACTTGTCCTTGCGGCAGCCGCTCTTTGAGCCCACTCTTCTGAGCCGTGCGGGGAGCAGGGAGGTTGCCGGTTCCCTTTTTCATAACCTGTCCTGTTACTTTGGCGAATGGCTTCTCCTTTCTCAGTGTCCCTGCTTATAAAAAGAGCATAAACGAGACGCACAGTGTGAGGATTTACTGCTTAGTGTTTCTCAATCCGCACTTGAGCAAATTACCTCATTCCTTTTAGACAGCACCCAGTATTCACCGCTCTGATTACAATCTGGCTCTGTGCTCTTGTGTCACTTTTAATTAGGCATTTTGTTTCTGCATTGTGTGTCATTCTCACATGGTTTACAGCATAAATAATGAAGTATTGTGTTTCAGTGGGTACTGCGAACCTTAGCTCTTAATGAGGCTGCATGGATATTTATGAGGCCATCTACCTGTTTTGCAACATGCAGGTTCTGAGGCTAAAATACACTGGGATCTTTTTTTGGGGAAAAAAAGACGTAGGACATCAAAGTGTTAGTTAGAAGGTGAACGTTTGCATTGGGAATTGCAGAAACACAGATTATTTTGCCCCAAGGTGGGGACTGGCGGCTGATCACAGGAATCCCAGCCTGCAGTGGCTTCTCTCCTAAAATTAGTGTAGCGGGAGCGAGCCCAGAAATTTAAGGGATGGCACGTGAGGTTAGATGTCTTTGGGTGTATTTTTGCTCTGTGAGGACAGGGATTTGGGCTCCCACTGCGTTTCTCATCAGGTGAGAGCCACAAACTGGGAGCAGTGGCACGGTGAGGGTGGGAATGGGAGAAGGGGATGGTGTCACCGCTTGATGCTGTGTCAGGACAGACCGAGGGGCAGTTTGCTGTGGGATCCCACAAAGATGAGGGTCCTTGTGCTGGAGAACCAGTGCCTCTGTGCCCCCTCGCCTTGTGCCTGCGCTTTTCAGAGGCCGCATGCCCAAATTGTCAGGCAAAAGGTCTGAGCTTATTATTTCTTTTCCCCGTCCACTTATGTGAATTGGACCTCAGTCTCCCACATTTCGCCTTGTGCCACTGGAATAAATGCAAAGCGGGCGTTTGGCCATGGCCGTACCTCGCCACGGCTTTTCTGGGGTAGTTTGTTGTGCTTCGTACTTCCCAAACGATGCGACCCAACCCCTCGGCAGCCCGGGCAGAGGGAGCAGGGCACAGCTGGCTCTGCTCCTGCCCGGCACTCGCCTGCGAAGGGGCAGTTGCTGGGTGCGTGGTTTGGCGCTGGGTTACCCGCAGGGGCCAGGGAACTGCTGGAGCCTCCTCTTAGCAGTGCAGCGCGCGGTCGGGAGCCGCTCTGCCGTCCCGACGTGTCTGCGAGGGAAGCTTTGGCACCAAACCCTGTGCCCTGTAGCGTAGCTCAACAGGTTCGTCGCCCGTGCGTGGCGTGGATCCTTTTAGGCACGGGCCCAAGTCAGCACCTTGAGGCAGAGGGAGGAATCGCCCACTCGCTTCGCTCCGTCTCGGCTTGGTGAGGGCGGCTGTGACGTGGCATGGCTGGGCTGCGTGTGCCCGCGCGACGGTCCCTCACAACCCCACGTGTGTGCGTGTGTCAGGGCCACGCCGGCGCCAAGCCCAGGAGTCTGTAATCCCTCTTAAATCTGGTACCAGATCTGATTCATCCTGATTTTTAACTCCTGGGGTCAAATTCTGCGAGGCTGATTCATACCTGGTGCACGCCTGGTGAACGCGGTAACCCTGGAAGCTCAGTCCTGCCTTGAAGGGCCCTTACGCCTTTTTTCATACCGGGTAAAGCTCTTCCCCTGCACCAAGGGGCTGAGCAGCCCACGGTGCGTGGGAAGGAAGCGTCCTCAGCATCATGGAGAGCTGTTCTTGCTCTTGCCACTATTTTTCCTCTTCTTTTCCTGCCAAGCCTTCCCTCCCACGCCATCCTTGTGTAATGTGGAAACTTGCTGCTAGTGGAGCCGATGGCTGGGGGTGGCTTTGGGGTGCTGGTGGGTGCAGGGGGGAGGCGGTTGGGTGCTGGGGCTGGAGGAGGTTCGTCTGAGCAGCCGGCACAGCCGAGGGTGGTCCCAGCTCCACGCAATGCCAGACCTGAGCTTCCCTCCCCTCCCACAGACCTGGAAAGAGTCATTTATGTCATAGGCAATGTGGGCAGGTGCAAGATAATTACGATTATTATTATTATTGTCATTGTTGAGTGTATTGATTATGATGGTGGCTGACACAGACCTACCACACCTTCTGCTGCCATCAGCACCCAGGGAGGGGCTCCCCATCAGGTCCAAGGCTGCAATCCTGCCCTTTGCTCGTACTGTAAAACCTGATACCAAGTCCTGGAGAAGACCAGAGGAAAGGCGCCTTCCTTTTGGCTTTGATTTGGAAGCTGCCAACTCGGTCACATTTGGGTTAAAAGGCTGAGATATGAATGCTGAGGTAAAATACCTGGCTGGTGCGACAGCAGATGGGTGGGAAGTCCTAAAGCCCAGAACTCGGGAGCGCGATTCTCCTTGTTTCTCTGTTTCCCGCGTTTGCAATTGTAGGAAAACCCCCTTGTCTCCCTGAGAGCTGAGTTGGCCCCTGTGTAGGCAGAGATAACCATCTCAGCCTGGTGATTATAGCCGTAATAAAATACTCGTAACAAATTAATCATTTGAATTTTTTTCGTCCCTTTTCTTCTTCTGACTGTGACTCATCCGTGAGGAGATCCTGCACCTCTTTGGTTTAGTCCCTCTGCCTTTGCTTTCGTGCTTCTCTGCCTTTCACAAAAGGGTTTGTGTGTGCGCAGGTTGAGCTGGTTTGGGTAGATCTTGCAAGCTCCCATTTTTACAAGCTGAATGTGTTAAATTCCTGCAGTTGCATGTGGAAAACATCCCTGCTCTGGACATCCCCGGTCCTTGTCTCTGGAAACCCTGGAGGGTACAGACCACCCTCTGTAGCAGGAGGACAATTTACACTGAATCTGGTGGAGTTTTTGCAATCCAGTGGCCTGAAGATTCAAACGAATATTCGCAGCCACGTGTTTGGTAACGTGTTGCCCCGTGTGTGGGGGGGGGAGGTGATGCGGGTTTTATTCCTACCTCTCCCACGCACTTCCCGCCTGCGGGACAGTTTATCTCTAAAACACCCCATACGGTTCTCTGTTTTTCTTTGTTGTTTTTCTTCCTTAGGAGAGTTTATTGGGCAACCGATCTGTTTGGACAGCTTGGATTTTGCAAAAGATCTTGGAATTCATAATTGGGGCCAGAGCTTGCGGAGCAGCTTTGCTCCCGTGCAGTCACCGGCGTGAAGACGGTTGTTTGTGTTGTGGTAGCTATTAAGAAACCCAGTCGTTGTCCACAATTACGTTGTGCCAAGGGCTGTACAAACGCGGGTGAATTAGGATGGCTGCTGTGTTGGATGCGTAGTATTTTGGGGGAAGTGAGACCTTAATCCTTCCTGGACTTGGAGATGAAGGATTGGTTGGCGAAAAGTGGCGTTGTGCCATTGACTCTGCCCAAGCTGTGTCAGATGAGACAGAATTTTGATAAGAGCATTTCTTGTCGATGACTGTGCGAGGTTGTTTCTCTCTTTGCTTACTCCATTCGCTTTGCGGCGTTATCCTTCAGCCCGGGCACGAATCAGGCCCACGGACTCCTGTGATAACGCCGCGTACTGTGGCGCTGGTTTTATTTCAGTTCCTGTAAAGTGGTGGCGTTCCCTTGACTGCAGTGAAATGTCCTCACGGTTTCCATCTGCTCTGAATGGGGCACATTAGTTTGCAATTGAGTTAATTAAAACAGGAGCATAGGAGGATCTCACGCCACGTGCAATCTCATTGCCGCAGATTGTAGGGATTGTTTAATTGTTACTGTTAGTTTAAACTCGGGGATGAGTTTAACCAAGGAGTAATGGGGGGAGAGGACCATCAGCAGCGGTTAAACGTGCTGGTCAGGATGCAAATTCCAACTTGGGGAGGGTTAAACAGCTGGGGGCTGGAGAAATATGGCCAGCAGTAGGATCACTGTATAATTGCCCTGTGTTTTGGGGCTGGCCGGCGTGTATAACTCGAGACAGACGGACTCTGATCGGACCCGGCTTGCCGGCTCTGTGCTGCGTGAGTATCCACAGAGGTTACGGCAGATCAGCTGTTGGGAACTCGAACAGACCAACGGATTGAACAGGCTGGGCTCAAAAATCCCACGTTATTTTTGTGGTGACAGAACGTGGATTTTTCCCTTCTCCTCCAAGACGTGCCGTTTCCAGAAAAACTGAGCCTGGCGTTACCAGGGCTGGCAGTTTCACCTCGGCTCTGAGAATTGTAGTGTTTTAATTTATTTGTTTGTTTGTTTTTCCTTAAGGCTTTAGCTGTGGGAGTGACTCTCAACTTTCATGTAAAAATTACCCATGTAATTATGATTATACATAATTATAACTATATTTATAGTTATTCCTTCATGATTTCTTGTAATCATAAGATCTTATAATGTGGGGGGCACGGGACGGGGACCAGCTTTAGGTGCATGTAAAATAGGTTGGAGGGGGGGGAAAGTCCGTAGTTTGAACGTCTCCACCTGCGTCAGGCGCAGAGAGGACGCTGGTGAGCCGGTGCCCCGCCGGGCGCTGCGTCCCCGGGAAGGATCCCCGCTGCGTGGGCTGGGTTTAACAAAATAATTGAACAGTGACTTAATTACGGATTTAAAAATGACAAGATTCACACTAACTTAAACTATCCAAATCAGTATATTGGTATAAACACCAAAACTCACACCATTCAAGGAGCCCCACGCACCACTCGGGTCTTTAACTGCTCAGATCAAGGTCCCTGCGCAAGGGGTGGCTCCAGTGAGCTGACGGGTGCCCCTTTTCCTAAATCAATATGTATGTGTATGAACACCAAAACGTATAAAAACATGGGCAAGGAGACAGAAAATTTTTGGATCCAGTAAAATATATGAACACCCCCACTCATAAAAGCTAAGGTGTATGTCAGAAGCACGCAGGCAGACGGAGAGGTGGGTGAGAGCGGCTAGCCTGTAGTTAAAATTTCCCTCTTCTGGAGTTCAGAGCGGTCACGGCATTCCTCAGCAGGGCATTCCTCAGCAGCCATGAGCGAGACTCGGAGGCCTGACTCGCCCAGGCCCTTTAGCCCTCGGGGTGTCAGCCCGAGCGTCCCAGCTCGGGGGAGATGCTGGTCCCAGCCCGCTGCCATCCTGGAGACCTCAAAGGGTCTCGCTGGAGTCGCTGTTTGTAAGCTCCGAGATAATTGACTTTCATCAGGTGCTTTTCCAGTCCGGCCCAACTCAGACAATGGGATATTCTGGTACTTTCCACCAGTTGTGCAAGCCCAGAACTTGCCAGATCTTGAAGTTCTGGTATCAGCCCCCCTCTTTGGGCCAGGATCCAGGTAGTGTCAGGTAGTGATCGATTATTGACTATTTCCAAGCGAGAGGGGATGAGGGAACCAGGTGTGCTCAGGGGTTGCCGTAACGTCCTGGTCCGTTGCCCTTCACACTCGTTCCTGGTTTACGTCGGGTTATTACGTGGCCCAGGCTGGGGGAATCACACCAAGCACCGGGTGGCCTGAGGAGGGGGTTTGCACCACCACACTGGAGGTGCCGGTGGGTGGTTTGGGGCTGTTATCTGAACACCTTGGGGTTTAGACTGATGGTGCTCTTTTTGGGTTTCAGCTAACAGAACAAGCGCAGCCAATTCGGAGCTTGAGGAGGTGTCTCACGGCAGTGGGTGATGCCGCCAGCAGCAGGCAGCTTCCCAGGAGTGACCAGGCAGCAAGGAGCCGAGACCAGGGCTTCCCGGCCTCAGCAGAGTGGGCAGAGGGAGGAGGAAAGGTGAGATGCGGCTCTGGGAGGGGCAGGAGCTTGCTGGAAGCCTCGTCGTTAACGCGGAGCTGGCTCTGGTCTAGGGCAGCTGGCTCTGTCAGCCCGAGCCGCCTCCGGCTATTCCTGCTGGTCCCGTGGTGCCCCTTTAATGCCAAGGCTGCTTTTCGTTGGAAAAAGGAGTGTAGCTGGAAGACACGGTGTAGTTTAGGTGGGATCCGTCATGCCGGCCTCTAGTGCTGACGGACACCTGAGGCTGTAAAGCTGCGGGGCCGCGAGAGCGGAGAGCAAAATGCCATTTCCCCGTGTAAAGCTGCGTGGAGTTGCAGCGTGAACAATAGCGAGGCGTGTGCCAAGGGCGCTGGGGCAGAGAGGGGCCGCAGAAGTGATGTCAAGTCCTCAGAAAAGCCGTTTGTTTACGAAAGAAGTGAGGATTTCAGCCTATTCAGTTTATCCAATGTAAGACTAAGAGGGTGGTGACTTAACATTAACCAGGGAATGATACCAGGTTCAGGAGAGCCGTTTAAGTGCTTCGGAATGGGCAGTGGCAGGAGACTAAAGACGCCAACTAAACAGCTTCAAATGAGTGGTAAGGCCCCGAGTTATAGCAGGAGGGTTCCTGTTGCAAGGCAATGAACTGTACCGAGGCACCAACCTTTGGAACAAATGAATCCTTCAAATCAGCCAGCCGTCGCCTCTCTGAAAAAGCCGCTTCCCTGTCGTTGAGATACTAGGCTGAAGAACTGCGTCATGATATTGAGCTTTATAGCCCGAGTGACACAGAAAGTAGAACTAAACAAATCAATAGAATTTATTGATAGAGAGCCACCTCATGCTAACATGGCTCATTTGTGCATCAGACTGTTGGCGTACGGTGCCTGCGTTTGGGGCAGTAAGAGAACAGGTTCCCTCTGGACGTGTCTCTATATTCCCAGGAATTATTGATGGGCTGGAAATTTTTATTAATGAGACTACTTAGATCCTGAAAGGGGGAGCTGTGGTCACAGCATGGGGGCAGTCTTCACGGGGTTTTACAGCTGCAGGTGTGGGTGGAAGTGCCGCTGTGTTGGTATTGCTTTTGGGTGTTGTTAACAGCTTGACAGCGTCATTCTGACAGCCCCGTGAGTGCCCCATCGTGCTCTTGCAATACCTCAGTCCTGAGACCACCAAAACACTGCTTGTCGTTAGGACACTAATTGATTTATGACTCGCTGCCAAAGCACTTTGGAGCAGTACTCACAAACTAGGACTGCACTGTGCAAACACAAACCCTGAGGGCACTCCCTGCTCCAGAAAGCTTTCCGTCCAAACATCGCGTTCTAAACACACGGCGAGAGATAGCCCATGCGATAGCGATAGAAGATGTGGAAACAACAGGCCGACACTGATCCGCATAAGAACATGTTCTTAACACACAATTTTGCTCGCTCCACTATGTCATGACCAGTATTTTTTAAATTTTTTTCCCCACTTTCTGGGCTGGAATTGAGAGCTTGGTTCCTTTTCCCAAGGGTTTATGGAGGGGTTTATCATTTGTGACTCTGTCGGCTTTGTGAGCGTCGGTGCACAGCGATGGGCTGCTCCTGGGCGTGCAGGGCCTGGGCTGGCTGCTTGTGACACCAAGCACAGCAGTCGTGATGTCACAGCGTTCGCTTCCCCGAGAGGGTGTTTATCCTGGCAATACAGTGTCTTTGTGACTGAACCCCAGTCCCTGCGGGTCGCTCACGTGGGCTTGGAAGTATTTACCAGTCCCTGCGGTTGTGCAACTCTGCAGGGTTACCATGGCATCCCAACAACACAAGCAAACTCTGCTGGTGACACCTCTGCGTCGCTGGATCCTGCTCTGACTTACCCTGACTTGAAACTGGATTTAAAAGGGGAACGTTCTCTCTGCAGGACGGGTTGTCAAAAGTGGAAGGGGTCTAAACTGGGGAGCTGCGAGACGGGGAGCTGGGGAGCAGGTAGCAGCAAGGTGAATGAGGCGTTGCCGAGTCTCTCCGGCGCTGGCTGGGCTGCTCACGGCACAGAAAAGAGAGCTTGAACCTTGAATGGAAGACAGACTCATCCTTACCTAAAATCAGTGGTGCTGCATGGCTGTCGTTAAGATTAGAAAATGGCTTTTCATTGATCTGGTCCCTGATGGTGCAAACCAGGGTGAAGTTCAGTTCTCTTACTGCTGAAATGCTGTTTCTGCGGAGGCTGCTGAGAACAGCTTTGCCTTTATGATAGTTTATCTGACAGCAGGCCTGTATTTTACCTGCCTGGATTGCTTTCTGCTTGGCATGTTGTGTTGTGCAAAAAAAAAAATCCTGTCTGCTGATAGAAAGGAGTTGAGGCTGGAACGTGACCTGAGAACGTCCAGCAGCCGGGGCTTGCTTTGGTGGGAGCTACTCTTGCCTGACTGTAGCACTAAATCACGCGTTCGGATTCAGTCCCTGTCCTCTCAAGACAAGCCAGAGCTGCTGCGGGAGCAGCCTGTCTCTCCCTCTGAGCTACCTGGAGCTATGTAAAGCAGCTGGGGGCTTCTGCCTTGTTGCGAGCTGTGTGTGGATGAAATGAACCCTGGCCTGTCTACATCAGCCGTCGGGTCAAGTAGAGCTGGGTGTGCACAACACGCAAATTTGCTTTACACTCAATACGTTATTTTTCTTTTTGCTGGTGAAAGCCGAGCCAGCTTGCTGGGCAGGAAGGAATCTTGCCTCATGTGTCTCTGTCTCAATCCTCCCCCTTTCCCTCCGTCAAAAAGAGAATTTCCTTTTAGTAGCTGGGATCTCCAGCCAACTTGTATTCTTCCCGCAAAGAAGGAAGTACATATTTTGAATAGGCTGTGGCCAGAAAATGTAGCCAGCGCTATCTTGCTGTCCTGGTGAGGGGAAGAGCTGAAGGGTGACACATTCAGGCCAGACACTGAAATCTCATGGAGAATTTACAACCTTGTAATAAAACCATTTGTCCCTTCAAGGCTGTTTTAAAACACAGAAAGCCCGTAAATTTTTTGTCTCTGCCTCTTCTGCATAGGAACCTAGAAATTTAAGAAGAAACTTTTCCAGTCTCCTTTTGAGCATGGACTCGCACGTTGGGTATTCCCATGCACAGGGTGCGACCCACCTAACCCACCTTTATTTTAACACTAACAGGAGAGAGAAGGCAGAACCGCGGTGTCCGGGGTTACCTGCGGCATCTCTCATCTGCCGCCCTCATTGCCCTGCGTGGCGCAGACCTGCTGGGCGCTGCTGGCAGAGCGCAGCGTGTGCGTCCAAGGCTGCAGCTGGCTTTGGGTGGCATTAAACTGGGCTGGACCTGGTGCCCAGCTAAGCCCCTTACCTCCTTTCTGCTGTTGCACGGGGGAGCTACCTGAGTAGAGTTAAAAATCAGTGGATGTTCCCCCCTCTTCTCATTTCAGCATCCATTTAGGCAGGCGGGGGGGAATGGAGAAGCCTTGAGGAAATGGGGATCAGACCTGTCCCGTTGTAACCGTCTGCCAAAGGTGCCCAGAAGAGCCCGTGCTTCACGTCCCGGGGCTGCACATGTGGCAGAGGCAAAGGGAGGTGCAGAACAAAGCCGGGTCTGAGCGCGGGGACACGGCGCCAGGTGTGTCCTGGCCCTTCCCTTCCCGCCTGCTCCAATTCAGCAGGTTGAGGGAGGGTGGGAAGGCAGCCAGGCACTCCCAGCTCTCCGAGGCAGTAAAATGATCCCTCTTTTGCCCTTGGGCCAAGCCCAGCTTTTCTAACGGATAAAAGGAGAAGCAGTCAGGAGAACTCTCTCACTTCCCTGGTCTCTCCAGCACAGCTTCCCTGAGCTTTTGAAGGGTGGGGGATACTGAAGACACCCTCGGAGCAGCCATGTCCCGGTCTGTGAGTTTCAGCTCTCGCTCTGTGGCTGTCCCAGGGATCAGCCAAATGCGGGTCAGCACCGTCTCCTCGACCCGTGGACTAGGAGGGGGTGCCGGCTTAAGCAGGGCAGGTGGCTTTGGCAGCTCCAGCCTCTACAACCTCGGCTCCACCAACAAGCGGATCTCCCTTGGAGGTGGCAGCTCCTACAGCGTTCGCTCTGGATACGGCTATGGAGGCATGGGATTCGGGGGGGCGCTCAGCCCTGGGGGCATTCAGGAGGTCACCATCAACCAGAACCTCCTGACGCCCCTGAATCTGGAGATTGACCCCAACATCCAGCGGGTGCGCAAGGAGGAGAAGGAGCAAATCAAGACGCTCAACAACAGATTCGCCTCCTTCATTGACAAGGTGAGGTGCTGGAAAGACTGATAGCTCTGTGGACACTGCTTAAAAGCAGGTCTGACCCAAAGCTCGCTTAACCCAGTGGGGGATTCACAAACGGGCTCCTCGAGAGCATGGTGTGAGTCGCCAATAACTTATTAACGCCCTGCTTGCATTGCTGTCAGTAAAGGGTTTTGCCCTGCTTAGGCCAGCTTTGTTCCCCCTTTATTTAGCTGGTATTGCTCACGATGTGGATGTAGGCTTTAAAGATCGATTCTGCACCCAAGCACACCACCACCAAATTCAGGGAGGAGGGGGCCTCTTGGAGAGCAGTCACCCCAATAGACCAGATCTTGACATAAGTCAGAGCTTGCCGTTGTTTATTTGCTCTGCCCCGTACCTCTGTGGCTTTACTGTCTTGCACTAATTGATAGTGTGTCCTGTGTAAACTTCAGCTCTGGCATCCTCAAAATGCAAGGAATCCAGACCTGGAGTTTGCGTAACTGGCTGGCTTTGAGGTCTGTGGATGGCTTCTGTCAAGTGTCAGGCAAGCAGAAGCTGCTTATCTTTAATTCATACAGAACCTTAAAGACATAAGCCAAGCCCCAGAGTGGTAGTGCTCCCTCATGGCCTTTATCAGCCTCCAGAGTTCGGGTCCGCCCTATGAGCAATCTAAATTCTTCAGATCCCATCTCCCAGCATCCAAACTCTGTAGTGTCAGCTCCCCCTTCTTCCCGCTTTCACAAATGACCCCTTGGTTGCTTTCCAGGTCCGGTTCCTGGAGCAGCAAAACAAAATGCTGGAAACCAAATGGAGCCTCCTCCAGGACCAGAAGACCGCCCGGAGTAACATTGCTCCCATGTTTGAGACGTACATCAGCAACCTGCGACGGCAGCTGGATGGGTTGTTGAATGACAAAGGGCGTCTGGAGGGTGAACTGAAGAACATGCAGGATCTTGTTGAGGATTTCAAGACCAAGTAACGTATAATCTTCCCATCTAACAGTGTAGTTGAGCTGGCAGGTTGGTCAGTAGCTTGGCAGAGATGTCCCCAGCTTTTCTGCTAGGGAAGGAGATGTTTTTTTCCAGATGGGAGTTAGGTGTCTAGTCCAGGGAAGGTGCCTGGATTCTTCTTGCCTCGATCGCTCGTTGCTCCTGGCACCTTGTTTCCATGTGGCCTTCCATGGCTCTGTCCTCCTGGCTTTGCTTTGGGGCCTCCTCAGGGATGGGTTGGAGGTGGCCGTTGGGGTCTGTAGGACCCCCATGGGAGGCAGGCAGGGGCTGAGCTGCTGCTTGTTCTGGGGGTAGGTAATGCAGCAGGAGACCTGCAATTTTTAAGCGACCTTTCAGTACAAATCATGTCGCCTGGGAGGAGTCCCATGAAGAAAGTAGCCTTTGTCCCAGCCTGTGCCCAGCCCAACTGTACAGGAAAATGCCTTTAATAAAAAAAAAAAAAAAAAAAAAAAAAAATTAAAGAAAAAAAAGAAAGGAAAGAAGGAGCTGGCAAACTGGATCAAGCAGGAACTGAAAACAAACAGATCTGATAATCCCCAGGGTGTGTTTCGGGAAAGTCAATAGCCAGTGATTCCCAAGGAGGTGCATGGAATGATGTGTCCCCCAACCCTGCTCAGTTATTTCTACTCTGTGCCCGTCCACGGTTGTGCTTTGCATCTCTGCAAGGCAGCAGCGAGGAGCTGGTTTGCACCCAGAGGAGCTGCAGCCCTAGTTTTGGTTCCACGTCCCATGAATGCAAGGTGCGCAGGTGCTTATTTATTCTTCCAGCCTAGAGGTCCGTGTAAAACCAAACCCTCTACGTGCTAAGAAGGGAAGCAGGAATTAGGAGCCAAAGGCGCTAGAGCAGCAGAGGGAGTGAGGATGTAGTAAGTGGAGTTTAGGACCTGCTTCTCCACGTTTATATGAAGAAAATCTCATCCTTTAAGTAGAATACTTGAAACATGAGCGTGTCTGTTGCCTCTTTTTCTTATGTCCAATTTCCACAGTAATTCTCAGTTTACATCTAGGGTAGGGGGGGAGATTTCTATGCGTGAGGCTCCAGGGGATGAGAATCGGTCCCTTATTCCGTAACCGCATTGACTAAAGGTGCGGTTCAGAGGCAGCGCGGGTTGGAGCAGACAGTGCTCGTGCTGTCTGCGTGGCTCGGTGCAGGGCACGCCAGGGTGTGACAGTGCACTGGGCTTCCCAAGGCACTTCAGGACTTGCTGGAGAATACTGAAGGATTTTTCAATTTCTTGACCAGCTTGGTGGAGCTTCCATGAGGAATTTGCCAAACCATTCTAGAATAATTTGGTGTTTTTTACCCAGCTCTGATCATCCACTCTGCGCTGCAGGCTGCATGTAGGCAGCACGATCGCGTAATTTCCAGGTCATATATTACTCTGCAATAGCAACGGATACTGTTCATTGACCTCAAAAGGGACAACGTCCGTTTGTGCTGGTGTGGCTGGGCAGGTTTCCAGCGTGGAGCAGAAGGGGAGGTGCAGGAAGGCTGTCGAAAGTGAAGTGGCTCACGCTTCGGAAGGCAAATTACAGCGCTGGCCACGCAGGGGCCGTGTAAATAAACAGAATGGTCTTCTAACTTTGGCAACAGTGATTCTAAAGCAGCCAGAAAAAGCGGTTCCTGCTCTGTTCCTTGGATGACTTTCAGGTTTCATACAGCAGGTTCTTGCAGTTTGTTTCAGCGGGTTGGTTCTGTAGAATGGTGTAAAGCAGGCTCGGAGATCCAGGCTTGCAAATGGTACAAATGTGTGTGAAGTCAACGGAGCATGATTTTTATCTGCTGAGGATCTGGCTCATTACAGCTAAAGGTGAACACCTACGGCAGGGATGTAGCCAGCATGAGAAGTCTGCGTGACTTTGAAGCGTAGCCACTTTGTGCAGAATGAGATTTACGCTCAGCTCTTACCAGGAGAGTGGTGTGTGATTGACACCTGCAAAAGGTTCTCAACTGTCTGTAACGAGGAGGTGCACGGTGACAGCAGTGCTAACAGGCGCTTTGATCAGCATAGAGGAATTTGGATCTGCCTGAACCTCTTCTGCGTTTGTGTTTGCTCTCCCAAGGGGCAGGTGAAAAAGCTGAGGTTCTCAGGACACAGACTGCAGCTGTCCGTGACTGAGGATAAGGAGCAGAAATCTTCTGAAGTGCAGTGAATTTTGATGAATGGGGGAAAGCAGGGGTGAGAAACGCTTTCCAGGGTCGTGGTCGTGGCGGTGCGGATCAGAACAGCTTTCAGGCATTAGCCCATCCAAACGGTACCCTGGAACTGCAGCGTTCAGCTGGCACCTCTTGTGCAAATAGCGCACACGCTGCGGTGGTACAGCACACCTCTGCCGGGGGCTGCCTTGCGTGGGGAGGTCGTGGGCTTGGCCGAGGCGGTTCACAGAGAGAGAAGTGGAGGGAGAGAGAAGGGAGTCGGGGTAACTCTTCACTGGGACGGTTTTTCCTTTTACCCAGGCTCTAAATTCACAACAATCCCTTTTTTCCTGGCAGATATGAAGATGAAATCAACAGGCGCACGGCAGCAGAGAACGAGTTTGTGGTGCTCAAGAAGGTGCGTGCCATGGAGATTAGCTGGGACTGGTGACAACGTTTGCGGCCCTTCTGCCCCTTTTGCCCCTACACTCTTCGTACAGCTGGGCCTAGAGACCCGCAGGCGGAGAATTACAGCTGTCCTTTGTGCCTCAGTGTAGGCACTGTAGGAAGCTGGGAAGGAGTGCCAGATGCCATGGATATCACAGATTATGGCTCTGTCTTTCTTTGGGACATTTCCTAAGACCTCCCCTGACTGTCCAAACTGGCGGTGGACTTGGAAAGACAGGTCCAGGCGACCCTACGGAACATATGGGCTCCTGCACACCAGCAATGTTTAGTACACCGGTAGATACTTTTTAGGACGTGGTGGGTCATTGGGCAGGTGGACATGGAGAGCAGATAGCTTGGGGAACTTGATGGGCTGTGGCTGCTTTTGAAGCCATCAAAGCCTGAATGGACTTAGTCATCCAAGCTACGGCATTCTCAATGGATTATCACTCTTTTTCAGGATGTGGATGCTGCCTACATGAACAAAGTGGAGCTGGAGGCCAAGGTGGATGCGCTGACAGATGAGATTAACTTCCTGAGGTCTCTCTATGAAGCGGTAAGGTCCTTTCTGCTTCTTGTGGGTGAAGAACAGCGAGTGGCGGCTGAGAAAATTAATGTGCTGTTTCCAGGGACAGGAAAGGTGATGGAGACGTGGAGTCTTCCCTTGCACAAGCAGAAATAAGCCTGCGAGTAAAGCGCACGCCCTGTGTATTGTCACAGTGATTTCTCCCCATCTGGGACGTGAAATGAATTTATTGCGAATGTAGCCAGGACGTGCATTATTTTTTTGATGCTGTTAATGTGAAAATGAGGAAAATCAGCGTGTTACAGCCAGTGCTGTAGTGCTGGTGTGTGCTGTATGAGAGAGAGAAAGGAAAGCTCCTTATTCCACCTTTATCTTAGCCGTTATTTGCAAGATAAGAGCTTGGTTGAACTGGTCGCATCCTTGGGTGTGGCGGTGGAATTTGGCCCTTGCTTTGTTGCGAAGCTGATGCTCAAGCTTCTTGGAATAGCATTTCATGCTGGGTTTTATCTCGGGAGTGGTGTACACTAACCTTGCTGTCAAAATGCGGGTGATAAGAAGTAGCTCCATTTCTGCCGTTGTTTGTTACTTTGTGTTTCCAAGGTTGACGCGATTCAGTTGGTTTCCTTCTAATTGATGGATGTTTTGATTGAATTCTTCCTATCTGCCTCCCTTTCCCTTTTCTTCTCAGATTCTCTCTTTAATTGGCTTCCAAAAGAGAGGCCCTTAAAAGTCAGTAATTAATGGTATTGTTTTTAATGCGACTGGCAGGAACTTAATGAGCTGCAGGCCCAGATCTCGGACACCTCGGTGGTGCTGTCTATGGATAACAATCGAAACCTGGACCTGGACAGCATCATCGCGGAGGTCAAAGCACAGTACGAGGAGATTGCCAACAGGAGCCGGGCAGAGGCTGAGTCCTGGTACCAGAGCAAGGTGAGTTACGGGAGAGATAAAAGGCAGTTGCAGCTTCTGTCAGTGCATGTGTCGTGAGTGGGAGAGATTTTAGCCGGCTGATGGATTGCCAGCCTGACTCTGTCCTTTTCTCTTACACTGTTTTATGTCACAGTACGAGGCGCTGCAGGTCACTGCTGGGAAACATGGAGATGACCTGCGCAACACGAAGAACGAGATCTCGGAGATAAACCGCATGATCCAGAGGCTGCAGGGCGAAATCGAAAACGCAAAGGCTCAGGTGAGCAGCTGCCCTTGTTCTCCTGCTGCAGAGCAGTGGCTTTAGCAGCAAGAAGCAGGCCAGGGATCTGGGTGTAGCACGACATCTGTAGAAGCAGTTTGGGGGTGGCTGCAACGCTCACCTCAAAAGATGCCGGTTCTGCTGGAGGGAGGAACTGTGTTGGGAGCGATGTAACGCTGAGAGGCAGCCGGACTGTAGGTGAGGACGAGTCCTGCAGCGCCCTGGGAGCGCAGATGGGGAGGGATGCAGAGCCATTTCCAAAGGGCAAGGCTGTGCGTGGCCTCCCTCCCAGCCACACACATTCCTTGTACCCTCTCGCTTCTGGGATCTTTGTCCACTCCCTTTTTGCAGAAGGGAACACCATGTTTGGGCACATAAAAGAATTTTTCAGCTGCATGGGAGTTCTGTTTGCTTTCTGCAGGGGCTGTTATCGCTTTATCAAACAGCCGGTGAAATCCAGACCAGTGAGTGGTTCGGAGGGGCAGAAACCTGGCTGTGAATAGCCAGGGTGCACAAAGCTGGAGATAAGCCATTGTGATTCATCCATTTGTGTTTATTTGGTTTCAGGGCAGGGAGGCTTCAACACACACTTACAAGCAAAGAGCTGACCCAGTGCAGTTCCCTTGAATAATGAATGAGAGTATAAAGCACGTGTGTTCAGTGTGTGCCCTTCCTGCCAAACGTGGGGCTGGTTTTGGAGGTGCACAACTGGGGGCACAGTTGAGGGTGCGTTAGACTGCCAGCATGGTGTGGCCCCACAGGGATGCTTTTGGGGTAGGTCTTCGTTGTTTGTTAACTGCAGGTCTGCTCGAGTCCATGCTTGCCTCACATCAAAGCTTGCTGGAGACCAGCTGGCTGTGAACAAGCTCTGGGGCATAATAGGAGAGAAAACCTGAGCTTGCATTAACCTTAAGTGTTGTGCTGTTGTGTGCAGTGTGGGTGGGCTGAGAAGCTGAGGATCGCCTGAAGAAAGTCTTCCAAAAATGTAGCCAGTGGAGAGAAGTAGGGTCTGCCCTTTGGATGAACGTATCTTGGGATGAGATGAGCTTCCTTTGCAGGCTGATCTCCATCCAGGGCCAAAAAAAGTTTGTAGGCACAAAATTCTAGGGGTCTAAGTTAGGAGGCGGCTCTGGGGCTCTGCAGATACACAGAGCTGGTCTGGCCAGTAGATGACAGTAGTCCATGGGTGGTAGCGTCCTCCACCAAGGAGGTGAGAAGCCCACTGACGTACCCTGCTCCGTCCCTGCAGCGTGCCAAGATGGAGGCAGCCATCACCGAAGCCGAGGAACGTGGTGAGCTGGCCATCAAAGATGCCAAGGCAAAGCTGGAGGAGCTGGAGGCCGCCCTGCAGAAGGCGAAGCAGGACATGGCCCGGCAGCTGCGCGAGTACCAGGAGCTGATGAATGTCAAGCTGGCTCTGGACATCGAGATCGCGACCTACAGGAAGCTGCTGGAGGGCGAGGAGAGCAGGTGGGGGCAACCTGCGGGTTTTATGTGAGGAAGCATCCAGCCCTTTGTTCCCTTTGCTTGGGGACATTGTGAGGGCCCAATTCCAATTTTTGTAGGGAAATACAGAAGAGAAAACCTTGCATTTTAAACTGAGTTTTGATCCTGAAAATGCTTTGGCTGAAGAGCAAAACTGGCAAGTTCTGGGGAAAAGTTGATACTTTTGGTGAAAATATGCAAAGAGGAGAAAAGTTGTTTTCCATCATGTGTTCGATACTGTGTCAGAAAATTTTCAAGTGGCTCAGATCCCCGTGGAATTAGGACAGAGCTGCTGTGCTCTTTCAGCCCCCCCAGGTGATAACAGAGCTTGTAAATGTAGGGCCAGAACAAAGCGCTGGATGGCACACTTATCTTGTCTGAATTATTTACAACAGCAGCAATAACTCACTGCCATTGTCTGCATCCTCAGCGCGGAGGCCCTGGGGGAACACTGAGTAATGCCGAGTCTAACCCGTCCTCTTCCTTTGTGTTTTTCTTCTCCAACAGGTTGGCTGGTGATGGAGTTGGCAACGTCAACATCTGTGAGTTGATTTTATAATTCATAATCGTTACACACAGCCATGTGCCTATAGAAAATGCAGGTGGGGACCAGCTGGGTCTGCGTGCAGGAGCCTCACAGTGCCCTGCCTGAGCTTCTGCAACCCAGTTACCCCCCTTCTTAAATGGGAGCCCCCTGAGACAGAAGTTGGTAGTGCTGTTGGCTCCATGGCAGACCTCAGCTCTGGCTCATCTGTGTGAAATTTAACTTGGGGGAATATTGATTTTTCTTTGCTGCCATTTTTGTATGGAGAAAAACATACTAATGAGAAATCCATTGTCTGGATTGGAAATTGGTGCAGAGGTGATGTTAGAAGGTGTCTTTCCAGCTTGGGAAGCGTTGCATACTCACCTTGCCTGGACACTGGACAGATGAATCATGGAATGTGTTGGGTTGGAAGGGACCTTTAAAGGCCATCTAGTCCAGCCCCCCTGCAGTCAGCAGGGGCATCTTCAACTAGATCAGGTTGCTCAGAGCCTCATCCAGCCTGGCCTTGAATGTCTCCAGGGATGGGGCCTCCACCCCCTCTCTGGGCAACCTGGGCCAGTGTCTCACCACCCTCAGTGTACAGAACTTCTTCCTAATGTCTAATCTAAATCAGCCCTGCTCTAGTTTAAACCATTGCCCCTTCTCCTGTCGCTCCATGCCCTTGCAAACAGCCCCTCCCCAGCTTTCCTGGAGCCCCTTTCAGGTACTGGAAGGCCGCTATAAGGTGTCCCCGGAGCCTTCTCTTCTCCAGGCTGAACCACCCCAACTCTCTCAGCCTGTCCTCACAGCAGAGTGGCTCCAGCCTTTTGATCATTTTCGTGGCCCTCCTCTGGACCCACTCCAACAGGTCCATGTCCTTCTTGTGCTGAGGGCTCCAGAGCTGGACACAGTACTCCAGGTGGAGTCTCATGAGAGCAGAGTAGAGGGGGAGAATCCCCTCTCTGGATCTGCTGGCCACGGTTCTTTTGATGCAGCCCAGGATGTGATTGGTCTGGGCTGCAGCGCACATTGTTGGCTCATGTCCAGCTTTTCATCCACCAGCACCCCCAAGTCCTTTTCCGCAGGGCTGTTCTCTGTCATGCCATCCCCCAGCCTGTATTGATAACGAGGATTGTCCCAACCCAAGTGCAGGACCTTGCGCTTGGCCTTGTTGAACTTCATATGGTTTGCTCAGGCCCACCTCTCTAGCTCGTCCAGGTCCCTCTGGATGATGTCCCATCCCACTGGCCTGTTGACCGCACCACTCAGCTTAGTGTCATCGGCAAACTTGCTGAGGGTGCACTTGATCCCACTGTCTAAATCATTGATGAAGACATTGAACAGCACTGGTCCCAGTATGGATCCCTGATGGACACCACTTGTCACCCCTCTCCATCTGGACATCGAGCCATTGACCGCTACCCTCTGGATGCAACCGTCCAGCCAGTTCCTTATCCACCGAACAGTCCACCCATCAAATCTGTATCTCTCCAACTTAGAAGGATGTTGTGGGGGACTGTGTCAAAGGCCTTGCAGAAGTCCAGATAGATGACAAAAGTTGCTCTTCCCTTGTCCACTGATGCAGTCACGCCACTGTAGAAAGCCACTAGGTTGGTCAGGCAGGACTTGCCCCTGGTGAAGCCATGCTGGCTGTCTTGAATCACCTCCCTGTCCTCCATGGGCCTTAGCATAGCTTCTAGGAGGATCTGTTCCGTGATATTTCCAGGCACAGAGGTGCTGGTGTCTTGGAGACACAGTCTACAGCTCCAAACCAGTGGCTCTACTTTTCATCCACTTAATTGCCGCTGATGTGGTGAACCACATGCCCTCAGCCTCTTTGGTGCACCAAGAGATGAGCTGAATGGTTATGGTAATGGGGTTCTCCATGCCACAGGGGGTCCTGAGCCAGACTGAGTGATGGAGAAGGAGGTGGGCTGCTCCACCCTCACATGCATCTGGCTTAGCACAGAGAATAAATGCTCTGGGCCAAAATGTAGCAAGAGATTAGTATCCTGGGCCCTGTGTTCTGCAGGAGATCGTAGAGAGTTTTCATCTGGTTGCTACAATTTAGAAATGCCCGTTTTGTGAGGGTGCCAGGTTGGATTTGAGGTTCCCTGACGCTCACGTTTGGTTTGCTTCCCTCTGTGCCACAGCCGTGGTCAGCTCCAGCGGTGGAGGTGGCTATGCCAGTTCCAGTGGATTTCTGGGAGGAGGAATCGGAGGAGGCCTCGGCCTAGGAGCTGGCATGGGCAGTGGCGGGCTCGGCTTCTCCACTGGGGGTGGCTCCAAATCCTACACCGTCACCACAACGTCGTCCAGCAGGAGAAGCTTCAGGAAGTAACAACAGGAACGGAGATCAGCGGTACCCATTCCGTGGGAGGAGGGAAACCATAGAAAGAAAAGTTTTGTTGCCTTTTATAGGAAATTTCTGCAGTGATGAATGAATTGGAATAAGACATACCAAAGTACCTGACCCTGCCACATCGCACCTCAGGCTTGATCCTGCACTGTTGAACTTGGTGGGAACCATTCCACTGAGAGCAGGGTCAAGCCTGTAGGGTGAAATTTGTCCAGTGAAGCAGGCGGTATAACGCTTTTGTTACTTGTGTGTTTGGTACCCCCTGCTCAGGGCTGGATTTCACCCTTTGAAGGGCAAAGCAATCATTTGCGCGGCAAGCTATTCAGCATTTCTGCTGTGGCTTTGCAAAACAGACCCGACGATTATCTCCCTTTTAATATGATTTGGAAGACTTTGTTCCCTTAGGCTCCTCAGAAAATGGCAACCCTTGTTTAGATTTCAGCCTGGGTTTGTTTTCTTGAAGTACACCGTGAAGAAAACGGGGACACTGTTTTGGGTTTCTCCTTATTTTCTTTGGAAATGGGCTCAGAAATGGAATTCAACGATTCTGCTCTGAATGAAGCTGATTTCTTACCGAAGACAATGCAGAGAGATTTGCTTTCAGGTTCTTTAAAGCGAAGTAACTTGTAAACAAGCTCCCCTACGCATTCCTTCTCCTTAAAAGAAGCCCAAAGGTTAAGGGATATGAAGTTGCTTAAAATTATAAGTAGCACACTAAAATGGGAGATAACATTCCCCAGCTTTGGGTGCCTGTTTGCCGCCCTGTATTTCAAAGTGTATCTTGTGATATCTGATGTCTTTACTACAGCTAGGGAAAAAGCGTGTTTTGTTGATGCATCGTTACAATAACTACTTGTTCCTGCCAAAATGTGTCTTCAACTTAAACATGCCAGGGAAAATAGTTAGGTCGTTACTGCAGTAGGAAGAATTGTTAGATAAATAACTCAAAGAAACTGCACAGAATTGTTGTACTGCATGCTCAGCCGTGTCCTAGACGTGTATCTTTGGTTGTTGTTTTATGCCCTTGTGGTCTGAGACCTTGTCATAAGGCCATTAATAAAGTTTCCCTATCGGGTGCTGCTTCTGTCCCAGCTGAGTTCCTCTTCTGTGCTGCCCGGGACGCTCAGGAGCTCTGGGAGACATCCACTGTCATTGCCTTCCTGCGGTCTCCAGAGCCTGTCCCCGGCTGTGTCCCCTGGAGCAGGTCCACACTGCGGTCAGGGCCAGGATTTAGGGTTTGCTGCCTGCACAGTCTGTCATTCCTGGGTGAATTCCACCCCGTGTGGGCAGTGGGATGACGGGACCGGTTTTGTTCGAGCACTTGGCTTCAGCCCAGCCCCTGGTCAGGACTGAAACTGGCTGAGACCAATCCCTCTCCCAGCACTGTCTTCCTCCACTGAGCTGAGAGCAGCTAAGCACTGGAGGAGCCACCTCTCTCGCAGGTGGCCAGAGCTTGGGGAGGTGAATCTGGGCCTTGCTGCACGAGGACAACTCATTCCTGCTCCTTTTGGGGCAGCGTGGGGTGAGAAGGGCTCACCCAGATGATTTCTGCTTGCTCACACCCCTCTCGTAGGGCCATGGTAACTACTGAGGCCAAAACCCCGCTCTGGGCTTGATGGAGATTTTCATCTTGTGTTCAGAAGGAATTAAATGTCATGAAACCAGTATGGGCTGGGCTGAGTCCCCAGCTCCCACTGGGCAGGGAGGAGCAAGGGGCGGGGAGACAACTCCTGTCCTGAGAGGGCTTCCACCTGGGAAGCCTAATTACCTGGATGGGAAGCCTAATGGGCACCCCACAGAGTGGAGATGAAAAGAGGTCCTTCAGCCTCTGCTGGAGATGGGGGCACGTTGTGGTCCTGCGCTGGAGCAGCTCCAGGCAGGGAAGAGGTACTGGGAGCGTGTCTGCGAGCGGGGTCGGTGGCTGCAACAGACCTGCCCCTGTTGGAGAGCTGTGCGGGACCCGCTCTACTGCCGGGCTGAGAGGAAGGGCAGGGGTTGTAAAACCATCCAGCACCTCTGGTACGTGGCTCTGAGGGGTTCCCGGGCAACTGGAGGCAATTCATGATGGTTTTGAGGGGATTTACCAATCACTGAGAATAATACAAAGTTTCAGTTAGCTTTATGCAAATTGCTAGAGCATCTTTGCTTAGTCAGTGCCCTCTAAATGTTTGTGTGTGTTTTTCCTGGGGGAATAATTGTTTTGCGCTCCACCCCGTCCTAATGAAGACATCTAACCTGGGCAGCACCTCTTTTCTCCTGCCTTGCTGGCAGCCAGCTGTGTCATGGACGCTCAGCATCGGGCAGAATGGGTCCTGCTCCGTGTGTGCAGGGGTGAGGAAGAGGAGAGCTGTACTTCCAGCTCAGCGGTGCTCTGGAGAGAGCCTATATATCGTCTCCCTGCGTAGCTGCTCGTGTGCAAGGAGAAGAGACACGTTGGGGGTTACGGGGGACCATCGAGGTGTGGAGTCTGGGTTAGGGAGGAAGAGCTCCCAGCAGATGGAGGGCCTGGTCTCTGGTTTAGACCCCTGTGAGCTTTGGCGTTGAGATCCCAGAGCAGAGACGAGAATTTAACCCTCCTTTCCCCAAATGAAGGTGTCGAATGAAGATAACAGAGTTGCTATGCCGATTTATTGGAGATGCGAGACTAAAACTAGGATGAAAGCTGCTGACAAAATATAAGGTCATTAGAAATAAATCCCTACTTTCTCTTTTTCTTCCCAAATAGAGTTAATGTACTTACTTAATGTACTTACTGAACTTAATGTTCAGTGCGCTAGGTACTGGACAACTGGGAATGCAATTGGTGCTGGTCCCATGCCATTAAGGTTGGGTTTGGATCCCTTGAATAAGATCACAGAGGAGCTTTGTGTCCTAGGGCTGGATGCGTTGGTGGATCAGTCCCTTTCGTGCCTGACAGCGGACTCTGGCCCCCAGACTCTTCAGTTATCATGGTATTTGTGGCAACGGATGAGTCAGACCATGAAAAATCCAGGAGGAAAAGGAAAGCCGAGGGTCAGTTTCAAAACAGGTAGTGCAGGTACATAAGCTAACTGTCTTCAAACAGCAACAGCCCTTGAAATCTATCCTTTGGGGCAAATGATCAAGGAAATTGATGAAATGTGTAGGGGAACTGCAAGCTGGGCAATTTTGGGTGAGTTCTGCTCATGCCGGGGTGCACATGTAATCTAAAAGGCTGTCTGCTAAAATTAGCTTGATGCAGGGTGGGTGCTAAGACAACTGGGCTGGATAAAACTCTAATGAAAACGCTCTTAGGTAGAAGGTACCCTCCCTCGCACTTCTTTTTGGTGCTTGAATCTGTAGCAGTGGAAGGACGAGGGAACTACACCAAAGGTATCTCGTTTTAACGGCATCATGGGAGTGATGAGGGGCATTTTAGCCCTTCTTGCTCCTGGATTCCTTAGCAGAAATAGCAAAACTCTCGAGCATAGGAAAGATCTCTTTGCCTTTTGTATCCCCACGCATGGAAAATGGGGGGGCAGCCTGGGGGAGCTGGGTGTGCGACGGCTCTGCCTTGGCTTTTGCTGTGTGTCGGCAGAAAGGTACGCGCGTTGCTTTGTTTCCAGCCTTGCCGTTTATCTACGGCTCTTTACGCGTTGCTCCTGGCTGACTTGGTTATGGACACCACCTTCACGTGGGAGCTCCTCGTGCTCCTGCTGCTACTGCCCTCGCTGCCGCTCGCCGCTGTGCCGCAGACCCCCACGCTGGTCTGGTTTCTGTTGGCTGACGCATGGGTGCTTGCAAAGCCAGGCTCGAGGCCGTAGGCGAGACCCCCCTGCGAACGGCAGAGAGCTGCAAAAGGCAGAGCAAAGCTGAGTTTCAGCTTGGGGAACTCCCTGGAGAAAAGGCAGAAAGTACCTGAGTTTGGTAGAAGGTGAATGCTCCAACTTACGGCTGTTGGTGGGGAAGCTGCCTTCTGCACGGAGCCTGCAGAGAATGGGAAGGGGTTGCACGTTATCAGCCTGTCTCAAATGCAAAGCCCTTTGGCCTGAAACGTGAGCCTGACCCTCTCTGGCCTGTCTCTCGCTGTTTGGAGGCGGTGGAACTGGCTCTTTGGCTGGGTTTGCGCTGGTGGAGGTCTGTTAGGACAGATGGGACGAACCCATCTGCATCAGGGCTGCATGGGTGACTTGCAGCTCAAAGCAGCACTGGCCAATTGTTTCTCCTTTCAACACACGCGCCTACAGTAGGTTTTGCAGCTCTGCTGGGATCTGTCACCCACCTGCTCTCTTCTCCTTCCAGCAGCTTCCTGTAGGTGACGATCTCGATGTCCAGGGCCAGCTTGACGTTCATCAGCTCCTGGTACTCGCGGAGCTGCCGGGTCAGGTTGGCCTTGGTCTGCTGCAGGGCTGTCTCCAGCTCAGAGAGTTTCTGCTTCGCATCCTTGACAGTGCTTTCCCCACGCTGCTCAGCATCAACCACGGCGGCTTCCAGCTTGCAGCGCTGCGAGGAGCAAGACATGGTCAGTCTTAGCTGTCTTTTGCTGTCTTCAAACGTACCGCGTTATCAAGAGATGGGTTTAAAGTCTGGTTGAGTATCCGGGAGTAAGATGGACACGCAGTGCCCTCTGAGGGAGCTGGGCGTGCGGTTTCAGTGCTTCCTTGTGTTGACGGTAGGGATGCTGTAGCCTCATCCGCCTTCAGGCACTGCATGAGTTCGGCTTTAACGCAGCCCTAGTTGGAGCTGCGGAGTCCCAGCTCATGAACACCTTTTGTAAGGTGGTACAGCACCATTTAATTTAGTTGTGGGAGCTTGCAAGAACAGCAGTTCACTCTCTGCCTTGCTGAAACACCCAGACCTGGCCGCGCTCACCTGGTCCATGGCGCTCCTCACTTCTCTGTTCAGTCTCTGGACTCCCCGTGTCAACTCAGCTATCTCATTTTTCGTCTCTCGCAGGCTGTCAGCGTTTCTGCCTGCAGTGACTCGCAGCTCCTCAAACTAAAAAAGCCCAAAAGACGTTGTGTAGCCCAAAAACATATGCTTTGAGTTAAATCAGAGCAAATCAGAAGAGTCGGGGGTGTTTCTCTGGGTTTGAAGTTGGTCTGAAAAGAGAAACTGTACCCAAATCCTCCCTCTGCCGGGTTTTCTCACCTTGCTTTCGTACCAGGCCTGTGCTTCTGCCTGGCTCCTGCGGGCAATGTCCTCGTACCGAGCCTTGACGTCCGCAATGGTGCCATCCAGGTCAAGATCTCGTCTGTTGTCCATCTGCATCACCACCCAAGCATGTGAGATCTGGGCCCGCAGCTGGTGGGTTTCCTGACGGCAACATGGGGTTGAGCTGATCAGAGAGATGCTGGTCCCCGAGCTGGTGTCACCCACCCTGTGCAGCTCTGTTCCCCTTTGCGATGACCACACACGCATGAATTGCCGACTCTCCCCATTCACCACAAGCGATACCCGCTGCCCTGTGTTACCCCCTCTTCCCCTCTCCTTTGGGATAAGCAACTTCAAAATCCAGTTGGGAAATGCAAACAATGGCTGGAGCATACCTCCTCATAGAACGTTCTCAGGAATTCAGCCTCCTCTTTCAGGCTTTCCACCTTGGCTTCCAGCTCTTCTTTGTTTAAGAAAAAACAGCTTGCGTCCTGGAGACGCGTTGGGGATAGAAGAAGGAAGTTTGTTAGCGAGAGCAGACTCGGGGCTGCCCTTGGGGTGAGGGACTTTCGGTGCTGGTACCGTGACCGTGCGCCAGCTCCCAATTACGCAGTTGCTGCTCATTTGAGTTCAAGCAAACCCAAGCACCAGCTCCTGCTTGTACTTGTCCTGTGTGCTGCTTTTGGGAAATAAATCCCTGCGTGCACCCCAAAGACCTGAACCCGGAGAGCCGAGTTCAAACAGCCCCTTGCTCACCTTCTTCAGGGCAATGAGCTCCCTCTCGGTGCATGTCCGCTGGCTGCGTTCGTCCTTGTACCTGTGTGGGAAAATGGGAGATTTTTGGTTGAGTTCAGCGCAATTACATCTTTGCTTGGGTTTCTGCAGGCCTTCTTTCAAGAAGTGAAACTCCTAATTTATTATTTTTTTTTTCCCGTCTCCCCAGACAATGTTTTGGAATGCTTTGGTCTTGTTCCGTAGCCCATGGGAAGGCAAACATGTTTTCAGAGAGGTTTCTGCGTCTTTACAAATTTGCAGCAGAAGTGTTTTTGTTTGACCTCTGCAACAAGAAATAGCTGCTGAACGTTCCAAATGTTAATTCCTTGAATTAGGAAGGAGAGAAAGAGAACCTGGAAGAGGGACATCCTCTGTTTCCTCTTTCTCTGCAAATTGGGACCTTATTTTATATACTGAGATCCTCATAGATCTCTCCATCTACCTACTAGTTCTCTGGTTTCTGCCACGAAAAGTTCACAGTCTCTGTCTGTTTACAAATCTTGAACAACATTTTGAGCCCTTAACTCACATTTCTCTGGTTTTTAACTTACATTTTCTTGTTGGTTTCCAAAACCTGCCGTGCTGCTTTCAGCTCTGTTTCTAACTGGGCTCTCTTGCCCCCCAGTGCGTCCAGCTGCTTCTTCAAGTTACCAGTATAAGTCTCTAGCATGGGCGTGATGGTATTCTTGCGGAGCTTTTGACCCTGCAGAAAGCTCCACTTGGTCTCCAGCACCTTGTTCTGCTGTTCCAGGAATCGAACCTGAATCCCAGAAAGGAAAATAGGAAACGAGATGAGGATGAAGGGCTTGTGAGGGCCGGTGAAATGTGTGTTTCTGCCCTCGGTACGTGAGAATGCCACGTTTCCTAATCCTAATCCATGCGCTTTTGTGCATAAACTGTTTCTGGGCCACTCGTGTGGAAATGCACAAAAATCTAAGTGCTTCTAGAAAGGAGAGATTTGCAATTAATTGTGGATGTGCAGAGAAGAACGGGAAGGAACTGGAAGGCTGATGAAACTGGTTTTATCTTGTTCCCCGCCCTGCAGTCAGGCCCAGAGATCAGCTCAACGGTGCCTGTGCGCTGAACCCTCCCCGCTGCCTCACGCACACCTCGGTGTTCGACTCACACCCTTGTGCAAGTTGTCCTCAATGTCTAAAATGAGTTGTTTTACAAGGGTTTTGTGCCTTTCCCACGCTAGACGCCTCCCTTGGAGTGTAGTGCCTGCGAACAGGAGCCGGGGAGGGGTTCTCAGCTCACCTTGTCAATGAAAGAAGCAAATTTGTTGTTGAGGGTCTTGATCTGCTCCTTCTCCTGGTACTTCACCGTTTGCACATTGGGATCGAGTTCCAGTCTGAGCGGTTGGAGCAGTTGCTCATTGATGGTGATGGGTGTGATGGCGCATGGCCTGGAGGCTCCACAAACCCTGTAGCCAAAGCCAGCGCTTCGGTAGCTGAACCTCGTGCCAGCTGCACGGAAGCCATGTCCACGTCTTGGAGGAGAACGTCTTCCAACAGCTATTCTGGGCCTGGAGAAGGCCACAGCATCAAGACTTCTGCTGCTGAAGTAACCCACACCACGGTAGCCCGCGCCACCACCCCAGAGACACGAGGCAGTGCTGAAACTACGTCGATTCCTGGGAAGAGCTGCACAAGAAGAGCTGAAATTCCTGATGGCAGGGCGGGAGCTGGTGCTGTGGCAGCAGCAGGACATGGTTGCTGGTGGGAGAGGGACGGGTACAAGCGATGTGCTGCAGCAGATCCCAGGATGCAGGTTTCCTCTGATCACAGTGGAGCACCTTCTTCCTTTTATTTGCGTGGAAAATGGGGTGAGGCTGCATGAAACTTCCACAAAATGTTTATGATGCAAAGAATGTGAACTACTTAGCATATGTAGCGCTTACCAGCAGGGCAGGCGGCCGTGTATTTGCCCCATAAAGGTTTGAAGAATGCTGTTAAGTCAGAGGGGTCATATTGAGGCCTCGCGTCATAACAGCAAAGATTAGGGGAGTTTTTCTGGTTGATTCTTTTCAGGAGACGTGGTAAAAATTGCACATTCCACTTTTCATAGGTCGGACGAGGTGGAACTGAGCCTTCGAAAATGTAAAATGCTTTTCTGGCAGAGGTGATCTTTACATTTTGCTGGTACCTCAGCTCGCAAGTAAGAGCTTTGAAGGAGAATGCGATTCGACTTAATGTTTAATAAAATCCATCAGCAATAAACGTGATTTTATTGAGGATTAATGAAGAAAGTCTCGCAGGCAGGTTAAATGACCACGTTTTGTTGGTTCTGCCTGTAAAAAGGCTTCATGTGTTAATGGCAGGGAAACATCTGTGGGGCCAAATCTATTTCTCAAGGTGATTTTTCTGCAGGTTGCTGATACGAGTGTTTTCCAACGTGGTAATTTATTTGAGGGGAATTGCTGATTAGTTGAAATTGAAGCCAGTGCCTGGAACATGGTAGCTTTTGCAGACGCTCTTATTGGCCAAATCCTCAGAAAATTGGCGTCTCCTCCTCCCCTCAGCCCTCAAATTGAAGGTTGGGTTTTCCCACCTGGTTTGGGGCAGGGCCAGGCTCGGTCCTTTGCCTCCTACGTTGGGCGAATGCCCTCATTGTGGCGTCAGGGCTGCGACTCTGCCCGGCTTTGCTGTTCACAGGCGCATGTGTCCGGGTCCTCGGAAGGACGGGGAGAGCGTTGGTGCGTGGGAGGGCGGCGTGTTTTGTAGGGGCAGGGTGGAAGTTTCAAACTAATGATTTTGTTTTGTTTGCTGCATTTCTTTCCCCTTCCCTCTTCGGTGGTTGGTTACAATTGCAAGCCAGAATTACCAGCTTTGCCCTTGAGATCTGGGAGCTCTTGGACACTTCGGCTCCATGGCTCGCAGGCGTCCTTAGGGGGCTGGGATATGAGAAGATCTGGAGTTAACCTTGGGCTTGTCCCCAGTGGTGGTGGGTCAGACCACGTTCCTCCAGACTCTAGTTGTTTTTTATGGCTCTGTGGCTGCATCTCTTCTCTCCACATTGTCATCGCAGGTAACACCTTCTGCTTCTGATGAGACAAGTGACACCAAATGCAACTGTAGAGCACTTTTGGACAGAAACCTGAGGACTGGGGTTGCAAGAGGCTGGGCCTGACCCAAAAGGAGAGGGGGACGGTGGATAAAGCTGCAGGTTCTCCAATGCGACAGGGGAAGGCAGTTGAGTATGTTGTTGAACTGACTCTAAAAAACCCCAAAATATTTTGGGCTAGCTCAATTAAGCCAAATAGTTTAAATTGGGTGGAGCACGTTGGGAGTGAAATGTTTTGGTGCTACTTTTTTTTTTTTTTAATGGAAAAAGCTCTCAATTTAAAAAAAAAAAAAAGTTTTGTTTCAGGAAAACTTGCTGATGAGTGGCTTGATGGGACCTGAGGCTTTGCAAAATGTCATCTTTATTCATGCAAGGTCTTCCATTTGCGGGGAAAACCCGACTGCTTGAGTGCATTGCGAGCTTTTGACTTTGTCAGGTGTTTGGGTCCATAAATGCTGGAAAGTGCTTTGGAACACGTCAGCCCCTGGGACTTTGGGTCTCAGTGGGGTTTGCTGCAATTACAGAGGTGATGGCTCATCAGACAGACTGTGGAGGGCAGTTGTGGGGTTAGATGTGTTACTGTCTCTCCCTTGAGAGCATCTTGCAGGGTTGTACCGGCACCCACTGCTCTCCGCGCCCTCCAACAGCTTCCTGTAGGTGACGATCCCGATGTCCAGGGCCAGCTTGACGTTCATCAGTTCCTGGGACTCACTGGCCGCGTCCTGCTTTGCCTTCTGCAGGGATACCTCCAGCCCGGAGAATTGGCACTTTGCATCTTTGACAACCGCTTCCCCGTGTTCCTCAGCTTTGGCAATGGCTCCTTCCAGTTTGCATCTCTGCAGGTAGGAGATTTTCATTGCTGCCACCTGTTTGCACGTGCTTTGAATAGTTCCGAGCTCTTGAATCCGCCTGCCTGTGTGTTCATCCACCTGCGCTCTGCTATATTTTCAGACTCTGTAGGGAAACCTCTAACTCTAGGATGGTTCTCTCTGCCGAGCTGAGACTTTGGTGTCTGTGTTGGCTTCTTGCTGCAGCTCTCTGCTGGTGGCAGCTCAGTTCTGAGTGGTAATAGACCATTTACTCTACTTGGGATTACAGGCAAGTCTTAGAGTTGAGCAGCTGGCGTGTATTCGATCAAAACTGGCTTTATTGCTCCTTTGCTCTAGCAGAGGAGGTTTGGAAAGCCACGACCTGGGAACTGCGATTGACAGGTTATTGCCCCTGAGTCATCCGTACCTGGGCTTCGGTGTTTCGACATTCTCCAGGCGGTCTCTGAATCTCCCGATTCAGCTCCACAGCTTCGTTCCTTGTGTTACACAAGCTGTCGTCGTGTTTGCCAGCGGTTTCTCTCAGTTCCTCATACTGAGGAGAGAGAAAACGCGATGAAAATAAATACCAGAGTGAGGAGATGAGTCAGTAATTAAACCTACTGTGTGATTCTGGGGCTGCGGTCCTGGATCTTGAGCTTTAAGGCAAAACCCGTTGTCACTGGGGGTCATGAATGACTCATTCACACAGTAGCAGTGAAGAATGTCTTCTGTGTGTGAAGACATCGGCAGAGGATGTACCACGCGTAGGGAAAACACAGCAGGTGGCTGAGACAACAGACTTCTAAAAAGCCTATTCAACCCAAATTAGGAAATCCGAAGAAGCAGAGCCCTCGGCAGAAGTGGGGCATAACTACTTCAGTGCGTCGCCTTGCTGTAGTGCCAGGACTCTGCGTCAGCTTTTGGCCATGTCGTCATGTTGAGCTGTGACATCAGCGATGATGTCATCCATGTCCAGGCTTCAGCCGTTGTTCATTTGCACCGTAACAGAGGTGTCCGAAATGGATGCTTGGAGCCGAGTGGTTTCCTCGGGGTGGCAGCAGATTCTCAGTCCTCCGCGCTGGAGGCGTTTTCCCTGCGGCTCTCCATGGCGCGGAGACGAGGAGACGCCGTGTCCTCTGCGTGCCGTGACTTCAGGCTCCCTGCAGACAACGCAAAGAGAGATTTTCTGGTTTAATCTCTCTGGCTTCTACCTTCACCACCAAGTTGAAACAGATTCCTTAGGATCTTGCCCATGCAATCCAAGAGTAACACCTTGGAAATCCAGAGCAATCAACACATGAAACGGCAAAAATCTCGACAGCGATGGGTTGTGGGACCCCCTAAAGAGGCATGGGGTGGAGGAAAAGGGAGCAGAGAAGGAAAAGCTTTTATACAGGCTCCGCAGGCAGTTGTTCTCCTGGGTGAGGGGCTTCCCCTTGGCTTCCAGCTCAGCTTTGTTCACATAGGCGCAATCCGCATCCTGCAGCGCATCAAGGATCTATGAAAAGAAAGAGCAAACTGCTCTTTTCCGCAGAAAAAGGCGGATAAATCTTTCCTAGGAAATGAAACAGGTGATTTCCAGTCCCATCGTTGCTGAAATATCAAAAAGGCTGTGTGCCGTGGGTGGGAACCCTCTTAATTCTTTTGCCTCCGGTGGGATAACACTGAGGGCTCAGCCCTGATAATCTCAGCCTGTTTTAAAGGTGCATTTGCTTTTATGTGATTTTTCTTGGCATTCACCGTGGCCTGAGAACATGTTCTGCTCCATGAAGAGGATCAGAGAGAGGTTCATGCATGCAAGCCCGAAAGCTGGCCTGCCTTATTTAGCCGCGCAATATTTTAGGGTAAAGCTGTGTGGGAGTTGTACGTGCTAAGCGCTTTTTTGGGAGTCAGCCTAAAAGGAGTTCAGAGGGCTCGGCATCTTTCGTGGTTGGGCCCTGGATGCTGGAAAACAGCTGCTCCATGTGATAGTTGGCATCTTCCATGAGATGGAAGAAGTCCTGTTGGCTCCTTTTCTCACTTTCTCTCTCTTGGGTTTTTAATTACAGACCTGGGCAGAGCTCAGTACCGCCAGCTTGTCTGAGCCAGCCTGGCTTCGATCTGCTGACCCAACAAAAACCTCCGCTCGGGAGCATCGCGCTGCCCTGGGATCGCATCCTTGTTTAGCGCTTGGCCCGACGGCTTGTTGGCCGCTTTGGGGAGAGGATGGAGATAAATCCCTCCAGTTTTCCCTGCACAAGCTGCGGGTCTGGAACCAGCCTTTCCAGAAGTTTAGCTCTGGTGTGTGGGATCCATCTTTCCCGACTTTCAAACACCTTCTGGAGTGCTCCTGCGATGCAGACATCTTCAGCCAACTGCCTAGAGCGCTTTTGGTCCCGCAGAGGGAGGGAGGGAGAGAGGGAGGTGTTACTGGGGAACGAATCGCTTGACCCAAAAGTGTTTGTTTCTGTCCCGTGACTGGCTCTGATGTAGGTGTTTATGGCCGGGTGAAACCAGCCCCACCTTCTGCTCATGCTCTGTTGGCTGTGCAACCCGGAAAACCTCCCAAAGCGCTTGGGTATTGCCGCTCTGTGACCCCCGTCTCCAGTACACCTAATGTTCCCCCTCCTCCCCGGGACTGGGATGAGGAGGAGGATGTGGGAAGGCTCCGAGTGACAGCAAGTGCCTATGGCAAATCTTCTAAACCTTATTCTAAAATTACACTTTCAGGTGAGTTTCGTAATGGCACAGAAAACCCACATTGCTCATGGTAAGTTTGGTTGCAGTTTATTGAAGAAATTCCAAAAAACTCATATAGTTCAACAGGAGCAGAAGAGGAGAGGAAATGAGATAGTACATTTTGGCACATAGTTCTCCAACCCTCCCTTTGCCTCCCTCCTCCTTCCATAAAAAAAGAAGAGAGAAAAACAAAACAAAACAAACAAGCTAAGAACAAAGGCACTAAACCAGAGATGTTTTCCCAGGTTATGTAAAATCTGTGTTACCAAACCCTGCTGTTCCTCCTTTTTGTTTTTCCTGTATTTTTAACCCCTGTCTCTAAGCTCACTCTGGCTGCTGGAGAGGAGAACGGTTTGCTGCTGAGACAAGGACTGGCAACCTGTAGAATACATGGTCTTTCGGCTTAAATTATATGTACTGGGTGGGTGAGGAATTAGGCGTTACAGAGAGCCAACCCCTTTCACCTACGGGCAATGAAGGCTTTTTGGATGCAGGTAGAGTTACAGAACAGCAGCGGTGCCAGAGGAACTGGGAAACAGCAACTGACTCTCAATGGAAAGATGTTTTGGCTTCAGCCTTTGGGGAGAGCAAGCCCAGCAGCAGGGAGCACAAGAGACTGTGGTCTCAATCCACCTCCTGCTTTCTGTCATCGCTGGCTGAAGGGACACGTCCTGCTTTCCTATACACTGGTGTAAATCCAAGTCCTGCGTCTGCTCTGGATTTGCACCAGGGCACTGGAGTGAAAGAGAGCGCTGGGAAGCTGCAAGCTGTGCTCTAGCGACGGTGCTCAGTGGTGGGAGGGCTGATTACTTGCTGACGGGCGACGCTGGGCTTCTGGTCAGCTGGGTGAGGCTTTATGCAGAGGAATTAGTTGGACCCAGGGAGGCATCTCTCCCAAGCCCATAGGTAGCGCTGGGAATATGTTTTCCCCTGACGGGCAGGTGATAAGCGTGGCTCTTTGGGTGGTGGTAGTAGGCTCTGTGTTGGCAGCAGGAGGTGGTGCTCAACCTCTTCTGCTCCGGGTGAGCTGGGTGCTGCCGCAGCTTAGCTCCGATAGCTCTTCTTGGTGGTGCTTTTTGAGACAAACCTCATGCTCGAGCTGCTTCCCGTGCCGGAGCCGAATCCGCCGGCCAGGCAGGTCCCGCTGCTGGCGCCGCTCCCCCCCACGCTGAGCCTGCTGCTGAAGCCTGACCCCAGCCCCAGCGTGTTCCCACCTCCGGAGCTGCTCCCGCAGGAGACCACGGCTGTGATGGGAAACCATGGGCAGAGGGTTAGTTTGTTTGGAATATTACAAAGGAATTTCAACCTCTAGCTTCACACATTCATAGTTTTTCTTGGACAGTCTCCCACTGCCTGTATTTCACACATCTTATTTTCTGGCTTTTCTTCCAATCCTGTAGCAGAATTGGCCTTAGACATCTGAGTCTCCTGGGGACAGTCTCGCTGTACAAAACCTTTCCAGTTCAGAGCTGGTCAGAGAAAAGATGTATCAGGCTCTGCCAAACCCTAAGTATAGTCCATTTTTGTGCTGGTCACTACTAGCTGCAGAGCTCATTTTCATTCTTATACACAGTTTCCAGGTACATTTAAGGAATAACTCAATGAATACTCAATCTGTTGCTTAAGAGCCAGATTACTTACAAATATTCACTGCACCAACGCCTTCTCCAGCCATCCTGCAAGAAAGAGAGGACAGAGAAGGAAGGGCTTGTTATTTAGGACAATTTCAAGGAAGAGTTTGGCACCAGGGACACTGGATAACAGAATGGTCTGGGGTGTTAAGGTCTGATGATAAGCATCCAACAGGAATTGAAATAACACCTGTAATGGTGCAGAATAGGGGTGTGTTTTCTCTGCAAGTTTTTGTGGCCCTTCCCTCTCTCGTTGCAAGGCAAATGTAAGAACATTTATGGGTTTGGACATTGTTTGGTTTGGAAGGGGGAGCGACCCACCTGCTCTCTTCGCCCTCCAGCAGCTTCCTGTAGGTCGCGATCTCGATGTCCAGGGCCAGCTTGACGTTCATCAGCTCCTGGTACTCGCGCAGCTGCCGGGCCAGGTCGGCCTTGGCCTTCTGCAGAGCGTCTTCCAGCTCAGCCAGTTTGGCTTTGGCATCCCTGATGGCCATCTCCCCACGCTGCTCGGCATCTGCGATGGCCGTCTGCAAACTGGTGCACTGACAGAAGTGGAAATAGGTCTGGTGTCTGCCCAGTGGGTTTGGACCCCAATTTCCAGGCACCCTTGCAAGGGTACAGCAAGGTTGTGGAGATGGAGGTGCCCCCATGTTTGGAGGGGTCCTGTGCACTGTACCTGTTTCTTTACACTATCAATTTCTGAGTGGAGCCGTTGGACCATGCGATTCATCTCGGAGATCTCCATCTTGGTGTTGTGGAGGTCGTCCCCATGCCGGCCAGCTGTGAGCTGCAGTTCCTCGTACTGAGATGGGCAGGGACATGAGACACCAGGGCACAGTCAGACCTGGGCAGGAGCTTGAGCTCACTGGTAGAGTTTGGCCTTGCTCTGATTCTCTCCTGACCAGATCTTCTGTCTCTTTTTGTACTCAATCCAAGCTCTTCCTCATGAGCTTTGGCGTATTTGCCTCCTCCCTCTCTCATTGTCAACATGGCATTTTTACATTAGTACAAGAAACTAGACGAAATCCTATCGAATTGACTTCATTTTACACCCTACTCCCCTGTCCTCTCTCTTTGCACTCTCCAGTATGAAATAGCCTTTGAGAAATGCTAAACAAAAATTCTCCGAGCTCACCTAGTTAATTGTCACATCCTCACCTTGCTCTGGTACCAGGACTCGGCCTCCGCCCGGCTCCGGTTGGCGATGTCCTCGTACTGCGCTTTGACCTCTGCGATGATGCTGTTGAGGTCCAGGCTTCGGTTGTTGTCCATGGACAGGACCACGGAGGTGTCGGAGATCTGTGACTGCATCTGGGACAGCTCCTGTAAGTCAAACGAATTGGTTCTCAGTCCCGAACCATTCACTGTTGTGCTTGTCCCAGGGATGGTGTGTGGTGGAGGGGTGGGAATGGGGAGGAACTGCAGCTCCCAACAGCTCCCGCAGGCTGGTTCGATCCTGTTGGTACCAGGAGAAAGAGGAAGTAGCAGAACTGGTAAATTTGGGAGATTCTTACTGCTTCGTAGAGGGCTTGCAGGAAGTTAATTTCATCTGTCAGTGCTTCCACCTTGGTCCCCAGGTCCACCTTGTTCACGTAGGTGGCATCTGCATCCTGGAACCACGACAGCAAAGGTAGTGAACCAAACCTTGCCTGTCTACATCCTTGTACAAAGACCAGTTGTCATTTAATAGGAACTAGAACTGAAGACTTTCTTGATCTCTGTGCCTTTAAACAGAGCCAAGAGTGAACTGGAGTTTTCCCTCCACGCTTTTTTGGGGGGAGGGAAGGATGATGTCCACAGATCTAAGCAATTTTTGACATGTCACAAGCCACTGAATTTCCCTTTTTTTGCCAGCACACTATAGATATTTTGGACAATGCTTGAAATAGTGGAAGTTTCTTATTATGTCTCCTGCAGTTGGGATCGGGGAGCTGTGGAGGGTGGGAATGAGTACAGAAAGGCTGCAGAAGTGGCAGAGCATCTGGTAGAGTGACGACAAGGGATGGATGACCCAGATCTGATTTGGTACCTGGGGGACCAGGACTCACCTGAATTTTGGATGAGGGGCCCAAAACAAGAACGAGCTATTGCCAAGGACTGACACACTGGCACAACTGGGTGTTTCTGCTTCAAGGAGGGATGACTACACCTTTGCTAAGTGCTTTGCCCAGCTTGGCACGGCTGGACAAAAAGGGTTATTTGCATTCAAATGTATTTTGCCTTTAAAAAGTGTGTCCCTTCTTTGTTGTTGGCGCCTCACCTTCTTCAGCAACACAAAGTCATTCTCTGCAGTCGTGCGCTTGTTGATCTCCTCTTCGTACCTGTCAGGAAGAGGAGATGAGCATCCGTACTGCAACCCACCCTGTCCACTGTGGGTGGATGGAAACCCCTCCTCCACGCGCTCATTGCAGGGGGCTTGTGGAGAGACTAGAGTCGGTTCCCACCACCGATGCATAGATGTTGGACTAGATGACCTTTAAGGGTCCCTTCCAACCCAAACTATTCTATGATTCTATGATATATATTTGGAAGAAACAGCAAAAATAGCTATCTAACAATGCGCATCTGTCCTTGCTCTGTCAGTGCATGTGTTATACACAGTGTTATTAGATATATGTATCTCACCAATTATGATAGAAAGACAGCACCCTTAGGCTAGGTGGTGGGAGGAGGCCATCGAGAAAAACTGCAGGCCTTCATTAAAGGCATGTTTTATCTTCCCAGAAGTTTTCGCTGTGAATGGGAGCCTTATACTCTCTAAATTTTCTCAGGCCGGGAGGGCTGGGTGGAGCCGAAGCTGAGCTCATCACCACCACACCTGGGTTAGTCAGAAGAGCCGGGATCTCTGACGCCAGCTCCCGCGGTGGCTTCGGGAGAGCTGGCGATGGCCAGGAAGGAGGGAGGACGATGGCCTGGGTAAGGAGAGCCAAGGTCTGGATCACCAGCAGCGCCCAGTCCCACTCTTCGGAAAGGATAAAAATCAGCAATAAGGGCGGACTGATGCCCAGCTCAAATGAGACGATTACACGGGGGAGATGAAAGACAGGAGTTCAAAGGGAAGAGTCCATGCAGCTAATAAAACGTTAGCCTTTCATGACCCTTTCATGGGGAAAGATTTCTTCACATCAGGAATATCCAGCCCTTAAAATAATTTCCATTAAGTTAAGTCGTAGCCTGTGTATAGATTTGTGTGTCTCTAAGCTCTTAGCCACGTAGAAGAGGAAAACTAATTTGGTATATGTCTAATTTCTAATTGCTGTATGGATTAGTATTTGACTCAGAAGAGCAAATCATTTGGAAGAATACTTTGGGATCCACAAAGTGTAAAATAAATAAAGGTAAGAAGAACAAATTCCTAGGCAAAGAGGAAGAAGCAGTCACGGCCTTTTGGTAGGTGTCGGCATTGTTGCCACAACGCAAGATGATGGTCCCTGCCCAGCAATGCGTATGATGTAATTGAGCTTTTGCCCCAAGATCCTCTGATCTGGAGCCAGAAAGAATATTTGCCACTCTACGTTAGATGCAGGCAGAGGATTAAAGTCTGAACCTCTTCTATAATGTGACCTTTGGTTGTCAAAGGATTTTTTGTCTGAAGTCATGCCGCACCCAAGGGTCTTTTCTCAGCTGAGCAATTTCTGCTGCAGCTTCGCTGCTCTGGACTGTGCTACTGTCAGACATTTCTTTGCCAAATTTAAAATTGCTTTCACCATGGACCTGTGACGAGAAAGGGGAGAGGACACTCTCTGACCCAGTGAATCAACAGCAGGATTGTGCTTCTGGCTGGGATTCATCTCAAGTCGGCTACCTGGAACCTGGCGATTTTAGCTAAGCTCTGTTCTTTGGGCTTTCTTCTGTAGCTGATGGAGAAAGATATTTTTCTCCAGAAAGTTTCCAGAATTTCCCATCCTAAAATGAATTAAGGAAATCCGTATGGCTGACCCGTAGCAGAGCCTGAGGTCTTAAATGGCCAAGCTGACAGAGGACAGATTTTTTTCTCTGTTAAACATTTATTTTCTGAAGGCACAGAGAACCATAAAAAAGAAGGCTCAGAGTAGACTGTGGATGGTGATTTCTCTTCCCCAGGGCAGTCGTTTCTGTTCCGATGCTGCTTTTGGGCCAGAGGCACTGTTGGTGAAGGTGGCAGAAAGTGTCAGGCACATGATGTCCCGAGAAAGGAGAGCAGAGGGGTTTTGGCAGAAAGTGCGTGTCCTTGTTTTGAATTGCAGCCACCTCCTAGCTCTCACCTCTTGTTTTTCTGGTTCCAGATTGACAGTTTAAGCTCCTTACTTATTCCTGTCCATTAAGTGGTGTATCCCTCGTGGGCATGGTAGCAGACACTAACGCTTGATAGATGTCTTTCCAAAGCGCAAAGAGCAGATGAGAGAGGGAACACCTCCTCCTAACAGCCTAAAGAGTTAATGAGCTGAGCTGAAACCCTCACCCGAGATTTCAGCGACTTTCCGTGGGGTAGAAGCTGAGTCCTGACTTTCAGAAGTGCTAAAACTACCCAGTACATTGATATTAAGGGACGGGATAATAATTAAAAGGAAAAAAAATAAAGGGAAAAAATAAAACCAGAGGAAGACGCTTAAGCACACACTTAATTCTTTTTAGACATTTTTCCTCTCCTGGAAAGGACCCCCGTCAGTAAGAACGTGAGTGTTCAGAGTGCTCAGTAGTCTCGTAACGATTCGGATTTCATCCTGGTCTGTGTTAAAATGACTACACAGGAGCTGAAAGCATTTGGAAAGCTTAAGATTCTGGACAGGCTAGGCTTTTGAGGAGCTACTCTGAACTCCTCTGGATGTCTGACCATCTGAGCCTTTGAAAAAGTCCACCTGTCCCTGCAAAAACACCCAGCCTTGCAACAGGTGGAGTGTTGCTGCTGTTAGACAGCAGCTAAAGTGAGGAGAACTGAGTCCCTTCAGTCCTTTCTGAGCTCTCACAAGTTGGGGTTGCCCTGGGTCTTTTAACTCATCCAAGAAGAAGATCGAGTGAAGAAAAACTGGACGGGTTTCTTTGTGTGCGTGTGCGTTGCTTACCTGATCTTGAAGTCTTCAAGAGCATCCTGCATAGCCTTCAGCTCGGAGCTGAGCCGCAGCCTGTCCCCTCCCAGCGCCTCCAGCTGTCTCCTCATGTTGCTGATGTACACGTCAAACATAGGTTCAATGTTATTTTTCACAATTTTTTGGTCTTTCAAGAGGCTCCATTTGGTCTCCAGTACTTTATTTTGTTGCTCCAGGAATCGCACCTGAAACCCATCAGAACAATTTAAAACATTTGGGATCATCAACTTAAAACCTGCCTCATTTTTCATGAGATGGGGGCGTTAATAGCAGGGAGTTCGGGGGTTTTTTTAATGTAATTTAAAGCGGGCTTTAGATAGCCATGTCACGGACAGCGCATTGGCAGGAAGATTTGGAAGCCAGGAACAATATTCAACTGCAAAGAAACCTGGAAAAATAATTTGCACCATATCCAGACTGTCTGTAGAGCTCTGGCAAAAGGTGTATTTATGGAGATACCTGAACAAAATCTTTAGCTCTGCGCATTAAGGGTTTAGAAGTAAATTTAAGGTGTGGAGAGCAGTGCTGATCCTGCTCTACAGACAATGGCAAACGTGCCAGGCTGGATGAAGTGGAATGTGTCTTACCTTGTCGATGAAGGAGGCAAATTTGTTGTTGAGGGATTTGATCTGATCCTTCTCCTCCTGCCGCACTCTCTGCATGTTGGGGTCGATCTCCAAGTTAAGAGGTACCAAGAGGTGTTGGTTGACTGTGACCTCTTGAATACCTCCAGGGCCACGTCCTCCTCCCAACCCAAACCCAGCTCCACCAATTCTGTATGCAAACCCCCCGTGACCTGACCCATAACCGTATCCTGCTCTAGCAGAACAATACCCTCCACTCATGGAAATCCTCTTGCTTGCCCCTAGATTGTGAAGGCTCCTGCTGCCAAAACCACCGCTGATCCGTCCCACACCTCCACCGCTGCTGCGGGACATGGACATGGAGCTGAAGCTGCTTCGGTTAACAGGCATAGCGGCAGAAGCAGCACTGAAGCTCATAGCGAGGCCTCCTGACCTAATGCCGACGGACTTCTGTGCAAATTCGACAGTGGCGAGAGCAGAGAACAAGAGGAGAGATGGCAGATGAGTGGAAATCTTTGAGAGTTTGGCTCAGGAGTCCCCTCTGCCTTTTATCCTTTTGGAGAGCTGGGCTCGTCCGCAGAGGACCTCAGTTGGCTGAGCTAATCGGTTTGGTATGCTGGCACGTGGCCACCCTTCCCAACCCGTTAATCAAGAGACTCACTAATGCGATGGGCTGGCAACCTTCAGGCTCATAAAGCTAACCAGATTTTCTAACCTATATTTTTCAGAGCAGGGATTACTGGTGGGGAAAAAAAAGAACATATATATGTCCGGAAGTTCCCTTTGGGCTTGCTTTTAGCTTGGTGTTGGTGCCCATTTAATTTAAAGCTGATGGGACTGAAGTTGCCACAAGAGGGAATCTAGAGTTTTCTACACTAGTTTGACATGCTTTGGTAAAATAAAAACTGACTTTGCTCCCTGATTGACAGCCGTCTTGGGGTAGGAGTGACCTGTCCTGATCTAGGCGAGAAGTAGGTGTCTTGGTCTGCGCTCCTCAGCCTTGCCAGCAGCGCTTCATCTGCACAGATGGTGCTTCTGGTAAAGATGATATTTTGGGAGGCACCTGTGGCCTTTTTGTTGGCTGAGCCTGGATGCTTTGCTGAGCCAAAGTGCTGAATGATGAGATAGCTAAAAGTACATGATCCCCTGGAGAGAAACCAGCCTGACTTGTAGAAGTCCAGGTCATCAGATGCCTGTTTGATGCTGGGCAGCGTTTAAATAACAAACCAAATCCCAGTTCTGCTGGTGTCAGTGGAAACATGTTCCAGAGGTGCCAGAGTAAGATGGGCATCCAGAGAACGACGGGCAGGTGTTGAAGAGGACGAGCCGATTCCTTTCCACTGGTGTGTTATTGTGCCTAGATCTAGAGAGTTAATGAAAAGCTGGGGTTTATTATATCGCCTTTTTTTTTTAGGCTAGGAGTCAGCATGCACGTAATGCCACGTTCACCTCTAGCGCTTTGGTCACTCGAGAGGGTTGTGTCAGAGACGGAACCCGGACAATCTTGGCCCTCGTGCTTTTGTAGTTTATCTCTTGTTTCTGCTCTTCAGGGTATCGGAGAAGGGGAACTAAACCTCCTTACCCTCGCGGCCTTTAGCTGTCTCACAGCCAGTGTCTGGGGACATTATTCTTCCCAAAGAGGGTGAGTCTGGGGGTTTAATGGGTCTTTTCCATTCCTAATTGTGGTAATGGCAGTGACGGCATTTTATTAGCCCCTGCAGCTACTGCGCGTACAGAACAGCGTGAGCTGAAGTACTTGCTTTCTTGGGACAAACTGGATTTATATCCCTCCGTGACTCATCGCATAAAACCTTGAATGATTACAGAGATTTGGGCACAATCGAGGTGGCATGAAATGCTGAGATGCTGTAACGTAAAAATTACGATAAAAGGGTGCTTTCTCTAGTGCCTACTAGGAAGAATAGGTATTTCCCATCCTGTGGAAGATACTCCTGTGTGGATGGCTCTTGTTTGCCATCAGCTCTACTATGCTGTGTCAACTCTCTTCCCCGAGATCCTAGAAGGTAATTGGAATTAAAAGGAGGATGAGACAGAATTAATTTCACATGCCTTTTATTAGACAAATACTGGGAAAAGAAGATTTCAGAGAGTCAAGGAACGAAGAGGAGCATGGCATCTTTTATATAAATAAGGACAGACCGCCTTGGCTTCCAAATCTTTTGCAGGTAACAGGGCAAGGATTGCACACAACACGAGGGGAAGGTTGGCGGACGGTGCTGGTGCGTGGCTTTAGTAACATCTCTTGGTTGAAGAGGTGGTGGAGACGTAGTTCATGCTGGAACTGCTTCCACCGGCCAGGCATGACCCGGCTGTGCCTTGTCCGCTTCCTGAGCTCAAGCCCATTCCTCCAGCGCAGACCCCACCTCCAACCCCACTGATGCCTCCGAAGCTGAGACCGTTTCCACTTCCGTATCCCGTTCCTACAGCGGTTCTGGTCACAGCTGCAAGAGGAGAACACTCTCTTTAGAGGCATCCACAAACAGTGGGCTCCGAGTGGCAGGGAGACAAATGTAAAAGCTGCCAAACAATCTTTTAAAGTTACTTACAGATATTCACTGTGCCGGCACCTTCTCCAGAGAGCCTGTTAGGGAGCAAAAGGAGCCAGTAAGAATTCAAGGGGAACCCATGAACAGGAGCTGGTTGAAAAGCAGGAGATTTTCCTTGAAATATTTTTGGTGGAAATTAGAAAGTTTGTGCGAAAGGCTGCCATCTTCCCAAATAACTCATCTTCATGGGCAATTGTTTGCCTTTAAATGGGTTTCAGGTCTTCTGAACGTGGGAAGTCTAAACCTGACAAGGGTCTGTGACTCCATTGCACCTCTAGAAATTGGGATATAAAACTGCCCCCACCTGCACTCTTCGCCCTCCAGCAGCTTCCTGTAGGTCGCGATCTCGATGTCCAGGGCCAGCTTGACATTCATCAGCTCCTGGTACTCGCGCAGCTGCCGGGCCAGGTCGGCCTTGGCCTTCTGCAGGGCGGCCTCCAGCTCGGCCAGTTTGGCTCTGGCATCCTTGACGGCCATCTCCCCACGCTGCTCGGCATCCGCGATGGCCGTCTGCAAACTGGCGCACTGTGGAGCAAAAACAGTGGGTCCTGTTCCTTATCTAGATCACAGACCAGTTCTCTGTACCTGAGGTCCTGATGCCTGGTCTAGATACAGAAGACTTTGGTTTAACATCTAGAGGTGTGATCTTAACAATCATTGAATCAATCCATGTTCTGAGCTGGGTCACAACCTGGATTTGATCTAACTCCACACCTCTTTACATCTTCTTAGATTTACTAATATTGTGTTAAGTTATTCGTAGTGACGTCGTTGCTCTGAGATGAATACTGTCGTATGCATTCCTGATCCAGCAGAGCTCACTGAGATGCATTTATTTTTATTCCCTGGAGTTGGCTGGACAACCAAGAGGTTAGACCACTGCGAGAGTTCAGTCTTATGCCTTTACGTTGCTTTTTACCTGTTTCTTCACGCTGTCGATTTCAGAGCGCAGGCGCTGGACGTGGCGGTTGAGCTCGGAGATCTCCTGCTTGGTGTTACGGAGGTCGTCGCCGTGCCTGCCGGCCGTGGCCTGCAGCTCTTCGTACTGTCACAGAGAGAGGAACAAGCAGTTAAGGTCAAGTCCACCGTTTTTGGAGTAACGAGGGTGCCTGAAAGCGTGAGTCCTCCCTGGAGCCCAGAGTGGCTGCTGCGCAAGATGGAATGTTTGGGAAGGCTTTCTTGGCAGAGTCAGACTTTATCTGTTCAAGACAAGATATGAAGATAACAACACGGAAACCCCCAGTTTCTTCACCTTGGTCTGGTACCAGGACTCTGCTTCAGCCCGGCTTCTGTTGGCGATGTCCTCATAAAGGTAAAACATAGTGATTTTGGAGCCAAGCAGAGCGTGGGCATGTGGGTGTTTGCACTCAGAAGTAGGCGTATGCTCTCAATCCCAAATTAGCACTTCCAGACTTGATAGGATTATTAAATCTGGACATCCCGTGTTATAAAGGGGACATGGGGATTGGTGGGAGGGAGTGGGGGTTTTCCATCGCAGAAACTTTCTGGGCGCTCACCCTGCTCTGGTACCAGGACTCGGCCTCCGCCCGGCTGCGGTTGGCGATGTCCTCGTACTGCGCTTTGACCTCTGCGATGATGCTGTCCATGTCCAGGCTGCGGTTGTTGTCCATGGTCAGGATGACAGCGGTGTCGGAGATCTGGGTCTGCATCTGAGAGAGCTCCTGCAAAAGCAGCGGGTATTTGGGTGAGTCGCGGGCTGGAGACACCAATGTTGCTCAGAGGGAGGAAACCCCCCAGGTTAGACCTGAGTGGACAAAGGGATTTTTCCAAGGCAGTTTCAGGCAGGATTAAGACAGCAGGTGATGTGGAAAAAACATTGAATTATTTAGTGCAACAGAATGAGAAAAAAGTCAGTGCTGAGCCTCTGAAGTGGGAAAGGAAGGCAAGGACATCGGAAACTGGGAGAAGGATGTAAATGCTGGTGCTTACGGCTTCATAGAGGGCTCTGAGGAAATTGATCTCCTCCATAAGGGAGTCCAGCCTGGCTTGCAGCTCTGTCTTGTTCATGTAGGCAGCGTCTACCTCCTAGGAGAGGAAACACATCACAAAAATGAAGCGGTTTTCGGAGAAGCAGAGGAAAAGCTGACGAATGTCTTTCTTGCTACGCTTGTGCGGGGCTGGGAGGCACAGCGTGTGTGCACCCACCTTCTTCAGGATCACAAATTCGTTCTCGACAGCTGTGTGCTTGTTGATCTCCTCTTCGTATCTGCGGGATGGAAATGGAGGGTTGGACTCGGTTTGTACAAAAGTTATTTCATATTTTCAGGACCAGACTTTCTTTTTTTGTTGTACGTAGATTTTTGTACCTTCATCCCTATAATTGTCTGCCTGTGACTTTCGGTCATGGTGAGACCGATTATGTCTCATACTAAACTTGGCCTGGGCCTTACTCAGAAGATTATATCGGCAAAAAGGCCTTCTTTCGTTTGATCACACAAACGCAACAGCGAGCTGCAATCGCAGCCCACCTTGCCCTCCAGGCAAGACCACAAACGGATGGACTTACTTGTTCTTGAAGTCCTCGGCAAGGCTTTGCACCTTGTTCAGCTCCCCTCCCAAGTTCTCCTTGTCGGTCAGCAAGCTGTTCAGCTGCCTCCTGAGGGTGTTGATGTAGGTCTCGAAGAGGGGCTCGATGTTGTTTCTGACCGTTTTGTTCCCCTGTTCTTGCAGAAGGGCCCACTTGGTCTCCAGGACCTTGTTTTGTTGTTCAAGGAATCGGACCTGTGTAGAGAAAGGAGATGTTTCAGAAACTGTGATTTCAGGATGATTTTCCAAGAGAGGCAAAATACAATCCTGCAAGGATTCGCTTGCTGAAAGGTGGGAGCTCTCAGCCCTCGGGGAAGAGCTGACAATTTATATGGGTAAGCAAGTATTGCACATCTAATGTGAACATTCCTGCCCTCTTTGCAAACTCTGTGTCACCATTTGCTCCCTGTTGACTGGTCTCGTCTCAGCATTAATGTGATGGATGAATGGTCTCCAACCTGGAACCCCTCGGGTTTTATTCCCAGGCTGCTGATGTTAGAAATTGCTGATAAAGATACAACTTGCCCTTGTTTGTGCTTCCCCACTGAAGAATCTACACAGCATAACCAAAGAATCTTATGTCTCACCTTGTCAATGAAGGAGGCAAATTTGTTGTTGAGGGTTTGAATCTGATCCTTCTCATCCTTACGGATGCTCTGGATGTTGGGGTCAATCTCCAGGTTGAGAGGTTTCAGAAGGCTCTGGTTGACTGAGACTTCATGGATGCCCCCAGCAGGGAATCCAGGGCCACCCATGCCACCACCAAACCCAAAGGCACCACCAGCTGCACCACCAAAGCCACAGGAGATCCCAGTGCCAGCACCAAAACCTGCAGGTCCACAGAAGCCACCACCCCTTCCGGCCACGGAGATCCTCGTGCATCCACCAAGACCATAGAGGCTCCTGCTTCCAAAACCTCCACCAAATCTTCCATACCCAGCGGCGGTACCGCAGGTTCCACCTTGGGGTGCAGTACGTGAGCAGAAGCTGGTGCTGCTGGCGTTTGGGATGAAGGCGGAAGCAGCGCTGAAGCCAGTTCTGCTCTGGTTCTTTGCAGCGCACTGGCGAGACATGGCAGTTGATGTGAGCAGGGTGAGAGCTGAAGAAAGACTGAAGCGGCGAGGAAGGTGGATGAAGGCAGGAAGGCGAAGTTGTGCTCCCCCAGCCTGGGACTGGCCCTTTTATACCCTGACTAGCTGGGGATGGGTCTGGCGTGGGGCACATCTTACTGATTAACTGTGCTCGGCACACCCAGCAGCAGCGCAGACGGTGAGTTCACCATGAGCACCAGCACCTACGAAGCACTCACAAAGTGCAGGAGTTGCATTTTTTTTTCTTTTTTTTTTTTGTGACGGTCATGATCTGGCTGTTGAAATATCTGAGAAAACACTAAATACTGCCTGCTCAACTCTCGCTCGCAGCCATCCCCTTCCCACTCCCTCTTTTCACCTCTGCAGGAGATGGTTCCTTGTGTTGGGCAAGCACTCGCTCGTCTCTGTTTCGTGGATGAATCAATCCCTCTGTTGCGTAAAGGCACGTTATTTCGCAGTGCAGTGGTCCGAGGTCTGAGAAATCTGTTATTGCGGGTCTGTGTTTTCCTGCTGCTGTGGTTTTGAGTAAACCCCAGCGGGGCATCAGCTCCTCAGGCCCCAACTTGTCGGAAATTCTGGACTCTTGTTCTCATGCCCAAACAAGAGTCATTTAAACTGAAACTGATACAAGAGGGAGAAAGGGGTAATGGAGGGAAAGCCAGGATGGTGGTAGAGTGTTAGTGGACATCTCGGAACATCAGCTCTCAAAAACCAGCTGGGGAGCGGGAAGGACACCTAAGGTAGTTTGGGATTTTCAACTGGTATTTTCAGACCCTTTCTTTCTCTGAAACGTAGCTACGTTTCATCCTGATTCAGACTGACAGCAAATGATGAAATGCCGGAATCTGACCTGGGAGGGAGTTACCGTTGGCTATGACGACGCAAAACCTGAGTTGGCGATTTCTCAGGGCTTCACCTTCTCAGATTTTTGGGCTGTTTCCTGACTCACGGGGTGACCTTGTCTCTACACGGCGTGAAGCCTGTTCCCAGGCTGTCCTCCCCATGCCCGTCATCCTTCCCCTCCGATATCTCTTGCTCACAAGGAAATTCAGTGCGTGGGATCTGGGCTTACGACATTGTTCACGGACAACTCCCTCTACTCTTATTCTGCGTAGCACCCAGGAAAGGTCAAATACCCCACACGGAGTACTGCGTGCAGCTCCGGAGTCCTCAGCACAGGAAGAACATGGACAAGTTGGAGCGGGGCCGGAGGAGGCCCCGGAGATGCCGGGAGGGCTGGAGCCCCTCTGCTGTGGGGACAGGCTGAGAGAGCTGGGGGGGTTCAGCCTGGAGAAGAGAAGGCTCCGGGGAGACCTTCCAGCCCCTTCCAGTCCCTCAAGGGGCTCCAGGAAAGCCGGGGAGGGACTCTGGAGCAGGGAGGGGAGCCATGGGACGAGGGGGAAGGGTTTTACATTGGAAGAGGGAGATTTCGGTGAGATCTGAGGAAGAAATTCTTGGCTGTGAGGGGGGTGAGCCCCTGTCCCAGGTTGCCCAGAGAAGCTGTGGCTGCCCCATCCCTGGAGGGTTCAAGGCCAGGTCGGACGGGGCTTGGAGCAACCTGGGCTGGTGGGAGGTGTCCCTGCCCAGGGCAAGGGGTTGGAATGGGGTGGTCTTTAAGATCTCTTCCAACCCAAACCATTGTGTGATTCTATGAAATAGAATTCTCTAGAATTCACCATTTCTCTGGTGAAAGACGTGTGCTGGCTCGACTCGCCCTGTGCGTGCCGTGTGGTAGCACTGTGCACACGGGCACTTATCCCAGCGCAGGCAAGATGCTTGAAAGTCGCTCCCAGTGCCTTGTTTGCATGCCGAGGGATGGAGCTTCTTCTCTTGGGCCCTTCAGCCCTTTGGGTTGTCTCTCTTGTGGATGCCCGTGCCCAAGCTGAATATCGACTCGTCAGAGGAGGGAGCAGCCGCCCTGCAGAGCGCTGCTGGGAAGTCGTAGCTTTCCCCAGCCATTCACAAGGCACGTGCAGGCACCAGGGTATGGAGCAGGCGTTCACAGATGCATCTTCCAAGCGCACACTTGTGCTTGCCCTTTCACACGCGGAGGCCGGGCAGTCAAGTGAGTTTGACCAGAAGGTCCCCAGAGGGTAATTTGCAGACGCCTGTCATCTCTTTTTGCCTTTCAGCTATGCTTTTTTTTTTTCTTCTCTCTTTTCCTCTCTGTTCTTCTAACATTTCCATTACACATGCTGGAACGAAGCTAAAATAACTGTTCTGGGAGTGTTTCAGCTACTGTGTGTTACAACAAGCAGCAGTTTTTAAGAGAAGGGAGCTTCTGTGACTCAGCTGCCAACTGTCTGTCCTAAAGAACTCTGTAAAAACGTTATGGGTAGCAATTAGCAATCAGTTCCCTCCACACGTTGCAAATTCAAGCCCCTGAGTGCAAGCACCATTCATTTCATTAGGGCTAAGGCTTTAATCTGGGCTGTGCTAGAATTAATGAGGACTGTCCTCTCCCACTGAAACATAAGCCCCAGGTCATCCCTCATCTGTTTGACTTGTCCGGCAGGACTGGGTGCAGAAGGTGACGTACGTGGTGACCAGAGCCTTGCTGTGGCGCGAGGGCGGCTGTACGTGGGTCATGTATCCAGAGATGCAAACTTTTGCCAGGGTGGTTTTTTGTACCTTGCGTGAAAAGGGATGCCCTAGGAGAACAAACGTTCCGGCCCCAGCCCTTCCCATGCTAAATGAAGGGCTTTGTAATCTCGGTGTTATGACCCAGGTGTTGATGCAATGGATGGCATCCGTCTGACGTGCCTCTTGGCTATGTACGTTACAGCCTCTCTGGTTAGAGAGTGTGTTTGGCCAGCAGAGGGGAAGACCATGAGGAAGACATAGCCAAGCCTGCAGGTCTTTGGGAAGGAGATTTCCTGAGGGATGCAGAGAGGGACACGCAGAGTTGTGAGCATCCTAGAAAATTATGGGAAACTGCTGGTCTCAAAGGACAATCTAAACAGTCTGTCGTTCAGGGACTGCTAGTTCCCCTCTGTTTCCCCATCTCCTCGAGTATCTTCCTCAGAGTGCTTCTCTACCTAGAACTTACTGAAAACATGGGGCGAGGGTGGGGGCTTTTTCTAATCACATCTATCTGTACAGCTCATCTGCCAGCAATGAGATCTGTCACCCTGTAGCTTTCAGCCAGCTGATGCTCTGCTTTCACTTCTCAATTAATTTCTCCCGATTAGTCAGAACCACATCTGAAATTGCTATACCTCCTCTGGTTTTTCCTCCACCTTCTCAAAACAAGATCTTGTCTCCAATGTATTCTAGGAATGTGAGGAAACGTTGGATCTGGAAGACTTGCACTTTCCAATGGATATCCCATTGCATGTTTTTTATAGCTATTGGGTGAGCAACATCTCATTCAACATAGTGCATGAATACCGATGGACCAGATCCTCCACCTGCTTGTAGTCAAAGGAGAGGGAACATCAGCATCGCGACCCAAGATGAACACCTAAACCAGCGTGGCCAGTGCTCTGAACAGGAGGAGAGTTTTCAACCCGCTCGGGCAGATGCTGCACTGCTGGCACCTGCACTTAGGTGAGGCAGCTCACGGTAAGCGGGGTTTTGAGATGGACTGATAGACTTGAACAAGTCGGGTGGTTGCTCTGACTCCCCTGGTAATTAGTTCCCTATTGTTGTAAGTTTATGCAGGTACATCACACGCTTGGCGCTGCCCTCTGCACCCCCTGGGAGCCGGGCTGTCGGGTGTTGTATGGGCTGGAAGCTGCAGAGTAGGTGAATCTGAGACCTTTTCCCCCGTGCCCCGCTCCTGCCTTGGCGTGCCCCGTGTTTCGCTTCCAGGGGTTTGACTTGCACGGTGGGGAGAACATGGAAATCGTGGCAAACCTCCCTTCGGTGCTGCACCGTGCCCGTGTGTTTTGGAGAGATTCAAGAAATGTGAATGCGGAGCAGAAATCTGCGCCTTTAACTGGGCAGGGCCCTAGGAAAAGTGCTTGTTATCTGCATTTGCATTTGCTGTTCCATGTCTTTAATTAAAAGGTCCACACAATAGAATAAATTACATATGCATTTTTATTAGACAAACACCAGAAAGTGAAGAGAGACAAACAGTCATGGGACACATTTTATATACAAAATCCGGCCAAAAAATGCTGAGCTGTAACAAGCAAGTTGCAAATTTAAACCAGCTGGACTCGTGTTCAATGGCAGAGCCCTACACAATGCGTGCTGGACAACACAGCTGAGAGAGAGCTCCTAAAATATGAGGCTCCTGTGCAACGAGACATTGGGTTTAGGTGGCCCTCATTCTGTTGACCCCAACTATGCTTTAATAAAGGACCAGTGTTTTCTGGCGAGTGAAGGTGTCTGAAAGGAGACTTTTAGCTTCTGTAACTTCTTCTGGTGGAGGAGGTCGAGACGAACTTCACGCTGGAGCTGCTGCCGCCTCCGAGGGTGGTGGTGCTCACCCCGGGACCGCTGCCACAGCTGAAGCTGTTCCCCATATTGCAGATCCCCCCTCCCATGCTGAGGTTGCTTCCTCCTCCGTATCCCGTTCCCACAGTCGTTCTGGTCACGGCTGCAAGAAAGAGAAGGAAAAGCTCTCAGTTTCTCTGGGCATTGGCTTCTTGGTGCAGAGACACATTTGTGCTTAAATCAGGTCATTGCAGTTTAGAGTTTAGAGACTTACAGATATTCACTGGGACGCCGTCTCCAGCCAGCCTGTTAGGGGACAGAACACAGCAAGGTAAGAAGAGAAGAAATGTGATGATAGTGGGGGGGGAAATAGGGTACGTTTCCTAGAGACCTTTGGGGAGAAAAATAAAAACTTGGTGTAATTCGGGGATGCTTCCCACAATGTTATTTCCATTAGACGGGAGAACCTTCCCTCCCTCTGCCCCCTAATGCCCTGCGTAGCATTTCCAAAGTGCTGAGCATCTCCATTGCTCTGCTCCTCCCATGCCAGGATGAGAAGGTTGTGTTTCTCACCCACCTGCACTCCTCGCCCTCCAGCAGCTTCCTGTAGGTCGCGATCTCGATGTCCAGGGCCAGCTTGACGTTCATCAGCTCCTGGTACTCGCGCAGCTGCCGGGCCAGGTCAGCCTTGGCTTGTTGCAGAGCATCCTCCAGCTCGGCCAGTTTGGCTTTGGCATCTTTGAGGGCCAGCTCCCCACGTTCCTCAGCGTCCGCTATGGCTGCTTTCAGATTTGCGCACTATGGAAGAGAAACCCCCAGTCAGACTCCCCGTACTGGACCCAGACTTGTTCTTTGTATACCCTGAAATCACAAGGTCTTATTCCAGTTCCATCAGATTCACCAGTTTTAGTGATGGTTCTGGTTTTGAGAGAAAAAGGGTCAAACTGAGCAGAGCTTGCCTAAGTTGCCTCTGATGTTTTCCTTCCTCTCCCTTGCAAGTCAGGGGGTAAATTGGTTAAAAATATTGGGTTTGCCGCTTTTTACCTGTTTCTTCACGCTGTCGATTTCAGAGCGCAGGCGCTGGACGTGGCGGTTGAGCTCGGAGATCTCCTGCTTGGTGTTACGGAGGTCGTCGCCATGCCTGCCGGCCGTGGCCTGCAGCTCTTCGTACTGTCACAGAGAGAGGAACAAGCAGTTAAGGTCAAGTCCACCGTTTTTGGAGTAACGAGGGTGCCTGAAAGCGTGAGTCCTCCCTGGAGCCCAGAGTGGCTGCTGCGCAAGATGGAATGTTTGGGAAGGCTTTCTTGGCAGAGTCAGACTTTATCTGTTCAAGACAAGATATGAAGATAACAACACGGAAACCCCCAGTTTCTTCACCTTGGTCTGGTACCAGGACTCTGCTTCAGCCCGGCTTCTGTTGGCGATGTCCTCGTACTGCGCCTTGACCTCGGAGATGATGCTGTCCAGGTCCAGGTTTCGGTTGTTGTCCATGGTGAGAACGACGGAGGTGTCGGAGATCTGGGTCTGCATCTGAGAGAGCTCCTGCAAAGTGCGCAGGGGATTAGGTGAGCTCATCCACCCGGGAGATGCCTTTTCATCCTCTCGGATGAGCGTGCAGACCTGGGAGAGGCTGCAGATTGTTATCTAAACAGCTAAGACGGTTGGTATAACGCTAAAGAGGAGAAGGATTTAGCATCTCCCGGGGGAAGAAATTACAGGCTTTCTGAGGAAAGGAGGGAGAGAAGAGGGTTGAAGTCTCTTGGGAGGTGGTTGTACTCACGGCTTCGTAGAGGGCTCTCAGGAAATTAATTTCTTCAGTCAGCGCATCTACCTTGGCTTGTAGTTCCACCTTGTTCATATAGGAAGCGTCTACATCCTGGAGGATGAGAGATTTATGTAATGTGCTTTCAGCTCTTACTAGCGAGTCAGGAGCACGCGTATCTCTGCGATAACAGTCCAGGGAAGAGACCGTAAAAAAAGCTTTTGGAATATGAATGGGTGGATTTGTGAATGAATAGGAGACTAGAGCCCTCCAGATAATCACCAGGTGGTATTCTGTAATTTGCCCTCACCTTCTTGAGTGTCACAAATTCATTCTCTGCAACTGTGCGCCTGTTGATTTCATCTTCATACCTAATGGAGGGAGGCAGAAGGAGCATTTGTTTAGGCAAGTAACAGACGGGGGTGATTTTAGTTTGCTGGAATGAACTTCCTTAAGAGCATTTTGCATACAATGTTCTTTTCTCCTACAGAGCACCTGAATAAGAGACCACGAGCATGTTCCTAGGCTAAACTAGTTAAAACAAGTACATCAAAAAAAATGTTAAAGAATCTATTCTTTTTTCCTATTTCTGGCCATTAGTCATACACCTTCTGCCTGTCTTAAGCAAATTAAGCGTGCTGTCCTGAAACTCTCAGACCTACTGTGTAATTTTTTTTCTTCTCTCAGTAGGTAATTTAGTTAATAAGTCTTTGATCATATTCTAAATTATTCCCTAAATGTTTGTGTATTTGGACCTGTTAACTCCGTTACCGTTTACCTCGAGAGAATGTCACAACCTTCACCGTCGGGAATTCCTGCGTCCCGGACTCTCCTGGATCCCCCCGATGGCTTATGGATGGTGCATGCGGGAATTACCTTACCCAGGTAAGCAGACCGCTCGCTCTGCTTCTACTTACTTCTTCTTGAAATCCTCCACCATGTACTGCGTGTTGACGAGCTCTCCTTCCAGCCTGCCCTTGTCACTCAGCAAGCTGTTCAGCTGCATCCGCAGGTTGTTGATGTAAGTCTCAAAAAGCGGCTCCAAGTTGTTCCGAACTGTTTTCATCCCCTGCTCCTGGAGCAGGCTCCACTTGGTTTCCAGCACTTTGTTTTGTTGCTCAAGGAATCGGACCTGCAAGCAGAAATATCCTGAAGATGTTTGGAAAGAACAGAGATTCTGGAGAGCTTTGCTTGCAAATGGGGGGGTCTCGGTCCTAGCTGAGGTGGCGAGGTACTCTTTCCAGCTGGTTTTCATAGCCAAATTCTCATCTGGTAGAAGAAGGAATTTGCTGTTTGGCTGCAGGGACCCTGCTTATTATCGCAAACAAACTCTGGAGTGATCACTGATTTTTTTGCACCATGCTTCCCCTTCATTACGTTGCTAAATCAAGACAAGTGCGTGCATTTTGGGTGAAGAGAGCATACAAAAATCGGATCAGAGCGAAACGGGGTTTGCGCTCCTACTAAGAAAACAATAGTAAAGGGCTATTTCTCCTTCAGTATGGCTCCCCCCCACCCCCAGAATCTCCAAAATAGTGTAGCATTTTCCTTGAAACCAAAGAGGAGCGGCTCAGCCATAACTGGAATCAAGCAGATGCTCCTGCACATCTAATACAGTTAACAAGGAAATGAAGTGGGCAGACAGCGTCAGATGAAATTTTGCTATTTGGAACTAACAGTCCAAACACACCGGTGCTCTTACAGTGATAACTCTACATGCCTTTGAGGAAACTCAAGCAAGGAAAAGCTTACTTCTCCCTAGTGCCAATTCATGTGGTTCCTTTCTTGGTCATTTTAGATGGGTTGCTTGCATCCCACTTTCGCCATCTAAAAAATTGTTATCAAGGCTGCTATAATGCTCAGTGAAGAGACCCCAACATCTCGAGAAGGATGGGTTTGTCTTCTAGAGCTTTCTTTCTCCACTGCCTAGGAGATGTCAAGCAGCAAACGAAGACCTCGAGTACTGGATGATTAATTCATAGCAACCACTACGTAGCAGGTACCGTTCCCTGGAGTTTCTGGGGACTGGGCATCTTCCAGTCTCACTCCTCACTTCTGTTCCTTCTTGATCAGCTTACACGCTTATAAAGCAGCTAAGAAGAGAGTCCCCATCAAAAAAAATCAGGACAAGATATTTAGGGAAGCTCATGTCTCACCTTGTCAATGAAGGAGGCAAATTTGTTGTTGAGGGTTTTGATTTGTTCCTTCTCCTCCTTCCGGATCCTTTGGATGCTGGGGTCAATCTCCAGGTTAAGAGGTTTCAAAAGGCTCTGGTTGACGGAGACTTCATGGATGCCCCCAGCAGGGAATCCAGGACCACCCATGCCACCACCAAATGCACCGTATCCGTAGCCAAGGTTAGCTGGCATGCCAAAGCCACCACCGTACACGCTACCAGCGCCACCACCAAAACCTGCAGATCCATAGAAGCTACCACCCCTTCCAGCCACAGAGATCCTCTTGCATCCACCAACATTGTAGAGGCTTTTGCTTCCAAAGCCACCACCGACCCTAGCAAAGCCGCTGCCGGCATTGCAGCTTCCCACCCGGGTGACGGAGCGTGAGCTGAAGCTGGTGCGGCAGGTGTTTGGGACGATGGCCGAAGCAGCGCTGAAGCCACTTCTTCCCCTCTGAATCCTCACGGTGGACTGGCGAGACATTGCTGGCTTTTGGGTTGGGATGGATGCTACAGCAAGAATAAAGGAGCAAAGGTGCTGGCCTGGAGCAAGGAGTAGGAGGGAAAGCAGAAGGATGAACCTGTGCTCTCCACGGGCTCAGGAGAGCCCTTTTATGCATTTATGAGACTGGGATGGGTTTGATGAGGTGGATCATCTTTCTGATTAATTAGGCTTGGCATGTCCAACAGCATTCTGGAGAGTGAACTCACTCCGCGCACACGCCCTTCTGAAATAATATAGCCAGGTTCTGAGCTGGTATTGTTTGGGAATAACTGTCGCCTTCTGCCGCCTTTGTAGACAGCCAGACTTTGGCCATATCAAAGCGTTTGAAGGTTGCGATGAGTCACGTTGGGCACGGGGAGGAAAACACCATTCAAAACTCCTGTCACTCAACACCTCTCTCATTTGAAAACTTCATCCCTCGGGATTGCTTTCACCCCTTGTCTGTTCACAAGCGGGGTTTTGAGGAGTTTTTTGAGGAGTCCCTTGTGTTTCAGGGCAGGGATCTGTGTTGGGCAGAGCCGTGTTTTCCAGCAATCCCTGCGGTGAATTGTTCTCTCCGGGGCTTTTGTGGTTTGTGCTGCGTGGGGATACACGCGTTCGTAGTGTACTCTGTGCCACCACAGTGTATCTGCAGAAATAGTTTTGCTTCCATCCCCATACAGGCTCAGATCTCTTCTGAAAATTCTGCTTCCGCAGATTAATTCTTCTTTCTGCCACTAAAAAAAAATAATACAGGAATGAGAAGGAAATGTTTTGACGAGGTCCTTTGTTCCTGTGTGGATTTTGACAGCTGCTGTTGAGCTCTGTCACAAAAGTTGTGCTCGTACCTCAGCTTGGAAGATCGGGAGAACTTTGGTATTTCAGCGGGATGGAAACAAACAAACGGAGGAAAAACAAAAGACAAAAAAGAGGAGGAAAGATTGTGGGAATGGGAGCTGCTTTGAATCCACTGGCTCTATGGAAATGGAGTGCTCCGGGGCTGTTCCCAGCTCACACTTTATAAACACGACGCAGTTTCCCGACGATTTAATCGGCTCTTTCAGCACTGCACATCTGAAAGTGGGATCCTGCCTGCCTGAATCCACCAGGAAAGGGCTCTGCAGGATTCCCTCTGCCCAGATCCATGGCAGTCTGGACAGAGTGAGACATCCTGGATCTTCCTCAGCCGCAGGTGCCGCCGCAGCCCTTTGCTTTGCTTGTAGCATCGCAGGCACTTTGAGTAACAAGCCAAATAGAAAAAAAGTGAAAAAAAAATTCATTTTGAGGGATGGCAAGTGTTTCTGGCCCTTGCTGCCTGTTGGGTTGTTCCGCAAAAGATGATTCATACGTGATTTATTTATACAAGAGAGTGAACTTGCAAACGCATCCCCCCAAAGAGCTTCCTCTCGGGTTTTCTGCGAGTCCGAGCAGCTGCCGGCCACGGTAATAACGGAACATACAGTAACACCGAGGAACCGCCGCGTTCAGTCTGCCCCTGTCTTTCCAGGCAGCTGCGTAAAGGGAACTCCCAGAAACACCCTGTGTCCCCGTGGGTTCTGCTGCTGCTTTCTTTCAGATAGATTCCATTTGCAATGGAGTTTTTAAATGAAAGGGGAAATAAATAGCAATTGTTAGTTTATTTTGGTGTCTGTTACAAGACAGAGCTTTTATTGGAAGGAAGGGCTTAACCCTGCAATTTTGGGCCAGCGGGGCTGTCTCATGGCTCTGACTCTCCGCACGTTCGCACCCATGGGAACTGGAGGTAAATGGATCGCGACCAACGGGTCCGCATCCGAAAGGCGATGGATTCTTGATCAGCCTTAGGGTTTTGCCCACCAACTGACAGATGTCATGACTCAAATGCATGAGACTGATTTCCCCCCACACACACACATAGCCTGCTTGACTCCTAGAGACGCAAGTCCCAGAGAGCGAGAAAGGCAGGTGGACGTTGCCGGCCTTCCTAAATGCCTGTGGCTCCTTTGGGAATTGCTCTCCCGGGTGCCATCCATCTCACACAACCCAGTCTGGAAGTTTTTCTGTATTCTTGTGTCACCAGCGGAGGTGACCACCAAATGGCAGACTCTCCCATGCCGAGGGAGGTGGACGGAGAGGCCCCTGGAGACGACTTTCCACCTTCCCCAAGACGAGGTGGGCAGAGAGGAGGCTGACTCAGGGTGTGCAGAGTTGGCCAGGCTGAAACCCACCCTTGGTTACTAACAGCGTGTTGCGTCAGTACTTTCCTTTTTTCCCTCAGGCTCCTTTTACATATGAAACTTGTCTTTTTTGGCTAAAGAGTACGCCAACTGCGTTGGAGTCCATTGTTAATAATAGTAATAATACAGCTCCTCCAACCAAGTAAAAAGAAATTAATTTCTTTCCATTTCACATTTGCACTAGGGTGGAGGTGATGCGGTTGTCACTCATCTGGAAGGAATTTGAGAGGTAATTACAAAAGGCAGAGCTGTGAGCACAAGGAGCTGTAGCTACAGGTTTGGGGTATGGGGTGATGGCAAGGGGGGCCCCCACCCTGCTCTGTTGATGAAACACAGGGTTTCCAGGTAGCTCCTGGGGGAGTGTCTCCCGTGCACCCTGGAGCTCCAGGCGTGTAATGAATTTGCTGCTCTGATGCAGATAGCTCGCTCCGATACGGACTTTTCCTCCTCCACCAGGGGATAATGCACTGGCTCAAGCCTCTCTGTAGTTTTTCCTCCTGATCAAACAAAGGGAGCTGTGTTTGGGCAGGTCCCGCCGGGTGCGAGCCCCCCTGACGTGGCGGAGGCCGTCTGCGAGGCTGAGCCAGCTCCGAAGCCTTTTTCTTCCCTTCCCCTCCTGGTTTCGTCCTCCCGGGCTGAGCAGAGGGGCAGGCAGCAGCGGGTGCAAGTCCCAGACCAAGAGGCAGGAGATTCCTTCACACACCCTGTAAACCCGGGAGAAAGTTCTGGCTGGGTTTGGTTCTGGCATCGTGCTGATATCAAGGTAATAACTCCCCTTTGAGAGCGGGAAAGTGAGTTCTGACTCTATCGGGGCAATAAAGGCAACTCCAGCCCCTTCAGTGAGAAATTTGAACCATTTTCTGTGTAGCCAGGGAACAGGGGATACCTCCAGCGGCTTTTCCTCACCTCCTCTCCATCCCTCGGCACCGCTGCTCCTCCCCAGCATCCCCCTTGGAAGCCTTTGTCTGGTGATGGATGCCCTTTTGTCAGATTTTTAGGAGTGCCTCGGTGTGTTTTGTTTGCAAAAACACATGTATTTGTAAAATAGGAGCATGCCTTACTAACTTGGGTTGGTTCACCTGTGCTACCTAATCTCAGTTTAATTATCAGTAAAGTCAAGGCTGTAATTTAGGTTAATTGCTTAAATTAAAGCCTTTGGGTTAAACTTGGGCTGCTAACCTAAATTCAAACCCTGCTCATTTTGACCGTAATTTACTATTTCATCCCAAGTTAATGAAGTCCTGCTGGTCACCCTGGGCCTTTTCCACGGGGGACCACGCAATTCACAGCATCCCAGTGCTGCGGGGTCCTCCGAGAGGGAGGCGAGTGTCCCTGAATCTCATTTCCCGAGGGGATGAATTGGGACGGACTCCTCAGCAGCTTTCCCATAGGTGTTGCCCCGCGCTGGGTGTTGCAGTCCTTTGAGCCTGTTCCCAGCAGTATCTGGAGGCCAGTCAGCTGTAACTGCTGCCTGGCTTTGAAGTGTAGGTGTGACCTGCTTTCTCCAGATAATTGTTTTCTGGGCCAGCAGAGAGACACTGATGCAGCCCAGGGTTTTGGAATAACTTTGCCTTCGTTATTGCTGCTGTTGGATACAGAGCAGGGAGGTCTCGTTTCCCCCCGTGGCTTCTTGTGTCTCGAAAGAGCCTCTGACCTTAGGTGGGTGTTACCTGATAGTTTCTTTATCCTACTCTGTGTGCAGCGCTGCTGCTTAGGTGCTGGTACCCGAAGAAACCTAAATATCCCAAATTTTCTTGTAGTGCTTTCTGAGCCTACCTTTAATCCCTGAGTAGGGCTGCTGGGGCTGTCACCTCCACCGAGCTCCACGAGGAAAGCGAGAAAGCAACACTGGAGGTTATCGCAGCAGTGCCGCAGCATCTCCTCCTTTCTCATGGCCCCAGGGTGTGTCTTTTCTCCCGATAAGGAAAACCAAGCCCTGTAAGCAGTGTCGCTGGAAAATCCCATTATTTTGGATCAGCTCTGTGCCCGCATGAGCCGTGTCCCCCAGCTCCGTCTGGCATCGGGCACTGCTCCTGGTTCCAGTCTCCTTGCAAAGAGCTTGTGTGAAGTTTGGTTTCTGCCTATTAAAACAAGCTGGATCCACACCGCCGTTCTCAGAGATGGTAAGGTAAACAAGGATTATTCACGTGACCTGGGAAGTGTATCCAGCAGCTGGGTGCCAGTTTTATGGGGTCTCACGTTTGTTTACTGTGCGGTGTGGTGTCGTACCGCTCGTGAGCCCAGAGGTCCCCACCGCCATCCCGCGGTGCTTGGCATCAGCCACAGCCGGACTCCGGCCCCCGGCCGCTCTGGGCAGCGGGATAGTCCTGCCCTGTTCAAATCCCAGCGCTCAGACGGAACACGCCTGGCAGAGGGCAGCTGGGAATATTGTTCTGCTGCTGGTTTGTGCTGCGTCCTGTATTACCTTCCCCGCAGCCATTTCGTGTCTTATTTCATTTGCAGGCTACGTAAACCATTTGCAAATTAAAACATAATAATTTTCTTTGATGAAAATTCTGCTTTTGAGTCAAAAAGCTGCAAAGTTTAATTTGGGAAGTGTTAAGGGGAGATATCGCAGTATTCCAGAGACGGGATCATTCCCATAGGAAACGTTGAAATGAAATGTTGGTTTTAAAAGAAATGTTTCACCTAATATTTAAGTTGTCAGCTAAAATTACTTGTCAAGTTTGACTTGAATGTGTGAGTTTTCCAGGTCTACAGATCAGAAGAAGGTAACCAGAAGGTGACTCTCTGCATCTGCCGTCTGAGAAGTGGTGCCAGGGCGGGCTCTTAAAGCACTCCCCATGGAAACAGAAAAGGGAGCGATGGCTGCTCGGTGCTTTTTTTGCCTTGTTAACATCCTCACCCTCAGACGGCTGGAGAAGGACCCGACGGCAGCCTTGGCACCGGGCTGACGGAGGCTCAGAGATGCCCAGGTACCACGGGGATGGGGACGGGCTTGGCAGCGTGGCTTCGTGGAGGGTCCGGCGTTGGTGGTGTCCCGCGTGTTGATGCAGCTGATGGCACAGCAACATGTGGTGTTAAAAAAAAACGAAACAAAGCAAACTTATATGTGACATTTCCAATCATTTAAAACAAAACACAACAAACAAACACAAGAAAATAGAGTTTAGCAATAACGGCCCAGTTGTGGTGCCCTGCCTGTTCCAAATGCCTCTGCTTTGCTGTCTTCACTCTGGTTTCTTAAAACGGTCTGAGAAGCATGGTCAGATGCTTGAAAACTTAAAATGAATGAAGCCCAACCCGTTCACCCTTCACAAAACCTCCTCTGGTGCGAACGGGCTGCCCCGACTGTCCAAAGCCATGCCTTCCTTGCCCCTTCCCATAGAATCATAGAATTGTCTAGGCTGGAAGGGATCTTCTCAGGTCATTGAGTCCAAGCATGATCATGGAGTCCAACCATATGTGCTGGAGGGGCTGCTGGTGCGTGTGAGCCCCAGCCCAGCCCCGCCGTAGGACCATCAGGGCTTCCAGCCCTCGCAGGGCGGCACCGAGCCTTTCTCTTGCTCTGGGTCCCCACCTGCTGGAGACACCATGCTGGGTTGGCCGGTGCTTGTACACCTCTGCGCAGCGGGATGGATGCGTAGGGTCCCGTTGACTCAGGAGCTCGGAGGGGTTTCCCTGCGGCAAGCTGTCCCTCGTGCCGTGCATGAGCTGCTTTTGCCTTGCAGATGTGGCTGGTGCCCCCTCTCCTCTTACTCCCTGGGCTCCTGCCCAGGTGCGCCCCCAGTTGGAGTCGCAGGGCGTGAGGAGTGCGTTGGTGGACACCAACCCAGTCCTTTTTGGGACCAGTATCCCCAGTGGGCTGCGGGCCCTTCCTCATCTGCTCCCCTCCTGGCCTGGCCCCATTCTTCACCCTTGGGTCATGCTCCAGCTCCTGCCTCTGGGGCTGGGTTCCCGCCTTGCACCGTGCTTCCCAATGGATGCTGCCGGGATCGACGCCTGGCCCTGCGGCCTCAGAGGGTGCAAGAGCCGGGGGACGCCCGTGGATCCTCAGGAGGGAACCTGGGGACAGTGCAGGAGCCTGGCTGAAACCCTCTGCCCATGGAGGGCTGTGAAACTGCCCCGGTGGGGCTGGATGGGAACTGGGAGGCCGGGTGCCGCTGGCGCCTCGGGAGACCTCAGGTTCGTTCAAAATGAAGCTGAGGTCCCGAAACAGCCGTTCCGGGGGAGCAGCTGGGATATTTAGTGAGATATTTGCGTGTGCCAGGGAAACCTCGATGTGCAAACACTGTCTGGGCAGATACTGGCCGCTTCGCCCTGTGTCCCCCCTCTCTTTGCCCCCTCCAGTTGCTCTTTCTGCGCAGGGCCATGTTGGGCTGCTCCGTTCCCCTCCCTGTTTGAGGCCGTTCTCGCTGTGTCCTTGCCACGGTGCTGAGGCCGGAGCTGGGCTCCTCTGCCGTAAGATTTCCTCCTGTTTGCACTGTTCAACTAATAGCCGGGCCGAGCCCTGCTCCGCGTGTGCTAATTCCTGAATCCCAGCTAACCCTTCGGGAATCACCTTCCTTTCCCCCCTCTCCTGCCCATTCTCGCTCCTGCCATGGGCGGAAAGGGCAGCTTTGCAGTCAGCCACCGCCGTGGGATTCATCCAGCTTTTGGCTCTGCCCTGAGGCAGCTTTTCCTCCCCGTGCCTCAGTTCTCCATCCGTCCCACCCTTCTTTCCACCCTCCCCGGCCCGTCCCAGAGCCCGAGTCTTAAAACTGAGGGTTTTTTCCTCAAGGCGATGGTCCTTTTTCATGAACTGCCTGCAGAGAGTCCCCGCTGCGGCTGGGGCACGGCACCCGTCCGTACCCAGATCAGCGGAGAAAAAAGGCCAAAAAGTAGCAGATTTTTAAAAATGACAAATGCTCTTTATTGGACCATACAGTAGGGTAGGTCTGAGAGTGAAGAGGCGGTAGCCATGAGGACAAGGGGTTAGAAATCAGTGTGGCATTTCATGTACACAGAAAGCAATAACCTTTCCCACAGGTGCCTGAGGAAACAGAAGGGGCTGGGAAAAAAATCTTTAGTTGCAGACAAAACATTTGGAGGTTGTAACGCGTGGCAGAGGCTTTTAGAGCATCCTGGAGGTGAGGACCCAGGACTGTGGTTTCACAAGGCTGTCACCCCCGGTTTAGGAAGAGTGAAAGGACCACACGTAGCCGAGCGCGGCCGTCCCCGGTCAGCAAAATGCTTCCACTTCGCTTTAGGTGTGAAACTCCAGGGGAGAACAAGGACTGTGCTGAAAGGGCCACCAGTGGGTCCAAATGGCTCTCCAAAGCCCTGTCGATGACCTGTTACAACCTATCCTTTAGCCAAAGGTGCTCCGGATTCTTGCGGTGGGGTCCTGGTCTCCCCCCACTGCCCCAAAGGTGGAGGATGAAGGACGGAGGAAGGAGATGCTCTAGCGCAGCTATTTACACCGTTGATTTCATAGGGCAGCACTTGCTTTCAGAAGGCAGGAAACACGCCGTCGTCCACTCATCCTTATCTGATGGTCTTTTTGCTAGTGGTGGTCTTGGAAACGATCCTCACGCTGCCTCCCGTGCTGGAGCCGACCCCTCGGCTGCTCCCGGAGCTGAAGGTGCTGCCTCCGCTGTAGCTGAGCCCCCCGCCGAACCCTCCGCTCCCGCCGAACCCTCCGCTCCCTCCTCCGAAGCCGCCTCCGCCGCCGCTGCTGCTCATGGTGTAGCTGCCGCCGCCACCGCCCATGCCGAGACCTCCGCCCATGCCCAGGCAGCTGCCGCCGCCGTAGCCCATCCCGCTGGAGCTGCTGACCACGGCTGCGGGGAGACACAACGCCCGCCTGCTGTAGGGTCTGCCCGAGGTGGGGGGACCAGCACCACCGGGGTGGAAGGTGGGGGGGGAGATACTTACAGACGCTCACAGCTCCGACGCCCTCTCCGGCAAGCCTGTTGGGAAAGGGGAATGTCAGCAATAATGTCAAAGCACAGACAAGACACATTAGCCACTGGGACCATCTAATTAGGCTTTCGTGGCCTTCAGTAGGGATTATCCTCAGGTGTGGGGTATGTCACCATCACAGGTGAAAAGTGGTATTGCTCATTTATCTTAGTGCATCGGGTTCCAAGAGCTGGAGAAACTCATCTTCTCCTAGAAAGCTCACAATTCACAGTATCCCTCTCACTGCCCTTGTTTTACATCTTGGTGCTCTTTTGCATCTTCACCAACTTGGTGCTCCAGCCCGTTGAGGGGAGCTGTCTCTTCAAGCCCAAGGAGATGCACCCTGCTCTGAAGAGCAGCACCCAACAGGGCCATGTGCTTGCCCCCACCTGCTCTCCTCGCCCTCCAGCAGCTTCCTGTAGGTCGCGATCTCGATGTCCAGGGCCAGCTTGACGTTCATCAGCTCCTGGTACTCGCGCAGCTGCCGGGCCAGGTCGGCCTTGGCCTTCTGCAGAGCATCCTCCAGCTCGGCCAGTTTGGCCTTCGCATCCTTGAGAGCCATCTCTCCGCGCTCCTCTGCCTCGGCGATGGCTGCTTGGAGGTTGGCACACTAAAAGCAAGGGAAGCGGGTAGTTGTTTAACTTGGGCTACCCCAAACTGCTCTCCTGAGCATTGCTATGGTATTGCTATGGTGGTGGGTCCCAGCATGGCACTGAGAGCTCATCGTGGGCCAATGGGAAGGTGCCATAGGGTGGGCAACTGGGGAGCTGCAACCATAATCCTGTCCCCCAAGAAAAGGAGAGACACCTACATCTCTTTGCTTTGCTACCCACCTTTGTTGGGGCAGCTTAGTAGCCCACAACTTGCCTCCCCAGCAAGAAAGCAGCTATGACAGCACATCCTTGCACTGAGGGACCTTCTCTGGTGCGCAGAGACAGAGGTGGCCATGTCCTCTTCAATGCAGGGGCGAAAGCCTGGCCTTCCAGCCTTGCTCAAGTGCCAGGAGCTGGCTCTTCGTGCTGTGCCTGGACACCATCACCTCCCGCCTGCCCTCCACCACGCAGGAGCATCCCCTCCTACCTGTTTCTTCACACTCTCGATCTCGTTCCGCAGCCTCTGGACCATCCGGTTGATCTCCGAAATTTCTATCTTGGTGTTACGCAGGTCATCACCATGCCGCCCAGCGGAGACCTGGAGTTCCTCATACTGATGTGCAGAAAGAAGAGCACTGTTTAGGCACCGTGGGGCTCAGGGAAGGGCCAGGGGACTTCAGGGCACAAAGTGCAGGTCTGGATGCAGGTTAAGGGGCGAGGGACAACATTCCTCTGAGCAACCTGCCCGTGGAATAACAGCATTTGCCCTTAACTATCAATATATGCTAAGGTGTCGGCTATTGCATTGACAGAGCACCTACGGGTTGTCACCTACCATTAAGAACCTGGAAGGGAAAGAGGAGCGCTCTGTGTTTAAGGCCAAGTCTGCTAGTGACTCTCTGAGCCCAGGGTCAAGGCGTTTAAGCATCTTGTTCCTTGGTTTCACCGCAAGGAATATAAGGCTGGTCAAGTGTAGTGGTCCACAAGCACACAGTGGGGATCTGTATGCAAAGAGCCTATTGCAACATGCGCAGGAAGATAAATTCATCCCTGGTGTAATGCTGTGATCCTTCCTCCGATAGTCCTGCCTCCTGTCAGCTAGTGAGATGCCCCATGAATCACCAAAATCAGTCTGTCATTCTGGTTACGCACCTTGTTTTGGTACCAAGCCTCAGCCTCTGCCCGGCTCCGGTTGGCGATATCCTCGTACTGCGCTTTGACCTCTGCGATGATGCTGTTGAGGTCCAAGTTACGGTTGTTGTCCATGGACAGGACCACGGAGGTGTCGGATACCTGCTGCTGCATCTGGGACAATTCCTGCAGAAGATGCAAAAAACTGAGTTAATGGTCTGGTGTCTGGGGCGGAAACCATGTGGAGGGGAGGTGGCTTGGGAGCCCTCTCTGCCAAGGCATTTACTTGCTTTTTCCCCTGCTCTGTTTCTACATCTCTTCCCTTTTCTACCTTCTGCCTGCATTATCGTATCAAAAAGGCAGTGACCACCCTCCCTTTTACCGCTGTATGGCACTGAGCGTGGTGGCTGGAGCTCCGGGGCCTGGAGAGCTGTATTGCAGGGAGCTGTGGAGGACGCTATCGCGGGGACGGCTGACGGCTTACCGCTTCGTAGAGAGCTCTCAGGAAGTTGATTTCATCTGCCAGCGCATCTGCTTTGGCCTGCAGTTCGACCTTGTTCATATAAGCGCCATCCACATCCTAAAGAAAAGAAAACCAAAGACTTGTGATGAAACCACAAACCAAAAGGGGCTTCAGGACACCAGCAGGACCATCTCTCTGCTTCCAGGTCTGTTGTTCTTTAAGCTTTTTTTTATATTGCTATGATCAAGGGTTTGGGTTTGGTTTTTTTCAGTGTAATGTTGGACATTTTCTGTGAGCCATTTTCTGTGAGTTCTTGGGCAGAAGGCAAAGCTCTGACTCCCGGGATATGACCCGAGACAGAGTTGAACCGAGCCACCGGAGGCCAGACGATTTGCAACTGCAGCCAGCGGAGGTATCTGCAGGAGGGCAGCTCCATTGGATGGAGAAGGTTATGCCCATTGGTGGCCTCAGGAGGACCCAGCCCATGCTCACTCCTAGACGGGCCAAGATCGTGGCCTGACCCAGCTGTGAGGTTGGAGGACCCCAGCTCCCGTCAGCTTTGCTTGAACTCGGTGCACGCCAAGTTGATTTTATTGCCCGTCCCATAACTCCCAGTTCCCTCACCTTCTTGAGCACCACAAACTCGTTCTCTGCACCCGTGCGCCGGTTGATCTCATCTTCATATCTGTTAGGATAAACGAGTGAGAGGGTTTCGGTGGAAATGAAGAACAAAGCCAGCATGGGCAGCAGAGATGGGACCACTCCAGCCCCAAATCGTCAGTGGTGGGTCACAGGTACGTTCCTTACTCCCACATCTTTGCAGTCCAGAGCAGATGCAGAGCAAGTGATTACTGACCCTGAAGCTGCGAGACCCCGTGGAGTCCCAGCTGAAATTAATGGACTTTAGTCACTGCCCTGAAAGTCAAGCTCATACGTAAACGTGTGCGGGATCAGAGCCCCTTTCGGTAGGACGCAGGAGCAAGAATTCTTGGTGACCTTTGCCCAAAGCAAAGTCCTGCCAAAGGCTTTCAGTGAAGCTGTGTTGCAATGCCTACAAATTTATAATAATGTAACAATTTGATATAATAACGCTAATGGCTCTGAATAACCCGCTGCAGCATTTAATTAAAAAAAAAAGTCTGTGATTCTTTAGCCGTGGTTGTGCAAGAGCAGATCATTACGCCTCAGACTATGTTTCTGTGGAACTTTTTATGGCTCTGAGCAACATCTGCTCATCAGATAACACAGGCAGGGCTTAGCTAGAAAGAAGACAAAACATGTAGGCTCTTGAGGTAAAGACCTGGATTTTGAAGGCAGGTTCGTGCCAGTTCGATATTGGCAGAGACGTCCCCGCAGAGCAGACACGGGAAGAAGTGGAAATTAGCCAGTGGACTGGGAACCAACACTGAACCAGCTCTGAACTTGGAAAACAAAAGGTGTTCTCTTTCCCAGGCAGTAGGTCCAAAATCCAGACAATATCATTTGTCATTTTTGGCCTGAACAGTATTTCTAAAAGCCTATAATACATATCGAGACCTGAAACGCACCCAAGTGCAACGTACCAGAAGCTTTGTCAGTCCATCCTGTCAGCTCTAAGGGCCGTCTGCCCGTGTGTCCCCCCCAAAAGGACCCAAACTCTCTCTTCACATGCTTAACTATCTAATATAAACATATTTCAGGCCTCCAGGGTGTTTTTCTCAAATTTGCGTTGGTCCAGACCTGGCTGAATAAGGGAGAGATGGTTCTCGCCAGACCGCAGCCAACTACAAATGAACGGCCTCGCCTGAAAAAACCACCGAAATGTCCTTTATAGTCAGCAGACGCCGACTGGCGGGTCCTTAAAATGTTTCCTCCCACCTCCGCTGGACACCTTATCTCAGGCTGGGGTTAATTCCCTCCCCAGGGAAGGCGTTTTCTTTGACGACGGTCAGAGAGAAGAGCTGAGCATCTTTCACGTGCCCAGCGCCGGGCAGGTCCCCTGGGGCGCTCCGGGAAGGCTGGGATCCCCTTTGCCAAAAGGCAAATGGGGGACCTGGGGAGCTGGCAGTTTATGGCTGTGTCGCGTTCCCTTTTTGCACGTCCGTCGTACTCATCAGTTACGCATTTTTCTGTCTCCAGGTGTATTATTTTGGGAGACTCAAGGGATCAGACCGTCACCTCCGTTACACCGGAGCAGCTTCCCACGGGCACGTGAATTCTGTGCTGACCCTGCACGTAGGAACTCTGACATAACTAGAGGTAACTCTGAGACTAAATTTTGCTTCTATACACTCGTTTTGCAAACTGGAAGAGGAACCCAGTGCAAACGCCAGCTGCGCAGCAGCCAGCATGACCCCCCTGCCCTGATTTTCCCGTCTGTTAATCACCTATGCTACAACGCGCGGTTTCTTACTTGTTCTTAAAGTCTTCCACCATGTCCTGCATGTTCCTCAGTTCAGAGTCCAGCCGTCCCCTCTCTCCCATCAGACTGTCCAGCTGTCTCCTGAGGTTGTTGATGTAGGCTTCGAAGAGGGGCTCGAGGGACTTTCTGGTGACCGTGTGCCCTTGCTCTTGCAGGAGGCTCCACTTGGTCTCCAGCACTTTGTTCTGCTGCTCCAAAAAGCGCACCTGGGGAAGGAACACAAACCGGCGCGTGCTGAAGCCCATGTGAACCATGCACACAGAAAACCGAGCTGCCAGGAAAAGGAGGGATCGCTTGACACAGAAAGAAAAGGTCAAGAGATGCTGGGAAGGTGGGGGGGAAATTATTAGCATCTTCCTAATTTAGGGAACCGGATTCTCGAAAGTATCAAAAGCAGCTGAGATGTTTAGTGAGATTTTTCAAGCACCATTAAGCAGGCCGAACACCTTTATTTGCGACTTTAGGTGTTTCTCCCCCCGCACTAGGTGCTCAGCCCACCTTACTGGTTTAAACTGGTGTTATCCCATTGAGTTGTGTAGAGCTTTGCCATTTCACAACCAGTAGAAGATCCATCTGGCCCCCAGGATGTTTTTTACAGGGAGGAGGGGGATTTGCGTTTTCAATAAAATAAGGCACTGAGAAACTCGTCCTTGCAAAGAGGCAACACAAGACAGTTCTTAGTTTTCAGCCAAACCCGCGCTGTTTGTCAGCTGGGATTAGTTCAGGCAAGCCCCTAGATCCAAAGGAAGTTTCTTCCTGGTGTTCTTTCCCGAGGCAACAGCGAATATGCATGGCTTGATATCTAAGACCGAATTCTCACCTTGTCGATGAAGGAGGCAAATTTGTTGTTGAGGGTCTTGATCTGCTCCCGCTCCTGTGTTCGCACCTTCTGGATTTCTGGGTCGATGTCCAGCTTGAGGGGTGCCAGGAGGCTCTGGTTGACAGTCACTTCGTGGATGCCACCAGGTGGGCAAACAGGGAACCCAGGGCCACCTCGACCACCAAATCCGGGACCTCCCAGCCCAAATCCGCTGCCCAGCCCATAGCCGCCACCACCACCAGCTCCTCCTAAACCAAAACCAGCGCCTGCTCCACCACCATAGCCAAGACCAAAGCCAGCTCCTCCACCAAAGCCATATCCACCACCGGCTCCACTCTGTAGACCTCCACCGACTGAGCTGTAGGAAATCCTTTTGCTTCCACCTAGGTTATAGAGACTTCTGCTGCCGAAGCCACCACCGGCTCTGAAGCCTCCTCCACCTCCGGCTCTTCCTCCTCCAACTCTGGAGACAGAGACGGAGCTAAAACTGCTTCTGGTACCACCGCCACCTCCTACGATAGCAGAGCCTGAGCTAAAGCCCCTCATGCCCCCTCCAGTAGATGATCTGAAAGAGATCCGGCTCATGGTGGCCTGTTCAATTGGAAACGCAAAGAGCAGGACAGGGGGGAAAAAAAGTAGGCTGGTGAATAAAAGCTGCGCAGCAGGAAAAGAGCAGAGGGCAACGGAGACAGAAACCCCTGTGATGGGAGAGCTTGGGAGCCTCCTCTTTTATCTGCTTGGAAAACTTGGCACGGGAGTTCAGAACTTGACGTGCCTTGCAGCAACTTGCCTTGTCAAACACACCTAGGCTACGGCGAGGCGCTGAAAAATGCATTGTTTGCAGGCAAGAAAGTAACGGAGTGCGGGAGCTCCCCCCTCTTACCAAAGCCTGCCGCTCTGAGTCATGAAATTAGAATTGGATGGGACGATTGGCTGAGGGCTGTGCTCGGGAGCAGGACACGACACGACTCTCCCGGGACCCTGGGAGCTGCTTTTCCTTGGGCGAGCCAAGGACTCGCTCCCTTGAGCGAGGTTCCTTGTGCCGAAGCTTTTCCAAGGCGAGGTTCAAGGTTTAACACGCTGCGCCGCAAACAGGGCGGCACAAACAGGGGCTTTTTTCCACGGCTGCCAGCTCTGGCGCCGGACACGCGTGTCGTGTTGTCGGCTTGGGGAAGCTGGGGCTGAAGGTGGTTTTATTTACCAGTTTTTATTTATCGTTTGATTTCTTTCAGAAAAGAGATCTAAAGGATCGTGGGCTTGCAGAGATGAGTTGCATGGAAGCTGTCTTGCGGTAGGATTTTCTGGGATCTTACCAAAAAAATTGTCTCCCTCCTTGTAGGGGAAACTGAGAAACTAGTTAGCACGGCTTTCAAAGACAGCAACCAAATCCCTTTTCCCAAATAACTTCAAATTACATTAAATAGTACTACGGGACTTATAAAATAGTTATTAAAAAGATGCTTGAAATGATTGCTCTTCTTTTGAATCTCCTTGTCAGGCCTGGGGTTCAAAAGGTCCCTGTGAAGGGGGATTTTTATCCCTTTTTTTTCCGCCCCCCTATGTTTAACCAGCAGTTTCCACGTCACTCCTGGCTCTCTGAGACGTTGTGTGAAGGGGAATTCACCCGCTTTTCTTCCAGCTCCCTCCCACCCGCTCCTTCATTCTGAGATGAGATCATTCCATTGGGAATTTTTTTCTGAAATAACCTTTTCCCCTTGATCTTGGGCCCTTGGGTGAACCCCAGCCCCGGAGCTTCCATCCCCGTGCTGAGGTTGGGTCGTGCTGTAGGGCGATGTGAAGGCAGAAGAGCCAGGAACCTCTTCTCTTGTGTCCACGAGGAGCTGGACACGGGTTACAAGAGGCGATGTCCCCTCTCCCCCACCCAAACTGGGTCTGCAGACTGGATTCTGCATCCTTGTGCCGCAGGGGCTGCCCACCGTGGTCGTGCTCTATGTCAGGTAAAATAACAGCGCAAGGCAGAGAGAGGAAACCCCGAGCAGCTCCGAAAGGTTCTCGAAATTGTCTACGTGAGCACTAAATACAGGAACTTAATCCAAATTGAGCGGCTTAAGGGTATCTGCTGCATCTCAGAGCTTGTTCCTGTTGATGCGTTTCCAACCGCTGTTTTCTCTGTCTGGGAACTTGAAAGAACCTGAGCTGAAGGGGTTTTTTGGTTTGTTCTGTATTGGTTTTGTTGGTTTGGGTTTTTTTTTTTCTCATTGCAATCAGAAGGAGCCAGCGCTCCCAACTGTCATCTCCTGTCACCGCTCATTGCCAATAGCGTGAGTCACCGGCGCCTTCGGGAAGCCGATCCTTGGATCTCCCTCCTGCTGGAAGGGAGAGGGCTGGGCGGTAGCAAGGGGGTGCTCTCGCCTCGGGAGTGGAGACGTGGGAACCTCCTGGGTGCTGGAAACGCCGAGTTTCGCAGGAAAAACTGCACCCACGCTCCAGCGTCCGGGAGCAAGATATGCCCATTTCACAGATGATGCGTAGCGGCAAGCAGCCTCCATCACAACACCGCTGGAGTCATGTTGATACTGAAAATAAATAAATTCTGTTTTGAGCCCAGCAGATGTATGGAGATCTGCTTTCCGAAGCCTGCAGGTGTGAATTGGCACACGAGGGCCGGGTCCTGGGGAGGGGGGGCCGGGCAGGGAGACTGGCTTGGGCTTCCAAAGAGCTCCGAAGAGCTATGCAAAGTCACACCTGGGAACCAGCGCACAGGCTGAGGACGGTTTAATTAAAGCAAAGCGAAGGGATTCACGTCGAAGGCGGTCATTACCTCCCCAGCTCTTCTAGGGAAGCCTGTTGCTGCAGACAAGGGTAATTAAGTGGAATATTACAAAGGATTTGGAAGAGTGAAACGAATGATGGTTTAGGTGCCAAAACAAGGAAGATTCGTGCAGAATCTCTCCGTCCCACACTTGGCTCCTGTCGCCGCTCAGGGCCGCGTTTGCCCCCTCGGAGGATGGGGGGATCCCCGCCGAGGGGCGGCAGTTTGGGATCTGGGTTTGCTGCGGGGGGGCCGGGGGCGCAGAGCGAAGGGCTGTGTGCGGGAGCTCGGCTCTTCGTGGCAGCCCCGCGGCCGGACTTTTATTCACTTTTTTTTTTTCTTTCGGCTCGGGCTGGAAGAAAGACACTCAAACTTTTAAGGTTAGTTAAGGTTAGGCTGTCGTTAGCTGCATTAATTCCTCACACCCGCGCTGCGTAACTCGGTGTTTGCACGGGCGAGTGCAGAAATGGAGGTGACTCAGAGTTTATTTTTCACCTTCACTCGTTTCTGGCCTCTCTGTCCGCAGCATCCTCTGCGACAGCAGGGGACGAGGGGTCTGCCCCCGGACTTCAGGCTTTCCGCCTGTGGCTCCTTCGACTTCCCGGCCGCGGGGCGGTGGGATGCTCCCGTCTCTCGGTGCCGCTGGGTTTCCGCGCGGTTTTGCGGAGGCGTCTCCCGCCAGGCTGCGGGGCTGGCGTGTATTTACTTGCTCTCTCCCATTTTCTGCCCTGAGTTTTGTAAAGCCGGGATGTCGAGAGGTCAGGGAAGAGCGAACCGCGTCTGCCTCTTTGAAATGCAATAAGGTCTGAGTGTTTGTCTGGGGCTTTTTTCCGTCCCTCCCCCCCCCCCTTTTTTTTTTTTTTTAAGTTCTCCTTTTGCAATGACGGCTGACCAAAATCCCTGCCTCGGTGGGTGAGTTGCTCGGCTCCAGCTCACCGAAACCCGTCGTCGGTCTAGATCAGCCTGATAAAATCCTCCCCCACGTCTCCGCGTACGCTTGGGTTTGCAATATCTTTTTAAGAAAGCAAAAATTAAATATTGGTGTTTTTGCCTGAACTAGCAGAGCTGTGCAACGCCCTCCCGTCCATGGAAGAAAGGCTTTTGGATTAACCCCAATCGTATGTTCAGAAATGAGCGGTGGTTAATTTTTTTTTGGTCACTTTATGAATAAACCCCCACCCTCCTCCTCCTCCTCCTCTTTCCCCTGACTCTTGTTTGTTCTGGGACAACTGATTTCATTATAATTTTATATTCATATATAACATTTATATAAAATTATAATATTTCATTATAATTTTATCAGAATTTTGAAACGTTCCCCTCAAAGTGAAGCAAAAGCCCCGTCCCGCTCACTCTGCTGAAGGTTGGGGAGATTTGGTGCGACTGGTTCTGGTTTGGAACAAAAAGGTGTAGGAGCAAATAAATTACAATCCGGTTTTATTGGGCAGGTTCCAAAAAAGAGAGAGGAAGGAAAACAGTGTCATATCACTATCATTGGAGTATAAAAAGCTGCAATTTCCTTTTTTAGTGGTGCTTGCACAAAAATAAAAAGACGTGGTGGGAGGCGAGAGGGGTAAATCCCGTCAGAAGGGGGAAAGTAGATTTCGGGCACTTTGTGCCTTTGGGCTTCTGCTCCCTGTTGCCTCGTTCCCCACCTGCTGGGCCGAAACACTTTTCAGTTGACAAAATGTCTGTCTTTTGGCAGAGAAACCCCCCACCTGGTGGAGAGGCTGGGCCCCCCCGGGACCGGTGTGGACGTGGCCCTTTCAGGCAATTTTTTCAGTGTAATTTTGACTTTCGCCTCAACTGCTGCTGCCAAGACGGCGGGCAAAGGCTTGGACTTTGGCCTGGGCTGTTGGATGATTTGGGCATTTTTTTAAGCCATTCCAACAAAACCTAGCATGAGACAGGAGAGCACCCCCATTTAACTGCCAACACCGGTCTTGCTTTTGAAGAACTCTTGGCCTTAGTTATTACTTAGAGTTAGAAAATCCTAGAATTTAGAAAACAAGCCCTTTTCCTTGTGCTGTGGATCAGTCACTGATGGCTCCTCTGACAAAATACACCCGCGAGATTGCGCGTAAGGTGCTGCTATGGGCAAACTTTCATTTAAGGAGAGAGAGGACAGGGATGGGAGAGCAGGTTGGGTTTCCTTTCAGATAAGCTCGTTGCAAGTTGCCTCCGCGTCCCCGTGGGTGGTACTTTTCAGACGGAGGGATCTCAGATTGCTTTCCTAACATTACTCTCAACCACTGGCCGGGCTCGTGTCCTGACTTCACCCAGCTGCGATGCTCAGCACATCTGGAAGAAACATGTTTTTTGAGGGTCTGAATGGGGAAAAGAGGGATTTTCCATCGCACTCGAGTGACTCCTAACGGGCTCCGTCCTCCCATAATAAGGGATATTTTACGAGGGGCCCCGTGCCTGCAAACCACCGCCTGGCATCTTTTCAGCAACCTCCCGGGGTATTTCTACATGGCAGAAAAATAACCCACATCTCTGCTAAAGGTGAGTTTCTTAACTTGAAGGGGTGAGTTTGGTTCGTCCCCGCAGTGACGACAAAGTGGGCTGAACGGCCGCCAAGTTCCCAGCCCATCCCTGGGCTCTTGCGGGCCAGAGCTGAGCTAAAACCCCGAGTTATTGCATCCTCCCCGCTAATTGGTCTGTGTCAGCTGACGGCTGTCAGCCGGCCACGGTTACAAACGAGCTGCTCGGCCTCATTGAAAGCAAACAAACAAACGAAAATATTCCCCATTCAGAAAATCAGTTAGGCCTGTGTTTTCTTTTTAATCCTGTTTCAGGTACTTTGAGAGATCTGGTTAACGCGTGCTCTGCTGCTTTTTCTTGAACGGTGATCCAACGGCTTCGGAGCTACAGTGCGAGGAGCCAGACAGAGGTGGGTGGAGGGGATGGCGGTGTGGGAGCGATACAGGAGCAAGGCAGGAGCAATGGTTTTGGGGAGGGTCTGGTGGTGGTTTTACTCGGGCTGCGTAGCGTTCTTCAGGCTTTGGCTTTTTATGCTCTTTTTGCTGGAGGAGGTTTTGGAGACGATTTTCACACCTGGGTTGGTACCTTTTGCACTTCCGGAGCTGAAATTCCCTCCGCTGGTGCTCAGACCACTGCCGCCACCTGCTCCGTAGCCAAGACTGCTTGCGATGCTGAGAGCACTGCTGCCTCCAAATCCACCTCCGAGACCACCACCACCCCCGAGTCCAAGTCCTCCGCTTCCAAAGCTGTAGCCTCCACCACCACCGCCTCCTCCAAGAATGAAACTACCTCCGCCGCCTCCTCCAAGACCAAAACCGCTTCCGCCGCCTCCTCCAAGACCGAAACCGCTTCCACCGCCTCCTCCAAGACTGAAACCGCTTCCACCGCCGCCTCCACTTAGGCTCAGTCCACCAAATCCTCCTCCTAACCCAGCTCCACCAGCCACGCCAGAGCTGGAGCTGATGACAGCTGAAAGAAAAAGCAACCAGAGGGTTGGCCATCTGCTTCACAGCCACCCAGTTCCAGAAAGCACCATCATCAGGACCTTCACCCACAGGACTTGCACTCAACTTCTGTATCCTATGCAAGCCACTAGTGCTGGTGGAGGGCTCTGAACATCTTATATTGGGCAAAACCTCCCTTTTCCCAAGGTTGCTCACGGCCTCTGCTCCCAGTAGGCCCAAAGCAAGACAAGCACTGTTGTACTTACAGTAGCTGATGGGGTTGAGTCCCTCTCCGCTCAGCCTGTTGGAGGGCAGATAAAGGGGAGGTTAGAGCAAAAGGAAGAAGACAGGCAGGGGGGCCAACTACTGGCAGGGGCAAAGCGATAGTCACTATTATTCCTGCAGGGATTTTGCCCCCACCTGCTCTCCTCGCCCTCCAGCAGCTTCCTGTAGGTCGCGATCTCGATGTCCAGGGCCAGCTTGACATTCATCAGCTCCTGGTACTCGCGCAGCTGCCGGGCCATGTCACCTTTGGCTTTCTGCAGAGCATCTTCCAGGTCAATCATCTTTGCCTTGGCATCTTTGAGGGCCAGCTCTCCACGCTCCTCGGCGTCTCCAATGGCCGTCTGCAGGGTGGCACACTGCGGGAGGAGGGATTGGGACTCCTAAACGCCGCTTTTCTTTTTGGGTAAGAGCCACCCAAGGAAGAAAACCATTCTGGTTGGGGTGTTCATGAAAAAAGTTACAACTGAGGTCATGACAACATAGCTAACATTGCTGGAGTTGAAATGCCAGCCTGGCAAGAATGATTTAATACGTGTTACAGCGTTTTCAGGAGGGAATTCAGTACATTTAATGAGGTACATCATACTCTGTGGCTGCTGAAGTCCCAGATCAGCAAAGCAGTGGCAGACAGCAAAGTTGCAGTGCTAAGGGACCACAGAACAGGGCTCCACAGGCTCCTCTTGCCATTCCTACCTGATTCCTCGTGTTCTCTATCTCTGACCGGATCCTCTGGATCAGCCGGTTGAGCTCAGAGATTTCCCCCTTCGTGTTGCGCAGGTCGTCCCCGTGCTTCCCAGCTGTGGCCTGCAGCTCCTCAAACTGGGGTTCAGAAGGAAGAGTAAACCATCCGAGATGTCCAGGTGGACGAGACGTGGCTCAAACAGCCTTACATAGGGACGGCAGTAATTTTCCCCAGAAATACATCTCTGGGTCTGTTCACCTTGGTTTGGTACCAAGCCTCCGCCTCGGCCCGGCTCCTGTTCGCAATGTCTTCGTATTGAGCTTTCACCTCAGCTATGATGCTGCTGAGGTCCAGGTCCCGGTTGTTGTCCATGGACAGAATGACAGCGGTGTCAGACACCTGTGCGCTGAGCTGAGCCAGCTCCTGCGAGGAAGCACAGAGGATCCTGACCAGCTGCACTTACCTTTTCAAATGCCATGAACGGTGGCGGTCACCATCCAGGGGGTGACAACAAGATGGAAATCAGGGAAGAAATCAGGGGAGGAGGGTGTCTGTACCGCATCGTAGAGGGCTCGGAGGAAACTGAGTTCATCAGTCAGGGCATCCACCTTGGCCTCCAGCTCCACCTTGTTCATGTAAGCGGCATCCACATCCTGGAAAAGAGCAACCATGGGGACATCTGCAGCCCCCGGTACCTCTTCTTTAGCTCGGCCAAGAGCTGGCCAAGCCTGGAGATGTGGCTGCTGCAGTGGTGCTGCCTGACAGGAGGAGCTGCTTAGCACGTTCCCCTGGAAGAGCACCAAGAGGACACCTCTTGGCCAAAAGAGGTGCTGTGTGTAACGCCGTTAGTGGATAAGGAGGGGGCTACAGGCCACGTGGCCTTGGTACCTGGGCTCCCTGGCACTAATGACCATCTTTGTTTCTACACGGTCTGTTTTGCGCAGCACGTGTGTATGTTGTGGGACAAGAATTTACTTCCATCCTCCAAACCCCTCTGTTCCTTTCCCCCAAAACCACAACCTAAATGGCAGCTTTTAGAGGATGGGATGAGGATGCAGGTCCATGACATCTCCCATCCGTTAGGACGTTCCCAGCCTGCGCAATGGTTAGGGTTAGCTCCGCATCTGTAGTACCTCCTGTCTCACCCACCTTCTTCAGCACCACAAATTCATTCTCCGCTGCTGTGCGTCGGTTGATTTCCTCCTCGTACCTGTGAGGATAAAGGGGAAGACGAGCTGGATCATACCTCGGTAAGTACAGGTAGGAGTGCGAGGTTATCTGGGCTAGGTATGGCGTTTCCAAATCAACCTCCTGGAGACTGCCCAGCTCAAATTTGTGCAAATCCAGTTTCTCAAGAGGTTGAAATGACATTTTGACATAATGCAGGTGGAACAAGGAAGGTAAAGCTGGTTTAGATGATTTTCTTTTGCAAGCGTCATCACAAGTTGTTGCGTCCTGGCTGAATCTGCATTTTCCGATTGGAAAAATGTTGATGGATCGCCTTTCTGCTGCTGTTGAGGAAGACGGGTTCTGCAGGGAGAGATGCCTCCCAGGAGTGGGATATTAGAGGGGGATTAGTTAGGTACTGTGTTACGGGCTAGAGCACAAACTGGAGATACTTTTTTTCCCTTTCCTGTAGAAAGTTTGGTGGCTGTGTCAGGCTAGATGTTTGACTTGCAGAAAGCTAAGTTTAGGTGAGATTCATCCTACTGCCTAATGCTAAGCTGAACCACTTGCATCCCATTTCACCCCAGGGTGCCTGGATGTGCCGCTAACAGGCACTCACTTGTTCTTGAAATCCTCAACGAGGTCTTGCATGTTCTTCAGCTCCCCATCCATGCGTCCTCTCTCGTTGAGCAGGTTGGCCAGCTGCCGTTTCAGGTTGTTGATGTAAGCCTCAAAGAGTGGGTCCAGGTTGCTTTTGCCCGAGTTGTTTTTTTGACCCTGGTCCTGTAGGAGGGTCCATTTGGTCTCAAGCACCTTGTTCTGCTGCTCCAGGAAGCGAACCTGCGCATTGGGGAGCAGAAGAGGCTTAGCAGAAGATACCTGTGAGCGTGCTGGTGGCCAGGCGTCAGTAACTGGGACTGATGCGTAGCACAAACCAAGGAAATCCCAAACCAAGAGCATTAAATCTAGCTGTGAATATCCTCCAGATTATCTAGGGCCACGTTAGCCCATCCAGTAGCTAGGCAGTTCTGCCCTCAGTGGACGGTTCTCGTCAGAGACAATTTAATTTAGCAAGCCAATGAGCAATCATTAGAAAATGTGAGTTCAGCTCTTTCATTACTTGCTTTCTTTAACATCCTTTGGTTTTTCTTTCTTTGTAAGAGATATTTATCTTCCTTCATTAAAGCTAAGATCTGAGTACTACAGGTTAAAAGACGAGTACTTAATTGCCTTTCCTTTTGCTCATATATACTACGTATTTACCCAAGTAGAAGCCAGGGAAGGACTTAAGTTGAGTCAATACACAAAGGACTTTAGCTTGCAGGCGAGAAAGCAATAAGGACTAATGCGTCTGCTGTGATTCCCCACAGAGAGCTGGGTTAAGCAGTGAGGTCTGGACCTGAAACTAGCCTACTCCATTTGAGCTACTATTTCTTATTTTTCAGGCACAAAACCTGGCTCTAATCCTTTTACTACTAGTTTCCAGTCTAGTTTTCTGCCTTGTAACTGTTTAGAAGAATTTTCTTTTTTTGATTATTTTAACGAAGACATGCAGATAGGAAATATGCAATAGACTATAGATCTATGAAGTCATATTTTTGTAGCTGCAAGACGATCTTGCCTCCCTCTCTGTCACGATTCCACAGCACGTGGCGAGGTCTCACCTTGTCAATGAAAGAAGCGAACTTGTTGTTGAGGGTCTTGATCTGCTCCTTCTCATCTTTTCGCACCTGATGGATGTTTGGATCTATCTCCAGGTTCAGTGGTGCCAGGAGGCTCTGGTTGACAGTCACTTCTTGGATAGTACCAACTCCGGGTGGGCCACCAACAAATCCTGCTGAGCTCCTGACACTACCCAGCCCTCCACTGAATCCTCCCAGCCCCCCTGTTCCGCCAAAGCCAAAGCCTCCACCACCTCCCTGTCCACCACCAAAGCCAAGCCCACCAGCACCTCCACCAAAGCCATACCCACCACCTCCACCACCGAGACCAAGTCCAAGACCGCCACCAGCTCCGCCACCACCAAGTCCACAGCCACCACCACCACTGCCACCTCCCAGGCCAGAGCCACCCCCAGCTCCACTCCCAAAAGCAGCTCGGAAGCTGCTTCCAACACCGATGGATATCCTCTTGCTACCACCAAGGTTGTAGAGGCTCCTGCTGCCAAAACCGCCGCCAAAACCACCACCACCTCCTCCTGTGAGCCTTCCAAAGCCACCTCCACCTCCTCCAGATCGTGCCACAGACATCGAGCTAAAGCCAGCCCTGTTGCTGCTTGGAAGAACAGCCGAGGCAGTGCTGTAAGACCTGCCTCCGCCTCCCGCTCTCATGCTGTAAGTTTGACGGTTCATTGCAGCAGGAGAAAACGGCCAGGCGCTGGCGAGAAGCGGCAAACGGGGAGTGCAGCTCTCTGGAAGGGGGTGCAGGATGCCCTTTTTATCCCTCTGGGGATCTGGGCTTGGTTGCATGGAAGTCCAGCAATCAATTTAGTGCCTTCATGGTTTTGACGTGCCAGGCAGCCAGCTGTCTTATTGAAACGTGTTAAACACTGATTGCTCTCAAACACACCCGCTGGAGCTGGTGCGAATCTGCTCAGTTGGAAGAGTTATCTAACTCCCTGATTTTTGGCAGGGAGAGCTGCAAAGCCTCCGTACGCCTGCAGAGATATATTATTTTATTTCCTAGCTGCGAAGCAAAAGAAAAGAAGTTTAAAAGGGCGAAAAAGGAGAAATAGCTACCTGATACCCCTGTGCTACTTATAAGGTGCAGTAGGTCAGCGTAGAACTTCGTGGAGAGCCCTCTGAATTAACTTGAGCGAAAGGCAGTGAGAATAAAATGGCTAAATCTGAACAAAAACGCTTCATGGGGCTTCTTCATCTGGAGGCAGAGTGTGGGTGGGATGCTCATGAGGCCTGACGTCCCTTTCAGGGGTCTAATTTATCCAGTCTGCCCGTTCACAGCAGAGACCGTCTTTTTGAGCTGACTAGCTCAAAGAGGCCCTGATCCGTGATTTTCCTGTGAGACGCTATATTTGAATGTCACCTCAAACTTTGGCCATTTAGTATTGGGTATTTAGTCTGGGGCAGGTTTCCTCGGCTTCCTTTCTATTGGCATCTCCAGAAGACAACCCCATCCCACCCAGAGGCGGGATGTCGTTGCGATGTCTCCAGCCAACTGGCAATGGGATCGCTGCATTTTCATCTCGATCTAAAAAACATTTCAATGAAAGAGGCAGATTTTTCTGAAAAACACTTTGCCCGGCTTTGTGGAACGGTAGTATTTGCGTGTTAACATTAAGACGTAATCAGTCTCGAGTTACTCGCTCTGATTTCTTGTAAAGACCTTTGAGTCTTTCTGTTCAAAATGTTGCCGAAAGCAAAGATTTAACCAGCATGAGAAATGCTCCCACAATTTCTCCTTATTTTAATTCCTGGAGTCCTTGGGGAAAAGAGCAGAGTCGATAGGGTGTGGTGACATTTTCTGGCATCTCGGGCTTTGTGGAACGGCAATGTTTCGGGTATTTTATCCTTTGTGTTGAGGAGCTCAGTTCGTTTTCAGTATGTTGCTGTCCCGGTGGCACTGCCCGTGCTGTGCGCGTGACTGGAGCTTAAACGTGTTTGCAGGACAGGACTCTACATGCCCTGCAAAATACATTGATGTGCCTCAGTGCTGAAAAACCATTAGGGACGAGCTAAAATTCCACTGGCATCGCTGGAAGAAAAATTAAGCAGGTGTTTTGTGTTCTACCGAACACAGACGACCAAATATCTGATTACCCTTGGGGAAATGCTGCCAGGCAGGCTCAGACCAGGAGAGTTGGGTCACTCAAACAGAATTTCCCACTGCAGTGCGAAATTCCCGGTTGGTGCGGGTCGGCTCGCTTCTCTTTGGAAAAATGTTGGTCTGAATCTGCCTGGGACGTCACTTGAAATTCATGAACGTCTATTGCCTTGATTATTTGCATGAAATTCAAAGCCTGGGTGCGATGGGAAAATGAGATTGTCTTCATGCTTTCTTGACCCCAGAAAAGGCAGATTGTCCTGAAGCTGACAAACGGGTTCGGATCAGATATTAGAGCTGAATGAATGTAATGGGCTTAAAGGTGGGGCTGCCAACAAGAAAGAGGGAATTGTCATTTTGGCTCCCACACTCTTCTTCCTTCAGCCCACTGTCCACAAGGTATGTGAGCGATGCAAAGGCTGGGTGAAAGATGCACCGTTTCTTCACCGGCCTGGTCTGATGTGTGGAGGAGCTGAGGTCTGTGGGCTCCGCACCCAGCGGCAGATGTGGTATTTTGCATTTGTCAGTTTGGATCAACCCTACTAGACTCTGTCCGTCTACCAAGGGGCATGTCCAAAGTGACACCAAGCAGGGTTTGGCCTGCAGACTGCCCCCAAAAACGTACTCCTGGCCTTTTTTCTCTCCGAAATAGTCTGATCTGCACGAACGTCTTCAAGCAGGCAGCAGAAAACATGGGTTTTGCAATACTCGGGGGTTGAGAAGGGCAGGGATGATTAAAGGTATTCTTCCAGAAATGCAAGAGCTGCTGGGCTGCTTTGGTACCCTGGGGAGCCGGCTGGGTTTTGGTGCGCAGGTATTGTTTTGCAGGGAGGTGATCAACATAAATTATGAGCTGTTGGGGCACTGGAAGCTTCTTGTTTGGGTGTTTCTGCTGGATATTTACATACAAATGAGATGAAGTCCAGTCCTATGCATTGAGACAGAAAAGATGAAGATAACCATTTCAAAAAACATCCTCTTGGGGTGGGTGGGTTTTGCCTTCTCAGCAAGGGCTGATCCATTTGGCTTTCAGCACCACCCCCAAGCCCAGGTAGTGCGTCTAAGGCACATCATTTATTAACAAATATTTAGTGATCTGCACTAAACCATCTTGCTTTCCATCAGGAAAGCGCTGCAGATGTGGGGAACCTGAGCCCACCGTGCTCTCTGCTGGGAGAGGAGCAGAGGCAGATGCTCGACCAGTGGGAACCAGTGGTGGGTTCGTCACCATAGGATCATAGAATGGTTTGGGTTGGAAGGGACCTTAAAGACCATCTCGTTCCACCCCCCTGCCCTGGGCAGGGACACCTCCCACCAGCCCAGGTTGCTCCAGCCCCGTCCAACCTGGCCTTGAACCCCTCCAGGGATGGGGCAGCCACAGCTTCTCTGGGCAGCCTGGGCCAGGGGCTCACCCCCCTCACAGCCAAGAATTTCTTCCTGAGATCTCACCTAAATCTCTCCTCTTCCTGTTTGAAGCCATTACCCCTCATCCTATCACTGCATGCCCTTGTAAAAAGCCCCTCTCTGGCTTTCTAAGTGGTCTCTTCAGACACTGGAAGGGGCTCTGTGGTCTCCCCATCATGCCGGCGTGGCCCGACCGAGCCCAGCAGGGTGGTTGAGCTCATCCTGCAGCCGTGGAGAGGTTGGGGCAGACAAGCTGTGAGTCAGCAGCGAAGTCTAGGAAGCCGAGTGGGACGTCGGGGAATAAATTACAACACGCGGTCCTCGGTGTGGCTTTCACGGGGTGGATAGACCTGCCCACACCCCGGGCTGCTTCCAGCCTGGGTGAGGAGAGACGGGTTTCTCCGAAGGGCAGTTCAAAGCCAAGTTGTCTTGGGGGCTTTCGGCTGCACCCAGGGGAGCCGTGGGAGAAGACGGGGATGGGCGGCTGGTTTTCCCAGCATCCAGCTGCCCCATCGCAGCCAGCCCTTCCCAGCCGTGCCAGAGAGACCTTGCGGTGCGTCACCGTCCCTTGGAAAGTGGGGACCCTCATGGAGGAAAGGGAGGGGGCGACCCGGTCTCACCTGAATCCCAGTCCCCTAAACTGGTGGGAGAGGGTTTTGTTGCGGGGCGGATCCCTGGGCACATCCACTGCTCTTCATGGTCTCCCCGTGTTTTGAGGCAAGTGGGCCTTTCGAGGCAGAAAAGCCCTGATTTTGGGAAACTACACTTTTCTCTTGACGCCTTTTAAAATTACCCGACTCTTGCGGAAGGGTTTCAGGGGTGGGGTGTGGGATTTTTTTTTTTTCTTTACCTGAGCTGGTTCTCACTGATTTCTTTAAACAAATCTTTTTTTGTTCTGCCTCCAGAGATCCCAGACAGTGTGAGAGATCCCGAGTGAGTTACGCGTCCCACGAGGGGCTAAATATCCTGCTTTGCACCGCGTTTCCAGACTTCCTTGTGGCCACACTAATCTCTGGATGGAATAAAGGTATGCAAAAGCACAGCAGGGAGACAAAGTCTCAAAAAAACTTTGATAAAACTCCACTTCTTGCAAACTCCCCGCCCCACCCATTCGGAGCTTCATGTTTGAGAAAATATCTCTGCTTTTGTAATGTCAGGGAGGGAAATGAAACCCGTGAAGCAAAGCATGAATTATGCATGTAGTTTATTGAAGGTACAGCTGAAAGTTTGGAGTAAGCGAAGGATAATCAACTCTGTTCACTTACACATTAAAAGCATTAAATCCGTCTATCTAGTACACACACAGGAAAAACAACGCATGCATTTAACTACAGAAATATAAGGTGCTCGTTGGTGTGTAATTAAAATCTGCTCTACCAAACCTGGTGTAGCAACTTGGACCAATTTACATAAGCATTACCAACCCTCTCGTAAACAGGAAAAATTGGATTTTCTGGTGTCATTAAAGAAGTTAAATAATAGCTGCAGCCACAATTAAAACGTGGCTTCTCTCTCTGAAGTTGGGATGACCAAATTTTTCATCCTTTTGCAAGAGCTGCGTTAGGGAAAGAAAATCCCTGCTGAAAAGGGGTCAAGGAGAGAAGATTGATTTAAGAGCTGAGATGACGTGTGAAGGCAGGTACGGACTCTATGAAATGAAACTGTCGCTTGGCTGAGACCGTGGGGTCCAAGAAGGGACCCCAAAAAGGACGTGCAAGAGAAGGTGGGTTTTGATCATGCAAAGGGTTTTGGGCAGAGCGACTTGCCTAATCGTGTGGGCACGGGCAGTGCATGGTTGTGTGATCCCTATAGCTGTTGGAAGGAAGGGGAATACTGTTTTATTGCAGAAATGCTGATTATTTTAAAATACGATGTGTCGTTGCCCTCCGGTCTCTACCGGGTTGTTCTGACCACCCGCACAGCTGTGCTGTACCGGCTCCCCGCGCTGCAGACCCCAGCCCCGGGGATGATGACGGCTCCTGGGCTGCACTGCTCCATGCCGGCGCACACCACGTTGCCCAGGTTGGCCACCCCAGGGGCGCACTGGACCCCCTCAGCCCCGGGGATGACTTCTCGCCCCATGCAGCTGACGGCGCTCCTGGCCCCAAATCCGCCCCCCACCCTGGGGAGACAATCCATGCTCCGGGTGCTAAAGCCAGTGCCGCTGACGCCGAAGGAAGAGACCACCCCTAACCCCCCACCGGCCCCTCCGGTCTTGACGGTGCATTTGCCTCCCATTCCAGACAGGGATCGGCACTCCCCGACGGTGCCACCACCGCTGACCACGGCTGTGGGAGAAAAACAGGCTCAGTCACTCCCGGAGCAGCTAAAGCCCATCTTATAAGGAAACTTATAAGCTTAAAAGACCTTTAAGGAAATTAAGGGGATGCTTCATTAGCTTACCTACGCTCACAGGGTTGCCGGTGCATATCCTGTTAAGAAAAGAAATGTCTCAGGAATGTATTTAGGGAAATATTCCTTCAAATACACAAGCGAATAGAGGTGCTGCCAGCCATCGCCTCCCGAGAAACACTGCAGGCATTTCAGCTTTTCTGTGCACCCAGGCGTCGGGTGCTGGTCCCAGTTGCCCACTGAAGCGCTGCAGGGTTGGACCCCCAAATCCCACAGGCATCTTAATATCCCGTCCTCTCCTTGTACCCCAGGCAGGAGAGCTGACTGCAGCATGCGCAGTGCGGTGTGATCCCGCTGCCCTGCGAGGATGAGGAGGAAACGGGGGCAATGCTCCCCTCTGCACCCACGGGGAGAAAAGGGGCGATGCTCCCCTCTGCACCCACGGGGAGCTGCCTCCACCCAGCATCTCCCCCTGCCTCTCTCTCCCCCTGTTGGGTTTTGCCAGCTATCGTGACAAGGGATGCTCCTACCTGCTCTCTTCTCCTTCCAGCAGTGTCCTGTAAGTGGCAATCTCAATGTCCAGGGCCAGCTTGACGTTCAGCAGCTCCTGGTAGTCCCTCAGCAAGCATGCCATCTTGTCCTTGGCTTGCTGCAGTGCAGTCTGCAGGTCGATCAGCTTCTGGCGGGCATCTTTGAGGGCACAGTCGCCCCGCTGCTCAGCGTCGCAGATGGCCGTCTGCAGGGCTGCGATCTGTGGACAGGAATGGGCGAACAGGTGGCCAGTGGTGATGTTAAGAGGTATCTCCACAGGGTTGCTCACGTACCCCCTTGGCTTTCAGCTGGGAACTGCCAGAGAGCCTGGGTTTAGGCCGGACACGTGCGATGGCCAAGCTCTCTGGGGTGAAGGGGAGGGGACCTGTTGGCTGCGCCCCAGTAGAATGATACAGCAAACGCTTTCTGTTGTAGCCAAACCAACTGGCTCCTGCTTATTTGCCAAGTGAGAAATAAATCTGATTCTTTGTGTATTGACAGCAGAAGAGAAGCCACAAACACAGGCTTAAGCTGGGGTTGGGGCATTCTTTGCATCTCAACAGGGTGAGAGCTGGTGAGGACGAAGCCCTTCGCGTGCCCCGCTGCCCATGCAGCCTTCAGCCCTTCATCCTACCTGTTTCTTTACGTTATCCGACTCGCACTGCAGCTTCTGGATCATCCGGTTGAGCTCGGCTATCTCGCTCTGGTTGTTTCTCAGGTCATCGCAGAACTTGCCCCTGCTGCTGTGGAGCTCCTCCAACTATTGCATGAGAAGAGGGTGACGTTAATGTGCCCGAATCGCCCCTTCCAGGGAAGGTGGCGACTCTCCAGAGCCGCACCAATGTCGGTGCTCCCGGGGAAGCACCCAGACGTGACCTCAGCCCAGACAGGGTGACAGTCCCAGGTAGGTCCCGAGCATTTGTCCTTTGGGCAGGGGATGGTGTTCCTGATGGCTGTGCACAGAGGAGACCTCTCTGAAGGAACTCTGTGCACTGGTTTTACAGAAAAGTCTTAAAACACAGTTTTAAGGGTTGTTGGCGTTTTTTTTGGCATGACTTTCTTTAGCAAACTACAGTGTATGTGCGCTGTGGGTTGGGTTTAGTTGCGTCATGGAGGACAGAAATGGTCCTGAGAGTTTTGTTGGCCAAGGGGTTTCATTGCCATCTGTGCCAGTGGTGTGAATACTCACCCTGGTTTGGTAAAAGGCCTCCACTTCCGCCTTGCTCTTCTGGGCAATCTCCTCGTAGCAGCACTCAACGCTTTTGATGATGCCCTCCATGTCCAGGTCCCGGCTGTTGTCCATTTGCACGATGACAGAGGTGTCACACAGCTGGCAGTCCAGCTGAGCTCTCTCCTGCAAGGCCCACCACGTGTCAGTCCCTTTCCCTCAACCAGCCCAAGCCAGGCACGGAGGAACCCCTGGCAAAGGGGGGGTCTGGTGAGAAGGTGCAGGGTTGGGGGAGGTTCTCCCAGTAACGCCCAACTAGAGCGTGGGGCTCTCCAGCTAGAGTTCCCAGCAAGAGCTGGCTGCTGGGACCTGTTTTGGTGGCACAGTATGGGATTGCTGCATAAAATTCCCTAAGGAAGGGTGGGGAATCCCAGCGGAGCAACTCGCTTTGATGCAACTCGGCGTTCCTGGCTGCGTCAGCGCTTTTGGGGGCTGTGGTGCCCCCGGGGGCGAGTGCTTTGGGCCCCATTGCCCACAGGCTGCTGGGAGGCGTTTGGGCAGGAAGGGTGTGTGTTTCGTGGAGAACTTGCTACATTTTAGACGAAAGTATTACTTTCGCCAAAATATTTTGACTAATGTAGCTTAAAAAGTGAAGTACTAAAAATATTTGGGTTCTGAAGACTGAGATGTTTCAGCAGTTCCCAGAGGTGGTTTGGCTGAGAATTTGAGGGGCTTTTTCATGCAAAAGGTCCCTCGCTTTTGCAGCCAGCAGTATGGGAGACAGCCAAGAACGCCCTTTGCCTTCCCAAAGTGTGCGTAACTGTGTTGTTATGGAAGAGATGCAGATTTTTGGGATGCAATTTCAGGATTTTCAGAAAAGACACCCTTCCCTGCATTTAGTTTTGGTGTAAGAGCTCAGGGGGCAGCAGATGATGCGTCGTCCCCGGGGCAGTAGACGGGGGGCCGGGGGCTCTTACCTCGGCGTAGATGCACTTCAGGAACTCCAGCTGCTGCCGCAGGAGGCCCACCCTCACCTCCAGCTCCTCCTTGGTCAGGTAGAGACAGTCCACGTCCTGGAGAGACACCAGGTGAAAAGAGGTGGAGAAAGGAGGACTGTGGCAAAGCCCATGTTTTCTGTTAGATTTGGAGGAAGCCACACCATTTCCAGCCCTTAAGATTATCTGGGCTTGCGTTGTGTGTGCTTACAACCTAATGGGGATTCCCCAAATTCATTGCATTACGTCTATTTTTGGGCTACCCAATGAGGGCTCAGGCAGCGTCGTGGTGCCAGGACCCCCCCATTTCTCTCCCTGGCCCCATACCTGAGTTTTGCCTGTGCAAAACCCCCCACTCTCAGCTGGTCTTGTCGGTGTTGTCCCTAGTGCGACTCACCTTCTTGAGGACCACAAACTCGTTCTCTGCAGCCGTGCGCTTGTTGATCTCATCTTCATATCTGCAGGAGGAAAGGAGAGGGGTGGGATGCGGAGCCCCGGGGGGTCCCGTCCCCCCCACCCGAGCAGCCGGTGCAGAACATGGGGAGGGTGAGTAAAACCAGAGCCTCCCCCTGTTCACTGGGTCCCTCCTTTGTGTTTTTTGCTTTGGTGCTTTTTCTCTCCTCCCCACCGGGTTTTGTTCAGCAGTTTTAAATAGTCCACACCAGCAGTATCGGTGGCTGGAGTGAGACGGCAGTAAATCAGGCCAAACCACTAGAAATGCAAAACTGTGTAGCTCAGCCGAGGGCTTGGATTGCTGCTTCTAGCCCTGCTGCTCTGTGTGATGTTTTTCTGAAGCATCCAGGACTTTGCTCTGAGTGTTTGTGGGGAGACTGTGGCCAAAATGCCCCAAGGGAGGTCAGGAGTTGAGCAACCTTTGAAACTCCCAGGTGCGAAGGGAATGAAAGCCGGTGTGTAATGGCCAAGTAATTGGGGCTCGGGAGAACTTTCCCAAGATGAGTCTGACCTCCCGGTGGTGGCTCCGCAAGAAAGAGCGGCTGAGACGCTTGACCTTAACATCTCTGGAGAAAGGACTGCTCTTTGCCCCTGTGCTTTATACCACCAGCCACCAAGCGTCCTGGTTTGTGGCTTAGCAGAGCTCACGGGGAGCTATTAAGGAATATCTGCAGCTTAGATTAAAAAGCCAGTTCCCTCTGGGAAGAGAGAATGAACCCCAAGGGAGATGCTGTGGATAAAGCGTGGGGTGAGGAAAAATAGGCTGAGGGTTTTGTGGGAACGGATGACACTGGGGACAGGAGATTTGAGGGGAGCCACAGGCACAGATGATGTGGGAGATTTGATAGGGCGAACCGGGGCGGTGTGCGGGAGCGTTAGGGAGAGGAAAAGTGGTTCCCTGTCCCTCTCCCTAAGGAAACACTGTGGTTGAAGAGCTCTCCCAGTCCGTCGCCAGCGTCTGAGGTGCAGCCGTGGGACCCCAGTACGGGAAACCAGCCCAGGACCGGTGTGCCCTGCCCTGCTCCACTCCCTGTGCCCCAGGTCTTGGGCCCATCCAGTGCGATTGCGTTGGCTTTGTGCTCAGAAAAGCCACGCCGGGCCAGCAAACACCCCGGTCTGCACCTTCTCCCCGCGTACGACTTACTTGCACTTGTATTCTTGAACCAGGTCCCTGAGGCACCGCTCCTCGTTCTCCAGCCTCTCCCGCTCCCCCAGCACACACTCCAGCTGCTTCCTCAGGTTGCAGATGAAGTTCTCGAAAACGGGCTCCAGGTTTCTCCGGGAAGCTGGCAGGACATACTGCTGCAGCAGCTCCCACTTGGTGGTCAGCACCTTGTTCTGCTGCTCCAGCAGCCGGACCTGGGGAAGGAAGAGATGCAAGAGTCATGCGACCCCCCCCGTCTTGTCCCACGCTTTGGGTTCCTCCACTTCCAAAAGGGAAAAATAAAAACAAAATCAGAAATGTGAGCGGTTAAGTGCTGATTTCTCAGTGAGAACAGCATCTTGTGTGAGCTAAAGCCGGTCCCAGCCAGGACTCGTCTCACAGGCTGAACATGGCTGCGTTTGCTCTGTGGCGAGGCCAATCATGGGTTTGACCAAAGCACAGCTCAACCCAGCACCACCTCTTCCCCCGCGACAGCTGCCTGGTGGAGGATCCCCTGCCTCCCCTGATGGGCTGATTACGATAATGAGTCTTTCGCGGCACTCAAAGCTCCATCCAGGATCTCATTTGAATGCATCTAATTAAGTTATCATGCCTTTCGCTTCTAGATTAAAGAGCTCTCTAGTACTTGAGAACCTTTATGGATCATGAATAAGTCATTTTTCAAATGGGAGGAAGCCGAGCAGCTTCTTTTGCGTGGGTTTGGTTTTTCCAGGTGCAGAACAACTCACAAGGAAAATCAAGATCAGAGAGAGCAAAATTTTCTCTGCCGTTTGAAAAATCATTTCCTATAACACATCTCTAAACAGTAATGAAAACCCTTAGGCTTAGCTAAGAAAACAAGGGTAAATTACAGCTGTTTAGGAAATCACCAAATCATTTCATTCATGAAGTGGAGGAACAGAGACGTTCATAGGATCATAGAATGGTTTGGGTTGGAAGGGACCCTAAATATTATCTTGTTCCAACCCCCCTGCCCTGGGCAGGGACATCTCCCACCAGGTTAAAATTGTACATCTCATTTTAGCTAGAATGTCCTTCTACATCTCCTTGACGAAGCGCTCAAACTGTTCTAAAGATGCAGACGTCCCTTGGGGTTTATAGAGGTGTGATAGCAACGTCAGACTATACATTTGTAATAAAACTTCCTATTTTGCCTTTTTACATTTCTGCGTCTCCATCCCTTCTCTCCCAGGTTTTGGTGTCCTGTATCCCTGGAGCCGCTCCTGATTCGGCTATTTAGCAGATTGGTGACCATCGAAAGGTAAAATGCGATTGCCTTGGTGCAAGGCTTAAATCCAAAGAGTCTCCAGGTCAGGACCACTGTGGTCAATCAGAAACATTTACAATGTCGGGGCACCAGGAGAAGCAGCTACCGGCGTTGTCTCTCTAGAGACACTCCATCCACCAGAGCCATGGGGTGGGCGGCCCGTGTGGAGGGAAACGGGGTCTCACCTTGTCGATGAAGCAGGCAAACTGGTTGTTGAGGTTCTTGATCTGCTCCTTCTCGTGGGTCCGCACTTGGCACTCCTCGGGGTCGACCCCCACACAGAGGGGCTTGAGGAGCTCCGGGTGGATGCTGACGCCCCGAATCCCTTCAGATCTCCCTCCACCGAGGCCGATGCCGATGCTGCCGCCGTAGCCTCCGATGGCCACGCCGTCCCCAAGACCTCTGTAGCTGCCCAGGCCCCCGTAGCTTCCGCAGTTACCAAACCCCACGACTGTGCCCATGCCAAAGCGGCCTCCGCCGTAAGCCACCCCGCAGCGTCCGACGCCGGCGCCACCGTAGACCCCGCTGCGGCAGCTCCCGCCGAAGGAAATCCTTTGCCCTCTCCCCAGGTCGCAGACGCTCCGGCTGCTGAAGCCACCGATGCCACATCTCCGTCCCACCGGCTGGCAGACGGAGGCTGAGCTGCTGTTGCCCCTGCCCAGCCCGCAGACGGCGGACGCCGAGGAAAAGCCCCGTCTTCCCAGGATGGAGCTGGAGGTGTAGCACTGTCGACTCATGGTGGCTGGGGGAGAAGCGGGACCGGCAAAGCAGACGAGCAAGAGAGGAGCAGGGAGTGGAAGAAGGAGATCTCCTTTAGCTTCTCTGAGGCAGAGCCCTTCTCCTTATATACATTCCAGGAGGTGCCTGAGATGCAAAAATTTAATTTATCCACTGGGTTTGGTCTGCCTGGCAGCAAGGAATGGCTTCCAACATTTTAAACCCACAGCAAACACTTCTATCTCATACGAAATAATGTGGAAATTAAAATAAACTGCTTTGCTTGCAAGCTTCAGTTTCAGGACTTATATTTTACTTAATTAATCTGCTTCCTTATTGTGTAATTATAGTTCAGCAAAATAATTCAAGGGGTTTTTATTCATGGCTTGTTTACGGTTGGGTTTCACCACAGCGTTTAATTATGTTTCAGGACCTCCTGCAGAATGTCGTGGCGATGCCGCCTCTTCCAGGGTCTCTCGCCAGCCCCGGGGCTGGCTCTTGAGCAATGACCGGTGCCGATAGGGGAGGAGGAAGGAAGGTGTAGCCATGGAAGTGCGGCGCTGGCGTTGTTGGGAGCGTTCTCGTTTCTTCCTCTCATGGGTATGGCTCCGGCTCTCGGGGGCGATTCAGTTGCCGCCGTGTTTGCCGGCTCGCGTGCGGAGAAGGGGCAGGATGGGGTTGGTGGGTTCCTTGTGGATGGAGCATCAACGGGGCGCGATGGCACTGAGGACAGATTCGGTCCTGGGGTTCGCACATGTGGAGTCGAGGCGCTGGTCCAGCGGTGCCCCTTAGAACGTACGGGATCGAAGAGAAGGCATTTGTGGGAAACTTCACCGCAGATGGTGATTTATTGGCGAATTCTGTGCCTGGGGAAGGTGATAATCGTGTTTAGTATCTGGGTGTGATGTGACTGGCGCACACGGAGGGTTCACGCAAACGATAGCTGGAGATGCAACAAAGACGGGAAGCGCAGTGTTACAAACAGGTTGAGAAATGTTAGCCGGAGTGAACTTTTTTCCTCCTATTCCTGTGACACACCTGTTTGACACTAAATTATTCTAGTAATATCTGTTAATGAGAAGGTACCACACCATCTTAATTAAAATTCTTTAAAAGATTTTTGAATTTGCTTGGAAACAAATAAAGTTCCTTTTTTGCCTTAACAAAGGGGTCTAATCACAGAATCACAAGTGATTGCGAAGCTTGCCCTAAGAAGTCTCTGCATCTTTGCTGAGGCAAAATTAACTGGTTCTGGGAGGATTCCCAGTCAATGCTGTTGTAAACTTGAAATAGGTTGTCTTGAATTAAAAATAATGCAAAGGAATTAGGATGATTTAGAATATTTGTGGAGTCTCTCCAGGTAAAAATCTTCCTTTTTCTCTACAGGTCTCCTAATGGGTTGAAATGGACCATGAAATGCTGCGTGCGATTGGAGTGGTGAAGTAGTTCCGTTGTGGCTGCGTTGGTCAGAGCACATTAGGATGCACGTCTTGCAATGAGATGTAATTTCATTTGTGAGACGGAGATAGTTGGAGAAAGCAGATGAGCTTTTGGGCGCTGCGCCCTTCACGTCACTCTGCCTGCGGTAATCCAAGCACTGGGACCTCCTGCCAGTAAGTGAAAGGGGGAAATATTTTGGAAATGTATTTTATTTTGTGCTGAAGTGTTGGTGCAAGCATTGAGGAGGACAGTTGGGTGTGTGTTCTGCAGCCAAGCCTGGAGCACTGCCTGGGAACAGGACATTGGTGGATGGGCTAAACCATCGCTTAGCCTTTAGGTAGGTCCGTACAACGTCTTTCATGAGCTCTTTTAGGTGGGCATAACCATGGGCAAGGAGCAGCCACTTTCCGCCTGAGATCCAACAGGAGCAGAGAGAGAGACTCCAGCTCCTTTCCATGGCAAGAAAGACGCGACCCTTCATCCTCGAGGGTAGCGACTTGCTGGTTTTTCCAGCCGTGAGAAATCTGGATCTGGTTGGGATCAGGTCTCTGCTATCTTCCGTATCTCTGCTTGTCCGCCCACTGTAGAGTGTCTTGTGCCGCATGGGTGATGATGCACACACCATTGGAGAGTTGTAGACCCTCCAGGCCCCTGGTCTTGTTGGAACGCAGGGAAAACGCCACTGGTGGGACAACCATCCATGCTCCTCCACTGGCTGCGAGCCCTGAGATCCCTTCCTACATCCAACGTGCTGCCAGGCTGTTTCCCTGTGGAGCGAAAGCAACAAACCTGCGTTTCAACCTCTGGCTCCTCCTCGCAGCCCTAAGAAGTGGCTTCTTCCAGGTGCCCAGCCTTGCACATCAGAGGGAGACGGTTCAGGGCAGTGCTTGTGGTTTCCATCTGCTGAGCTTTCACAAAGCCGGTTCACAGTCACATGGTGGAAGCCCTGAGCACTGGCTACAGCAACTTCAAAGGAGGAAGCACTCTGATGTGATTCGCTCTTCTGAAGAGAAGGATTGCGATTGCTTTTATTGAGCACGGGCTCAAGTCAGACGCGAATGCCACCTTTGTAGAGACCTTCTTCATGTCTCCATGCTGTATCCTGGCTGATTGCAGCTCAGATAGTGTTTGAAGGGCTGTAGAAAAGGACCTTCCTCTTTACAAGGAAGAGATGAAACCGCTGTTTTCAGGCTGATGGGATTCAGCAAAGCTTTAAAGCAGCAGTTTACACCCGGATTTACCGGGGAAACCCCTGAAGTCCTTGGCTTTAAATATACCTTGAACTGTGGTGGCTTCCATGAGACTTATGCCTTTGAGATTTACATGTACCCAGATGCATTAGGATAAATTAATTCTGCTTAAACACCTTACTAAATTGGGACCTGTTGAGCCATCCGTGCAGATAGAAAACCTGGGGGGTTTCCAGCCTCCTGTTACAGTTCTGGCTGTAGCAACCCAGCCATCCAAGTCTGCTTTCTCCCAGTGAGAAAACCGCTTTTTAAGACCCTCTCCTGAGAAAACGGGGTCAGCAGGGCTTGGCCGTGCTGGTGCTCTCCTTCCCTCCCCGCAGGCTGGGCAGTTTTTGTGGCTTCTTGCGAAAGGGACCGTGAAGTCACCATTAAAATGGCTAATGAGGCCCCTGGGACATCTCCCTCTGGTTTCGCGGGTCCAGCCCTCCAAAGGTGGCTGTTCCCTGTCTTGTAACTGCAGCTTGATTCTGCTGCCACATCAAAGCAGATGGTGGATTTGTGGGGACCAGCGTAGAGGTGATGGTCTGGGCTCCTTCCACCACCACTGGGCACCTTGCTCCACAGTAGCTGTTCACCCTCAGCCTGGCTTGCCCCTGGCCATTTGTGCTGCTCTGGGGCAAAAAGATGGACAAGATATTTCCCGAGATTCCTTCCAGGCCATTCCTGGAGAACTGGTGGTCACTGCCCGTATGCACCATCTGCAGTGCTGCCAGATAAGACCTTGCCAAAACCTTTACCCTCCTTCTGCAGTCTTTCTGCTGGACAACAGTAAAATGTGGTGGCCAGTGTTGGTCACGACACCAGTACTGGTGAGAAGATGTTGGGGTATCATGGCAGTAAGCTCCGCAGAAGAGAGAATCGCCCACAAAGGCAATGTCTCATGCGAGGAGCATGGAGAGCTACCTACTCGCCAGAGCTGGATGTCCGCCCTGCTTGTGTCCACTGGGATGCACTGCTCACGCTTGGTGCCCTGACAGCGGATCCAGGTGCTTCATTCAGGGCAACTTTGTCATGTTCTGGGCGGTTCTTTATTCGTGTGGTGGAAAATCTGGGCGTTGGATGCAGAGCGGCACGCGTCTTTCAGAGGGAGCCTCTGTGACTTGTGGATGTTCAGCTGCAGCAGGCAGGGTGCCAGCAGCAGCACAAGCCTCTTTGGGTTTTTAAAATCTCTGTTCCGATGACGTTACCAGGTGACCTAAGCCAAGAAACTCTCCTTCGTAGTTCTTATTTACCATCTGCTTTTGCAAGAGACAAATAGGTTTTGTACCAAACACCGCGGGTGTCCACCTCCTTCCTTCGTAAGGTTCCCTTTTTGCGTAGGGATTTGCAAAGCACTTTTGCATCATCTGACCAACTTTGTGCAAACACTTGGGGCCTGATGGATTATTAAGGCTCTGAGTAATGGGGTGGAATCGGTATGGCAGTGTCATGATGAAAGCACAACAGCGTTGGGGATTGCCACTGCTGAGGGAGGGCAACCACCAGCCACAGGCACGAACGTGTTTTTCTGGGGAAAGGTGGGCAATCCTTGTAAAGACCAGCCATGAGAACCCACATCAGGTTTTGGGGTTGGAAATTCTGCTGGACTGTGTCACGGGACAGTTGTCTCTTCTCTTTTTTCACCAGGAAGCATGTTCCTTCATGCACGGAGCCAACCAGGGACTCCAGAGATGCCCTCCAGCAGCCGGGCGAAAGGGGAGTGTGTGGGAGGAGGGAAATCCAGCCACTGAATTTCAACTAGTTCCCATCGATAGGTCTGTACATCCACGGCTGTGTGTGCACATGAGTATATATAACAATGGCCATGGAAAATAGCTGTTCAGTGTGTGGTTAACATAATAGAGTTAATTTTGCAAACTTATAAAAAGGGTTCTTTAAAATAAAAAGGTGAATTAGAGACGATGCGCAAACGTTGCGTGCAGTTTGTTGGCAGCAGAGCAGAGAACACGGAGCTTTTATCAGCAGTGCGATCTCTGTGTGCCGTGTTGAATAAAAATCATCGGAGGGTGAGGGGCAAGGAGAGGCGTTCAGCAGAGGGCAAACCCTACCACTGGCCTTGTAAAAATGACTTAGCAGGTGAGATGGTAACACTTTTAGCGTGAGAGTCCTCTTAGCTGAATTCAGCTACCTAAAAACTAGTCACCAAGTTGAAGCCAGAGGCCTGGGCTCCATGAATAGTCAATGAGAAAGCTCGGTGTCATCCAGCAAAAGATTGTTTTCTAAAGCCACCAGCGCAGGAGAACCTGGAGGCAAGGAGTCACGCTTCACGGGGCCATGGGGGCATGATCCAAGAGCAGAGGTGGTATTTCCACGCAGCTAAATAAAATATCGCTACCCAGCAAAATAAAAGGACAAATCTGAACCAGGAGAAATAACAATGCTGTGTTTACCAGCACCTATTCATTAAGCTTTCCAGATGGACACTCAGATTAAGGAGATTACAGAAGGTATAGCTTCTAGAGGACGTAGCTATTATCATAATGAATGGTTGGAGTCACTTTTGTGACTCATTTTGCCACCAACACGAAGAAACCAGTGATGTGTCACTTCAGAGGTGGCAGCTTGGTGCGTAAGCTCTGTATTATGGTTGTCTCCGTGGGGTTAACCAGAGATAAAGAGCGGTATTTGTCCTAGAGGACTTCTATTCATCGCAGCCCTAATACTCAGGAATGTCCTCGGAAGCTCCCTGAAACCCCGGTGCTCTGTGCCCTGGAGAGCAGCCAGCTGAAACGTTGGGCACCGCAGTCGGTATTTCCCCAGCTCAGCAAGCCTACGGGGGTTGTAACCTCCATTTCCAGAGATCAGCTCTCGGAATTGCGAAGGAACCACATGTTCAGGGAGCTAAAGGCAAGCAACGGTAGCGATTCTGCCTCCGGACTGGTAATCCCTCCTCCTGCAGCCAAACGCTGCTCTGCCGCAGCTGTGTCCTCCAGCCTGCGAGATCGCCGTGCTTTCAGAGATGCAAAGTCACGCTTTGATTTCACCAATTTCACTTCTTGACCTAAATCTCCTGTTTTAGGAGACTCTTTCTTCCATGGCCGGAGACGCATCCGTCCTGAGTTTGAAGCCCCAACTGGGCCACTGTCACCGTCCATTGCAGCGGGCGTGGGAACCTGCGCTGCGAGAAAACCCAACGCTCAGTGACCGGGAAAGAAAGCCAGAACCAGCAGAGAGAAATGGAAAAGAGAACATTTTCCTGTGAATCATACGCTTTTCACAGCTGTGCCAGCCAGACTCCCTGGCCACGCTCTGTTGGAGGATAAAAGGAAATACGTTATTAGGCAAATCTGCAGCTTTCAGAAGAAACTGCATTGAGTGGGATCTTGGACATCCACGATTTCATTTAACAGCTGCTCTTAACTCTGCGCGCTGGGGATCCCCAGGGAATCAGGCACCCATCTCCTCCTCCGCTCAGGGGGGATGCGCACGCCGAGGAGATTCATTTGGGGAACTCCGGTGTCATTTCTCGAAGCAACATCCACACATCCGTGTTTTGCCTTGTTATTCTCTTTGTTCTTGTTATTATGTGGTTGCTTTTTCTCCTTGAATATCCTATGGGGTAATCCGCCTGCCGGGCGCTGCGTGTGATAGCAGGGAGTGTTCAGTGCCTGCCTCTCGTTCTCCATCCAGAAATGGCTTGCATGTGGAAATCTCAAGGACCAAAAGCCAGCTTGGTCTTCAAGACACCCTAATAATTGCACACCTGGCCTTCCAGCTCTCCTTGGCTTAACGTGGAGAGCATTTCGTGTTTTTTCTCCCGGGCGTTTTTGCGAATGCCGTCATCACGCTGCTCAGCATCGCAAATACCCGTCTGCAGACAGGTTACCTGTCAAAGGACAGATGGGTGGCTTTACTTTCCCTTTAATTACTCAGCATGACAACTGTGGCCTCGTTGTCCTCATTTCAAATAAGACTGACAAACACCCGAGGCGCACTGTCCCCAAAATGTCATTCCCCTTTTGAGTGGCTTCTTTCAAGTTACTCCAAGAGCATATGATAAAGAGAACCAGTTGCTTTTGAGATTGCTACTGGGTTTGGCATAATTGCCTGTTGCTCTGCAGAGGTTTAGCACCTCCTTCCCACCCAAAACCTTCATCGGTCACAAGCGGAGCGCTGCAGAGCAAGTTCCTGGTGTCACCTCCAATGCCAGAGGTCTCGGGGTGTGGAGTGTTCAGACCCTATTTCTCAGTGACACTGAATCCTCTCTCCTTCACCCCAGAACTGAAAGAACACCTTAAAGTGTTAAAGGTTTTTATGCTTTACCCATCCTGTCTGCTTTCTTCGCATAATGACATTGTTAATTTAATTTCTGTTGTACAAAAACAGCCCATTTCAAGAAAGCTGGCAGAGGTCCTGTTTCAGACACTGTCCTAGGTCTACATCTGGGCTCCTCCAGAACTGGCAATTGCTCTTGTCAATGGAATACGGGAGCTGATGGGTCCTTCATTTACGGTACAAAGCCTTGGTGTCTGCTCTGCTCTGAGCTCTGCTCAGCGCTGGAGTTTTCTGGTGGTGCCCATCAGGCTGAGAGAGCTGGGGGGGTTCAGCCTGGAGAAGAGAAGGCTCCGCGGAGACCTTGGAGCCCCTACCAGTCCCTCAAGGGGCTCCAGGAAAGCTGGGGAGGGACTCTGGAGCAGGGAGGGGAGCCACGGGACGAGGGGGAAGGGTTTTACACTGGAAGAGGGAGATTTCGGTGAGATCTGAGGAAGAAATTCTTTGGTGTGAGGGTGGTGAGCCCCTGGCCCAGGTTGCCCAGAGCAGCTGTGGCTGCCCCATCCCTGGAGGGGTTCAAGGCCAGGTTGGCCAGGGCTTGGAGCAACCTGGGCTGGTGGGAGGTGTCCCTGCCCAGGGCAGGGGGTGGAACGGGATGGTCTTTAAGGTCCCTTCTAACTCGAACCGTTCTATGATTCTGTGATCTCCAATCGCTTGTCCATTTTCACCATGACAGAGGCGTTGCAAAGCTTGTGCCTAAAGGTTGCAAAAAAGCTGCAGTCTGGAGCGATTCCCCCTCATTTGCATCACTTTTGGGGAAATGCAGAACTAATTGTATAATGTGAGTCTTCATCCTGCAGCTGCAATCTGAGCTGGAGTGATTCATCGCTGAGGAATACACCAAACCTCCTTTAATCCTGAAAAAGGACAGATCCACCTGCTGAACTGGACCGTGGCCAATGACTGTTGGGTGTAGACAGAGGATTCACCGTGTAGGTAACACCTGAACCCTGAAGAATATCAGCGGGATTTTTGTTCCCATATGCAACTAGCACATAAGCCCTGTTAGTGAATACGGTGGATAAGGAGGTGGCCCAGCTCTGAAACCCAACTCTGTCTATGCTAAACTGGGCTATGGTAGGGATGAGGGTGTTTCCAGGAAAAAAAAAACCAAACCAAACATAACCTGCATTTCCCTGCGAACAGAAAGGGAGGAATTGCTACCTCTTCAAACACACATCTCAGCAATTCCAGCTCCTGCCTCAACAAACCCGCCCTGCCCCGCGGCTCTGTGGTGGCACAGCGTGCACCGTCCAGCTCCACGGGAGCCAACGCAGGACCAGCCACCGGGCAGCTGAGACCCAGCCGTCCAGTTGGTTTGCACGGCTGCTTTGGGGTTGGGCTCCCTTCGTTTCTTCTGAGCAGACTTGCGGGTCGTGTTGTCTGTGGTTAGGAGTTCCCTCAAGCCGCCTCAATGACACAAGCCTATAAAAAGCGGAGGAGGAAAGTGAAGTTTTGGGGAGAGCAGGCGTCCTGAAAAGGTTTCGTTGATATAGAAGAGAGACCTTGAACCCCCTCAAAAGGCTTTGGGACAGCTGGGTCAGAATTCACTCAGATGTTCGATTTGGCCACCAAACAGAAAGGTCCACCATTCACTTTGAATGAGTTGAAGCAACCAAAGAAAACTGGAGTTTACATTAAAATCAGCTTAAAAGGAAAGAAGTTGTATTGAGCAGAGGCGAAAAAGATCCAGCGTGATCCTGTATTGCTTGTACCCAGGGAGGTGGAGAATCCTCCACCCACACGCTGAGCCTGGACCACAAGCCCGGAATATCTTGCTCCTACCCTGCTCCGTCCCTTTTCAAATGAGATCTCTGACTAACACCTTCCCCCTCCCTCCCGTTAGTAATATCGACCACATCACAAGAAACAACTTGCTTTTGAATATAATGTGGATTGTGGAGCCGTCTGGCTGCAAGGAATGAGTGTTCACAGGAGGAACTAATTACTGGCTAATTTCTTGCCCGAATTTATCCACAATCTGCGTTGTGGCAGGCTCCTTGGCTATCGTCGGTTCCCACCTGCTGTGCAAAGTGTCAATCCGCTTCCTCAGGCTGCAGATGCAGGGCTGAAAAGACAAAAAGACAATCTTGGATTTCCCATCTGCGCAGCCACTGGACACCCCGCTTGGCTGCCACCTCCGCGCGCTAGGCGTAATAATAACAGAGGAATAATTATAGTAAATGGAGCGGTCATTAAAGAATAGAAGGCAACGTATCAGGAGGAGAACTAGACTGTCTCAGTTGGTCCAGGGGTCAGAAAGGGGAAATAAAACCACTGTCCTTTGTGGGAGCTGGATGTATAGCTTTAAAATTTGGGAGAAAAAAAAAAAAGGGCAAATGATCCCTGATAACGATTCCCTGAGTAATGGTAAAAAAATGCAACAAATCTACATCCACTTTGTCAGGCCACAAAAATGCAACTTCTGTCCTCCAGGAAATTCTGGGTTATTTAATCTTTTTTTTTTTAACATCTAGGATAAAAAGCTGAAATGACACAAGTTGGTTTTATTTTATTTTAAGTGGGATGTTCCAAATCGTATCTTTTTGATGTGGCTGGGGACTTCATAGTTTGGCTCTGTAGGGGATTCACCACAGAATAAAGCGAAGTTCCTGCTCCCACCTTGTCAGCAAAGCAGGCAGCTTTGCTCCTGCGATTTCTTTATCTGCGTGTTTCATAGTCCCAGGTGGGTCAGCCCCAGAGCCGCGCCGTTGCTGGGAGCTTTCGTCTCTGCTGATGCTTTGACTGTTTTCGCTGCTTTTGCAGGATGAGTGGCACCGGGGTCACCACCACCACGATTCATCCCGCAAGCTCCTCTGCCGCTATAAACTCCAAACCTCAAGTTTGGAGGTTTGGAGTTTGCACTCACCTGGGTCCCTGCAATCTCACAGATCTTTAATGCCAAAAGTACGGTATGTAGCTCCACATCTTCTGCCACCCTCGTTACAGCCTGTGCGTGGTCCACCACCGAGGTCTCCATTGGACACAGAGACAGTTCTTGTTCCAGCAAAGCTGTTCAGATTTCTCACTCCTGCCACTGATTTAAAGCTGGATGACTTTGCTTGCACCTTTTCTGTTGCTTCTGGGCTAAAAAGGCTTCAAAGACCCATCGTCCAACACTAGACCGCAGAAGTCTAGCATCTTCAGCTCATTCCAGGCAGGGAGAGAAGAAAGGGGCAGAGGAGGAAGGGCAAGAGCCCGTCTAGGGGCAGACTTTAAAAATATCCCTTATGTCGGGCATGGCTGGACGAGATCAATGTCTTTTGAACCTGTGTGGGTTTGTTTGGCTGGTGGTAATTGGTATCTGCTTTTGACATGAAAAAACATTATAGTAACTGTCACGTGCGCAGAGAACACTGAGCAAGTGAAAAAGCTTCAATGACAATCCTGGCTCAGAGAGTGTTTCCTTGTTTAATGTATTCCACTCGGGTTAATTACCAGTTCAAATATTTACTGCGAAGTGTGTTCTTTCTGCTGATTGCTGTGGTCGTGCCATCTCTTCTGCCTCGTACTTCAGGGACGCGCTGTGGTGATGACTGTCTTGGAGATGACTTTCTTGGGGATGACTTTCTGTTCCTGCAAGAGTCCCCCCTCTTCCTCCTCTTCCCACGTTCTTGTCTGGGTGTATTTAGTGCAGAGAGATGCTTTAGGGAAAGGTGAGTCACGCTTTCTAGTCTATAAATTAAGTTCAGGGCGGGTGGGTCCAGTGCGATACGACTGTCTTTGAAGATTGATCCCTGGCAGAAGCATTGCACCCTGCACAGGATGAAATGGAGAACACTGGTTATAAAGGGCGGTGACATATTTGCAGGAGGTCGCCCGACACAGGGGTAGAGTCACCTCTGTCTTTGTACTGCTCTTTTTGGAACACGCCCAAGACGTGCTTGGTTTTTGGAGGGGGCGCCCCCCAAATTGCCCATCTGTCCCCACAGATGACGGAGGAGGCCTGGACCATGCACTTAGTCTAGATGGCTTTGCTTCTTCACCTCCTTGACCATGGTAGGGTTCGGCTTGGTCACCAAAACATCAAAGCCAAAACATTTCCTACAATAGAATTACTGGAATGGTATTTTTAAATTATTCATATTCTTTACAAAAATTACTGAATGGAAACATTTCTCAATTATCAGAAAGTTTTCTCTGGTTATTTTTAACTGACAGAAAATCCAGTTCCCCAATTTAAAACAACTGGTTCTTTAAGATAGTTGCTATTAGACAGAAGAGTGAAAAAATAGTCAAAACAATCCTCAAGATTAAAAAAAAAAAAAAAAAAAAGTGGGAAGGAAAAATAGCAATTGTGTACCAGGAAATGTTCCTGAGCTTGTAATACAAGCGTTAATGAATAGTTTGAAAACCATTTGAGATGAACCTTTTCCTTTTGCTACTGTGACAAAATCTGAAGAGTTAGTCCATTCAGCTGTAGCCATAGAGAAACAATAAATGCAGCCTTCATTTTCCTCTTTGGTTTGCTAAAATTATAGCTAAGAATATTCGGGTGTTGGCTCAAACATGAGGAGGAAAGGAGCTGCCCTTTTTTTGGAAGAGGTAGTATCATCTTCCTTTCTTCTCTCTGTTATTCAGTCCACTAGAAGATAATTATTCTCCCACGGAAATTAGGCAGTCGCCTACTGCTTCCTCGGTTGGGATGGGAGAAGTCACCCTTGCTAATGGTAAGAAGGTGTTTTTGCCTCCTGTCTGCAGTTCACCCCTGAAGCAAGAGAAGGAGGCACTGCAGCTGACAGCCCAGGCTTGTGTCTTCTCTTGTCTGGGGGCACCTTGGTGTCCCATCTTTAATGGTCGGGAGGGGAAAGCTCTGGAAAACCTGGGGCTTACTGGGCTTTCAGCCCTTCGGGGCTGGGAATGTCATGCAAAGCCAGTTCCTGTTTGGCCGGGCCATGGAGGGAGAGCAAGCAAGGGCAAGACCAACTGGTCAAGTCAACCAGCAGCAGCTGGTGAGGTCCAAACCCCAGGTCCCAAAGCTGTGGCTTTCTCCACCTCCTCTCTCTCAAGCAACCGTCTTTTTGAGGAACAGCAAAACCCACCGAAAAGCGGCCTCTGAAACAAAGCCAAACCAAGTTGTTCTGGCTATGGATTGCGAAGAGACGGCCGTGCCTCCTTGTAGCCACAGGGAAGACCCAGACTTGGAGCCATGGTGGTTCCTGGACAGCCGTCCTGTGCACGCCGCCCAGCTCTGGCCCAGAGTGACGTCTTGAAACCATGCAGGGAACTGGTGACACTCAGGCAATTAACTGGAGCTGCCTAATGTGCCAGCAGGGACTCTAAGCATTGGGCTTGCCTTCTGCCCAAATTCCATTTGCAAGTGGTGAATGCACTAAGCTCAGATGCAAAATCACCTGCCGAGGTGGGCTTCATCTCCCCTGATTAGAGCCACTTAAAAGGTAGATAAACTGCTGAACTGGGTTTCCTCGTTTGAGAGAGGGGCTTGGGTGGAGGACTGTCTGCCTCACCCAACCGGAGTCTGACACACAGATGGTCAAAGTTAGATGAGACAGTTTCTACTCTTAGCATAGAAATAACATCTCATGCCCTTCCCCAAAGGTGCTTATCTTCTTCCTTGCGTCAGCCTTTAATATTCACTTTTTTTAGGTTGCAATTAGAATTTTGCCCCATGAGAGCGGGGAGATTAGCGATGCCGTGTGACCTGTAATTCTTCATGCGCTGGAGACAGGGAGAACTTCACTGTGACAATAGCGTCTGCAAATCCAGGGGATGACAGGCAGGGTGTATTCGTCTGAGTACATGCCGGCGTCTCGCATGGTGATGTCTCCATTTGCGCTAATACCCCTGCCCCAGGCTGCCTGCAGAGCCAGGAGAGGTCTAGTTGGTGGAGTCAGTAGAGTCTAGAGCTTGATGTATTTCACGCTAAACTGGGTGCCTGTGTTTGGTCAGACAAATCGCCCCATGGAAACGTTGGTTTCTTTCCATGCAATGAGCCCCAAGCCCCCAGCTCACATGTTGAGCTCTACATGGGAGACATCAAAACTGAGACAAAGATGATTCCACTCCGTTATGGCCAAGAGCTCTCATAACTTAGCCTGTTGCCTTTTAAGTCGTAGAGGGTAAACGTCACACTTTGTCATCCCTACTGCCACTGAAGCAAAGGTATTAATGTCTGAAATACAATCTATGTCCACAGCGCGACTCTGGCAGAGCACAGCCCTGGTCACAAGCCCGTTGAGCCCAGGAGGTCATCGTTGGCATCTGTCTTCATTCAACTTCTGTGAGATGGAAGGATCAAACAAACAGGTTGTTCTGAGGTCACAGTGGTGAGCGAAGCTACAGGTGGGCAATCTTGTCGTAGAGGACATCTTACAGTGCTCAGAACTATTTTGGGGGTTTCTGGCAATCTTTGACATCGGTTGTTACTTGGGATATAAAATATCTTGTCAGTGGTAGATAAAACAGAATAAACACCATTGGAGTCTCCTGGCATCTGAGTCCCACCATGTTCCAAACTGCCAGACCCAGAAGATCTGTTTGGTCCTTTCTTCCCCCCCTAGACTCTGAGAGGGCACCTCTTCACCCATTTTTTTAATTTCTATGGAAGAATTCAGAGACGAACCATGTACTTTCAATGCAGTTTATTGAAGGTGCAGTGAAAAGCTGGGAAGTCTGAGCAGTCGATGAAAGAAACTCTGTTTGTGTGAGTACAAGATGTAAACTCAGATTTACACACCAGTAACTTCCCTCAGCATTTTGGGGGTGGGGATGGGGGGGTGAGCTCTTCTAAAGACCAGCACGCTTTGAACTAGCCACCCCTAACATGCAGAAGCAAATGAAAGTACTACGTATTCATCTGTAAGCAAATTCCACAAAAAGCCTATGGCTGCAGCGTAACTAGCAGGTGCTTTGAAAGCTGAAATTGCCTTGTTTAAAATTTAAGCTCAAATTTGCAGCTCAGGGTTTCTTCTTACACCAAAAAAAAAAAAAAAGAAACTAAAAAAAAAAAAAGCGGGGAGCATGCTCTTTGCAGCGCCTCTTGGGGAAGTTAAATCATCTCTCTCTTGTGAAATGCTTTTGGAGGAGCTGGGAGAAAAAGAGGTGTCTTGTAGGGAAGAACATTGTTAACGAATCTGCTCGTTAAGGGAAAAGCCAGAGAGAGAAGGCAGCGCAACAGGCAAACCCTTAAAGCTGCGATAATCTAGACGGTATAAACTCAGAGGAATCGCACTGTGGTGAGCACCTGCTGGAGAAGCTTGCTGATGGCCTTTGGGGTCGGGGACTCTGAAAACATAAACGTGGTGGGGTATGTATCGGACGCTAATAAATGTGGGAATAGGCTCCATGGCAAATGTTGCTGCTAGTGGGCAGAGAAACTATCCTGCATCATCTCGGTGGTAGGACCTGCACGTCTGAGCGTTGCTCTCCGATGTTGCCACCTCCCCAGCCGATGGCCCTACGGGACAACGCAGGGGTCTCTGACAACCCCGAAGTTCCCCACCACGCCGTTGTTGCACCCCACCACTTCAGGGCTGTTGGCAACGACCACGGGGGAGCCCCCCAGCTGCCTGATGACGCAGCCTTGGTTTCCAAAGCTGACCACCCCACCAGCTTGGCAAGCCCCCATCCTAGCATTCAAGCCCCCGTTTCCCGTGCTGATGACGGTGCGGGCTGGGTACCCCCCGCTCCGGGAGCTGAATCCCCCGTTTTTGCAGTTGACCCCTCCGGCTTGGCAGTACACCTCTGGGACACACTGCTTGGCCACTGAGCTAATGACTCTCTTGGGGTGGATCCCAGCGCTCCGGGAGCTGAATCCTCCGTTCTGGGAGCTGTGTCGTCCGGACCGTCTCCCCAGGGAGCCGTAGCCACACGCAGCCCCGTTTGCTGCCAGCATCCCGCAGTCGTCGGGGATATTGTAGCCGCTGCTGACCACAGCTGCAAGACAGCCCACAGGATCAATTACTGAGAGAGGAAAACTGGAAGACTCACAAGGCAAGTTGTTTCATGAGCGACAGAACCGACCAAACCTGATTTCCTCTAGATTAGTCCAATGTATCTGAGCCCCTGCTCCTTCCAACTCCTCCCCCGTGTCCCAGCACATCCCCTCACAGATCCTCCCGGTTCCCACGTTGCTCATCTGGCTGGTGGCAAATTCTTTCCCGGGTTTAGCGCACATGGGTGCGTTGCCTGGTGGGTTCACCAGGACAGCTCACTGTTGCCTCCGAGAGTGAAGGGTCGCAAATTTGACCTTCCCCCCTCCATCCAAAAGCTGGGGGGAGTTTTTTGAAATTTGGAGGTATTTGGGATTTCTGTGACTAAAGCGTCAACATCAGCCTCGGTTGAAATGGAAAGGGAGGCAGAGGGAGCTGGGGTAGGCAGATACTCCGTAAACTGCCTTTCCTAAAACGAGAAACCCTCATGGCTGTAAATCTTCAGGCTACTTACACACGCTCACCGGGTTCCCCACACATATCCTGTAAGGGGAGAGAAGAGAAATGCACGTTATCCTGTTAACCAGTTGCAGGCACATCTAGAAACCTGACGTTACTCATAACTTCCAGCCATACATCCAGCCCACTTAATCCCCTGTTGTAACACGTCTGACTGTCCCTAGGCCAGGAACTGTTTTTGCTGGCACAAGGGTGGCCTGTGTGGCCTCCAGCCATCTCTCCAGCCCCAGTTTCTGTGAGCCTGGGAGGATCTTGGAGCAGAAAAATCCAGTTGGGAGCTAGAATCATTCTGGCCGCTGATATACAGGAGAAAAGGGAGAAGGTCTCTGTCACCCACCTGCTCTCTTCACCCTCCAGTAGAGTCTTATACGTCGCAATCTCAATATCCAGGGCCAGCTTGACATTCAGCAGCTCCTGGTAATCCCGCAACATGCAAGCCAGCTCGTCCTTGGCCTTCTGGAGGGCATTCTGCAGCTCAACATGCTTCTCCCGAGCATCTTTCAGGGCACAATCCCCACGCTGCTCAACATCACAAATGGAGGTTTGCAGGCAGGAGACCTGTCCGAGGGGAGGAGAACAGTGGAGGTGTCTTTAAGGCTTTGTTTCCTAATTCCTGGACATTCTGGTTTGGGATTAATCCACTCTTCCAATCGTAACCAGAGGAAAAAAACACTGGCTTCCCTTCTCTCTATCCGCTTTTCAGCTATACACTTTCCAACTACAGCCTAGAGCGGGTTTGAGTCTACTAAAGGCCAATGCGTCATTTTCCCCCGTATCTGAGCTGTCCTTCAATACATTCCCCTTTCCAGAAACATCACCTCTGGGCTTCTCTTACCTGCTTCTTCACGTTTTCCAGTTCACACTGCAGCTTCTGTATCATCCGGGTTAGCTCTGAGATCTCACACTTGTTGCTCTGCAGATCATCGCAATACTTGCCTCTCTTATCCTGAAGCTCCTGAAACTGGAGCCAAGAAAGAAGACGGTCATCGTTTTTGACCTGCAACCTGCTAAGTTGCCAGGCAGACACCCAGGTTGCTTCATACTCACCCTGGTTTGGTAGAAAGCATCAACTTCTTCTTTGCTCTTCTGAGCTATTTCTTGGTACCAGCATTCAACATTCTTGATGATGCTTTCCATGTCCAGGTCTCGGTTGTTGTCCATTTTCACGATGACTGACGTGTCGCATAGCTGGCGATCTACCTGAGCTCGTTCCTACAGGTTGGGGAATGGCTTAGTCAGCTGTTAGCAATTGTCAGACTTTGTAGGGCTGGAACTAAGAGCCACACTGCTCAGCTGATGGGTATAACAAGTCAAGAAATGTCCCTCGGGTTGGCTCAGCAGAAAACCCTCCCTGCTGGATGAGTTGCCACATGTCAGCTGCTGACCTACATGCTGACCTGCAGCAATTCTGGCCACATCAAGGGCAAGGAATTTGAGTGACTTAACCCTTGGTATCCTGTCATCTTCAGCTGCTTTACTGATGTTAATGACAGGGTTAAGCTGGTAGTTTCTTTAGCTCTAATCAGACAACTGCAATCCGGAGTAACGAGACAGACGCATCTCTTTTCTCAGGGCTAGAGTTAAGACACAGCCAATTCATACCTGGAGCTGCATTAAGAAAGGGGGAACCACCCTATATCCAGCGTAATCATGCTAATATTCTATCAACCTTGTGGTTCCATGCTTTCAAGTATTCAGGGCTTGGGATGAGGGATGTCCAAGAGGCATCTCAAGCAGCTGAAAGATGAGACAGCACTACCAAACTCCTGGGGCGGACCAGAGAAACTCACCTCCTCAAATACACATTTCAACAGCTCCAACTGCCTTCTTAACAGATCCACCTTCACCTCCAGCTCTTCCTTGTTCAAAAAGATACAGTCTGCATCCTGAAAGAGAGGAGACACGTTCCAGCCCCATCTCACCGAAAATGTTGGAGAAACTCACAGAAGACAGAGGCAGCCCCAATAAAACAGAAACGTGTTTCAACAAGATTTCAAGAGTAGAAAGGTGTGAGAGGGTGAGTCAAGATGCCCTGGTGTCTCCTAAAGGAAAATAAAACCATGCCAACGTGACTTACAGGGATTAGTTTATTTATTACTTAGGACCTAGCTACAAACTCAGAATTGACTAATGAGTATTTAAACATAATTTTTTAATATTGTTCAAATGATTTCTGCTTTTCTGATGTCCAAGAATAAAGGATGTGGAGAGACGGTCAGAAAATAACCAGCGTCTTAGACACCAGGTATTCCAGCATGACCTCTCCCACTCCGTCTCCCTTCCACAAATACACCCTCCCATTACACTTGAAGAATGTGCTTGGGGTAAGAAAACTATTGCTGTAGTGCTGATGATGTAAGCTTTGAGGATACATTATTTTTACTTTCTACTTGCATTTGCTTCTTTTTCTGACCCTGTGCCTCTTCACAGGCCTCCCTCTTTCTGCTCATTGGAACACTTTTGCCAGGCATTTGCTAATAATGCATGATTTCTGCCAAGCTTTACCCCAGATAAACCTATTATGGGTGTAATGATTCATCTATTTTGAGCTGCTCACCTTTTTGAGTGCCACAAACTCATTCTCCACAGTTGTACGCCTGTTGATTTCCTCTTCGTATCTGTTGGAAAAGGAGAAGAAAAAAGGCTGAGGCAAGCAATGCCATCAGAGACAGAGACATTAACCGTCAGGTATAAATAACAACCTTCGCTTGCCCAGAGACTGCCATCAGGCACCGCCAGATCAGTGTCTGGAGACCAGGCATTATACCGTCCCAAGATCAGAAGCTTCTTCATGAGCAACAGCATTAACAATGCAAAGGGTTTGCAAGTGAGACAGAAGAATGTGACATCCCCAAAGGGGATGTGCCACATGTCTGGGAGGCATTGCCTGAGCTGAACCAGAGGAGGAGTGATATGCCAACGGCTAGAGGAGACCTGAAGGTCCTTACTTGCACTTGAACTCCTCCACCAGCTGGCTGGTGGCACATTCTTCGCTGCCCAGTTTTTGCTTTTCGCATAGCAAGCAGTCCAGGCGCTTCCGCAGGTCGCAGATGTAATTCTCGAAGTACAGTTCAAGGTTTTTCCCTTTCTTTGGCAGGACGTATTGCTGCAGGAGGCCCCACTTGGTCTCCAGCACTTTGTTCTGCTGCTCCAGGAATCGGACCTGCAGGCCAAAAAATAGCAATTCTTCAAATAAAGAGAAGAACGCGGTGAGTTGACGCCTGGTTTAACTGTCTGCTCTCACCTAAGAATAGTATTTTCGGGAAGTGAGAGGCGATATGCCACAGTGATTGTAAATCTATCTGCCCTTATTTAAAAGTCACATGTCTGAATTATTTAGAAATCTGAAAGTCACATGTCTAAATCTGCCTTTCTCGCCAACGAATAGAAATAAAGCTCCTCTGGAGGTGCCGCTGATGTATTTTTGGATGAGATTGAGTCCCCAGAGGGTGGAACCTGTTTGTCTTTGTGTTTTCTACAAAGGGATCCTAAGGTGACAGCTCAGACTTACCCATCTAACGTTTAGGTGCCTGAATCAAGATTAACCTCATTTGCCTTCAGGAATGTCATTGGAACCATCGCTATATTTAAAGACAAAGTGGGGGGAAAGGGTCTAATACAGTACAGAAGATGAGCCCATCGGGGCTGTAACTTCCAGCTGAGCTAGAGCAAGGCTGCAATGAGAAATCCAGCCTTGAACTGAAGCTGTCCAGAGAGGAGACACTTGCAAGAAAGTCCAGTGCTACCGTGGCCATGATACAAACACCAGCAAATACTAGGACCAACGTGCAGCTGAAACGAGCCCTTCCCCAGTAACGAAGATCCCAGTCTGCACCAACATGGCTCTGTGGGGACCTGGACCCTTGTGTGGACCCAGTTTGGGGATTCATGGCACCAGCTGGGCTGGGGGGTCGGGGGGGGGGTTTGGTTGCGTTTCATTTTTCTGGGAGAAGTGCGAGTACGGAGCAGGTTTGCACTCACCTTGTCGATGAAGCAGGCAAATTGGGTGTTGAGGGTCTTGATCTGTTCCTTCTCCTGGCAGCGTATTTCATGTTCCAGCGGGTCGACCCCAACGCAGAGGGGCTTCAGAAGCCGCTCATCGATGCAGATACCTTGGATGCCATCCGCCTTGCGATCGGGGTAGCCCCTCACAATACTATATCCCCTGGGGCCGCAAAGGCCAACCCTTCCTCCAACGCTACCGTAGCCTACGCCTCCAAAGCCGAACTCCCCAAAACATCCAGTACCGCAGACCCCATTGACGTAGGAAATCCTCCTGTTTCCACCCAGGTTGCAGACGCTCCTGCTGCTGTAGGCACCAGCTCCGCATCGGCCGGGTTGGCAGGCGGAGGCGGCGTAGCTTCGACCACAAATCTCCGAAGCTGAACTGAAGCCTCTTCGTCCCAGGACGGATCTCACTGTAGGCGCCTGTCTGCTCATCGTGGCTTATTTGAAGGTGGAATATGAAAGTTTAGGGGAAGCTCTTCTGCAGGAGAGGAACAGAGATCCCGCTGAAGTGCCACAGTGATGCTACCCCTTATATACATTTGGGAAGCTGGCCTTGATAGGATCAGGACATTAATTTAAAGCGCTTAAGGGTTTGGTTTGCCTGGCAGCAATAAATGCTCCTCAAAATGCAAAACAGCACGGCAAATACTAACTACTGAGGAAATAAAAAGGAATCTAAAACTGCTCTGTGTGCAAGTTGGCTTAGAATATATTACGGTTTGAAGTGCTCCCCTAACTTACGCTAATTATAGTTTAGCAAACATTTTTGAAGAAACTCTTTGTGATTTGTTTGCTGTGTGTCGTTTGGGGTTTTGTGTCTCATGGGTTTTTGTGTATGATGGCATGTTTTGCAGACTTGCACTTTGTGGGGGTAATTTCACAATCTCTCCTTTTTTCTCTCACCAGGTTTGTTTTGGGTGCGGAAAAGTAACAAAAAAAAAAAAACACACAAAGGAAAGTCAACAATGGAAAAACACCGTGGAAGTTGTGTCGTGATAGTTGGATCATTTCTGTGCCCGAAACACCAGCAAATTCACTGAGTTATGGGTCTGGATTCATGTGCAAGGACCCAAAATGCCCCTGAAAAACATCCCCATGCGGCATTTCACACTGACCTTCTCTTACCACATGAAACACCACCGAAACAGAGCAGGTTGCATCCAGGAACTGAGGCATATTTCGGTTTTCTTACTCAGTTTATGTGCAGTCAGTGACATTTTCCCTTGAGTAACGCTGCAGATTCTTAGCCTGAAGTCCATTTGACACAGTTAAATCTTTGGCCCTTACTATATTGGAGCTTCTACCAAGCTGGATGTCAGAGACCTTTTTGATTCACCTTCTGGTAGTCTCTACAGGGAACAAAAAAGGAACAGTAGCACATTTCAGCCTGGTGAGATCCACCTCATTCAAGAAGCGACAGCTAAAAGTTGGGTGACTCTGCCAGACACGTCCTTGACACTCGATGGAGAGCCACCTCCAAGACAAACAGCCCCTGGGTCCGTGCTCAGGGGAGCTGGGGTGATTCACCATCCGCAGGCGCTGGTCTTTCTCCATCAACAGAGGAAGTCTTAATGAGTAGATTAGAGTGGACACCAGGGATGGCTTTGACTCACATTGGCAAGGTGAATCTCTCCCTCTCTCCTAATCACCAGCCCCAGGAGGTGAGACAGTCAACCTATCTGCCAACCATCTCGGGGCCTTCTCCACACCGACATTTGGAAAGTCAAAACAATAGGGCTCTTTCAGCTCTTTGAGAGCAAATTGTTTGGGAGAAAAATAGACATTATAGTGCCAACAACTAAATGCCCTCAGCCTTTCCTAACTGAAGGGGAGCAACGCGTGGAGAAGTCTGCGTGTTCTGCACACACCATGACAGTATCTGGAGACACCCACTAGCTCTGTTCCCTCATCCTCATTAACCCCCTCCCAAAACATTGCAGGCAGTGCAAATCATGAAAACATGCTAAACCTCCTTAAAACATTAAACTTTCTAATGTTACGTTCTTAAAAAGAAGACATGCGCACCGAAACCATAGGACGTGACTGCAGCACCGAGACTCACGAGGCTATTAATTGAACGTGTAATTGTGAGTTTGAGGGGCTGGTGGTATAAATTAGTTGTGTAAACTGATAGTTTTGCCCTATACAAATGGGATAATTCAACGTATTTACAGCATGACTTTCAGATTATACCTTTGTTTATAGTATTTTAGGCTCACAGTTCATACTGGGTTGCCAGCACAGTTGGCAGTATCAGCTGAAACAAATATTAAAGACTTCAAGCTAAAGCTTGTAACTTCCCAGATCCTTTAAGTTCTAAACAAAGATTTATCAGAAGCAAAATGCATATTTGAACCCAAAGATGAGTACAAAAGGCAGTTGTTATGAACTCTATATAGGGAAACTGCATCGCGGACCAGAAGCCAGACTGAAGGCTGGTGTGCCAGCGCTGCCTTTCTGCACCCCATAATACACGTCGGCGGCGTGGGAGACACCTGGAACGTCCCAGAGACGGCAATTAAACATCTATGAACCAACCCTACTCCAGCAGCCCCAGGTCCAAAACGCTGTACCAGAGCCACTGGCTTCCTGAGAGGTAAGGCGTTGGGGGCGTAAATTATCCAGTGTTGGGTAAAATTTCTATGTTAGCCAAATCCCTCTTGTTGCTCCCGAATCCCAGGGAGAAGGCACCTATGCAGAAGGGTCACTTAATGTCTTTCAGGCCTTTCTGAGGAATGACGAGTGTTTTGCCTGTTGGTACATAAGACCTCAAGAATTGGCAATTATTTATTGTGAGTACGGACGTGGGAAATGGGAGAGTATTCTCAAACAAAATTGGCACCTTTTTGACTCAAAAAAGAAAAAAAAGGAGGGGAAGGACTGAAGAAGCAAAAAAGGAAAATATTTTGATGAGGGGTTTGTTGAGTCATTTTGACAACTTGCAATCTGTCCCTTTGTCAGCATTCTTCTCCCTGAATGTGCTGCTGAAAATGGAATTCATTATAAGAACATGTGAAGTTCGCTAATTTGTTTGTTGCCTCTGGAGATGAATCCGAACTAGTTCTTAAAATATGTTTTATGCGATAGTCTCAAAGAGCTGTGCTCCGTCTCTGTAATTATCCGCAGCCATAGAAAACTCATTGCATTTAGATAGGACAATAGCAATAACCTCCCTGGGCTAACACCACTCGATAGATGTAAGATTGGGTCATAACACATATTTTTATACACACAGTTTCTTGGGCTGTGTAGACTCCTGTCCACGTCATTCATGAGACATTAAAGAATTTATTTGCTTAGTGCAGCCTGGTTCCCTTGTATCCTAAAGCCAGCGTTGTCCGAGGGAATTCAATGTAGTAATGTATTTTTACCTCTCATTAGCCTACATCTGCTCTATGTTAGAAGTTGAGGCTGGGATTTTCAAAGGATGTTCCTCATAAAATTCATCAAACACCGGGCCTGGGTACACCTTCCTCCCTACTTCAGCCATCAAACTGGCCATGTATTCTAATTTCCTCTTTGAGACTCCCTCTGTGGCTAATGGAAGGAGATAGGCATCTCCAGACGGTGACTCATCGCATCCGAAAATAGGCAGCTAAGGCAGGTGGGAGGAATCCACCTCTGGAGGGACTCACCTCGCTTCTTATTGACTACCAGAGGCAGTCTAGACAACCAGACAACTAGACCAGGCGCCCCACTTCTGGCTGGTTAAAGTCAGGTGAAATTAGTCCCACCCTTTGGGCGCCAAATTTCTTTAGCGCCTTTGAAGTCTTAATGAGAGTACACAACATCACACGCCCTCCAGATTCGCTCGGTTCCTGCTGCCTGCGTACCTCATATCTCCATGCCGTGATTTGCGCCTGTAAAGCTGAGGCTGGCAACAAAGCAAAGGATTGGGTTTGATCTTTTTCATGTCGATGCCTTCCTCCCACAGAATTGCACAGTGGAAATGAATGCGGGATGTATGGGAATCAGGGCTCCTGAATGGGATGGCATCGCACTGCCTGTGAAAGCAAAAAGATTAGAAAAGGAAAAAACAATATTGCAGCTGTTATGAGGGCAGAGCAATTTCCCTATAAATCTACTGGAGCCCTTATCCCTTCCAGTTGAAGCCGTTTTCTTGGGCAGAAGAGGTTCTCTGAGCCATAGAAGGAAGGAATTGCCCATGGAAGGTGATCGGGTCCTCCTAGTTCAGCTGGCAGGAGATAAACTTGTCCTTTTGTTATGTTAAAGCCCTGGTGCCCAAGCCCATGTTTGGTTTGATTTATGCAGCTTTGGGACGTACTGCGGAACTTCTGACAGGACACCCAGCTGGTTCCTGCCGTGCTGATGTGCAGGGAGGCTGGCCACAGGTTTACCATAAAGCACTTGCTAAATTAACTTATCCGATCTTGAAATGGTGACGGGGGGGTCGGAGGTGAGAAACCAACCCTGACTCTGTGTCATTTCCCTGACTTATTCTTCTCTTGCATAAAAAGTGACAGGATCGTCTGTTTCAATGGAACACCGGAACCTTTATGAGATACTTAAACCCCTCGTAATGAATATTTATGGCTGCTCAATCGTTCTTTTCTTGTCGAATCTTTCTTGTGGTTTTCTTCATTAGAGATTGTGCCTGTTTTCTTTTGTGCTCCTCATGTTTGATTGAGAAATAGCTTCCTATCACATGAGAATTACGGGGGGGGGGGAGGGAGAGTTCTTCCAGTTCTGAATCGCAATAATTGCTTCCCATAGGAAAGACCTTCCCTTTGGATTCTGCTTTTCTAAAACTCGTATCTGTCCAGCTTGCCTCTGTATGGCTCCATTCTTTGCTCTACTCGTAGGCTTTCATGAGCTTAATCGCAAAACACTGCAGTCCTTTGTGGTTGATTTATGTTACTTATTTGTTGGCTTCTTTTTTTTAATCTGCTCAAATGTACAATAAAATATCTCCCTTTGATCTGTTTTGAAATCCTAAACTGGTAGTTGTAAGATTTCTAAAATTATGCTGAAAAAAGCAACCAAGCACATTCCTGAGTTGTTTTTTTTTTTCCCTATAATGACCCTATTGCAGCAGATTTCGAAGCGGTGTAAAACGTGTTTTGTTGTCACACCTCTGTGGTAGACGTGCTATAAAAATGCAAAGAGACTGAGCTGACGTCTCTCTGAATCTTCAGACACCCATTGAATAGCGTTGGGTGGGAGCCCAGTTTGGTGCAAATCTGCATAAATAATCTGAATTTAAAAGGCTCCCAGAATTTACACCAATGAAAGACTGGATCTGCGTGAGACTTTCTGGGCAGCTCTGCCACCTCTGCTTAATTGGTAAGACTTCTATTCGGCAGATATGTCTTGTCCAATTTGGGAACAGGGCACTTCTTGGCAAACACTGAAAACCAAGTGGCAACACTCTTGGTTTGTTCTCTGTGCAATTTATTGGAAAAAGCGCAAAAAGTTTAAAGTTCTTGAGTCATCAAGATAGAAGTGAGGGTGCTGTAATTTATGCGTATGTCAGGACACTAAGCAAGGAAGTTAATAGGAATACAAGCGACGTAATTATCCTTTGCTGACTACAGAAGGTGAAATGTGGGGTTTTTTAATTGAGATTTCCTTTATGACTTGCCTTCCTGCACAGGGGTGACCAAACTGCTCCGAGACGGCGAACAAAGGACATCGCTGGAGTCCTGCCCCTCCTCTGCATGGCCCCGTGCGTCTCACCACTGCGACTCCACTGACTTGCCTAAAATTACATCAGGTGGACTTTGATGAAACGGTGAGTCCCGGAGAGCTCATTTCCAGAAACACTTCCCAGAGCACTCCAGGGAAAGGCTTCTCAATTAAATATCACAACTTGTTCCATAGATAGCAAAGGCTTAATCAGGAGAAAAAAAAAAAAAAGGCGGCTGGTGGGAAGCAGGAACTGAGTGATAACAAGATAAGTTCCCCAACACAAGCACCAGCCCTTTAAAGAAACAGCAGAAATCAAAAGGAATATGATTTAAGTGTCCCTTTTTTGATGTGAGCCTGGTGGAGTTTCTCTGATGTGGTTTCACGATGCTACATCGTGCTTGTACTCAATATGGCTCTTCCTTGTGTGCAAGGTGGAGTTGAGGATATTTTTACCACTGAAAGCGGAGCAGGGCTTTCATTTTTCTACTTTAGGTCTTACGTCCTGGTTATCCCAACTCTCACAGCTGTAGTTTAGATCTGGGTGTTCCCGGGGCACGGAGGTCCAGTGGAAATCCTCACCCCTGGCCAACACGTGCCTTGTGGGTGAGCTGAGGACCTCGTGCTCTTGGTGGCTCTGCAGCTCCCTGCACTCCTACTGCAGAGTCCACCACTGCCCAGAGGGGCTGAGCTCTGGCACGAAGGGCCCCCATCTCCAGCCATAAGTCTGGGGATGCAGCTGGGAGCACCAGGGATGTACTGCCTGCCTTCAGAGCTGGCAGCGCTTCTGGAGGCGAATCCTCTGTGGCCGGCACCAGCGTCTTCGGGTAGGGATGCTCCACCAGCGCTACAGGAGGACCTGCGTCTTCTGGACCGTCTACCAGCTCCACACCCCGGGTTGGCTGCACAGGTAGTGATGGCGTTGCAAGCGGTGGTGATCGCTGTCATGGGGAAAGGCAAGCTGAAGCACTCATGGGGAGGACACAGCCTTCCTCCTCCCCTGCAAACCAGAACAGGATTGTCTAAGGTCATAAGGAAAACAGAAAAGCTTGAGCTTACTTACACACTTTCACAGGGCTCCCAAGGCATATCCTGAAGGAGAAGAAGGTCACAGGGTTAGCCACCATGTAACTAGTGTTTCTAGCATTTTCCAGCCTCCCTGTCTCTGCCAAAGAGTCCCAAGGACTGAACAGTGCCCACACATGGTCATGGTGGTACCCACCTGCTCTCCTCACCCTCCAGTAGAGTCTTATACGTCGCAATCTCGATATCCAGGGCCAGCTTGACATTCAGCAGCTCCTGGTAACCCCGCAGCATGCGAGCCAGCTCGTCCTTGGCCTTCTGGAGGGCATTCTGCAGCTCAGCGTGCTTCTCCCGGGCATCTTTCAGGGCACAGTCCCCGCGCTGCTCAGTATCACACACCGATGTTTGCAGAGAGGACACCTGCCAGGGGAGACACAAGAAGTCCTTACTTTCCCTGCCCTCTTTCTTGCCACACTCACCTTTGAAGGAGAAATCCTCACTTCTTTTGAAAGTGCCAAGTTGGGAAGTATTGAGGTTGTTTTTAGGAAAGCCAAACGTTTCCAAAATCAGATGTCAACTCTGAAGTAGTACAGAAAGGCTGGACTTGTCCCTGCACTGCCAGACTGTGTTTAAGTCTTGTTTCGAGGATACCAATGCTTTGTTCTAATTGTAACTAATAATTAAGGTTTTCCTTTACTTCCCGTTATAAACTCTATAATGAATTAGATGGTCTGAAAATTATACCAGTTTCTATGGGTGCTGAATTACTGGTGAGTCATAATTCTACCCTACTTATTGGATGCTTTGAACCTGTGTCAGAAGCATTGTCTTCTGCCAGAATTCTCGCTGGAGCAATTTTAGCAATTTTCCGAGTGGCTGTAGCTGATCCAACTATCTAATTTGGTGCAATTAGTTCTTTGCAATAATCAAAATGATCCAACAGAAAATAGGCCAGCAGATAATCCTTCTTCCCTGCTCAGCACTGGTAGGATCTTCTCTAGACCAATGGAGCCAGTGTGAGGCAATGCTCTTTGCTAAAGACGAAAGAAATGTAGAAAACGTGACCTGGGATCTCACATCTGGGATCTAGTGAGTAAATATGGTCCATCATACCTGCTTCTTCACATTTTCAAGGTCACACTGTCTTCTCTGGATCGCAAAACCCAGCTCTTCAGTCTCTTGCTGGTGGGACTTCAGTTCATTGCAACATCTCCCCTTTGCCTCCTCAAGCTCTTGGAACTGGTGGTAAGGAAGGAGAGAGGTGGCAATGAATACTGGTAGCGTAGGCAGTATAGGAGCCTTGAGTCTGTTTCCAGAGTGAATTAAACTAGGTTTAGAAAAGTCCTCATGACTTTGCAGCTCCTGAGGCTTCCAGCAGCAAATGGAGCTTCCCTCCTGTAGCTTCCGTTGTTCAACTTGCCTACAACCTCCCCGTTCTCCACGGGACTGAGTCCTGTCCCATTGTGCTGTATCTGTTCTGGGGATGTTCTCCTGACTTCGACACTCAAGGAGTTTTGCAGAATGGAAAATTAGGTCCACAAATTACATAGTGAAGCCAGAAGGAAAAAATCACCACCTTTGCACTACTACTTTTGACAGTGAGAGAATTAAGGCTACATCGCTGGATGCTACAACTTACCCTGGTTCTGTACAAGGCATCCAGCTCTGCTTTGCTTTTCTGAGCTACATCCTCGTACCAGCACGCAACGCTCCTGAGGACACCCTCCATTTCCAGGCCTCGGCTGTTGTCCATCTTCACGATGACAGAGGTGTCACAGGGACCTCCCTCCAGCTCAGCGATTTCCTAAAAGCCATGTGAAGTGGCAATAAGCTGTCAGGATGTCTCAGTCCCGTCCCTGGCGTTCTTATCTCACACTCCAGTGGCAGTAACACCACCACGGAGTGTCTGACCTGAGCCACAACTCAGGAGTTGAGACTAGATTTGGTCACACATGCAGCTTGAGGATTTGGGGTTTTTTGAGATCTCAAAGTCTTCCCTATCTGGGATCCCCGGGGGGCGGGGGGATGCCTACCAAAGGGAGCCTAATGGATTGGTTTAATCAGGCCTAAATCACCATAGACAAGGAGCGGATGGTAGGAATACCTGCCATCAAACAAGGTTGGGACAGGGGCATCCATACCTGAGCAGAAACACATTTCAGGAACTCTGTCTCCTGCTTTAGGGTTTCCACCTTTGCTTCCAGCTCTGCCTTGGCCAAATAGACACAGTCTGCATCCTAAAAGAGTTTCCAGGCATTTAGAAGTCAAAATGGTGCCTAGGCGGAGACCTAAGGCAATTTCATCATATTTTTAGAGTAAGAAATTTTGTTTAGGAAATGTAATTGGGAAGCTCAGATGTCCCCTGAACAGAAACAGCTGAAGGGTCCCAAAGGCATATAAAATAGTGCTGAGTTCTTGCTTGAAAAACATCATGACTTGGGCATTAGGACAAGCAAGCTGTCAGGTTAGAATGGACAGAGGTTTCATGCTCTCTGGCAATACTCTGTGACATGTTTTTCCATACTTGGCCAATGACTTTTAACATTCTCAAGACCTAGCCCTTGCCTTGCAAGGAGCAGATCAGAGGGAAGTCCTTGGATCTCCGCATCCAACCCTTCCGTTAATACAAATTCCTTACCTTCTTCAGTAGCACGAACTCGTTCTCGGCAGCTGTGTGTCTGTTCCCTTCCTGCTGGTATCTGTTGGGGAAGAGAAGAGCTGAGTTGTTGGGTCGTTCTGAGACTGGAGACCTTGTTTGTTGGTATTTAGGGGTCAGGGCGCTTTTGGATCTCAGCCTTTTTTTAGAGAGAAGTCTATTTATATGGACAAAAATAAAAGTCCATTAGAGAAGCTGTTTGAGCTCACCGCCCTGTGGGTGGTTTCTGCTCACTCACTTGCATCTGAACTCTTCAACAAGCTTCTCCGTGTCGATCAACTCAGGCTCCATCTGCCCCTTCTTGTGCAGCAATGAGTCCAGCCGCCTCTGCAGGCTGCAGATGAAGTTGTCGAAGATGTGCTTGATGTTCTTACGGGATGGCAGGACCTGCTTTTGGAGTAGGTCCCATTTGGTGGCCAACACCCTGTTCTGCTGCTCCAGATGCTGGACCTGCATTCAGAAAGCAAAGCCACCTTCTTCAGACACGTGCATTGTACCGGGACCAGACGAATGCGGGGTCAACAAGGCATCTGCTCTTCTGAGTCAGTGCTCCAGGGGCTTGTTGTGGTTTGAAGGCAATGAGAGGACAAAAGGGGGGCATTGCCATCTTCATAATCCTATAATCCTACATCTGGACATGCTGTTCTCCAATTCTCCAAGGAAGCCCTAGACAGCACGGCCTTTGTGTCAGCTACAGAAATGGAACTGGGGGGTGGAACTGGATGATCTTCAAGGTCCTTTCCAACCCAAATCATTCTGTGATTCTATGATCAAATCACATAAGCACATAAACCAGATTAAAATAACATTATCAGCTTGACCTGCACTTGCAGCCCATGGTACTGGAGCCACACATGCTAAAACGAGCACAAGGCTCATGTAATAGGATGAGAGAAGGAGAGGAATCAAAGACCTGAGCGCAAAAAGGTTTCCTTCACACTTAAATCTCATCATTCCTTTAAGCCTTGTCTCAGCTCTCACCTTGTCAATCAAAGAGGCAAACTGGTTATTGAGGCTCTTCATCTGCTCTCTCTCCTGCTTTCGGATGTGCTGGATTTCAGGGTCGATCTTCACCTCGAGAGGCTGCAGCAGGCTCTCATTCACGAGCACGGCACGAATACCTTCACTTCTGCAGCTCCTGCCGTGGAAGCCTAACCCAGGACTCCCACCTTCACTGTTGGCATGGACGCCCCTGCACCCCCAGCCTCCCCACACCCCTTGTGCGAGGCTTCGGCCAGAAGAAATGCATTGACACCCATCTGTGTTTTGGGGGCTTTGGCTGCTGTGGCTCCAGGCTCCGTAACCTCTTCCAAATAGTGCCGCAGAGGGGAAGGCGCTGGTCCGGCAGCGGCTCATGCTGCTCACAGCAGAAGATGACGAGAAGAACTTTCTTCCATGAAACGACCTCCCAGCTGACAGCTGCTGGCTCATGCTGGCAGAGGTGATGGAGGGAGGATGCTGGAGGACAGCAGAGGATGCAGCTCAAAACGGGTCCTCTCTGCTCCGACACCCCTGAGCACCTCCTTTATACACACCTCAGAAGTGGGGCTTGGTTGACGCAGATGAATAATTTGGGGTTTTCTTGGGGTTTGCCTTGCCTGGCAGCAATTTGTAGGTTTAAATATGCAAAATAATGCATAACACTGAACATTTGTGAAATCCTATGGAATTTCAGTGTTTTTAAATTGCTTTGTTTGCATGCTCAGCTTGGAGGATCCCATGGGCTGGGTTTTGTGAGGAGTCTTCTTTGGTTTGAGTTTGTCCTCCTTCCTTATATTAATTACAGTTTAGCAAATGGCCTTAAGAGTATCTCCCTCTGTCAAGGACACGCTGTAAAGGAATGTTCTGTTGAACAGCAAATTGTAAGTGATTTTTGCAGTATCTGTTCTTTTCACACTCGCTCCCTTCACAAAGGATGGTGTGAGTCCATGAGGTACAGCCAAAGGCAGCCCAGAGCTTGGAAGCTGGGAACCACAGTGTGGACCAGACATGCAAATTTTGTCGCCGTGGTACAAGAATGCAAAATATTTCTTTTTTATAAATAGCCCTCCACACACCATCCCCAGTTAAAGACCACAGCTGATGGGAGGGACTCATCTCTTCTAACTTTTGATGCTAGGTCTGCTGAGAGCCAAGCATGTCTGAGCTAGTGCTCCCCAGAGAGCCTTGTTCTTCTCCACTGAGTCCAAGAAAGTCTAAAGTCATCAAATCACAGAATGGTTTGGGTGGGAAGGAACCTTAAAGCCCACCCAGGGCCACCCCCTGCTCTGGGCAGGGACACCTCCCACCAGCCCAGGTTGCTCCAAGCCCCGTCCAACCTGGCCTTGAGCCCCTCCAGGGATGGGGCAGCCACAGCTTCTCTGGGCAACCTGGGCCAGGGGCTCACCACCCTCACAGCAAAGGATTTCTTCCTCAGATCTCATCTCAATCTCCCCTCTGTCAGTGTAAAACCCTTCCCCCTCGTCCCATGGCTCCCCTCCCTGCTCCAGAGTCCCTCCCCAGCTTTCCTGGAGCCCCTTGAGGGACTGGAAGGGGCTCCAAGGTCTCCGCGGAGCCTTCTCTTCTCCAGGCTGAACCCCCCCAGGTCTCTCAGCCTGTCCCCACAGCAGAGGGGCTCCAGCCCTCTGACCAGCTCAGACCTGGATGCCCAGCTTTTAGAGGAATAAATTAGTGTAGCTGTATCTTCTTGTCAAGATTTTGGCTTTGATTGTGTAGAACACATCAAACAATGAGACTTGTGTGGAGAAGACAATAAATAGCTTAGAAAATAGGAAGCTCAGCCACAAGGCTGTTAACTGGATGCTTGTTAATCGTTTAATTGGAAACAGTGGTAGGCTCGGCCTTGGTGGGCAGACTATGAACGCACCAGCAACCTGCAAAAATACCTTATTAATACAGCTGCTGTGTGGCTACTCTCGGTTACTATCCTTTATATTGGAGCTTGTAATTAAAACCCTTGGGATACCCCAAGGCAAATAGAAAAGATTTATGAGAGTTGTTTGACAGACAGGGAAGAAAAGGCTGATAAGTTTAATGTATTTGCTGAGAGCCTCACAATACCTCAGGGGTGGAGCCACGATCACATCTCTGTCCTTGTGGCTTCCTGCCAAAGTCTCTTTCAAAACGGAAAGACGAAGGGTTTCATTTCAGTCGATTTGAAAGAAATGGGTTTCCCCTGCTATTATGCCACACTAATCCTTAACTTTTTCAGTAGGCTCCAACCTTGGTCAGTGTTTTTTTTGGCATTTAAACATTTCAGATCCCCAAGAAGTGGGATAGTATTTCACATGCTCGTTTCTTTCCTTGGTTTTGCAGGGATTTTTTAATTAATTTTTTTTTTCGCTCCCTGGGCTCATTGGACGGCTCTTTCACCACCTTTCGCAAGAAGGCTGATGACAAAACTGGTTACCAGAAACCTTGCTGGCTTTCTGTCTCCAGGAGCGGCTGATGCCAAAGGTTTCTTGTACCTCATTATTTGCAAATGTTCTGCGCTGGAACAGCTTGCCCTTAGCCCAGCAAGAGAGATAATTGATGGTATGAAGTAGCTGGAAAGACAACTAGCTTAATTGCAGGTTCTTGACAGCACTATCAATTACACCTACACACAGAAGAGCAGGAATGCTTGAAGTCCTGGGTGTCTCACTTGGCTGCTTAAATACGAGCAGAGTCCGCAGCAATCCCAGCTGGAAGAGCAGGGTTGGAGCCCAGGAGGAGGGCACTTGGCCTGGAGCTGCTCTGACTCCATCTTCATTTTGTGCTTCCAGTTTGTCTCTCCTTGGTCTTCCACTGAATCCCCTTGCTGCATCTGCATGGCCTTGGTGATGAGGTGCCACGATGATTGAAGGTCCTCCTGCACTTTCTGAGCAGCGGTGTGTGATCTCAGGGCACTCTGCCTGGCCCTGCTGCTACCAAGGAGAGTTTGGCTCCTTTCAAGCAAGGATGAGCTAACTCAGAGCTTGTGTTTCCTCTCTGTGGTTAGAGCCTACAGGGTCATGGATGGTTTCAAAAGTTTCCTGCCATAGATACACTTTGATAAGCAAAACCCCTGAACTTGGGTTTTCACACCCCCAGACATAGCAAAAGGTTCATCCATCTGGCTCAGCCTCACCTCTGAGTCTGGCTGTCCCCTGGTGACCCCGAGTCCCCGGAAGGCAGATGATGCTAACCTTGGTCTGTTCTCAACTGCCCAGCTCAGGCTGTTCTTCTCCCAACTTCATCTCATCCCACCCAACTTGCTGCAGGAGACAAAGGTTTTGTGTGTCATTTGACAGCAGAGAGTCTCCAGGTTTAAAATACACCAGATCTTCTCCACTTGCTTCCATCTATTTGATGGAACTTGATGTATTCATGTCAGAGCAATGGTGTTTGCTGCAGCTCCCTTTCAGGAGAGGGAGGGTTGTACGCGTATGTGGGCACCCAGGGAGTAGCTCCCAGGCTAATCACAGCCCATCAATTCACTTGCAATCACCAGGAATTTTGGAAAGAGGCCCAGCAATGGAGAGAGGAGGCCCACAATCTTCATGGTGCTACAGTGTAGCCTTGACTAATTTCACAGGATTTTGCCCAAGTAAATCAGGAGGGCCACATCCATACAGCGAAGAGGGCTGAGGCCCAAAACTCCATCAGTCAGAGAGAAAACGGGGGAGGCGGCGCAAGGACCTGTTCTACACCACTGTGGTACAACTATTTTCTCCCACTAGGTGGTGGTATCTAATGCATCTTCAGCCTCCCTCTCCACATGGGTTCTTGGTTGGGATCTTGGTGGTGACATGAGCCCGTTCAGGCCTAGTCCAACACTCAGAAACCTCTCAGGATACCACTAGCAAGAGCTGGCTCACAATATTTAGAAGCCAGGACAGCACAGGACCAATAAGGTCCTCAGTCCTTGTGAGGCGGTGAGGTTTCGTATGGATTTGTACTCTGAGGTTGACTATGAGCTCGGATGTTTTGTAAAATACATGTGCATCCGGTAACGCACCCCTGGCAGAAGAACACCACAGAGTTGCCACCACCTTTAATGACAGCTGACCTACTGTCATCTTCTTCACCACCGTGGTGTCCTCCCCTCATACCTGAAACCCTGTTCATGGTGTCAGTGCTCTTGGAGGCTCAAGCTGTGCTTAGGCACAGGGTGTCAGTAGACACCTTCTTTCAGTGTCACAGTCTGAGCGTGTTTACAGTATTGTGATGACTGATAATACGTGGCCCAAGACATTAATTGACATTAATCTGAATGAATTATGATCTTCTTCTCATCACTTCAGCTCAAACCTTGAACCTCAAAAATCAAAATGTCTCTGGGCACAGCCTTTGGCAGTCTGTCTTGTGGCATTTTCCATCAAAAATGCATGGGCAATATCTAATTGACATATCAACTTAGCGTTGAGTCAACGAGAAATCAGCAGTTGACATGTGCCCATGCTGCCCACATTGACAATACACCTCTTTTAGACACTTTCCCCAGTTCTCATGTGCTGGGGTGGTGGAAAGAAATAAAATCATCTGCTTGATCATCCCAGCTCAAGTGTGTATGGTCCAAAGATCTGAAACTCAGCCTGCGTCTTAACAGAGCTGAATACACGAGCTCCTTACAGGTACTACTAGCAGGAGTTGGACCGCACAACTGCTGAAGGAAAGGAACGGAACAGCAATAATTTAGCATTTTAAAATATTATATTTTTAGACAACTGAAATCTTGGACCGGACTTTTCACTCCTACTTAAAAAGGGATAGTTTTATGTGGAAGGAGGTGCCAGAACACTCATCTCCAGAAACTGGAGATATGATTATAGCTTAGCTGACAAGCAGAACAGGTTCTGATATACCCTTCCAAACCATTCCTTCACTAAATTAGTCCAGCACTTAAGGCTACGTACTACCAGTGTGTAAACAGTACTTAAAAGAACTTGGTGGAAATGCTGATCGAGCCCCTCGTAGGAGCTGGGCGTAAGCAATCTCTTTTCTCGGCTGGTCTCCCAGGCTCCTGTTACAGTCAACTGAAACAGAGAGTTTGTCTGATCTCCAGTGGGTGATTCATCCCACACTAAGGTAGAGGCACAAATTAGGTCTTTTGAATTGCCTCCAGAAGTGCCTCTTTCTCTCCATTGACTCTCCCTTCTTCCTTTTCCACCTTTCATTCTACAAAGCAGATCAGTAAAAAAAACCCACAGATCTAACCACAGTGTTCATATTATTTCTTTATTTCTTCTAATTAGAGATGAGAAGCTCTAGGCACGCTGTCTACATAATTAATTTCACAGTGAAACTAAAGCCCAACAATAGTTGGTAGTGTGCAGAATTACCTCTCACAGCTTCCACTTCTTATTGTGAGGAGGGAGGCTTTGTCTTGATTGAAGACTCTTACTCAATCTCTTGGGTATAAAACGGGGTTGTTACGACGCAGCTTATTTATCACTTGGAGCACGAACGGAACTGTTTCAACGAGTTATGTAGAAGCAACCATTAATCATAGAATGGTTTGGGTTGGAAGGGACCTTAAAGATCATCTAGTCCCAACCCCCTGCCCTGGGCAGGGACACCCCCCACCAGCCCAGGTTGCTCCAAGCCCCGTCCAACCTGGCCTTGAACCCCTCCAGGGATGGGGCAGCCACAGCTTCTCTGGGCAACCTGGGCCAGGGGCTCACCGCCCTCACACCAAACAATTTCTTCCTCAGATCTCATCTAAATCTCCCTCTGTCAGTGTAAAACCCTTCCCCCTCGTCCCATGGCTCCCCTCCCTGCTCCAGAGTCCCTCCCCAGCTTTCCTGGAGCCCCTTGAGGGACTGGAAGGGGCTCCAAGGTCTCCGCGGAGCCTTCTCTTCTCCAGGCTGAACCCCCCCAGCTCTCTCAGCCTGTCCCCACAGCAGAGGGGCTCCAGCCCTCCCAGCATCTCCGGGGCCTGCTCTGGCCCCACTCCAACAGCTCCGTGTCCTCCTGCTCTTGGTGCCCCAGCGCTGGAGGCAGCGCTGCAGGGGGGTCTCCCCCGAGCGGAGCAGAGGGGCAGAATCCCCCCTCTCGCCCCCCTGCCCACGCTGCCGGGGATGCAGCCCAGGCTGCAGTTGGTTTCTGGGCTGCCAGCGCAATATTGCCAGCTCATGTTGAGCTTCTCCTCCACCAGCAGCCCCAAGTCCTTCTCCTCAGCACTGCTCTCCAGCCATTCTTTGCCCAGCCTGGATTTGTGCTTGGGTGAATAAACCGTCTCAGCTGTTGGAGGGCACCTCTGCACGGCATTTTGCAAGCCAGGGCAGACTCACACCACCCACACGCTGAACCCGTGGGCTGCGAGCCAGCGCAGATGAAAACACAGGCTTATCTCAGCAGGGTTTGCTAACACAATCTCCGTTTTCGCTGCCGCAGCTGACTGCTTCACAGCCTGCGTAGGGCTTTCTGCATTTGATGAGGGCCGTGATAACCTAGTTTTGACTGAAATAGTGTCTAGGCCTCCCCCCATGCAGAGCTCTCATGACTGCTTCCAGACTGCACCATAAAGGTTTGATTCAGCCCTTTGTGGCTCCCCATCAAAACCTTAACTGTTTTCATGGCTCTATGGCCATTTGCAAATGGGTCTCCATGGTGGATTTCCCACCAAGCTGAGTATGTCACTGCCCACAGGCAGCCACCCCCAGCACGCTTCACAGTGGGATTTCTTTGAAAAAACAGTTAAGAAGATCCTACCTTCCCTCCGACTGGGGAAAAGACAAAATATTCCTGATGGGACTGTGACACTCCAGTTATCTAAGTGGAGTGTTGCTAAATTAAGTTGACACAGTTACATCGAACGTCTTGAACGAACTGTCCCGGTAATCTCAGCGGCTCCGCTCTTCATTAGGGCTTTTGATTGGACTTAAAGGAGGTTCTGTGAGAAATTTCGAAAACCTCTTCCTACCTCTGCATAGAGGTGACCATTGAATCAGATGTTGGCCAAAAGAAAGTCTTACTTGGGTACATACCATCCAGCTTTGATTTAGGACCCCAAGGGAAAAATGGGACTGGAAGCAAGATAAGGAGCCGTTATTGTTCCTAAACTTTCTGCTCCTTTCTTTATCTGCAGCTGCAATGCTCACAAAACCTACATGGACAATTCGATCCGTCCCCTGGTTAGTTAAAGAGTGACTCCGTGTGGGAATGGTGGAACTGAGATGTAGCCATGTCCTACTTGACTGGATAGATCAGGCCAACAGGACTTGTCCCCTTGGAACACATTTTCACAGCAGGTGTTCAGCATGTGCTCCCCACCCCCAACAGACATTTATTTTGGAAACATCTTCTTCCACTTTTTCACTATTTTTTTTCTTGAGGTTGGATCAGATCTCCATAAACTGGTTGATATGTTTAAAGAGCTCTTTCAAAAATCTCATCATACACGTGAGAGTCAAGACCTCCCACAGACCAGTGCACACACAACAGAGAGGGTTTCAAGCTTTTAGTTGCCAAAGACAAAGGTTCCAAACAGCCTGAGGTGTAGAGAAAGCCTAAGGTAACAGTAGCAACGATCACAATATTGTCATAAAACCTAGGGGGTGTGCCTGGAGAATTCAGGACATGGCTGTGCAGGGACAAGAGAACTCGGGATTATGTGCGACCAGTTCAGAAGAGCGGTGACACAGTGGTGGGCAGGAAAGCCACCCTCGCGTCCAATAGTGAGGGGAATGCCATCTTCCCATTCCACTGGCACATTTTTGCATGCAAGTTTTACTTGTGGGAAGCACCTCCAGAAGACCCAGAGCCACTTCCATAAACGGACGTGTAATCCCACCTTCCAGGAGGGCACCCTCCTTCAGAGGTACATTCTCCAGACCCATCTCGCGGGCTGTATCTCCCAGATCCATAACCCCCATCCCCCCCAGAGCCATACCCTCCACTGCCAGGACTGCAGAAACCCCCGGAGCCAGATCCCCAACCTCCAGAACCATACCCAGCACTGCCAGAACTGCAGATATGACCACAGCTCGATCCCCAAGCTCCAGAGAGAGAACTTCCTCCTCCGCCAGAGATGGAGCCTCTCCTGCCAGAGCTGCTGCCACCGCTAGAGCTCAGCCCACCACTGTGGGGGCTGCATCTCCCACTGCCCGAGCTGGATCCTCCTCCATAGCTGTGGCCACCTCCAGAGATGGAGCCTCCACTGCCAGAGCTTCCTCCTCCTCCATACCCTGAGCCTCCAGAACAGATAGACCCACTACTACCAGAGCCACCTCCTCCTCCACCACCAGAGATGGAGCCTCTCCTGCCTGAGCTGGATCCTCCTCCATAGCTATGGACACCTCCAGACATGGAGCCTCCACTGCCAGAGCTTCCTCCTCCTCCATAGCCTGAGCCTCCTCCACCACAAATGGACCCACCACTGCCAGAGCCACCTCCTCCCCCTCCACCACCAGAGATGGAGCCTCTCCTGCCTGAGCTGGATACTCCTCCATAGCTGTGGCCACCACCAGACATGGAGCCCCCACTGCCAGAGCTTCCTCCTCCTCCATAGCCTGAGCCTCCTCCACCACAGATGGACCCACCACTGCCAGAGCTGGATCCTCCACCATAGCTGTGGCCACCTCCAGAGATGGATCCTCCACTGCCTGAGCTTCCTCCTCCTCCATAGCCTGAGCCTCCTCCACCACAGATGGACCCACCACTGCCAGAGCTTCCTCCTCCTCCATAGCCTGAGCCTCCTCCACCACAGATGGACCCACCACTGCCAGAGCTGGATCCTCCACCATAGCTGTGGCCACCTCCAGAGATGGATCCTCCACTGCCTGAGCTTCCTCCTCCTCCATAGCCTGAGCCTCCTCCACCACAGATGGACCCACCACTGCCAGAGCCACCTCCTCCTCCACCACCAGAGATGGAGCCTCTCCTGCCAGAGCTGCTGCCACCACCAGAGCTCAGCCCACCACTGTGGGGGCTGCATCTGCCACTGCCCGAGCTGGATCCTCCTCCATAGCTGTGGCCACCTCCAGACATGGAGCCTCCACTGCCTGAGCTTCCTCCTCCTCCATACCCTGAGCCTCCTCCACCACAGATGGACCCACCACTGCCAGAGCCACCTCCTCCTCCTCCACCAGAGATGGAGCCTCTCCTGCCTGAGCTGGATCCTCCTCCATAGCTGTGGCCACCTCCAGACATGGATCCTCCACTGCCTGAGCTTCCGCCTCCTCCATACCCTGAGCCTCCTCCACCACAAATGGACCCACCACTGCCAGAGCCACCTCCTCCCCCTCCACCACCAGAGATGGAGCCTCTCCTGCCAGAGCTGCTGCCACCACCAGAGCTCAGCCCACCACTGTGGGGGCTGCATCTGCCACTGCCCGAGCTGGATCCTCCTCCATAGCTGTGGCCACCTCCGGACATGGAACCTCCACTGCCTGAGCTTCCTCCTCCTCCATACCCTGAGCCTCCTCCACCACAGATGGACCCACCACTGCCAGAGCCACCTCCTCCTCCTCCACCAGAGATGGAGCCTCTCCTGCCTGAGCTGGATCCTCCTCCATAGCTGTGGCCACCTCCAGACATGGAGCCTCCACTGCCTGAGCTTCCTCCTCCTCCATAGCCTGAGCCTCCTCCACCACAAACGGACCCACCACTGCCAGAGCCACCTCCTCCTCCTCCACCACCAGAGATGGAGCCTCTCCTGCCAGAGCTGCTGCCACCACCAGAGCTCAGCCCACCACTGTGGGGACTGCATCTCCCACTGCCCGAACTTGATCCTCCCCCATAGCTGTGGCCACCTCCAGAGATGGAGCCTCCACTGCCTGAGCTTCCTCCTCCTCCATAGCCTGAGCCTCCTCCACCACAAACGGACCTACCACTGCCCGAGCTGGATCCTCCCCCATAGCTGTGGCCACCTCCAGACATGGAGCCTCCACTGCCTGAGCTTCCTCCTCCTCCATAGCCTGAGCCTCCTCCACCACAAACGGACCTACCACTGCCCGAGCTGGATCCTCCTCCATAGCTGTGGCCACCTCCAGACATGGAGCCTCCACTGCCTGAGCTTCCTCCTCCTCCATAGCCTGAGCCTCCTCCACCACAAATGGACCCACCACTGCCAGAGCCACCTCCTCCTCCTCCACCAGAGATGGAGCCTCTCCTGCCTGAGCTGGATCCTCCTCCATAGCTCTGGCCACCTCCAGACATGGATCCTCCACTGCCTGAGCTTCCTCCTCCTCCATAGCCTGAGCCTCCTCCACCACAGATGGACCCACCACTGCCAGAGCCACCTCCTCCTCCTCCACCACCAGAGATGGAGCCTCTCCTGCCAGAGCTGCTGCCACCACCAGAGCTCAGCCCACCACTGTGGGGGCTGCATCTGCCACTGCTCGAGCTGGATCCTCCTCCATAGCTGTGGCCACCTCCAGACATGGAGCCTCCACTGCCAGAGCTTCCGCCTCCTCCATACCCTGAGCCTCCTCCACCACAGATGGACCCACCACTGCCAGAGCCACCTCCTCCTCCTCCACCAGAGATGGAGCCTCTCCTGCCTGAGCTGGATCCTCCTCCATAGCTGTGGCCACCTCCAGAGATGGAGCCTCCACTGCCACAGCTTCCTCCTCCGCCATAGCTTGAGCCTCCACCACAGATGGACCCACCACTGCCAGAGCTACCTTCTCCTCCACCACCAGAGATGGAGCCTCTCCTGCCCGAGCTGGATCCTCCTCCATAGCTGTGGCCACCTCCAGACATGGAGCCTCCACTGCCTGAGCTTCCTCCTCCTCCATACCCTGAGCCTCCTCCACCACAGATGGACCCACCACTGCCAGAGCCACCTCCTCCTCCTCCACCAGAGATGGAGCCTCTCCTGCCTGAGCTGGATCCTCCTCCATAGCTCTGGCCACCTCCAGACATGGATCCTCCACTGCCTGAGCTTCCTCCTCCATAGCCTGAGCCTCCTCCACCACAGATGGACCCACCACTGCCAGAGCCACCTCCTCCTCCACCACCAGAGATGGAGCCTCTCCTGCCAGAGCTGCTGCCACCACCAGAGCTCAGCCCACCACTGTGGGGGCTGCATCTGCCACTGCCCGAGCTGGATCCTCCTCCATAGCTGTGGCCACCTCCAGACATGGAGCCTCCACTGCCTGAGCTTCCTCCTCCTCCATACCCTGAGCCTCCTCCACCACAGATGGACCCACCACTGCCAGAGCCACCTCCTCCTCCTCCACCAGAGATGGAGCCTCTCCTGCCTGAGCTGGATCCTCCTCCATAGCTGTGGCCACCTCCAGAGATGGAGCCTCCACTGCCACAGCTTCCTCCTCCGCCATAGCTTGAGCCTCCACCACAGATGGACCCACCACTGCCAGAGCTACCTTCTCCTCCACCACCAGAGATGGAGCCTCTCCTGCCCGAGCTGGATCCTCCTCCATAGCTGTGGCCACCTCCAGACATGGAGCCTCCACTGCCTGAGCTTCCTCCTCCTCCATACCCTGAGCCTCCTCCACCACAGATGGACCCACCACTGCCAGAGCCACCTCCTCCTCCTCCACCAGAGATGGAGCCTCTCCTGCCTGAGCTGGATCCTCCTCCATAGCTCTGGCCACCTCCAGACATGGATCCTCCACTGCCTGAGCTTCCTCCTCCATAGCCTGAGCCTCCTCCACCACAGATGGACCCACCACTGCCAGAGCCACCTCCTCCTCCACCACCAGAGATGGAGCCTCTCCTGCCAGAGCTGCTGCCACCACCAGAGCTCAGCCCACCACTGTGGGGGCTGCATCTGCCACTGCCCGAGCTGGATCCTCCTCCATAGCTGTGGCCACCTCCAGACATGGAGCCTCCACTGCCTGAGCTTCCTCCTCCTCCATACCCTGAGCCTCCTCCACCACAGATGGACCCACCACTGCCAGAGCCACCTCCTCCTCCTCCACCAGAGATGGAGCCTCTCCTGCCTGAGCTGGATCCTCCTCCATAGCTGTGGCCACCTCCAGAGATGGAGCCTCCACTGCCACAGCTTCCTCCTCCGCCATAGCTTGAGCCTCCACCACAGATGGACCCACCACTGCCAGAGCTACCTTCTCCTCCACCACCAGAGATGGAGCCTCTCCTGCCCGAGCTGGATCCTCCTCCATAGCTGTGGCCACCTCCAGACATGGAGCCTCCACTGCCTGAGCTTCCTCCTCCTCCATACCCTGAGCCTCCTCCACCACAGATGGACCCACCACTGCCAGAGCCACCTCCTCCTCCTCCACCAGAGATGGAGCCTCTCCTGCCTGAGCTGGATCCTCCTCCATAGCTCTGGCCACCTCCAGACATGGATCCTCCACTGCCTGAGCTTCCTCCTCCATAGCCTGAGCCTCCTCCACCACAGATGGACCCACCACTGCCAGAGCCACCTCCTCCTCCACCACCAGAGATGGAGCCTCTCCTGCCAGAGCTGCTGCCACCACCAGAGCTCAGCCCACCACTGTGGGGGCTGCATCTGCCACTGCCCGAGCTGGATCCTCCTCCATAGCTGTGGCCACCTCCAGACATGGAGCCTCCACTGCCTGAGCTTCCTCCTCCTCCATACCCTGAGCCTCCTCCACCACAGATGGACCCACCACTGCCAGAGCCACCTCCTCCTCCTCCACCAGAGATGGAGCCTCTCCTGCCTGAGCTGGATCCTCCTCCATAGCTGTGGCCACCTCCAGAGATGGAGCCTCCACTGCCACAGCTTCCTCCTCCGCCATAGCTTGATCCTCCTCCACCACAGATGGACCCACCACTGCCAGAGCCACCTCCTCCTCCACCACCAGAGATGGAGCCTCTCCTGCCTGAGCTGGATCCTCCTCCATAGCTCTGGCCACCTCCAGACATGGATCCTCCACTGCCTGAGCCTCCTCCACCACAGATGGACCCACCACTGCCAGAGCCACCTCCTCCTCCTCCACCAGAGATGGAGCCTCTCCTGCCAGAGCTGCTGCCACCACCAGAGCTCAGCCCACCACTGTGTGGGCTGCATCTGCCACTGCCCGAGCTGGATCCTCCTCCATAGCTCTGGCCACCTCCAGACATGGAGCCTCCACTGCCTGAGCTTCCGCCTCCTCCACCACAGATGGACCCACTACTGCCAGAGCCACCTCCTCCTCCTCCACCACCAGAGATGGAGCCTCTCCTGCCTGAGCTGTACCCTCCTCCACAGCTTTTGCCACCTCCAGAGATGGAGCCTCCACTGCCAGACCTTCCTCCTCCTCCATAGCCTGAGCCTCCTCCACCACAGATGGACCCACCACTGCCAGAGCTGGATCCACCCCCATAGCTGTGGCCACCTCCAGAGATGGAGCCTCCACTGCCTGAGCTTCCTCCTCCTCCATAGCCTGAGCCTCCTCCACCACAAATGGACCCACCACTGCCAGAGCTGGATCCTCCTCCTCCACCACTAGAGATGGAGCCTCTTCTGCCTGAGCTGGATCCTCCTCCACAGCTTTTGCCACCTCCAGACATGGAGCCTCCACTGCCAGAGCTTCCTCCTCCTCCATAGCCTGACCCTCCTCCACCACAGATGGACCCACCACTGCCAGAGCTACCTCCTCCTCCACCAGAGATGGAGCCTCTCCTGCCTGAGCTGGACCCTCCTCCACAGCTTTTGCCACCTCCAGACATGGAGCCTCCACTGCCTGAGCCTCCTCCACCACAAATGGACCCACCACTGCCTGTGCTCGATCCTCCCCCATAGCTGTGGCCACCTCCAGACATGGAGCCTCCACTGCCTGAGCCTCCTCCACCACAAATGGACCCACCACTGCCTGTGCTCGATCCTCCCCCATAGCTGTGGCCACCTCCAGACATGGAGCCTCCACTGCCTGAGCCTCCTCCTCCTCCGCAGATGGAGCCACATCCTGAGCTTACCCCTCCTTTACCTGAGCTTCCTCCTCCTCCTCCACAGGTGGAGCCTGCGCTGCCTGAGCTGGACCCCCATCCACCAGAGCTTTTGCCCCCTCCAGCAATGGAGCCTCCACTGCCAGAGCTTCCTCCTCCTCCGTACCCTGAGCCTCCACTACAGATGGACCCACCGCTGCCAGAGCTCGATCCGCCCCCATAGCTGTGGCCACCTCCAGACATGGAGCCTCCACTGCCACAGCTTCCTTCTCCTCCATAGCCTGAGCCTCCTCCACCACAGATGGACCCACCACTGCCAGAGCTACCTCCTCCTCCACCAGAGATGGAGCCTCTCCTGCCTGAGCTGGACCCTCCTCCACAGCTTTTGCCACCTCCAGACATGGAGCCTCCACTGCCAGAGCTTCCTCCTCCTCCATAGCCTGAGCCTCCTCCACCACAGATGGACCCACCACTGCCTGAGCTCGATCCTCCCCCATAGCTGTGGCCACCTCCAGACATGGAGCCTCCACTGCCTGAGCCTCCTCCTCCTCCGCAGATGGAGCCACATCCTGAGCTTACCCCTCCTTTACCTGAGCTTCTTCCTCCTCCTCCACAGGTGGATCCTGCGCTGCCTGAGCTGGACCCCCATCCACCAGAGCTTTTGCCCCCTCCAGCTATGGAGCGTCCACTGCCAGAGCTTCCTCCTCCTCCGTACCCTGAGCCTCCACTACAGATGGACCCACCGCTGCCAGAGCTCAGTCCTCCATGTCCATAGTTTCCTCCTGTTCCACCTGCAGAGATGGACCCTTTCCTGCCGGAGCTGCTGCCAGAGCTCAGCCCTCCACTGTGGTGACTACATCTGCCACTGCCAGACCTTGATCCCCATCCCTGAGAGCTTTGGCCACCTCCAGATATGGAGCCTTTACTTCCCGAGCTTCCTCCACCTCCGTATCCTGAGCCACCTCCTCCTCCACAGATAGACCCACCACTGCCCGAGCTCGATCCCCATCCTCCAGTGCTTTTCCCTTTTCCTTCTCCAGAGATCGACCCTTTCGTTCTGTTCTTGCTGACACCTCCAGAGCTTAACCCCGCCTTTACGCCTTTCAAGCCTCCAGGTCCTACTCCAAAGATTCCAGTAGCAGTTGCATTGTGGTCAATGACACCTGCAAGAAATGGAAATTATGTCCACTTTATTCTTTTTATCCCAAAGATTCTAAGCACAGCTACGGTAAGTACTTATGTATGGTTATCATTGTCCCTACTCTAGCGGTCATAGTGATATCTTTGAAAAGGGGCAACAATCGTTAGCAGAAGTACATATGAAACGTTTTCTCATGTGGATCTGGCTCTATTAGCTTATCTTTAACATGATTTATGACTTACTCCGTACGTGAACACTCAGTGCAGCCCTTCCTGAAAGGCCAGGAGGTTTCTCTCTCCTTTAGCTGGCCTCCTATATCCACAATTTTTAGGATTCAATTAGATATTTTTTTTTCCCTTCAATTCTGACATGCGCCACATAGACCTATAGAATAATTGAGGTGTTCCCCACTTCCTACAAATTTGGTTGAAATTAGCCAAGAAGTTCCTGAGTCAGTAGCTCAGTGGTGACATATTGATCTGTATCCATGTGTATTGACACACGTACACTCACAAGGGACTACCTTTTGCTTTACTTCCCCAGGAAAGTGAGACAGGAACTAAGAGGGGTTTTTCTGACAGTAGGCGTTAAATACCACGGACAAAAAAACGACAACAGTACTCTTAAAGCAAAGCCTTGAGATACTTACAGATTGTGGCCGGGGAGCCTTCCTGTATCCTGTGAAGGAAAAGTGACATTGAGATAATGCACCCAATAAAAGCAAAAGTCAGACTAGGCTCTATCGGTAAGTCAAAGAAAGAGGTCACCCCTTCCAGGCAGCAACACATCCCGGAGGTCTAAGTGATAGATCAAAGAATGGGACACTCTGCTTTGTACAGGTCCTTCTACCCAGGATGAATAGTTTGTCCCTACCTGTTCTCCTCCTCCTCGAGGAGCGATCTATACATGGCAATTTCAATATCCAGGGCCAGTTTCACGTTCAGGAGCTCCTGATAATCATGAAGAAGGCGAGTCAGATCATCTTTGGCCTCCTGCAGGGCATTTTCCAACTCCTGAAGTTTTTGCTGGCCATCTTTGATGGCAGAGCTCCCACGCTGCTCAGCATCTTTAATGGTTTCTTGGAGGCTGGCATTCTGCAGAGGGCACAAACAGAACGTGTCCACTTCCCTTCTATGGGACCAGGGTGGCCAAACCCTTCTGGCAGTCCTTGGAAATTAAAAGACCTACCTCAATGACAAAACTCAGAAGATACATTAGACTGGCTAAATTAACCCAAATTAAATCCCAATGTAGACAGCCAAAATCTAGATCTGCTTCATTTTGAAGAGAAAACATCGTCTCTAGGTTTGCCTCCAAAGGACAGCCGACATTAAACTGCACGAGTCCCCACGTAAAAGTGACTTAAATAGTTTAGTCATATTGTAAAGTATCAGCTTTACCTTTTTTCTTGCAATTTCAATTTCTGGTTGTAGTCTTTGGATCTGCCTGATGAGTTCCTGGATTTCCTGGTAACTGCCCCTCAGTTGCTCACGTTGATTTACCCACATGTTCTGAAGGTCCTGGTACTGATGTGCGGAGAAGAGAACAGATATTTTTGGTTTCTGTTCCACTGAGCAGACAGACTTGCCTCCCTGTCTTGTTGGTGTCTACTCACCCTGCCCTGATACATGGCATCTACTTCAGCTTTGCTTCTCTGAGCAATTGCCTCATACTCCTGCCTGACTTCTTCAATGATGCCATCCATGTTCAGTTCTCTGCGGTTGTCCATGGACAGAATGACACTGGTGTTGCCAATTACTGTTTGCAGCTGGGACAGTTCCTGCAAGGAAAACAAGATTTTGGATTTTAACAGTCCATGTGAGCAGTCCAGGTCGTGTTATGAGGAAAGAAATGGCACCTTCTGGCCAGTTACCCCCTGGAATTTCCCTACCTGCATCCCCCAGGTCCTATTGTGCCACCACCAGTATTAATTTTCAAGTGTCTCTTCCAGCCTTCGTGACACACCGGACCCCCTTTTCACCCATGGATGAAAAAGGACTTTGTAAGATCAAAGGCCAAGGATGATCTACTCTCCACACCAAAAAATCCTGTTCAGGCAAAATTTTTGGGAACCTCCAAAACATACATGTCCTTCAAGACACAAGGGTGAGTTTTTAATCTGAGAAGCATACTCACAGCTTCATGTAAGCACCTGAGGAACTCAAGCTCCTGCTTCAGTATTTCCACCCGAACATCAAACTCCATTTTTCCCATGTAGGCACTGTCCAGTTCCTGTAAAAAAAAAAAAAAAAAAAAAAAAAAAACAAAACATAAGCATATTTGTAGTTCTTTGATGGCAAACTCTCCACTGAAGTACAATTCTTGTGAGACTTGGCACGTTTTTTTAAAGCCTTCTTTCCTGGGGTGAAATAATGGCCCACGAATCTCAGATTTCATTTGAAAAGCAATTGGAACAAAGGGAAAGGTTTTGACTCTTAGAAGAAAAGAATGGCTTGGAAATAAGCAAAACAGCTGTGGCAAAATGTAGAAGCGTAGATTTCATTAATTCTTCTAATAAAAAGTTGTCTAAATTTTCTATTCTGCTATCTAGGACGTCTATAGACATTATTTAACCCCTAAGAATGATGTCTCAGCTAGGTTCTGATTGACTAAAGACCAGCACTTTTTAGATACTCATCTTACAAAGGACCTAGAGGCAATAATTTCTCTCCAGTCCTGCAGTAAAAAGCTCAGGTTTTCAATGCATCAGTTAGAGAAAGTTAAGCAAAGACCTTGCCTTTGGAAACCTCAGCAACCATCCAGTTGTTGCTTTATTTCTGAGTCTTTGCATTAGCTCAGTGTCTTGGATTACTTCACCTTTTTAAGCTCCACAAACTCCTCTTCCTTAGATGCGCGCTTGTTGATCTCGTCCTCGAATCTGTTGCAGCAGAGAAAAGAGATAGGTACCTCATGGCCTGTCTGTCTTTTCCAGTCAAGCGGATCGTCCAAAAGGGAATGAGTCAAGATTTTGTTTAACTTCAGTTTCTGACAACTGCAAAGACAACTGCAAACCCTCTGCAAAACTATAGTCTAAATTAGGCAGCAAAGCGTGACGGATATAGATCAGTTCTAACATCCCCATGACTCTGAAATAAACCCCATTTTTCAGAGCTGCAGACATATATTATCTTTTGGGTGCAGCTCAGCTAGAAGAAGCGACAACTCTCCTCAACTTGACCCCCGCTGCTCAGCTCTGTCCCTCCCCTCCCCGCTCTCCAGGTTGACCAGAGCTACCAGCAGGAGTTGGAGTCCTGGGCTACTCATTGCCTCGGGGAGGAAGGGCACGAAGGAGGACAGGAGGAGGGCATCATAGAATACCAGGTTGGAAGGGACCTAAAGGGTCATCTGATCCAGCCTTTCTTGGCAAAGCCCGACCTTTCTCGGCAAAACGAAGGAGAGTGGGGTAGATCTACAGGGTCTTTGATTTTCCTCTTGCTGTTCTGGGTTATACCCTCACCCAATCTGCTTTAGTCTTCCAGCGTTGAAGCCCCATAATGAACCTACTGCAGGGTAGTGCTCTAATGGCTACAAAACTCCTGAAGGTGAGACGCTGAGCTATGCTTTCCCAGAGCGTGATTATCGTTGCCTTGGAAAATTCCAGTATGCCTTTTCCCAGAGAAGCTGTGGCTGCCCCATCCCTGGAGGGGTTCGAGGCCATATTGGACGGGGCTTGGAGCAACCTGGGCTGGTGGGAGGTGTCCCTGCCCAGGGCAGGGGGTTGCAACTAGATGCTCTTTAAGGTCCCTTCCAACCCAGACCGTTCTGTGACTCCCAGACTTGTGATTATTCACCTCTTTTTATAATCCTCAACAAGCTGAAGCATATTATACGCTTCTGGATCCAGCTGCTCCTTCTGGTTCTGGAGCATTTCCAGCTGCCTCTGCAGGTTGCTGATGTAAGATTGGAAGAAAGAGGTGATATTTCTGCTCTCTTCTGGTCGGGTACTTTGCTGCTGCAGAAGTTCCCATTTGGCCATCAGAGCCTGGTTCTGCCGCTCAAGACATTGAACCTGAAAGGCAAAGCAGAAGAACATCTCAGCCACTGGAAAGCACCGATGGGAACGCTGACATCAGCATCTGTCCCTGTAGCAAACCAAATCCCAATTAATATTTCCAGCACAGTAACCTCTAGACGTTTGGTCAGGTGGGACCAGCTGTAGTAACACTGGTACCAACACATGAGACAGCTTGGACTCATGCAGGGGGACACTGCTTTTTTTTCCCCAGTCTATTGCATAGGTGTGTGATTTTACTGCTGCTTCTCAAAGTTGACGCTCAAATCTTTGCTGGCTTTTCATTTCTTAAATGCACAATATTTAAGGGGGTGATTGGGGTGGAAGGACACCCCAGCCGTTTCTGAACTACCTCGGACACCCAAATACATGAGAAGAGTTCGCCCACTCTCAGAAGACCACACAGAACCGCTCTCTTCCTAGGTATATCTTGCCTTAGAGAAGAAGGTCAGAAAGACCTGGAACACGCAGAGCTGGTCTTTTTGGAAAACCAGAGGGATAGCATCTCTCCAGCTGGGACACTGAACAGGTTGTAACCTGGCAGCTGACATCCAGAAGATTTTAAAAGAGAGTCAAAAACACTCCTATTTTTCAGGACTGAGCACGCTCTAAAACTTCTGGGTGTAACCAACGCCTTTTCTGTAGGGTAATACAAGAAGCCCTTAAGTCTTCACGTGTAGGAAATGCTACAAGCTTCCACCCCATGCAGAGACACATGTCACCACCCAAACAAAGGCCCGTGTCAGGTCTGTGTGGGTGGAAGTGTTTTTGCAGCTGTTCTGTTCCTGTGTCTGTGAGTAGAAATGAGTGAGAAGTTAAAACTGCAGACAGAGCTGAAAGTGCTGTAGTGTAAGCCAAGGAAAGAGGTAAAGAAGAAAGACGGGGGGGCCGCTGGCCACCTGAAAGAGGCTAGGACCTCCAAGCGAAGAAGTCATTTGTTGTTTTGTAATTTGGAGAAACGCAACATTTTCCTTTGCTTGAGAAAAAGAAACAGAACACATCAAAGATGACCAAGTCCATCGCCCATTTCTCCTGGTAGCACCGAGAATTCTCAGGCCCTGGAGTATTACTAGCCATGCAGAAACCCTCTTCCTCAAAGGAGAAGTGAGTTAATGTGTCAGCGACATCCCGGTAGTTTGTTATTGTCCTGCCACAAAAGATGACTCTTATCCCTTATACTTATCCCAGGGCTAAATGCAACTCATGCGGCAGCGTTTATAGCAAGCTATTAAGATTTTCACACCAGCATAAGGGAATCCAGCCAACGCTGTGATTTTTGGGGCGAGAAGAGGCAACATAAAGGTGTCCCCGTGACTCACACAGGCAGAGCAGCATCCCTTATATTTGCCCCTTCCCAGGTAAGAAGTGAAAAAGAGAAGAGGGACTCACCTTATCGATGAATGACGCAAATTTGTTGTTGAGAGCCTTAATCTGCTCTTTCTCATCTGACCGCACTCTCTGGAACTCGGGGTCAACTTGTACTTGTATTGGCCTCAGCAGGTTGGTGTTGACACGGACCTCCTCGATGCCTCTGCTAACACCAGCCTGCCCAAAACCCTGTCCAGCCCCTTGTTCACCAAAGGCACTTCTACCGAGGCCTCCTCCAAGTACCTCCCTGCCTGAACTTCCTCCACACATGCTACCGAGCCCTGCTTCACCACCTCGAAAGGCTCCCACAAAATATCCTCTTCTGCCAAAGCCCCTATCAAGTTGTCTCCTTCCACCAAATCCCAGGCACCTTCCATATCCTCTTCCTTCTCCTCCATAGCCTCCACCAGCAGAAACATTCCTAAACCCACCAAGGTTGTGGAGACTCCTGCTGCTATAACCATACCCATAACCACTGTATCTTTCTTCTCCTCTGTTGTCTTCACAGTGGCTTATGGTGGATGAACTTCTCCCTCCACCCAGCGTGGCACAGTGAGCAGAAGAAGAACTGAAATTCCCATCCCCAAATCTGGAGAAATGTTGGCTCATAGTGTTGCTTTCAGAGCGTTAAAAGATGATAGAGCAGGTGGGGAAGGTTGTAGCACAAGAGGAGAAATGAGAGTGAAGGATCCTCAGCTCCTCTGGTGGGGGTGATGGCAGTTCTCCTTTATACGTTCTGGAGGAGTTAGTCTCCATTCCGTGGTAATTAGCAGGTCTTTTAATGTTGTTATTGGGTTTGGTTCATCAGGCAGCAATTAATGGCTGCCTGAAGAGAGGTCAGAGTAAACACCGCACACCAATGGAGGAATTGTGAAAGTCCCCAAATCCTGCCTGACTCATGAGCTTTGCTCAGATGATATTTCCTTATCTCATTAGCCTGCCCTCCATCATTAATTACAGCTCGCACAGTTATCCATGCACATTACCATGGTTTGTTCTCTCGAATTTCCCCACCTCTTTTGGCATGTCATTTCACGAGACACAAGGCCTTGATATTGTCCTCGTATTGACTTGGGGGTGGCTCACCTTGCCTCACTGCACCACCAGGAGAACCTCCTACAGACAGGAAAGCAGCTCCCGTAGCTTCCCATTCTCCTTTTTCTCCCATTCCCAGTATATCCACCCATGAGCAAGTATTGCTTCTGCAGGGAGAGGGAAGGTGTTGCGAAGCTGAAAAAGCGTCTAGAAAACAGAAAAAATGTAATCTCTCTGTATCCATTTTAGCTTTAAATAAATGGGTACAGGGTTTTAAATGCAAAAGAGAAAGCTCCAAGACAAACTCTAATCAATTAAACCAAACATTTAACTATTAAAGATTAAGATGAGGTCACCTTAGGGAACAGGGCAGCCATCACCTCCGCATTCTGGGAGTCTTGGCCCTTCTGCTACAACTGCTCCTGGTCTTCCACATGGCAGTAGTTAGACCGTGAACTGAAACTACCTGTTGGTGGGTGGCTGTTTTTTAGAGGCCCCAGGCAGCTGAAATACCAAATGCAGAGCAGGGCTCCAAGCTTTTCTACCCAGATTCTCCCACTGAGCATCTGCCTGATCCATCCTTCTTTCCTCTCCTCATCTCTGTGCAGGACTCCACATTTCCAGCCTGAGCACACTCCAGCGCAAGACGTGATGGCCATGGACTCATGAAAAGGCATTTGGGAGCCAGTTCCTGCTGCTGACAATGGCACTGGGAGTCTTCAGCATTGACTGATATCTCAAGAAGACAACTGAGGGCTGGTCCGCGGTCTCCAAAAGCACTGGTGGAACAATTTCCACATGGCGAGCACCTCCCCTGTGTCCCCTACACAACGACGGGAGGAGCTGGGCTTCACCTGAAGGGCTCTTCCTTCCAGAGGGGCTGGGTGAAGCCACACCAGGAACCCTTCAGTTATATAGAGGTTATGTGGTCAGGGCTTTGTAATCCCTGGCTCCACTGGGAAAGCGCCTCATAAATCCCCTAAATGAAAGGTTTGTAGAGGGAGTTACGAGCTGTTATTAGGCCAGCTGATATATCTAGAAGCGGACAAGATTTTGGGCACTCAGTGACCAAGGGGCTTTTTCCAGCAGTAGACACAGTGTTCTCCAGACAGCCAGATGAGAAATATTACTTTTCCCTCCCAAACGCAGTCTCTTACGGCCTAACACCAGCAATGGCCAAACGGTAGCCCAGACCTTCCTTTCCTGCTACTTTTTTTTTTTTAGTAATTAAGCTTTAGTGGTTACCTACATTTTACTGAGAATTTCAACCAGATTTTCTACTGATTTTCCCCTTTATATATAAAAGTCTGACTTGGACTGAGAATCATGTGCCCCACTGGAAAGAGTAATTATGGTGAACACTAAAAACGTGTAATGACCAGGATTTTAAAGTGTGGGGGGGGTGGAATCTGGAAACAGATCTGCTTCAACACATTTGGGCAAGGTTTGCCAAAGCATTAGGGTTTTACACAAGATTTTTCCTGTTCTGTTTCAATTGGGCTCAGTATTTTCTAGGTGCTGGTGCATCTCAAGAGAAACCAATGTAAATTGCCCTCCTTCACTCCCGTATTTCGGTCAAGCTGAAAGGTGCTTCCAGAACCATATCCACTCCCTGCAAAATTCTCTGTAGGACAAACTGTCCGATAACGCAGAGACTGAAACTCCTGTGTGACCTTGGAGCCATTACTAGGCTCGGGTAACGATTAGGAGGACAACATATGACTTAATGTCAGGAGGAGGTGAGACTCTGTGGACGTGACCCATGATTCTCCTTGTGAGGTCTGAGCTGAAGCAGATTAAACAACGATTCCTCAGCAACATGCGCTAAAGTCCTAAGGGGTTGCTGGTTTTCACCTGTCTGTAGAGTCTGTGAATGGCTGTTTTGGGTGCAACGCATCTTCGTCCCTTCTCTTTCCATTTTGAGTGGCTGGTCCCAACGCACACTGCATCAGGCAATACTGCAGGTCACCCACACGGATTTTGGAAGGAAGTGTTACGACCTAGGGGAGGGAACACCCACAGACCAAACAAGCCGGCTCCGCGTAGCACAATGGTTAGATAGATGTCTATCCAAAATCACTGCCCTAAATGCATACATCAGCTCACTGCGTGAAGCAAACCAGGTGGCAACTCATGCAGAACCACTGCAGTGATCTGAGGCGGCCGTGTCCTGCTTGAGAAGGCCTCCCGCAAACCCTGCATGAGAAGAGCAGCCATCCCACCCCACGTGCCGCATAATCCAGAGCGTGTAGGCTGCTGTTGTGATCATCGCTGGCACCAGCTCAGCCTTGGCACAACAGACCAAGCCACACCTGGACCTGTTGAGCTGGCTCTAGAAGCAGCCGTGCATCCAGAGAGATGTCCATGCATCCTGCGGATGAAGGGGGAACTTCCTGTGATACCTCCTTCTTCGCTGCAGTAAGTTGGCATCGCTCTTGGATGCGCCTGGGTAGCTTCTGCTCTGATCCTTTAAAAGAAACAGCAAAAGAGTTCCCAACATACGTGGACGAAAGGGACCACGGGTTCAACCAACATCTCCTTACCACAGAGATGGGTTATCACAGAGCCTGCCAGGGGGTGGAAGTCTTCAGGGGACAGTCAAAAAGCCATGAGTCAACCTGGCTTTTTGTTGGTAGGGTTTTTCAAAATAAGTTTAAATTGCATCCCAAAAGTTATTCCTGTAAAATTGGCTGCCTGAGCTTCTTGTATAGCTGTTGGAGCAAGCACAGAACATCCACGTGTTATTCATAGAATCATTATGGTTGGAAGAGACCTTTAAGATCATGAGGTCCAACCCAACACCGCCAAGTTACCACTAAACCGTGTCCCTCAGCACCACATCTGCACATCTTTCAAATACCTCCAGGGATGGCAACTCAACTGCTTCCCTGGGCAGCCTGTTCCTCCCATCCAGAACAGTCGGTGAAGCAGGTGATGATGTTCCTTCCATCTGGAGAAGCCTCTGAGACAGGCAACGTGAGTGAGCCTTTCCAGATGGTCTCGTTTCCCTCTGTGGTCCATAAGGGAACCTGGAGACCTCTCTCAACTCCTGGCTTTCAGGTGGTGATGGCAATGCGAGTTGAGCCGTCCTCCATCAGACCCACGCCACAGAGACCGCGCCAAGGGTTGACATTTTCGAACCATGAAGACAATTCACAAACAGACCCAAGCTTTAGCTCTTTGAGCACAAACGACGCAGGAACCTGCCAGCCTCCACAACCCACATCCCTCTCCGTCCACCTCCCGTCAACCCAAATAATACATGAGAGTAACAAATCCTAGTGCTTGGGCTAATGCTCAAGGAAATGCCTCTACATTCAGGCAGGGCCATTTTAGTCAGCTCAAAACAGAAAGCCTAAATGACCAAAATCCTGCAGATGACTCAGAAGAAAGATTTAACTACTTTTCATCACTGCCGAACATAAACTAGGGATCTTTACAAGCCACACTGGCAGAGCAGAGGTGGATAAATAAGTACAGTAATGTACTTATTACTATTAAATAACTAGTGCACACCAGTACAGTGGACACACAGCAGCCTCGTACAGTAGTACATTAATAAATACAATACTTCGATTTAATAGCTGTCCAGATAAAGTAGATAGACACACACAGAGGACTGAAATAGGAGATCTTGATCACTGGTTGCCTAAATACCTGCCTAAGTATGGCCCTAAGACACTTAGAAAATGGGACTGAGATCACATAGACGCACTAATAAAAATGCCTTTCATCCCACAGACTTTCATTTTCTCCCACCTTCCCCCACAGGGACCAACTATAACCTTTTTCTGTGGGCAGTGGAGGCAGCAAAAGATTCTGAGGAGAGAACAAAAGGAAGAGAAGTGTCAAAAGCCTTGTAATGGCAGAAGAAAAGTGTGAAATGCTGGTATTCTACCAAAGGTTTATGCTACTTGGTTCTGAGGTTCCTCATCTCGGAGAGCACCTTGCCTGCAAGAATATATTGTACTAATTACACAGGTGGGAGCAGGAGTACGATCCCCCATCTGTGATCGATAGTACATAGAGATCAGACAGAGTTTCCCTCACCCAGACCTACATCTGGGTGAGACCGAAAGCTGCTACTGGAAATAAGGCCCCATATCGGGGCATGTTCAGAATTACACAGTAAAACAGTGAAGGTTCCTGATGAGGAAACTCTAATTAGAGGAGGTCTGGGAAGCCCCTGAGATGGGAGGGCTTTGTTGGGGGTTGATACAAGTGGGTGCTGAGTTCAGCTGGTTGGGAACGGCTTTTGGGGGCGGGGGCAGAATGTTCTTTTGCCTTTGGTAAACAGAAGGATTTTGTGGAAATGCTGTGGTCAAATTGCGCAGAAGCAGGGTGGGGGGACAATGGGAGGTGAGGGGGCAGAGCTGGCCACTCCAAACAACGTGAGCTCAATGGACAGATAAGGAGGAACTTGGCACAGGACCTGTCATTGGCGTCTCCGTCAGGAGCTGCTCCATAATACGGATGTAAGGAAGCGACCAGCGGACCAGAGCATTTCAGATGACAAGAAGCAAGAGCACACCTCTGCTTGCACGGGAGGGATTTCTTTTGGAGTGGAGGAAGGACAACAAGTAGAACAAGGTGGAGACCAAGACACGGAGTGGGAAGCGGTGGAAAGCCTGTGAGGAGCCAGGAGAGCTGCCCTGAAGCCACAAACCTCTCCTGGACCACGCAGCGAGCCTGCATGATGGCTGTGGATGAGACCTTTGACTGTGAGAAAGCCAGGGTTTCTCACCTAGGGATGAGTTCTGCCTGCAGCAGGGTGGGTCGTCTTCTTCCAGGGCAGGTCGCTCCCCATCGTGGTCTCGCCTGTCTGAGACACTTGGAGCAGGGAGAGGGGTGGGCTGTGGTAAGGCTTGATTTTGGTCTCTTGTATTTTTCTGATACAAAACAAAGCGTTACTTTGCCTTGCAGTCCCATTAACAGATGACTGATGGCTATTTTAATAAATGCCTGATTATTCTGGGTGAACAAGAAAGTAAACAAGTCAATAACTTACTTGTAGACACCTATAATATTAAATTATCTATTAAGAAAATACTAATCATAATTAAGATATCTGTTAATCTCTTATTTCCCCTACAAGAATGTGAAAGTATCGATTTAATATAGTGTGTGAAAACAGTGAAGTAATTTTTCTGTTGCTGTTATTATTAACAACTACAGTGAGCAGCCGAGGTAGAAGCTTAGGACTTTTTGTACTTTATTGGCTAACCTAATGCAAAATACCCTGCTCTCTGATCCCAGAGAGCCCTTAAAGGCTGAGCAAGTCCTGGTTGCTCCACACACAGCAAACCTGCAGCTGATGCCCTCGAGCTGGGGCGTGTGGCGCTGGAGCAAGGCAGAGATGAAATCTCCAAAGGGTTTCAGGAGGAGGAGAGATACGGCCTGCAGAAAAGAAAAAAAAAAAAAGAAAGAAAGAAAAATGAGGATGAAGAGGAAACTGGGTTGAACTTCAGGTTAAATGCACCAGGTGTCATGAGAAAACATGACTTTTTTTTTCCCCTACGTGCTGCTGCTCCCCAGCAGAAAAATGGCCAATGTACATGGCATCCGTCATATAACAAAAAGGAATATTATTCAGGCAGCTCCATGATCAAGATCTAAGTGGGAATAAGCAAAGGGAGTTGCTGAAACTTCGGTAGTTGGCACCAGCGATCAGTGCTCACAGGAACGATCTGAGAGTTCAGGGGTTTGGGAGCCACTTCTAGGAGGAGCCCAGGACAAGCAGCTGAACCCCACCTGGTCCAACCGTGACCCATGGGGTCTGATCACCCATGGTGGGGTTCATCTCGCTGCACCGGACCCACTGAAGCCGTGGGGAAGGAGAGGCTGGATTCACCCCATTCAGCTGAGCCCGTCCCCTCCCTCTTCACAAGGTTTCTTTTAGCAGCCAAAGGCATTAAACACCCCACTAGTCCCTTCCACTTCCACAAAGTTTAAGGAAATGCGAGAAAAGCTGTTTATGCTCAGTGGATCAGCCCTTCCTGGGTCGGCGGGGAATCAATAGCTCACTTGGTCAGAGCAGAGGTAGAGAACATGCTAAGAGGACTGCGGCAAGCATCAAAAGACACTGTTTGTGATTGAGAACAATTTTAATAACATCCCTTCCCACAGGAAGTTGAAACAGCTGGAAATAATTCTGGCAGATGTTCAGAATCCAGTAAACACTCTGATTACAGGCGTACAGAAGAAGTGGGTCCCAGAGCTGCCTGCTCTGGCCAGAGTGTCATCACATCGGGGAGGTTCACCACACCCAGTCACACTCAGGTGTCACCTGGGGTGGCCTCTCAATTGGCTTAGAGCTGATAATTAATCCAATCAAGGTCAGACTTTGTGATCAATTGAGTAAATCACTCTTTTGAGTTATTGGAACCTCAATTGCTATCATTAGCTCTGCAGCATCAATAACAGCATCCACAGGACAACAAAAGAGGCGGAGAACAGGTAAAGCTGCACAAAAAAGCACCAGAACTTTGGTTATTCTCAGACTAGGAAGAGTCACTTAATGTAGGCATCATGGGATGCCCAAGTCTGAAGGTGAGCATTCTGACTCCTCTAAGCCATTTTGGCTCTTTGCAGAGCTGGTGAGGAGATGCAGCCTAGTTCCACCCCCCCAGCCCTGGGCAGGGACACCCCCCACCAGCCCAGGTTGCTCCAAGCCCCGTCCAACCTGGCCTTGAACCCCTCCAGGGATGGAGCAGCCACAGCTTCTCTGGGCAACCTGGGCCAGGGGCTCACCCCCCTCACAGCCAAGAATTTCTTCCCCACCTCTCACCTAAATCTCCCTCTGTCAGTGTAAAACCCTTCCCCCTCGTCCCATGGCTCCCCTCCCTGCTCCAGAGTCCCTCCCCAGCTTTCCTGGAGCCCCTTCAGGGACTGGAAGGGGCTGGAAGGTCTCCGCGGAGCCTTCTCTTCTCCAGGCTGAACCCCCCCAGCTCTCTCAGCCTGTCCCCACAGCAGAGGGGCTCCAGCCCTCCCAGCATCTCCGGGGCCTCCTCCAGCCCCACTCCAACACCTCCGTGTCCTCCTGCTGTTGGTGCCCCAGCGCTGGAGGCAGCGCTGCAGGGGGGTCTCACAGAGCAGAGGGGCAGAATCACCAAGTCTTTCCCAAACCATGCTCCTTTCCATTCTTCCCACACCAGAAGCAGTCGATAATATACAAGAGTTTTAAATGGAGTTATTTATTGTCATTGAGAACCTCAGATGGGGCCATCAGTCGCCTGTGGGAGGTGCTGTACAAGCAAAACCAGAGCCACGTTGTCACCAAAACCCCTTTGGAGCCACAGGGATGCTGGCTCTGTTCCTTGCAGGGAGATAGACTGCTAACGCTTTGCGGTAGAGAGTAATTTAGATCTATCTTTTATGCATTTAAAATATTTTCTGAGCCCTCTAGTGGTGTGGTGCACAGTCAGTGCTTTAAAAACCATCCAGAGCAGCAGTTTGCTGCACACCTTGGCTTAAAAATAACCACCGAGCCCTCAGCGTGGCCAAAGGATGCCCAGAGCCTGAAGTATCCCGTTGCGTCTCCCAGTGCTTTGGTACCCTGGGCTGAGTAACCTCAGCCATCAGAACCAAGCACAAGGTCAACTCCTCTCTCCCTTTTTCCAATTTTTTTTTTATCGGGGCCAATATTATGTAGATATTCCATAAAAGAGACCAACCCACCTACCCCCAAATGCCATATCCCCCCACAAGTGTGACAGTTAAAAAATTGCAACTCCTACCTTGAAAAGAACGGAGGCAATGGTTTTGGTGAAGACCTTGAATTGCTCTGTCTCCAGCACTTGCAGCTTCTGGATCTTGGGGTCAACATCCAGACTGAGGGGTGCCAGGAAGACTGGGTTCAGGGTGACTTCTTGGGTGCCAGCAGATGGGATGGAGAGGAAATAGCTCACCTTTTTCCAACAAACAACTTGTTTTCACCAAAGAGATTTGCCACACCACCTCAGGAGCACTCAGCACCAATACGCCCTCCCAGCTGAGAGCTTCCAACCTGTAGGAAACACTTTGATTCCCACCATTTCTGGAGAGATTTCTACTGCCGAGCACAAAAACCATTTCTTCCTCAGCCCAAAAGGTGTCAAGCAGGCCGTGCCGCTGCCAGGGGTGACACCACCAGAGCCACCCTTGCTCTTGTTCAGCTGCTTCCCTTCAAACGAACAAGGCCATAGCACAAAACCAAACGTTCTAAGAGAGGATCAGGCTATTTCCTCTTTATATGTCTGCGAGGCACTGCGCTTGGTCGGGGAGGTGAAAAGAAAGTAATGCAAGCCAGCTGAAGGGCTTGGTTCCTTGGCTGCCAGCCCAGCCTTTTCTCCAGCAGATTTCAAACACCTGAGAGCTTATTCTAGGGACTTCAGAGAGTGGTTTTGTAGGGGAAGAGAAAGGGAGGCTGGTCTGGGGACCTCCAGGACCAGCACGAAGTGGCTGTCCAAGCTTAAGACAAGGACTGGTTCCTGTTTCAGTCAATTCTGGCCCATATTGAACCCTCTGGAGATCAGGAAAGGCCGTGAACCGGTAGCTTGGACAGACTTGCCACAAACACGGTAGTTGGCAAATGCAACACCCCGCTTGTCCTCTCATCTTTCATTGGGCTGTCACTTGTGAGCCATGACTGCACTAAGAATGGAGCTGGTCCTTCCTTTAGGTAGTGGTTTCACTGCACAACCTGAAATTCCCATCTCAGCCTGACCCATAATTTATGGGAAAGTCAATTTGTCATTGGCCTGGAGGACAAGAGCGAGTTCAGGTGTGTGTGAGAACGGGGCAGTGTCCCTTGCGCAGGCTGCAAGCCCTCTAGTGGCACTTCGTGGCCCTGTCTACCCCGTCTTCACCAGGTCTGCCCAGCAAGCCCTGGTCCCCAGGCTGCAGGAGATGCAGACTCGCTTCCACCCATACTTCTAACGAGTGGATGTTGTCATGCCATCTCATGTCACGTCATGTAGACTTGCTTCAACCCATACTTCTAGTTAAGAGTGGTTGTTGTCATGCTGTGCCATGCCGTGCCATGTCATGCCATGCCATGTCACGTCATGTAGACTTTCAGCTAGGCCTGATGGGCACCAGCAATAGAGCTGGTGAGAAAATGTGGATTGTGGGGTCGTGAACATCAGCCGTAAAGGAACTTTGGCCTGTTCTTAGGGCACAGACAGTGAGTGCAGGAGCAAGATGAAGGGCAGAGAAGCACCAGCACCCATGCCAGAGTGGGGGCGAGGAAGAAGAGGAGGAGGGGTTGCTGTCAGCACCAGACAATGTGGTTGCTGTAAGTTCTGCAAATCCTGCTCTACTCATCCCAGCTTTAGCTGAGAGAACATCGGACGAAGTGGGGCCAAGAGGGAGCCGGGGGTGCGCCACACCCACTGGCAGCACTCCTCCAGGTCACCTGGCTGTGTGGAAGCCGATGTTTTGTTCAGACACACGTAACACGGGAGCAGCATGTGATTTGCTTACGGCTCGTTGAGCTCTCTCACAGGGCAACGGGGCTGACATCAAACAGGAAGAAAAGGCTGGGATGAAAGGAGCTTGACTGTTGGCGCAAGCTCTACAATCAAAGTTGAGGTGAATATTAGATGAAGGGCCCAAATTCTCCTGCCAAGCCCTTGATGATGCTCTGGGACATGGACTTCTTCGGATCCCAGCAAGCCAGGCAGCAAGATTCACCGTGCTGGCACCCGACATCCCTGGACACTGACAACAGAACCAGTCTCCCTCGTGACGAATCCAAGGCAAGAGCAGCCAGGATCCAAAGGGGCACGGAAGGAGGTGTTGTAGCACCTGGAAGAAAAGACCAGGAGCGCAGCTTGAAAATGCACATGGAGGAGCTCCGCTTTGCTCCTTAGCTAAGTTTCCTTAGCAGCTACGCGGCTTTAGGTGTGTTTGTCAACGTGTTCCCTTACGGAAGCTTTTAGGTCTTTGACTGTTGGTTTTTAAAACTCCCTCCAAGCCCAGATGCCTTGTGGCCGTCACTGCTTTCATGATATACTGATTTTAGTCTCTCTTGAGAAGGTCAGTGGGTTTTCTAGTGAGTATTTGAGCTAGTTTGGAACTTAGACAGGTCGAGTTGGAGGAGAGTGAGCTGAGGGTGCTGCGGACGCTGTTTGAAGCATAGACGAGGGACCAGGGGATGCTGATTTCCCCATTTAACCTCCTATAACCTCTCTGCGCCTCAGTTCCACCGCCCTGAACATCTCATCCTTCGGGATCACGAAGGACTCCAGCTGGTCGGGAGATACATGCCCTGTAAATAACAGCATCGAGGATGCAGGGGCAGATTACCCCTCGGGAGACAACGTTCCCATCCCTTCAGCAAAGCGGTGCCACTCATAAAAGCAAACCTTTCCTGCTTACCAGCTGTTCACTGTCGTATCCAGCGCGGCTCCGAAGCGGGTGAGTCTCCTCCGTATTTGCACAGTGACCAACCCAAGGGAAGCAATCTTGGTAGCTTCTGAGGCCCTCCCATAATAAAAGTGATTAGTAACAATTAAAACCTCATTACAGTTCTGATTACAGCCAATATAATGCCACCTGGACTCATTCCCCAATACGCTCATGAAATATTGTACCTATTATATTTCTTCCCGTGTTCTAATGCAAAGAATATTGCACGACTCACGCCCTGAACCAGGTTATATGATAGACGTCTACCTGCTCTCCTCTCCTTCCAGCAGCTTCCTGCGCATGGCAATCTCGATGTCAGGAGTTATCTTCACACTCAACAAGTCCTGATACTGCTCCAGTGCGCGGCCAAGCTCCTCTTTGGCTCCACTGAGGGCTCTGCAGAGTTCATCCCGTGTATTTTTCGCTTTGTTGAGGGTGAAATCTTCTTTCTATTCCACGTCAACAATGCTTGGAGGAAGGAAGAGTGCTCTGAGTCCCACCCGCTGGGACCTCACTGTCCTCTGAGCCGTAGGGCGTCAAGCCACCGGTGGCTTTGCACTAACCCAGCTGGTGACTGGACAGACCAGCAATCCCAGACTCTGTCTCACAACCCCACATTACTCAGACTGAGTGATGGAGACTCCGTGGTAAACACGAGGAGTAAGGCATTTGCCATCTCGCTTTGAACTCTGGTCTTTGCAATCCAGAAAACACAGGCAGGTTCTCGGCAGCACCTCAGCAGAGCCCACAGGAGACTCCTGGGGACAGATTTTGTACCTGCACAGGCAGCACATCTCCTTCTCTGCAGAAAACCAGGACTTTCAAACCAACAAAAAACATATTCAGGGATGAAACAAGGAAAGCCAAGGCCGCCTTGGAATTAGACCTGGCTAGGGACATCAAGCAAAACAAAAAGAGCTTCTACAAGTATATTGGAAGCAAAAGGAAGACCAGGGAAGTTGTAGGCCCACTGCTGAATGAGGCAGGAGTCATGGTGACGGAGGATGTGGAGAAGGCAGAGTTACTGAATGCCTTCTTTGCTTCGGTCTTTTCTGCTCGGCCCAGCCCTCAGGAGTCCCAGGCATTGAATAAAGTAACAGGGAAAGAAGACGACTTCCCTTGGGTTGAGGAGGAGCGAGTGAGGGACCAATTAGATCATCTAGATATTCACAAGTCCATGGGCCCTGATGGGATGCACCCGAGAGTGCTGAGGGAGCTGGCGGAAGTCATTGCTGGGCCGCTCTCCATCATCTTTGAAAGGTCCTGGAGAACAGGCGAGGTGCCTGCGGACTGGAGGAAAGCCAATGTCACTCCAGTCTTCAAGAAAGGCAAGAAGGAGGAGCCGGGGAACTACAGGCCGGTCAGCCTCACCTCCATCCCTGGAAAGATGATGGAACAGCTCGTTCTGGGTGTCATCTCAAGGCGCGTGGAGGAAAGGAAAGCTATCAGAAGTACTCAGCATGGATTCACCAGGGGGAAATCATGTCTGACTAACCTGATAGCCTTCTACGATGGCATGACTAGATGGATAGATGAGGGGAGGGCGGTAGATGTGGTCTACCTTGACTTAAGCAAGGCGTTTGACACGGTCTCCCACAGCATCCTCATAGGGAAGCTTAGGAAGTGTGGGTTAGATGAATGGACAGTGGGGTGGATAGAAAACTGGTTGAAAGATAGAGCTCAGAGGGTTGTGATTAGGGGCACAGAGTCTAGTTGGAGACCAGTGATGAGTGGTGTTCCCCAGGGGTCAGTACTGGGTCCAGTCCTGTTCAACATATTCATCAATGACCTGGATGAGGGGATAGAGTGCACCCTCAGCAAGTTTGCTGATGACACCAAGCTGGGTGGGGTGGCTGACACACCGGAAGGCTGTGCCGCCATACAGAGAGACCTGGACAGGTTGGAGATCTGGGCAGAGAGAAACCTTATGAAGTTCAACAAGGGCAAGTGTAGGGTGCTGCACCTGGGGAGGAACAACCCCATGCACCAGTACAGGTTGGGTGCTGACCTGCTGGAGAGCAGCTCTGTGGAAAGAGACCTGGGAGTCCTGGTGGACAACAGGATGACCATGAGTCAGCAATGTGCCCTTGTGGCCAAGAAGGCCAATGGCATCCTGGGGTGCATCAAGAGGAGCGTGGCCAGCAGGTCAAGGGAGGTCATCCTCCCCCTCTACTCTGCCTTGGTGAGACCGCACCTGGAGTACTGTGTCCAGTTCTGGGCTCCCCGGTTCAAGAGGGACAGGGAACTGCTGGAAAGGGTGCAGCGGAGGGCTACGAGGATGATTAGGGGACTGGAACACCTCTCTTATGAGGAAAGGCTGAGGGATTTGGGTCTCTTCAGTCTGGAAAAAAGACGTCTGAGGGGTGACCTTATCAACGCTTATAAATACTTAAAGGGTGGGTGTCAGGACGATGGGGCGAGGCTCTTTTCAGTGGTGCCCGGGGACAGGACAAGAGGCAATGGGCACAAACTGGAACATAGGAAGTTCCACCTAAACATGAGGAGGAACTTCTTTACCCTGAGGGTGGCAGAGCACTGGAACAGGCTGCCCAGAGAGGTGGTGGAGTCTCCATCTCTGGAGACATTCAAAACCCACCTGGACGTGTTCCTGTGTAACCTGCTCTAGGTGACCCTGCTCTGGCAGGGGGGTTGGACTAGATGATCTCCAGAGGTCCCTTCCAACCCTAAGATTCTATGATTCTATGATTCTATGATTCTATGATATTCATTCTGCATTTTTTATCCTTTATGTCCAAAATGGCAACAACTCTACCAAAAAGTATTGAAGAGTTGTCATTGCTTGATCGCACTCAGGCTGTTTCACAAGTAAATTCACTTATTTTAAGCAAAACAGGCCCCGTTGCTGCAAATGTGGATTTACTTTTCCACTAGAACTCGCAGCCAGCACAGTGCCCCGTGGAGCAGACGAAGGGGAGTCCAGTCACTGGGCTGTTACCGTCTTTCATTCAAGCGCGAGGTACTTGAGCAATTAGCATTACTCCCTTTTTCACGAACACAGCAGATGGGACAGATGATAAACTCTGGCACCTCCGTGCTGTAGCCTGGCCCCTCTCCAGGAAAAACTCAGGGAACTTCTAAAAAGACTGCGGTTTTCTGCAGGATGAAGCCTGCGTCTTTGGCTTCCTGGGTCTCGACACACTGGAGACCTTCACCCTCTCCGAGGAGTCCCAAGGAAGTCCCCAGAAACGCCTGGGCCTCCGCATGGTATTGATCCGAAGCTGTCCTTGGAGTCTTCACTGGGACGCGGAAGTAGGAGGTGACTTCTTGGCCTCTCCCATCCCAAGCTATACATTTTAGGATCAGAAATGTCATTGTTTCTTCAAACAAGAGAATAAGGCATATTATAGCCTGGTATAAATGTCAGATTAAGAGGTCAGGTGTGTCATCTGAAAGAATATTTGGGGGAAAATAAGAAAAGTGGCATGAAAGTAGCACTAGTTCAAATAGGAACGATCGTTTCTTCCTCATTTGTTTTGTTCTTTTAGATGGCAAGGACTCTGCAGTACGGACCTTCTCCTTTTCCGTACTTTTATCTGACAAACTCCGAGGCTGCACCAGGATGATGCTCACACTGCAGCACAGTCAGGGTTGATTCACCTCCTGGTCTGGCTCTCGTTCCTCCCAGTGCTGGAGAAGAATCCAGCCAAGCATTAATCAAGTTAATTTGGCTGCAATGGGGTGTTATTTAGAGAGGGCTAATGACTAACCTGGCTGGGCAATCTGGAGTTATAATAGCAGGTTCGAGGCTGTGTCTCATACTTTCACGCTGCTTTTTTTCATGAGTAATTTGGGTCCACATAGCGTCTTCAGGCCTTCCCACCGCTCTCGTATGAAGTGCCGGTGCCCATGTAAGAGCCCTGCTCGTCAGATAGATGGTGCTGCTTGTCCTTCTGCAGGCCAGGTGTGGAGGATGACCACTCTTCATGGCTGCATTAACCACCCACTGCAGACCTGTCGCTGGTGGCCTCCCCCATCGAGGCCCCCGGGGTGCCTGGGTGGGAGCTCTGGGCACCATCAGGACCGAGGCACTTCGTGGTGGTTATGGGTTGGCTGCGTGTCCTCTTGGGACGCCAGCTATGCCAAGGACTGGTGCTCGCTGCCACATCCCAATGGCCACGTTCCAACTGCCCCATCCCAATGGCAGTGGTCAAACCACCCAGTCCAACTGCCACATCCCAACTCTCACGTTCAGACCGCCACATCCCAACGGCCCTGTTCAAACCACCCTGTTCTAACGGCTGCATTCAAACTGCCAAGTCCAACTGCCACATCCCGGTGTCCGTGTTCAAACTGCCCGGTCCAAATGCCACAACTGCCCTATTCAGACCACTATCTTCAAACCATCCCATCCAGGCAACCACGTACCAACTGCCACTTTTCATTGCCATATCCCAACCCCAGTGTCCCCACTGGTGGCCCTGCCTGTCTTGCTTCTGAGGTGCCCATCAGCCAGGGGATGGACACTTCACCCCGCTACACTTGGGATGAGCATGATCCCCCCACCTCGTGGCCACCAGGGTGACATTGCATGTTCCCTTCCCGTGCCAGACTCCTCACAGCCATGGATCTTCCACCCCGCAGAGCAATGGGGGATCTACTATGGAGGAGCAAGATGTCACCTCCTAAGGGGAGAGAGAAAGGTCCTTCCTCTTCCTCACCTCAACTGGATGCTCAGTGATTTGCACAATAGGACAGAGCACCATAGGCATGACCATTCCTTATGGCCAAAAGCAAAGTGTGTTTTCCCTCCCCTGGGGACCATTAAGTGATAAGACAACACAAAGTATCTTTTCATCTGTCTGCAGTTTATTGGTAATGAAAGAACTTGGAGGAAAGGGAATCTGGTAAAAAGCAACCATGCAGTAGGGTTCACGCAACAGAAGGTTTGCAATAAGGCCATACATACGTCAAGTCTGAAGGAGAAGAGGGAAAAGAATCTATAAAATATTAAAGCTGCCAAATTACTCCACCGAGGGAAGGTGGACATCTCCAGAGACCTGTTTCTCACTCCTAATCTGATTATGAGGCATTATCACGTTTCTTCTGCTTACATGAATTCCCGATACAGCTGAAACAAGCATGTGGGTACCATGCAGGACACGCGGAAGTCGCAAGGGAAATGCGGCCATTGAAAAAGAGGCCTTAAAAAGTGAAAGGAAAGAGCAGTTTTATACACACTCCTCCTCAGCCAGCGCGGCAGCCTGGGGCAGCAGCGAGAAGCGCAGCGAAAAGATGCTCGGATGAGCTCGGCAGTCCCTGGTACCCACAAGGGAGATCGCTCATCCCTGGAGACTGGTGGGATGGAGACACGAGAGAGGAGCCAGGCTCTGCCCACAGGATGGTGTTTCACGGCAGAATCTCCCCTTGGGCAGGGTGATTTGAGGAGGTTTTGAGCTCTGAGGGAAACAGTTCGTTTCTTGGCTGGGTACCGGTTCAGGATGGAAGGGATTGTGCTGCTGGCTGGAGAAAGGAAAAGATGCTTCTTTCCTTGGAAGGACTGAGGTCAGGGCTCAGTATTTTACACCTGAAGATTTGACTGTTGTGGTCGTGACACATCTCCGCACAGAGGAGGACCCGCCCCCTGCGATGAAGTTGCCACCTCCGGAGCTGCACATTCTCCCACTTCCCGAAGAGAAGCCACCGCTGAGAATTCCGCCTCCCATTCCACAGCTGCCTCCAATGATGCTTCCTCCTCCGACCGTACATACTCCTCCTCCCATGCCGCTGCTGGCTCCGAAGCCACCAGCTCTGCCTCCAGCAATGGTGGTTCTGCCTACCACAGCTGCAAGAGAAGGACAGGCTCACCCTACACCAAGTGACAGCCTGGGAATCCTCACGAAACCCAGGGTAACAGCCATTCTGCAGAGAAGATGATGTACAGATACTTACAGACGTTTACGTTGGACGGGTTATCTCCACAGAGCCTGCGTAGGGAAAGGAAAGAAGCCGTAAATCTAACATAATAGAAAGCAATTAAGCTCCGTGCAATTTCCCAAGTACTCTTTATGTTTCCTGTTTCATTTAACATCAATCAAAACCACCGAGAAACATTCCCTGTGGGGAACTTGTTTCTATTTTGGGCTTAAAATCTTGATGAAAAAATGAAAGTAAATCAGATTCAACCATTAAATGGGTTGGGAGAGATGATTAAACCTCAGTCTGTCCCAAGGAGAGACAGTACCTTGGTCAGGCCGAGCTGGCAGCAGATCTCACCTGTTCTCCTCTCCCTCCAGCAGCTTCCTGTACATGGCAATCTCAACGTCCAGGGCAATCTTGATGTTCAGCAGCTCCTGGTACTCCTTCAGCAAGCGAGCCAGCTCCTCCTTGTCTTTGCTCAGGGCACATTCCAGCTCTTCCAGTTTCCTCCTGGCATCCTTGAGGGCCATCTCACCCCGTTCCTCAGCCTCAGCAATCGCTGACTGCAGCTGATGGTTCTGAGAAAAAAAAAAGGATTTCCTCAGTTCCCTACTGCAAACCCTCCACCAGAGCAGCCCTCAGGGCACAAACTGGATGGGAAATAGGCAGGAACCATCAATCTTCTCCAAAGGACCTGAATTTCAATGACTACGGTCCCCTCACACTGTCCTTAACACGCCACCCAGCTCAGTCATGACCCAGCCCAATGCCATCACGCAATGAGATGCTGAGGAGCCCCTACCTGCTTCTTGATGTTCTCAATCTCAGCCCGCAGCCTCTGGACGTTCCGGGTCAACTCTTGGATCTCGATCTTGGTGTTGCGCAGGCTGTCCCCATGCCTTCCCGCAGTGCTCTGCAGCTCTTCATACTGACGGCATGGAGACAAAGCAACCCATCAGTGAAGCCACCTACCAGGAACTCAAGCAGTTCCCCTGCTCTGTGGCAAGGGAACAGCGATCAGAAGAGACAGTCCCAGGTGCCTTGACAGCTTCCCAACTCACCCGGCTCTGGTACCACGCCTCAGCTTCAGCTCTGCTGTTCTGCGCGATCTGCTCGTACTGGCGCCTGACCTCCTCGATGATGCTGTCCAGATCCAGGTGCCGGTTGTTGTCCATAGACACCACCACAGACAGGTCCCGGCTGATTGTCTGCATCTGAGACAGTTCCTGCAACCAAGACAGGCAGCCCAAGTGGCTTTCAAACCTAAATCCACATGGGCACCCAGGGCAACCTCACTGCCTTTGGCCACCACATGCCTCATTGCAACTGCAGCCAACTCCACCCCAGGGGGAGGGAGAGCTCTTACCTCCTCATAGATGCACCTCAGGAAGTTGATTTCATCGGTCAGAGCTCCCACCTTGGCTTCCAACTCTACTTTCGTCATGTAGGCACAGTCCACATCCTAAAGGAAAGATCGCACAGGCAGACAATGGCTTCCTCCCGTCCCACAAGAGCTGTTGGCAGGCAATGCCTCCTGTTGGAAGCTGCCCGTCTTGGTGCTGCCTCCCTCCAATGTCTTTGCCGCCTGTCCCCCCACACCCACTCGCTCCTGGTGCCTCTGGGACTCACCTTCTTGAGCACCACAAACTCGTTCTCAGCAGCAGTGCGTCTGTTGATTTCTTCTTCGTACCTGTTGAAGGGGACAAGACAAGGTGAGTCTCTTGGACTGCTCATCAGTCATCCCTGGCAACCTCAGTCCCATTTCTACACAGCTCCAGAGCCCAGGAAAGACAGGTGGAAATCTCCCAGCTGCCTTAGTCTCCTGTCTGACTGCTCCTTTCTCCCTCACCCTGGCACTGCACTTACTTGGTTTTGTACTCCTCCACGTATTGACGCATGTTCTGCAGTTCCGACTCCAGCTGTCCCCTCTGTCCCAGGAGAGACTCCAGCCTCCTCCTCAGGTTCTGGATGTAATTTTCAAAGATGACGTCGAGGTTCTTCCTTGGCCCTGAAGGCCCTTGCTGTTGGAGGAGCTCCCACTTGGTGGAGAGGACCTTATTCTGTTGCTCCAGGAAGCGGACCTGAAAGCCCACAGAAGGGTGTGTGAGAGATTCACCCGGGGAGACATCACACCACTCAGACGTCTTGCTTATTAGTTCAGAGGCCAAGAGAGTCATTTCCCAAGCCCTGAACAGGACCGTGGCTGGTTGAGAGCCAGTTTTCCAAAAGGAAGATTCCTCCCTTCTTTCTCCTCTTTCTTATGTTTTCCTTTAATTTCTCCTCTTTTCCCCTCCTACATTTCTGCTCTTTTTATTAACTGTTTGAATGATGACATTCCAGATTTACATGTTATTGTCCTTTCCAATTGCAAATTTCGACCCACACTAATATGCAGAAGCATCAGAACATTTTTTTCCTTCCACTGAATGAAATCCCATATGTCTTAATATCAGAGGACATTCCTCTTACCATATACAAAAAGTATTCAATGTGTATGTCTTATATTAAAAAGAACTATGAAGAACATTTATAACCAGTGTTCTGCCCGTGCAGACAGTCTAAAGAATACTCGTCTATACTTGAATTGAAATAAGGAACAGTCAGGAATTAACCTAAAGCTCATTCCTACCTTCTAAGTTCCTTTAGAGGAAACTGTCCTTGAATAAGGACAGACTTAAAGAACCGCTCAGGATAGATGCATGTAGCATGATCCGTTTAGCCTGACTGCACAGAGAACACTAGAGAGAAAAGCTAAGGAAGAATTCGGATCAACCAAACCTAGAGAAAGTCTTTTGGTTTGTCTGTGGATGTAAAATTTCTACATCTCCTTAGGAAGACTCAGTGAAAACACTACCAGCCTTCCAAACCTGCCAACACTGAGCTGAGAAGGACAATATTTCCCCCTGCACAGCACAGGAAAGTTCCTCCAAGTGCCCATTCCCAAGCAAACACAGTTCCAGCCTCTCACCTTGTCAATGAAAGAGGCAAACTGATTGTTAAGAGTCTTGATCTGCTCCTTCTCCTGGCACTTCACTTGTTGGATCTGAGGATCGATATCAACATGCACCGGCCGCAGGAGGGTTGGGTCAACCTGCACCGGCTGGATGCCTCCAGGGAACCCAGGACCACCTCTCACAGGACCACCAAAGCTGCCTATTCCTCCACCAATGACACCTCCTCCAATGCTGCCAAATCCTCCTCCAAAGCCTCCACCAAAGCCACCAATTCTACATCCGTATCCACCGCCATAAGAGCCACCCATGGAAATTCTTCCGCCGCCACCCAGGTTATGGAGGCTCCTGCTGCTAAAACCTCCACAACGTCCACTGCCTCCGATTCCCCTGGATGTGGAGAACGAGCTATAGCTGATCCTGCTTCTGCCCCCGCTTCCTCCAAAGCCACCACCGATGGCAGAGCAAGAGCTGTATCCCCTTTTGCTTCCGCCTCCAAAGCTTCTGCAGATTGACTGGCGAGACATGGCTGTTTCTTCCACGCAGAGTTGAGGAGAGCAGAAAGACCAACGGATCTGTGCTGCTGGGGGACGAATGCCGAGAGAAGTGTGCGCAGTCTTCTCTGGCTCCACAGCTTCAGGCATTCCCTTTTATCTGTTTTTGGAGGTGGGCTGGGTCTACAAGGGCGTGAAGAGGAAACAAATTTACTGTCTTCATCAGCTTGGTGCGGTTAACAGATTTTTGCCAAATTGTTGACTCCACCCAGAAATACGCTTTGCAATGCAGAAGAGAATAAAAGAGCAAGAGCATTGAAACAGGTCTCAATGAGTAAGTGGACTCTCATATCTTTACGGCATCTGAAAAGATATGTTTTACAATGATGTAGTCGTGTTCTTCCCTCCTCCCACCTTTCTATCCGCTCTTAATGATTTCGCAGTTTGTCTGGATCAGGATCTTCTGCACTGACGCACAATGTCAGGCAAGCATTTTGGTGAAAACCACCTAGAATGAGACTTTCACAATTTCCCCAAGCACGCCCCAAATCTCCTTCTCAAGTGGAAAATTGCTGATGGTTTTCCAAGCAGCAGTTTCCCAGTGCGGAGCAAGAAAACCACAAATTAACATTTAACAACGGTCAGCATTTCTTTTTTATCCAGAAAGGAGGTGCTTCGTTCCTCTCCTAAGAGCACCAGTTGGGATGGGAGTGCCTTCTTCCAGAGCACATTCCTGCAAAATGCATCTCCTGGAGTCCGAGATGACCAGGGACCGAGACTCTGAGCACCAGAGTGGAATGAGCAAGAGAACAAGGATGTCCGAGCTGCTTCCTTGTGCTTTTCAGATGGCCACAGGGATTGCCGAACCTGCCGAGGAACGGAAGGACGCTTCGGGCACTAGATATGGTAATGATGACTGAAGACAAAGAGCAGAGAAATGCAGGCAGGGATAACCATGACTTGTTAAAATAATCTTTTTTTAACCTAAGTTGGTGGGCAAAAGCTCAGGCTGAATTCATCACCCTTGATCATTTTGAAAAAGGGGGTAACTAAAAGGTAGAAGAAGCTCTGATGCTTTCTTAAATAATAAGAGTTGCAGTGTTGCTGTATATGAAGTGTGCAGGGAGAGATCTGGCATCTTTGACGACTGTAAATTTGGGCTGGGGGGAAAAGGGGGTGCTGAACAAATTCACTTTAGAAAAAAGTATTTTCAAGACACCAGCTGCTGCTTCAAACGAGAAAAAAATAATTAATTTCATGCACAGGCTATGACATCTTGCACATGTCTTCTGGATATTATTAATCAAATATATGGTTTAGTTACATGTATGAACTTTGAGAAAAAAACAATATTTTTCCTATTGCTTACCTCCTGAAAACCATCAATAAATGTTAAAGGAAGTCTATATTACAGCCTTCACAGCATTTCAGCAGCCCAATATCATACTATATTTAAGCTTTAAAGTGGAATACAAGTGAGTGAATTTTCAGAATCTCCTATAAGACTTGTGCAACTAAATGTTGGTTAAAAGTATCGCTGGGTATCAGCCTGCAGCCACAGAGCCTTGGAAAGCCTTTCAAAAGCCTTTGAAAAACCAGCCCAGAGAATCACTTTCAAAAGCCACCGGAGGAACCAGAAACAAAAATGCCATTGACTGTCACTGGGACGGAGGCTGCTTGACACCACAGAACGGGGTGTGGGGAAGTGGAGAACGTTACCCTTGAGGGACTCAAGTAACAGCTGGCCAAGGGTTATCCTACCCTTGAGGGACCCAAGTCATCACTGGCCAAGGGATGTCCTACCAATGAGGGACCCAAGTCACCATTGGCCAAGGGTTATCCTACCCTTGAGGGACCCAAGTCATCACTGGCCAAGGGATGTCCTACCAATGAGGGACCCAAGTCACCATTGGTTATCCTACCCTTGAGGGACCCAAGTCATCACTGGACAAGGGCTGTCCTACCCATGAGGGACCCAAGTCATCACTGGCCAAGACTTATCCAGATGTGTGTCGCCTGCCCACTGCAACAAGTTGCAGCTGGAGAATGGGCAGCCATCCCTACAGCAGGCAGGGGACACCTTCCCTTTCCAAAGCAGTTAAATGAAGAAGGTCTTAGCTCTCGGTTGTTATCTCCAGGACGGAGAGTTAAGTGCTCCAGGTCTTTCCACAGACCAGTGCAGCCGCTCATGATGAGCAGTCCCAGGGAGGTGTAGGGTAGCTCGGTTTTTACTAGAGAAAACAGGTCATCTCTCCTCGTGGCCGCCCTCCAGATTGCCAAACGCACGGTAGCTGCCTTTCCCAGTAGGCAGCAGGACTTGGTTGTAACATCCCACATGGCAGCTCCGCAATGAGGGGGAAGATCTGTTAAGTCAGCCAAATGCCTGGATGCTGACCACATTCAGCACATGCAGATAAGACGCCCAGATTGAGTCACTCTGACGTCTTCAGACGAGATGTGAAGATTATACCAAACCTGGAGTCACTTCAGCCTCCTCCAGGTAAAACTTGATAGACAGCCTGGGTTCCAGCCGCTCCTTCACATCTCTTACACAAGGAGCTGTGCGCAGCAAAATCATCAAGACCAGGCAAAATGTAAACTCTGCAGAAAGCGTAGACGGAGACCAGGCCAGGCTGCAGCTTCAGATCTCACACAGCAGAGAGGTTCTGGCAGCATAGGGAAGGATGTCGCAATGACTCCTCACAACGATGCCTATAATGCCGTATTTCAGATTTTAAAGCTGTGAAGAAACATAGTCTTAAATTTAAGAACAAAAAGAGCTGACTCTTGCCCTAGGCCAAACCCCAAAGTGCTCTTGGCACAGCCCCAGCTTCTCAGAGGCATTGCCTTCTCATCGTCTTCTGTTTGGGCCAAACCCAGCCATGTTCCCCAGCTGCAACCATTCCCCACTGCCTCGCCTGGGCCTCTTCCCAGGTCTGCAGCTTCCTGACCTGCTACGGGGACACTGGTCGCTCACCGCAGGTTGTTGTGGGACTCCTGAACCACCACTGAAAGTGGTTTCTGTCTCTTTGATCTCTTCTTGTGGTGGAGGAACTGAAGCACAGATCAAACACACCAACATTCTTCTCCCATACCCCCTCCTCCAGCAAGACCAAATCCCTCCCACTTGCTCTCCTCTGTGCAAAGAGGAGACACTGGGGGGTCTTGTCCGACTTTTCAAGGGAGCTGTTGGTGACCTGAGCCCACGGGTTTGGGATGAATCGTGCCTTCCCAGCCCTTGGTGTTCCTACTGCTGGCCAATGAAGGGGAGGATGAGTTAGTGGTCCCCAAGCACTCCTGGTGCCCGTTGGGTGCCGAGCCGTGCAGCCTACCTGGCCACAGCCTACTGGTACACCAGAGGAGAGGTGCTTGGCCGAGGTCCATGTCCCTGCTTACAGGCAGCTGTAAACCTGCCCTCCCACCACTGCCCACAAGACTCCTACCATTGCCACCTTCCCCTACCACAAGGCAAAGTCCACTCCAAGGCAGGAAACTGAGATGAACTGACAACAGACTGATCTGATGTCTGCTCCCACCCTGCTGCTGCCGATTTCCATCACCAATCAACGTGTTTGGGTCTCTACTGGTTTCGCCACTCTGCTCTGGCAGCGTTCCTGCACAAATCCCATGAGTTTCTGTTTGTGGTTTCAACATACCCCGTACAGAGATGCTTCTTGCTTGAAAAATCTGAAATCCAAGAGAGAGATTGATAAAACCCCTTTCCCAGAGCAGCAGAAATTTGTATGTTACCAGACCATTCTGGTAAGATGTGACACGGGCAACAGGGCACTGAACATCTGACTTTGCATGGAGGCTGTGCCCTAATTATTGGGGCAGGAGAGCCTGTAGGCTCCGCATTGATTCAGAAGGTGCTGGACCCCTGTGCTGGAGGTTTCCAGACACAGCAAACGAAGACATCTGTGGAAACGACCACACGTGATCTGAGGAGGGAGCTATATCAGAACCTGTCCAAAAATTTAACAGCCTCCTGAACTCCTCCAGTTTGGATTCCATGTGCACCTGACTGATCATATTTGCTGTGCATTGTGAGAACTGAGCATGCAGAGCCCCACCACTCTTGGTATTGGCTTGTGTTTTCAGGCACTGCAATGACTGATGAGAGTCAAGGGGCACCACACATGGCTGGACACTTGCCTGGCTCCCATTCAGGTCCCTCAAAGCACAGTCACAACATGCTGAATGAACGAAGAACCCACACCTCCCCATCAAGCTGCTTCCCCGGCAGCTGAAACCACCTGGCCCCGAAGTGGCTTCCAAAGGACACAAAGACATCATGAATGTTCTCTGCAATTTATTGAGAATGGCAACATCCCAAGGAAGGAGGGCATACACGCACAGAAGAGGAAGGGAGGTGGGGACAGTACATCTTGTTCCATGTCACGGGGGCCCTGTCACTGATGAGCAAGTTGTGTTCTCCTTAGGAAAAGTCCACGTGTGCCTGAGGTGTTACCAGGGGTGATGGAGGGCAAGGACAAGGGGAACTGGAAGCCGCTGCTCCAGAGGGAGCGCCTGCTTCCAGCACACCTGGGGCTACCAGGCGAGCAAAGCTGCCCGGGTGCTCCACCCTGGGGCAATTAATCCCTCTGGCCACCGGCCGAGAAAATGGAAAATGCTCCCTCCCTGGCTCTGCCAAGGGAGGAGTCCCGCCTGCCCCACACCTACCCTGGCCCGAAGGCCAGTGAATGGAAGCAGCAGATGTACTGCACGCAGAAGCACCCCAGGGATATGGCCATTGAGGAGGGGACATGAGAACAGCGGAGGAAAGAGGAGTTTTATACACATTTGCCACGAGGCAGCCAGAAATGTACAACACAGCAAGAGAGGCAGAGCGTTTCCCTCCTGTAAATCAGCTCTCCGCGCTGGGTATCCACGGGTGAGGCTTTTCTTTGCTCAGACAATTCTTTCATCACTGGGCTTGGGGCTAACGAGCAGCTCACCAGGGCTGGTAACGGGACACGGCGTTGCCACGAGTCTCCTTGGATGGGACCAAGCCAGGTCGTCGAGCTGGTACGTGGTGGGCCATGAGGGACACAGTTCAATTCATTGCAGGATGTCGGAGCTGGATTTAAGGAGGCTGGGCTGCTGCTGGGAGAAGATAGGAGATGCTTCTTTCCGTTTTCAGTCTGGCTTTGGGGCTCAGAACCTCACTCCTGAAGACTTGACAGAGGTGGTCGTGACACATCTCCGTACGGAGGACGATCCGCCACCGGAGCTGAAGTTGCCACCTCCAGAGCCGCACACCCTTCCACTTCCCGAAGAGAAGCCGCCGCCGTACATTCCTCCTCCCATGCCACAGCTGCCGCCCATGCTTCCACCTCCGAAGCCACCTCCTACTCCACATACGCCTCCTCCCATTCCTCCTCCCATGCCGCTGCCGCCTCCGAAGCCTCCTCCCATGCCGCTGCTGCCTCCGAAGCCTCCTCCCATGCCGCTGCCACCTCCGAAGCCTCCTCCCATGCCTCCTCTGCCTCCAGAGATGGTGGTCCTGCCTACCACAGCTGGAAGAGAAGCACAGGTTACATACAGGTTGCCCATCGCCTGGTGGTATCTCCAAAAAGACACGGTCTTCGACTGCTTCTCAAGGAAACAAATGCAGATACTTACAGACATTGACGTTGGACATGCCATCGTTGCACAGCCTGTGAGGGAAAAGGGAACCAGTTAATCCAATGGGAAGTGCATGTTTCTTCAGCTGAGAATTTCCCTTTTTTTACAAGGTACCTATTCCCTATTCTTGCCAAATTTCCCAATTATTCTTTAACACAAATGAGCAACCTTGAATTTAACATTCTTAAAAGAGATATGGGAAGCACATTTAAGGCTAATCATTATCTTAATCTTTAGAGTGCATGCAAAGATTTTACCCTTACGTAGTATAATCAGTCAAGAGATTTGTCAAAGAGATACAAAGAAAGAGAGGTACCTGTTCTCCTCTCCCTCCAGCAGCTTCCTGTACATGGCAATCTCAACGTCCAGGGCAATCTTGATGTTCAGCAGCTCCTGGTACTCCTTCAGCAAGCGAGCCAGCTCCTCCTTGTCTTTGCTCAGGGCACATTCCAGCTCTTCCAGTTTTACCCTGGCATCCTTGAGGGCCATCTCACCCCGTTCCTCAGCCTCAGCAATCGCTGACTGCAGCTGTTGGTTCTGAGGAAGAAAAAAGAAAAGGATTTCCTCAGTTCCCTACTGCAAACCCTCCACCAGAGCAGCCCTCAGGGCACAAACTGGATGGGAAATAGGCAGGAACCATCAATCTTCTCCAAAGGACCTGAATTTCAATGACTACGGTCCCCTCACACTGTCCTTAACACGCCACCCAGCCCAATGCCATCACACAATGAGATGCTGAGGAACCCCTACCTGCTTCTTGATGTTCTCAATCTCAGCCCGCAGCCTCTGGACATTCCGGGTCAACTCTTGGATCTCGATCTTGGTGTTGCGCAGGCTGTCCCCATGCCTTCCCGCAGTGCTCTGCAGCTCTTCATACTGACGGCATGGAGACAAAGCAACCCATCAGTGAAGCCACCTACCAGGAACTCAAGCAGTTCCCCTGCTCTGTGGCAAGGGAACAGCGATCAGAAGAGACAGTCCCAGGTGCCTTGACAGCTTCCCAACTCACCCGGCTCTGGTACCACGCCTCAGCTTCAGCTCTGCTGCTCTGAGCGATCTGCTCGTACTGGCGCCTGACCTCCTCGATGATGCTGTCCAGATCCAGGTGCCGGTTGTTGTCCATAGACACCACCACAGACAGGTCCCGGCTGATTGTCTGCATCTGAGACAGTTCCTGCAACCAAGACAGGCAGCCCAAGTGGCTTTCAAACCTAAATCCACGTGGGCACCCAGGGCAACCTCACTGCCTTTGGCCACCACACGCCTCATTGCAACTGCAGCCAGCAAAAGGCAAAAGAGAGCTCTTACCTCCTCATAGACGTATCTCAGGAAGTTGATTTCATCGGTCAGAGCTCCCACCTTGGCTTCCAACTCTACTTTCGTCATGTAGGCACAGTCCACATCCTAAAGGAAAGATCGCACAGGCAGACAATGGCTTCCTCCCATCCCACAAGAGCTGTTGGCAGGCAATGCCTCCTGTTGGAAGCTGCCCGTCTTGGTGCTGCCTCCATCCAATGTCTTTGCCGCCTGTCCCCCCACACCCACTCGCTCCTGGTGCCTCTGGGACTCACCTTCTTGAGCACCACAAACTCATTCTCAGCAGCGGTGCGCCTGTTGATTTCTTCTTCGTACCTGTTGAAGGGGACAAGACAAGGTGAGTCTCTTGGACTGCTCATCAGTCATCCCTGGCAACCTCAGTCCCATTTCTACACAGCTCCAGAGCCCAGGAAAGACAGGTGGAAATCTCCCAGCTGCCTTAGCTCTCCTGTCTGACTGCTCCTTTCTCCCTCACCCTGGCACTGCACTTACTTGGTTTTGTACTCCTCCACGTATTGACGCATGTTCTGCAGTTCCGACTCCAGCTGTCCCCTCTGAGCCAAGATGGAGTCCAGCTGCCTCTTCAGGTTCTGGATGTAATTTTCAAAGATGACGTCGAGGTTCTTCCTTGGCCCTGAAGGCCCTTGCTGTTGGAGGAGCTCCCACTTGGTGGAGAGGACCTTGTTTTCTTGCTCCAGGAAGCGGACCTGAAAACCCACGGAAGGGTGTGTGAGAGATTCACCCGGGGAGACATCACATTACTCAAACCTCCTGCTTATTTTGGAGGCCAAGGGAATCATCTCCCAAATCCCCAACTATGGCTCATTCAAACATCCAAGCTCCTAAAGTGCATGACAAGCATTATGAAATTTTCAGTCATTCTGAACTTCTCACTTCTGGGCAAAAAGATGTTGTCAATAGACAAGAGCATCCCTATTTTCCATAGCTTCATGTTTGGACATTGCTGTCATCTCAGCACTAGTGAAGTCAAGAAAACAATGATTTTTTTCATCTAACCGCATATAAATTCTATTACGAGGGATTCTGTATTTCTTTGGTTTCTGTTTGAAATTAAAATAATCCAAAAGTGTTGGAAAGGAATTTAACACTCTTAAGTTTATAGAATCAGTTCCCTGGAAAGAAAGTTTCATCAAAAAGAAAAGCACGGTAATGAGAACTCTTAGGACAACCAAATATATGATGATGACTTTACCATGAATCATTAGAAATTAGACTGAAGAGATGACTAGGCAAGAGAATCTACAGAATGTTCTGCAGATGTTCTCTTTAATCTTCCATTGGCATGAAAATATTGTCTATTGTTCGGTATTACTTAATGAGACCTTAATAACAACTTGCTACCAAGGCATCAGCCATGCGAACTTTAACAAGTACTTGTTGGTAAGAAAAAAAATCCCTTTCCACACGAAAGTCATTTAAAATGCCCACCTCCAAATGAGCACGGTCCTAAATTCTCACCTTGTCAATGAAGGAGGCAAACTGATTGTTAAGAGTCTTGATCTGCTCCTTCTCCTGGTTTTTCACTTGCTGGATTTGGGGGTCAATCTCAACATGGACCGGCCGCAGGAGAGATGGGTCAACTTGCACTGGGTGGATGCCTCCAGGGAAGCCAGGGCCACCAAAGCCACCCATTCCTCCACCACCCATTCCTCCACCAAAGCCACCCATTCCACCACCACCCATTCCACCACCACCCATTCCTCCACCAAAGCCACCCATTCCACCACCACCCATTCCACCACCACCCATTCCTCCACCAAAGCCACCCATTCCTCCGCAACTCATTCCTCCACCAAACCCACCCATTCCTCCTCCGTAGCCTCCACCGAAGCCACCCATTCTGCCTCCGTATCCTCCACCACCGTAGCATCCACCCACAGCGATTCTTCTGCTGCCACCCATGTTATGGAGGCTTCTGCTGCTATACCCTCCACAATGTCCACCTCCTCCACCTCCCCTGGATGAGGAGTAGGAACTGTAACTGATCCTGCTTCTGCCGCCACCTCCTCCAAAGCCACCACCGATGGCAGAGCAAGAGCTGTAGCCCTTTCTACTCCCGCCTCCAAAGCTTCTGCAGACAGACTGCCGAGACATGGCTGTTTCTTCTGAGCAGAGTCAAAATCAAGAAGAGCGGAAAGACCAACGGAGCTGTGCTGCTGTGGGATGAATGCAGAGAGAAGTCTGCGGTCTTCTCTGGCCCCACAGCTCCAGGTACTCCCTTTTATCCGCTGCTGGAGGTGGGCTGGGACGGCATGGGTGTGAAGGTGGAAGCCAATTTATTATTTTCATCAGCATGGTGCTGTTGACAGATTCCCAGTTGAGCTTTGCCATATTTGGGCCTGCCTAGAAACACACCCTGCAATCTAGAAGTGAGTAAAAGAACAAGAACATTGAAACAGGTCTCAGTGACTAAGTGGACTCTCTTATCTTTATGACATCTTGGAAATCAACTTTTATGATAACGCACTTTTCTGCAGCCCCTCATTGGATTTCCAGCCTTCATGGTTTCCAATTAATTAGTTAATTAATTAATGGTTCCCAATAATTCCAGATATAGATCTTTCCAGTCAAAACTCCACTTAAAGGAGCTGTTTTGATGACATCCCAGCTATAATATAGCTTTCACAATTCCTTAAACACACCCTAAATCCCCTTTTTATATGTAAAATTGCCTTTGGCATTTTAGAAGAAGTTTCTCAACCTTTAACAAGAACTCACGACACCAAAGTTTGAAGAGACTCAGCATATTCTCCTGCTAGAAAGGAATTACCTCTCCTTGGAGCGTGCGTGGTGTCACTTTGGATGGGAGTGTCTTCTCCCTGTGGATTAAATTCCCTCCAACTGTATCTCCCCAAATCCGTGACGACTAACTGGGACCTTGGATGATGCTGGAGTGGAGTGAAGGAGACAACTTGAATCATTGCGCTCCTTCTCTGTGCTCTTCTGAGGGTGATGGGGAATGACAACCTGTGGCGGAAAGAAGGGACACGTCGGGCAGCTGCTTTGGAGACGGTGGCTGAGGACAGACAGACAAGCACCAGAGAAGAGGAACGACAGACAGACAGTTCAAGGTGGCGAGGGGTTCTACTGCTCAGATGAATGTTGCTGACCACTCCTTTACCTGGTTCTTTCCAAAGACGAGACAACTGAAGTGGAAAAACGTGTTGAGAGATGGAGCTATTACAACTTCTAAGGCATAGTATATCCTCTTAATTTCAAGTATTCTGTTGGGAAAGTAACGTGTTTCAGAAATGTATTTTGTAGGATGTCTCTGAAATAAAGAAGGACATTTTTGGATTGCATGTAAATGAAATTTTAAATAATCATAAGGTTCCAGATTATGATAGAAAACATACGATGTTAGTGACGTGCAGTGTGCTGAAGAAACCAGATTATGGGTGCTGGTTAAAGGACATTGTGGTCTCTAAATACTATTTAAAAGGCATTCTGAAGGTATTACCTTCAAATTTGGATGTTTGGATGTTATCAGTCAAATATATAGTTAAGTTAATGAGTGAAATACACAATAACTTTTCACATTTTCTGTAGATAACACCCAGCACAAATAATCAGAAAGTGACAGAGAAAATATACATTACAGCCCTTCAATAGATTTAAAAAAACAATGAACATGAATTTAGGGTTATTCAAAAGATCTAAGTATGAACATATACATTCCTAAGGAATTTTCAGAATCTCCTATAAGACTTGTGCAACTAAATGTTGGTTGAAAGTATCGCTGGGTATCAGCCTGCAGCCACAGAGCCTTGGAAAGCCTTTCAAAAGCCTTTGAAAAACCAGCCCAGAGAATCACTTTCAAAAGCCACCGGAGGAACCAGAAACAAAAATGCCATTGACTGTCACTGGGACGGAGGCTGCTTGACACCACAGAACGGGGTGTGGGGAAGTGGAGAACGTTACCCTTGAGGGACTCAAGTAACAGTTGGCCAAGGGTTATCCTACCCTTGAGGGACCCAAGTCATCACTGGCCAAGGGCTGTGCTACCAATGAGGGACCCAAGTCACCATTGGCCAAGGGTTATCCTACCCTTGAGGGACCCAAGTCATCACTGGACAAGACTTATCCAGATGTGTGTTACCTGCCCACTGCAACAAGTTGCAGCTGGAGAATGGGCAGCCATCCCTACAGCAGGCAGGGGACACCTTCCCTTTCCAAAGCAGTTAAATGAAGAAGGTCTTAGCTCTCGGTTGTTATCTCCAGGATGGAGAGTTAAGTGCTCTAGGTCTTTCCACAGACCAGTGCAGCCGCTCATGATGAGCAGTCCCAGGGAGGTGTAGGGTAGCTCGGTTTTTACTAGAGAAAACAGGTCATCTCTCCTCGTGGCCGCCCTCCAGATTGCCAAACGCACGGTAGCTGCCTTTCCCAGTAGGCAGCAGGACTTGGTTGTAACATCCCACATGGCAGCTCCGCAATGAGGGGGAAGATCTGTTAAGTCAGCCAAATGCCTGGATGCTGACCACATTCAGCACATGCAGATAAGACGCCCAGATTGAGTCACTGTTGTCTTCAGACGAGATGTGAAGATTACACCAAACCTGGAGTCACTTCAGCCTCCTCCAGGTAAGGCTCACTACCAAGCCTGGGTTCCAGCCGCTCCTTCACATCTCTTACACAAGGAGCTGTGTGCTGTAAAATCATCAAGACCAGGCAAAATGTAAACTCTGCAGAAAGCGTAGACGGAGACCAGGCCAGGCTGCAGCTTCAGATCTCACACAGCAGAGAGGTTCTGGCAGCATAGAGGACAATGTCGTAATGACTCCTCACAACGATGCCTACAACACCGTGTTTCAGATTTTAAAGCTGAATAGAAATGTAGTGCTAGATTAACAACCAAAACAGGTGACTCTTGCCCTAGGCCAAACCCCAAAGTGCTCTTGGCACAGCCCCAGCTTCTCAGAGGCATTGCCTTCTCATCGTCTTCTGTTTGGGCCAAACCCAGCCATGTTCCCCAGCTGCAACCATTCCCCACTGCCTCGCCTGGGCCTCTTCCCAGGTCTGCAGCTTCCTGACCTGCTACGGGGACACTGGTCGCTCACCGCAGGTTGTTGTGGGACTCCTGAACCACCACTGAAAGTGGTTTCTGTCTCTTTGATCTCTTCTTGTGGTGGAGGAACTGAAGCACAGATCAAACACACCAACATTCTTCTCCCATACCCCCTCCTCCAGCAAGACCAAATCCCTCCCACTTGCTCTCCTCTGTGCAAAGAGGAGACACTGGGGGGTCTTGTCCGACTTTTCAAGGGAGCTGTTGGTGACCTGAGCCCACGGGTTTGGGATGAATCGTGCCTTCCCAGCCCTTGGTGTTCCTACTGCTGGCCAATGAAGGGGAGGATGAGTTAGTGGTCCCCAAGCACTCCTGGTGCCCGTTGGGTGCCGAGCCGTGCAGCCTACCTGGCCACAGCCTACTGGTACACCAGAGGAGAGGTGCTTGGCTGAGGTCCATGTCCCTGCTTACAGGCAGCTGTAAACCTGCCCTCCCACCACTGCCCGCCAATGCCATCTTCTTCCCCTAATGCACATCAAATTCTACTAGACTAGGAATGTCATGGAAGAGTGTTTAATTACATTGGTCTGTAAAAGGGCTGAGCCATGTATTCTCAGACGATGCTCCTGCCTCATCTGAAATGCTGCACATCACTTGAACCCCACCAGTGTAGGTAAAGGTTTGTGTTTTCAGGCACTGCAATGACTGATAAGAGTCAAGGGGCACCACACATGGCTGGACACTTGCCTGGCTCCCATTCAGGTCCCTCAAAGCACAGTCACGACATGCTGAATGAACGAAGAACACACACCTCCCCATCAAGCTGCTTCCCCAGCAGCTGAAACCACCTGACCCAGAAGTGGCTTCCAAAGGACACAAAGACATCATGAATGTTCTCTGCAATTTATTGAGAATGGCAACATCCCAAGGAAGGAGGGCATACACGCACAGAAGAGGAAGGGAGGTGGGGACAGTACATCTTGTTCCATGTCACGGGGGCCCTGTCACTGATGAGCAAGTTGTGTTCTCCTTAGGAAAAGTCCACGTGTGCCTGAGGTGTTACCAAGGGTGATGGAGGGCAAGGACAAGGGGAACTGGAAGCCGCTGCTCCAGAGGGAGCGCCTGCTTCCAGCACACCTGGGGCTACCAGGCGAGCAAAGCTGCCCGGGTGCTCCACCCTGGGGCAATTAATCCCTCTGGCCACCGGCCGAGAAAATGGAAAATGCTCCCTCCCTGGCTCTGCCAAGGGAGGAGTCCCGCCTGCCCCACACCTACCCTGGCCCGAAGGCCAGTGAATGGAAGCAGCAGATGTACTGCACGCAGAAGCACCCCAGGGATATGGCCATTGAGGAGGGGACATGAGAACAGCGGAGGAAAGAGGAGTTTTATACACATTTGCCACGAGGCAGCCAGAAATGTACAACACAGCAAGAGAGGCAGAGCATTTCCCTCCTGTAAATCAGCTCTCCGCGCTGGGTATCCACGGGTGAGGCTTTTCTTTGCTCAGACAATTCTTTCATCACTGGGCTTGGGGCTAACGAGCAGCTCACCAGGGCTGGTAACGGGACACGGCGTTGCCACGAGTCTCCTTGGATGGGACCAAGCCAGGTCGTCGAGCTGGTACGTGGTGGGCCATGAGGGACACAGTTCAATTCATTGCAGGATGTCGGAGCTGGATTTAAGGAGGCTGGGCTGCTGCTGGGAGAAGATAGGAGATGCTTCTTTCCGTTTTCAGTCTGGCTTTGGGGCTCAGAACCTCACTCCTGAAGACTTGACAGAGGTGGTCGTGACACATCTCCGTACGGAGGACGATCCGCCACCGGAGCTGAAGTTGCCACCTCCAGAGCCGCACACCCTTCCACTTCCCGAAGAGAAGCCGCCGCCGTACATTCCTCCTCCCATGCCACAGCTGCCGCCCATGCTTCCAACTCCGAAGCCACCTCCTACTCCACATATGCCTCCTCCCATTCCTCCTCCCATGCCGCTGCCGCCTCCAAAGCCTCCTCCCATGCCGCTGCCGCCTCCGAAGCCTCCTCCCATGCCGCTGCCACCTCCGAAGCCTCCTCCCATGCCTCCTCTGCCTCCAGAGATGGTGGTCCTGCCTACCACAGCTGGAAGAGAAGCACAGGTTACATACAGGTTGCCCACCGCCTGGTGGTATCTCCAAAAAGACACGGTCTTCGACTGCTTCTCAAGGAAACAAATGCAGATACTTACAGACATTGACGTTGGACATGCCATCGTTGCACAGCCTGCAAAGGGAAATTGGTAAATTTTAATTACCTATCAGAGGAGACATCTTAAAAACTGAGAACTGAAATTTCATTAGCAAACCTTTTTCCTCTTTCATCCTCATCAACAACTTTGGTATCAATAAAGTATTTAAGGAAGGAGGCATTGACAATTCCTCTTTATGACGAGGTCGTTCCAGCCTTCAGATTCAGTAAAATATTTGCACGTAACACGAATGAAACGGTAGTTACACCGCCTGTAGTGAACAAGCTGTGCCAATTCTCAGTCCTGACCACCGCAAATGTCACACAGAGTGCCAATAGCCATTTCTACCCATTCTACCAAAAGAGCGGTTTGAGATTACACTCTTAACACCAAAACTCAAGTTGTCCAGACCAGACCACAACACCCCTCTCAAATCAAAGGTCAAGTCTTTACCTGTTCTCCTCTCCCTCCAGCAGCTTCCTGTACATGGCAATCTCAACGTCCAGGGCAATCTTGATGTTCAGCAGCTCCTGGTACTCCTTCAGCAAGCGAGCCAGCTCCTCCTTGTCTTTGCTCAGGGCACATTCCAGCTCTTCCAGTTTTACCCTGGCATCCTTGAGGGCCATCTCACCCCGTTCCTCAGCCTCAGCAATCGCTGACTGCAGCTGCTGGTTCTGAGGAAGAAAAAAGATCCCAACTGGTCTCTTAGGATCAGTCCTCAACCCCCAAGTGAAGGAGTCAAGGTTAAAAAAAGGGTAACATTTACATTTAATAAACCAGAGGTGGTTGAAGAAACCATTTCTGCCCCACACATCATCATTTGTGGCCCAACCTGATGCCGGCATCCCGTGAGACACTACCCAACCCCTACCTGCTTCTTGACGTTCTCAATCTCAGCCCGCAGCCTCTGGATGTTCCGGGTCAACTCTTGGATCTCGATCTTGGTGTTGCGCAGGCTGTCCCCATGCCTTCCTGCAGTTGTCTGCAGCTGTTCATACTGATGGCACCAAAACAAAGCAAATCCTCAGTGGAACATTCCTGAAGCCTACTCAAGATTTGTCAACAGTTTCACAGCTCATGTGCTGCTACTAACCCCTGTCACGTTGGTCATGGGTGCCCAGCTCCATGTAACAGATGGTTCTGAGACTCAGCTTTTGGTTTTGAACTTTCAAACAGATCTTAGTGACACTAATAAGCATCCCTTTTCTTCTGAAAAGCTATTTTGGGCAGGCATTTTCTAGTTAAGGTACACTTTCGGCCATCTTTATGGAGAGGCTTGTGCCATGCATCAAAGTGAGATTCTGGTCACCTTGAAAACAGTAAGCCCGATCCTTCAAAAGGAATACAATTCCTCTTGGCACTTCCTTGCACAGGATCCAGCACCGTTAGCCTAAAGAGTTGTCTCACTTTGTCGTAAATTCTCTACCCGGGCTCCTTAATTGCTTCCCAACTCACCTGGCTCTGGTACCACGCCTCAGCTTCAGCTCTGCTGCTCTGAGCGATCTGCTCGTACTGGCGCCTGACCTCCTCGATGATGCTGTCCAGATCCAGGTGCCGGTTGTTGTCCATAGACACCACCACAGACAGGTCCCGGCTGATTGTCTGCATCTGAGACAGTTCCTGCAACCAAGACATGAGTTAGCCTGACCAGCTGAGGGGAGAAAGGAGCTGCGACTCCAAGCAGCCTCTCCAGACCAAGTCCACACGGGCACCCAGGGCAACCTCACTGTCTTTGGCCACCACACATCTCATTGCAACTGCAGCCAATGCCATCCCGGGGGAAGGGAGGGCTCTTACCTCCTCATAGATGCACCTCAGGAAGTTGATTTCATCGGTCAGAGCTCCCACCCTGGCTTCCAACTCTACTTTCGTCATGTAGGCACTGTCCACATCCTAAAGGAAAGATCACAGGGAATACTTTTGTTTCCTCTTGGAAATCCTCCATGGAAATCACCGTCTGTACGGAGGGTAACAGCGGTGATGGAGTTATTCATTTATGCAAATTAAAAACAAGGGACTTCAAATATCAGCCCACAGATCCTACAGTCTCTCCGAATTTCCATTCAAGAGCGAGTCCCCTCAAAGCACAGATAAAGCCTGATATTCAGGAGATCATTTTGTAGTGCATGACTCACCTTCTTGAGCACCACAAACTCGTTCTCAGCAGTTGTGCGTCTGTTGATCTCTTCCTCATACCTATGGAAAGTAAGAGTACAAGCTGAGTTTCCTGAATTTTCCTGCCTACGGCCACACTAAACAAACTAAAATTAAAAAAAAAAAAAAACCAGAATTAAATATTTAGACTGAAAACGCGATGTCCGCAATTGCCATAAAAAGCACGTGTGTGAAGAAAAATGACTACCAGTCTGCTTGAGTTGCTCCCTGGGTTAGGCTGTTGCTGCACTTACTTGGTTTTGTAATCCTCGACATATTGCTGCATGTTCTGCAGTTCCGACTCCAGCTGTCCCCTCTGGGCCAAGATGGAGTCCAGCTGCCTCCTCAGGTTCTGGATGTAATTTTCAAAGATGACGTCGAGGTTCTTCCTTGGCCCTGAAGGCCCTTGCTGTTGGAGGAGCTCCCACTTGGTGGAGAGGACCTTGTTCTGTTGTTCCAGGAAGCGGACCTGAAAGCCAACACATGGAGGATCCACCATCACATGGGGAAGAGGAGCAGCATCGCAGACACCCCTTTCATCACGCAAAAAGGATGTCGATTCGCCTTTATATGACCATGCGAGGACCAATTAGTGTTTTGTTAAAAATTTCTGTTGTTGCATAAACTGCAGGATCGGGCAAAGGAGGAAATGTCTGAGTCATATTCAAGCCAAAGGAGCACCAGCTCCAAGTAGATTCCCATCACAGGTAACACGGAAATCTTAGATTTCTAGTCTAGATTTAAAAGCCTGGATATATGAAAACAAAGAGGAAAAAAAATATAATAGTGAGTACTTAAATGGGAGGATATTTGGAAAGAGAACGGCACAGGAGAGAAAATTTGTGCCTGAAACCTGCAGGGGTTTGGAGGCATCAAGTCTGCTTGCAAGAGTAGCCCATTAGTTGAGCCTGGTGCAACAGGCTGGATTAAAGCCCTGGAGACAGAACTTTGATCTCGTATGGAAGAGAGATTCTCATCTCTTCCCGAGCACCACTTAATAAAAAGACTCCGCTCAGGCTTCTCAGCCTGCCGATATCTAGCTCAAAAAGGACGTTTCTGCAGAACTTGAAAGTTCCTCCCAAATTTGACCCTTAATTGTACCCAGTCCCACCCTCTCACCTTGTCAATGAAAGAGGCAAATTGATTGTTAAGAGTCTTGATCTGTTCCTTCTCCTGGTTTTTGACTTGCTGTATCTGGGGATCAATCTCAACGTGGACTGGCTGCAGGAGGGTTGTGTCAACCTGCACGGGCTGGATTCCAGGGCCACCTCTACCAGGGCCACCAAAGCCTGGCATGCCAAAGCCTGGGCCACCAAAGCCACCCATTCCTCCACCACCCATTCCTCCACCGCCCATTCCTCCACCGTAGCCGCCCATTCCTCCACCGTAACCACCCATTCCTCCACCGCTCATTCCTCCAAAGCCACACATTCCTCCTCCACCCATTCCTCCACCAAAGCTGCCTAGTCCTCCTCCATAGCCGCCACCGAAGCCACCCATTCTGCCTCCGTATCCTCCACCTCCATAACACCCACCCATGGAAATCCTTCCACTACCACCGATGTTGTGGAGACTCTTGCTGCTAAAGCCTCCACAACGTCCACCACCTCCAAATCCCCTGGACATAGAGAATGAGCTGTAGCTGCTCCTGCTTCTGCCGCCACCTCCTCCAAAGCCACCACCGATGGCAGAGCAAGAGCTGTAGCCCCTTCTACTCCCGCCTCCAAAGCTTCTGCAGACCGACTGCCGAGACATGGCTGTTTCTTCTGAGCAGAGTCAAAAAATCGAGAAGGTGAGAAAGATCAATGGAGTTGTGCTGCAAGGAGGTGAGTGCGAGGAGAAGGGAAGTGAGTCCCTCTGGCTGGAGGGCAGCAGATGCTCCCTTTTATCTGTTTCTGGAGGTGGGCTGGGTTTGCATGGGCGTGAAGGAGGAGACAGTTCCTGTCTTCATCAGCGTGGCGTGGTTTACAGATTTTCATCTTCAATTTGCCAAACATTGACCCTACCCAGAAACACACCCTATAATGCAGGAGAAAATTAAAAAAGATACAACTGTCTCTACCCAATGGTAGCCCTCAATGACTAAGAAGTCTTGTGCTTTTGTGGTATAGTAACAGTCTGCCCAGGATACACCAGTCTTTTTTATTTCACCTTTCATCCATTGCGGTTGTTTCCCTGCTTATGTTTATCTTTATTTTGATCTTTCACTCCAAAGCCCCATGGCAGGCAAGCGCTGTCGTTGATGCCAAGTTGTAGCATGGCTTTCACAATTCCCAAAACACACCTATGTTACACCCTTAGTCTTCTTTTTACATGGAAAATTGCCTTTGGCTTTGAGAAGTAGTTTCTCAATCTAGAGCCAGGGCTCAGCAAATTGCATTTTGATGAGGCTCTGCGTCTTTTCAATAAATAAAACCTTACCAGAAACGAGATACCGGAGCAACGGTTGGCACTGGAAATTCATTTATTGTTGGACCAAACTCTTACTGAAAGTGAGTCCCGGAGTCTTCGTGCCAAGGCAGTCTCAGCAGCAGTGAAGAAACGCCACGAAGATCACGGACGGGAAATCCCTTTAGGATTTTCTGAAGGTTTCGAGACCATGGGAAGAGGCAGAGAAGACAGCGGGAACTCAGCTGCTCCGATGGGAAGTGCGGGCGGGCGGGCGGCCGGCTCTGAGAATAGACAGGGAGAAGGAGGCATGCAAAATCGTGCTGCCCACATAATAAATCCTGTAACCATTTAAATGCAATTAGCTAGGCAGAGGATGCTGGAGAGCTCAACTCATTTGTAGAGACACATAGACATGAGGAGAACAGAGGGCACAATAACTTTCACTTGAGGAAATGCGTGTTTTTCAGCTGCCGGGCTTATTTCAGTATTTATACGCAAATATATTTTTGGCAGACATACAGGCTTGTGGGCTGCATTGAGCCCTCCTTCAGGAAGGGGGGTAGTTATCCCTTTTAAGCTCATTTGTAAGCAGTCACCGGGTTTTAGAAAGGCAGAAGCTTATCAGAATACGCTGGGTTGGATGCCCCGCCGAGGAAGGATTAACTTACGAGTTAAACTTGCAGTAATACGCCTATGACCCATCACGCATTCATCCCTTTGTCTTGCAGACGCCTGCTTATCAAATAACAATTACTGTCTCGTTTTACATTTTTTTTATTGAGCATTAGATTTTTTTTTTTTTATTGCGCAATTCCCCTTTTTTTTTATTAGTTTTCAGCTTTTTAAACCCACCTAAGAAATTCTGAGGCTCAAAAATCTTTACGGCTCTGGAGGCACGTAACTGTGCTGGTAGCTGTCGAGCGAGGTGCTCAGAAGTTCCCATAGGACACAGGCAATTAAGTGCTTCTTGAAAATCCACACGAGCAACTCTCGGTATCTTCAGACGTTTAAATGCCTCTAAAAATATCGCGCAGACACCTATTTCCAAAATGCCTAGGGACCCGGACCGTGGCGTAATGTGTAGCTAAACTGGCATTTCCACTGAAAAACACGACTGTCCCTGCCCGTCCTGCTCACCCCACCTCCCTCCCCAGCACCAGCGTGGGTTCCTGAGCACACGGGGAAGCGGATCAGGGGACAGACAGGGCTAAAAAATATATATAATATCAACAAATCACCCTGAGACCGAAGGGGTGGGGAGGACGGAGGGGGGTTGGTGGTTGTACAGGTGGTTTCTAGACAATAAATATGTGGGCTGAGAACGTCCCGTGTGGCTTGGTGGTCTCTGGCAAGGCTTTGCCTCCTTGTCCTGGTTTGAGACCCAAACCAGGACACTCCTAAATGCCGCGGTTGGGCCAAACACCTGCCCAGCCTTGGAGGGGCTTGAAGCACAACCTCAACCATCGCTTCAGCCATCAGCCAAAGGACTCGACAACCACCTCAGCCCCTCTCGGGGGCCGCAGCCAGCACCGTCTCCCATCTCCAGGCAAGACCCGGGCTGTGAACACGCTCTGCTTGTGATTTATCAGTCAAACACATTCCACCGCCACCTGCCACACCGCAGGGTTCGGAGCGGGACGTGCGTTTGTAGCTGCTGTAGATATAATCACATGGGTGCACACGCACAGGCGCACACGCGCGTAACGACGTCTTCCCTTGCCTCCCTCTCCACTACCAAATGCACGCTTACGTTTTTCTGGGTTGTTTCTTAGGTTTTTTTTAATTTTTTCTGTGGGCGGGAGGAGGTGATGAGAAAGTTTTCGGGTTCCCAGCCGCGCTGGGAGGAGATGCGTGAAGTCAGCACCCGGCTGGAGTCCCCAGCGCCCGTGTTTCGATAAGGCGCGAGTTGAGTCACGGCCGCGTCGCCGGCCAAGTTTAGGAAATCCAACCGGGATTTGGATATCGACACCATCACCCACTTCCAACGCAATAGGCAGCTTTAGACTGCGGGGATCTCAAGCAACATCCTTGTACACAAAGCCCTAAGGAAGGAAAATGACCTTTAAAGGTCCCTTCCAACCCAAACCGTTCTACGATTCTATCAAAATAAACAGGCAGGAATACAGGAAAAGCTGCTCAAGCCATGAATACTTGGAGGAAAAGGCTCATTTCAGCAGCAGCACTGTCGGTCAACCTGCACTGAGCTTCTTCAACCACAGAGAGAGAGAAATTTGGGGGGGAAAGCAAAGCAAAGCATTTAATTCCCACGCTTTCCATAAAATACATGACATCTAAGCGTTTTCGCTGTGCTTTAGAAGAGACTTTTAAAACGGGGAGGAAATCATGACGAAATTAAATGAAATTATTTCAGGGCACATAAGATGTTTTTGCTCCTCCAACAAAAGGCAGAAATTATGTCACATCTTGGTCCAGCCCGGGAGAATTTTCCCCTAATTGCTGGTGTAATCATAGGAACAAAAGGCGAGGGCTTTTTGGTGTCTGTTTGTCTTAACTACAGCTTTTGTCCACATCTAGAAGCCTTTTGTCTCTTCCTCGGGAGTCATTTGCTGGAGGCAAGTTTACACAGAGGCAGCTGGATTGGGGTGACTCTGGGGGAAGTAGATGTCTTTTCATTCAACGCCATCTCAGGTCCCTTTACGACTCACTGGAATACTTAAGCGTTGCCCAAACCATCTCCCCATCCAAGTAGTTACATGCCTTTGCCGGCAGCCTGGTGACATTCCAAGGTGGCTGGTACGTTTATGTCTCCAGCATTTACAAACAGGGATCGGAGCATGGGATAAGCGAAGTGACTCACCCGGATCGCAGAGCAAGTCTGCGGTTGACCAGGGACGTGATTCAAGGTCTCCTGAGCCAGAGGTCAAACCACACCGGGAGTTTTTAGCTCTAAATTTACAGGTCATCAAAAATATTCTACTTTTGTGGAGAGGTGGGGCTTGGCGGGGGGCTGGGATCTTGCTCTTCCCATGTTCTCAGTTACCTTTTGGAGACACCTTGAAAGCAACCCATGGATCCCTGGCCAGTCCAGACAACAGTAAAAGCTGCAGGGCTGGCTCCAACATGGTGGATGCTGAGGAGTTAGCTCTGAATTAGCTGGAGGGACGATGATCACCCTTCCCTCTTCCACACCATCCCTCACAGGATGCTCCGAAAGCATTTAGGAATGTGCAATGTCTTTGCCGTGACAGCACCGGCTGTGGGCACCACGGCATCGGGACCACCTTGGAGGACGGGGAAACACGGGTGGAGGCCGGTGGTGTGCTCGGAGGCTGTGGTCAGTCAGAGGTGGGCTAGCGAGGGCATATCCCAAGTTGGCCAACACAAGCAAGGAAAGGGCTTAGGAAGAGAAAGGGGAAGAGAATGGTGTCCCAACGTCAACTGAGTCCGAAAGTCTGCTCTGTTCCAACGGGGCCACCTGCCTCGGCCACCCCAGGAGCACCAGCAGAAGGACAGAGAAGAGCGTCCGGGTTCAACCCAGCTCCCTCCTTCTCTCCGGCCGCGCTGCCAGGAGCAGGCTCGTTCCCACGGGTGTCACCAGGAACACCCCGTGTGCTTCCCAGCGTCAGCAGGATCAGACCGTCCCACCGAGCCTGACCCACCCCGGCCACCCCACCCCCGCCAGACCCTCCTTCGCCCCCCACCACACTCACAAACTACCCACATTTTTAGAGAGGGAAGGCTAAGAAGGACGGGAGACCGGGCTACGCGTGGGCTTTTGTTCCTTTAAATGCAAACTTCAAAGGGCAGGAGAAAGTCAGGTAACGCTTTCAGATCTCAGCAAAAGAGGAGTCTTGTCGCAACACGAAACTCTTTGGTCAGAGAGAAAAACCACACAAACTGACTGCCTCTAGTGTTTATTAGGGTAAGCCACATGCCAAAGGAGGAAGGCTTAAGCAAACAAGCACAAGTGTTCCCATGATCGCAACGGAAAAAAGGCAAACCGTGAACAAAACTAAACATTTTACAACAGCTTCTAAAGAACATGGGTGAAACTGCCGGTATCTTGCTTAGGAGAAAAAAAAACACAACAGACTGCAGCGGGGCAAGAAACGTCTTCGGCTGGGACTAGTCACCATTAGGAAATTCTTGTTTGGGAGTTTGCTCCCTGGCTGATGAGTAGCACCGATTAAAATTGCACCACGTCTGGATCCAGCGTGAGCCGGTGAAAGAAGCCGAGCCGTCCCGCGAGCTCCCCGGGACGCACCGTCCCCGAGTGAGGGGCACGGACCGGGCCCCTCCACCCCGCGCCCGTGGGATGCCTCTCGCTTGGACCGCGCTGCCTCAGAGCCGCATCCCAGCCGCGTCGGGGGTTCTCCAGCTGATGCTGGGGCAGGTCCCGCTCCCAGACGCGTCCCAGCACCCCGGTGACCAGCAGCGTCTCCGTGTCTCCAGGGGGACGCTGGGGCAGCTCTTCTCAAACACCCTTGAGAATCTCAGTCATTAGCTGGTGAATAGACCCGTGTTTTGCTTTTCTCTGCAGTTTTGGAAGGATGGCGGAGGTTTAAAACGAAATAGGTGGTTGCCACCGTGGCAAGGAAGGAAGGGGGGGTCGGGGGGGGCCGTCATGAAATTTGCTTCCTTTCTCCTTTGGTTGCCGGGAGGGTGGTGATGAGGGCGCCGGAGTTCCTAGAACCTCCGGGTGCAGGTGTTCTTCAGGATGCTGCCAGACCCCACCACCACGGAGTTACACGCTCCAGAGCCGAATCCCCCCCCAGCACCGAATCCTCCCCCGGAGCCGAATCCGCCCCCTCCTAGGCTGTAGCAGAAGCCGGCACCGCCTGTGTTACAGCTGCCTCTCCCATTTCCAGCTCCGAATCCTCCTCCTCCTCCTCCAAGGCACAGTCCGCTGCCGTATCCACCTCCCCCAGCGCTGCTGCTGCCTCCCACCACAGCTGCAGGGAAGAACAGAAGGTGTGAGGTTACCTCTGATGCCACCAGAAAGCTTTGGAGCATCAATCCCAACCCGCCACGTTCCCTCGGGAGCAGGGAATGGTACTTACAGATGCTCACGGCGCTCTGACACTCTCCAGACATCCTGCAAGGAAAAGAGATGGAGCGTCAGCTCCAGCCAGAGCATCTGACTGGTCCAGCTCCACAAAGCTAGGCTTGGTCCATCAGACCATGGGCATAAAGAGCAGCTATAGGACCGTAGTCCGTAGCTAATGGCAGCACCATTGATATTTTAGTAGAGGAGATGCGATGTGCCACGTTCTTCCCATTGATTTAGCAGGATGCAATCAAGCTCTTGCTGAATCCTCACCCACCTGCACTCTTCTCCTTCCAGCAGCTTCCTGTAGGTCGCAATCTCGATGTCCAGGGCCAGCTTGACGTTCATCAGCTCCTGGTACTCGCGCAGCTGCCGGGCCATGTCCTGCTTCGCCTTCTGCAGGGCTGTCTCCAGCTCAGTCAGTTTGGTCCTGGCATCCTTGAGGGCCACCTCCCCACGTTCCTCGGCGTCCGCGATGGAGCTCTGCAGAGTTTCACACTGGAGGAGAAGAGGTGGACGTGATGAGTGGGGCAGGGGCAGATGGAGCCATGACCCCAGATCACTTGGGCTCAGCTATTCGCAAACACAACAGGTTCCCTCCCGCTTACAATGACTGTTACCAGACTGTTTGCTTTTAGGGAAGCTCTGAAGGGCATAACCCAGAGCTCACACCCATTTCTCAAAAAATGCAACCCCTACCTGTTTCTTCACGCTCTCGATCTCACTCCGTATCCTCTGGATCATGCGGTTGAGCTCAGAGATCTCGGCCTTTGTGTCCTTAAGGCTGTCTCCGTGTTTGCCTGCCGTGACCTGCAGCTCTTCATACTGTGAGGCAGAAGGGAGAGGAGCATGTCAGGTCCACCACGAGCCGTTCCTCACAACGGCTCTCTGTACCCATGCAAGCCAAGGTGACCATGCATGTGCTGGCTCCAGTCTGGCTGCACCAGAACCTGCAACATCCCAGGTTTCAGCATCGTCTGAGCTACCACCGGCAGCTCCTTCCACCTCCCCAACCATCCGTGATCACAAGCAAGGTGGGGAGCACTCACCTTGCTCTGGTACCAGGACTCAGCCTCCTCCCGGCTCCTCTTGGCAATCTCCTCGTACTGGGCTTTGACCTCTGCAATGATGCTGTCCAGGTCCAGGTTTCGGTTATTGTCCATGGAGAGAACCACAGAGGTGTCGGAAACGGTCTTCTGCATCTGTGAGAGCTCCTGTAATTCACACCGGATCTGGCTTTAGCCCTGCCGTAACTTCCTTACGGTGTCCCAACCCATCTCCACCCCAGCGTCCCCCTCTGGAGGGCGGCTGGACCACTCACCGCTTCATAAAGGTACTTCAAGAAGTTAATCTCATCTGCCAGAGAATCTAGTTTTGCCTGAAGCTCCACCTTGGTCATATAGACTCCATCCACGTCCTGCAGCAGAAATGGGAAGTGAAAACCTTCTGCCTGACGCAAACCCGTTTATCTAACATTTAACCATGAGCCCTTTGGTGCTCCATTTCTCCATGGCACGTCTGTCTCGGGGCCCTGGTTTGTCTCCGATGCTAACGAACCAGCGCTGATGGAAGCAAGGCATCCTCTGAACCAAGGATGTGCCTTTGTGGTAAAGAAAAAAAAAGTACTTTACCTTTTTTAGGAGCACGAAATCGTTCTCCGCAGCTGTCCTTTTGTTTATTTCCTCTTCGTACCTGTTGATTATAACGAGGGAGATTGAATCTGTCTGCTTGTTTTGGCTCTGGCTGCTGCTGGCAATGAGGCGTTGTTGGCCTCAGACTAACGAACGCAGCAAAAATAGACCTGCCATGAGCAAGATTTATGGACAAGCAACGGCACTTTGCCTTTCTGGACGTGTCCAACAGCTCGCTGAAAAACGCCAGCAGAGAGGAGTCCTCTCTCTGCCGACACCGAGCCCTGGTGGCTGTGGTCACTCCAGCTCCTCCAACAAGACCCAAGGACCTTCAGGTCCTCAACACGGGCCATTTCCAACCCCTCATTGGGGCAGGTAATTCCTGCAGACCATTGAGTGGTAGGGATGATCCCCCAAAAAACCTCAGTTTTCAACCTGCAACCTCATTAGAGCATGGGATCTGCTTGATCCTGACGAGTCCCAAAGGCTCTTTCTCACCATTTTTTTTAACTCCTTCAGTGGAAGCATTTCTCCAGGCTTTGTTCTGGCTTTTCCAACTGGACAAATTAATAAATAATAGCAGGAAAAGCATCTTTTTTGTTTGTTTGTTTGTTTTTACCCCACATCGTCCTTCCAAAGAAAGCTCTAAGCTTTGAATCATGAAGGATATTATGGGAAGGAATCCATAAGGAAATCCATGAGGAAATTATAGTAGGATGTAATAACTGATCTAATTAGTTCATTAAATCATAATGCCATGGATTCTTAAGTGAGGAAAACAAATAGTAGAGGATCCTGCTGTAGTGAGAACCATAACTCAGACAACAATAAATACTGAGAAATACTTCGAAAAATCACCACCTACTGTCAAAACACACCTGATGAAAACTTCCCCAAAACCTTTTACATTTTCTAATCATTGAAACAAGTGAAATATTGCCATTTCTTATCATCCCTTGAATTTTCTGACTGTTCAAGGTCAGTTTTTCTCTCTATTTTTTTCACCCCCAGCCATGACTACACTGAGAACAACATACTTGGTCTTGAAGTCTTCCACCATATCTTGGACGCTCTTCAGCTCTGAGTCCAGCTGATGCTTCTCGCTGGAGAGACTGTCCAGCTGCTTCCTCAGACCGCTGATGTAGCTCTCAAAAAAGGGGTCCAGGTTCCTGCCACCCGTCCCTGTGCCACCCTGCTCCTGCAGGAGTTTCCACTTGGTCTCCAGGACTCGGTTCTGCTGCTCTAGGAACCGGACCTAAATGAGAGTGGGCGGAAGAGGAGTCAGACTATTCCCAAAGGCATCTTTTCATTGATTTTTTTCCCCATAATTTTTTCCCGCTTAATGCGTTTAACCTTCCTGCCTATTCTCATCTCCAGCGAGCCATAACTCCAGGGTCCCACTGGATGGGTGGGACCACAGCTCTAGGGTGAGCAGGCAAAGGTGGGTCACCTTCTCTCTCCAATCTCACAGTCTCTAAGCAGGAGAAACAGGGTGCACACATAGCTTTGGCATCTTCTCCTTAAAAACAGGCCAAAACACCCAAAGTCCTTCAGCCCTGAGGATGGACGGAGTCTCCATCAGCTCCTCTGAGGATGCTCTGCGTGGAGGTACCTGGTCCCACACGCACCAGCACCATGGTCTTCAGAAACAAGGATCCTATTGCTGGGTTTCTCCTAGGGAAAGTCACCTTGAGACCTTGGGAACCTTGGGAAAGTCACTTCTCCAGCCACCACCCCTCTGTCTGCGGGGCTCTTTGGGGTGGTCTGGGCAACGCCTGGCTCTCTGGGTGTTATTGGGTGGGTTCCTCGCAGTAATTGCAACCCGCACGAGCTGTGGTGAGCTCAGACCTCCACCTCCCCGCCCCGGGTTGAAGCCACTCTCACCTTGTCAATGAAGGAAGCGAATTTGTTGTTGAGCTTCTTCATCTCCTCCCGCTCTTGTGTTCGCACTTGCTGGATCTCGGGGTCGATTTCAAGGTTGAGTGGGGCCAGCAGGCTCTGGTTGATGGTCACTTCCCTGATGCCGCCCGGTGGGCAAGGGGGAAAGCCTTGACCCCCCATCCTGCCATCAAATCCTTCATCAAAGCCACCAAAAGAACCACCGAGGCCTCCACCAAAGCCACCTCCAGCCCCACCACCATAGCAGCCACCAAATCCTGCCCCGGCACCGTAGCCAAAGCCTCCTTGGCCACCAGCCCCGAAACCTCTGCAGACACCACCACCTCCACCAAATCCTCTCAGTGAGATGCTTTTACTCCCTCCCAAGCCATAGAGGCTCCTGCTGCTGAAGCCACCGGCATTGCCGGGTCCCCTGCATCCTCCACGGGACACCGAGCTGAACGTGACCTTGTTCCTCCCTCCGAAGCAAGCGGAGCTGGAGCTGAATCCCTTGCCGAGACCACAGGACTGGCGAGACATGGTGACGGGTAACCCCAAGAGTCAACCCGCGAAGAGAGGAGAGAGAAGAGCTGAGCGGTGCGGCGGCAGGAGGAGGTTCGGAGGCAAGAGGAGGTGAGTCCTGTGGGTGCAGTGCCCGGCTGCCCCTTTTTATGTGCTCAGGGAGTTGGCCGGGTGTCAGGGGAGTGGAGATGTCTTTTTCTTTTGCTTCTATTCATTGTTTTAGGGCTTAGAGGAATGGCCTCCTCTCCTTGCCACCAGCATGACCTGCCTCAAAACACTCCCTCGAGAGCTAAGAAAAACAAAGCTATTGTTGGTGTTGGAAGGACAACTCCAAATCAAATTCCCTCAGCTGCAACTGTCAGCTGGTGACAGGCCTTTCTGAGCCTCTTATGGCGATGACAAAGCAGTACAAATTCCTTGACACATTACCCCCTCAAGGGAAACCCTTGTTTTAGCTAAATCACTCATTTTGAGCCTGATGGCAGGTGCTTGGTTCACTGAATTCCAACAAAAACGTGGTTTCCCAATCGCAGCCTCAGATGCACTTGGGTTCAACCTCCTGCTCAGAGGAGGTTTGACTTGGGTTGCCCAAAACTCTTTCACAACCGGAGAGCATTAGCCCTTGGCAGGGTTATAAAATTAGTTTTATGTCAAATAAAGAAGTCTTAGAAACACTTTTAAGCAGGTTTTGAAGTCGTTTTAGATCCCTCTGACTGGTGTAAAGAGCCTGGAGGCACACGGAGGGGTTCACAGTGGCCAAAATATCTTGATATTTGTGTGTTGCACGCCCTGCGCCGAACCTCAGCGGGGTCCAGGTGCCACCACCAGCCCGAGGAGCTCTGCCCCCTGCCCGGGATGGCCCGTCCCCATCCCTCCTTGGCTGGAACCTTCCGGGCATTGCCGGGATACTTCCCGAGCATCCTCGAGGGTCTCCAGCCGCAGCGCGTGGCACTTGGCAAAGCCGCTCCCGCCCTTACCCCCATTAACAAGCGCGCATTGTTTAAATAAAGTAGGACTTAATTGCTTAACCGCTTTTAATTTATATTTTAATGAGCAGAGGTGTCTGAAGCTGCCTCCCAACTGCGGATCCCCATTTATCCCGCCATTTAAAAAAAAAATAAAATGCCGTAAAACTTCCCCCCGAACCACAAGCTGCAGCCGAAGCTGTGACAATAAAAGCCAACTCTGTAATTATCCCTTTTATTGGAGACACTCGTGGGAGAGATTTCGGGGAAGCAGTTCCAGCGACGAGTCTATTCACCCCTGGCTTTTTTTTTTTATTCTTTTCTGCAAACATGCAAATGTGGGTCCCGGGCACATCTCTGTGGGAAGGCAGGAATTTTCTTCCTGAACCTCATCGGGCATTTGTTGAGCTGCCGGATTTTCAGCCTGGGGGGGAGGTTACACGGCAGGGAAGAGGGAAAATGGTGGTTCCCTTTGGCGATGAGCATCCTGCACGCCCCACTCCCACCCGGAGACCCTTCTCCCGCCCCGGGGACTGGGGGATCCTCCATTTCCCATCTCCCGGTGGGGACGCGGTCGGGGCGAGGGGGGAAGCGGCTTGGACCCGAGGGAAAGGAGGCGGCAGCTGCGTCTCCCCGACCTTACGCAACCGGCAGATCTGCCGAGAAACCGAAGGAACCTGTTGGAGCCCAGCGCGGAGCTGCCGGGAGTTCCCAGCACCGGCTCCTGGCACGGCTCCCGCCTCATCGAGAGCCAACAGAGCTCCCTGCTACACCCATGGAGTCCTGCCCTACCATGGCGGGGTGGGAAAACCTTGCTGGGACACCAGGGCTCCCTCCCAGATCCATCCGGCATCCCAAGGTTGAGCATCTCGGGGGGCTGCAGCGCTTGCCGGGCTGGTGAGGGCACCAGGAGCAAAGCAGAGGTCTCCTGGGCACCCAGCGTTGGCCACCATCACCCACCCAGCGCCGGCGGCAGCAAGGTTTTGGGATGAGCCTCCCGGGGTGGGAAGCACGCTGTGGGGACGACCTTCTTCCCAAAGCCACGGGGCGGGGAGCGGAGACGGAGCCCACAGGACAACCCAGCCCCACTTTCATTGCCTCCCCCATGGCGGGCTGGGAGGAGAGGTCAAATTCCAGCAACTCCTCTCTCCTCCCAGAGCTGTGACGGCAGCAAAGCCGACGGAGCACGCGGCAGAGATTAGGCCTTTCCAAACGCCGGAGACGTGAGTCCTCCTCTTACAGACCAGCCCGTGGCTCGGGCTCCTTTCCTGCACCAGAAATCCAGATAAAATCTCAACATCACGTTGCTGCGCGGTTTAAATCTACGTGGCTCCATCAGGAAGGACCGGGACATCCCACCCGACGTGTCCGGGAGCTCCTCAGCTGTTGGTCCCCACACACACCTCCACCTTCCCAGGGGTTTCTCCTCTCCCTACGGACAGGGGACAAACCCCCAGACCTACACACGTGCCCAAGAGCTTGACCAGGCCACGCTGGAATGTCAGGCTGGGAGGAGAAAAGAGGCTCTTCCCATGGAAAAATGTAAATCTCCAACTCCTTTGTGTCCTTCCCCAGCCCAGAGGGGAGTCCTCACCCCGGGGGGGTTTGCAGCTCCACTAACACCGGCAGCGTTTCTCTAACGAACTTCCGAGACTCGCTCCAGGCTCCGCAGGGCCATGGCAGCAGCTTTGGGCGCCCACAGGTCCCCGAGCGTGGTGGCAGGCCCCCACCGTGGTGGGGTGGCAGCCGTGGGGCAGGGACCCGCAGGCTCCATCCCCGCAGGTTCCATCCCCGCCGGCGCCAGGGCCAAGGGTTCCTCTGCCGTGGGTCTTGCATCGTCTGCTGGTGCCTGGGGGGGGTCTCGGGGGTCTGAGAGAGGAGCAGGCACGCTCCCTGCACCTCAGGAGATGAACCGTGGCAGGATGGGACCTTCCCTGCACCATTCTGTGAGAGAAACTGGGATTTCTGCTCCCGGGAGCTGGCGGTGCCCAGCATCTCTCCCAAGAATCGCAGGGATCACAACGCTGGAAGCAGCACGGTCCCACGGCTGCCACCCCAGTTCGTACTGGGAGTGTTGCAGAGCCGTCGGTGGGCACTGGAGCCACTTGCGGCGAGCGCAGACCCCGGCCGGCCGGTGGCACTGGGCTCCCCGGCCTGGCAGAGAGGGCTGGGAAGAGGAGACGTGTCCTCGCAGGGGGGTTAAAAAAGGCTCCGGACAACCCCGTGCATCGGGCCCGCAGCCGGATACCCGGGATATCCACAGCCACGGGCGTCCCCCGTGTCCCCCTGGGCCCCGCAGACGGGCAGCGTCCCCCCGACGGCAGCCAGGGGAAAGCGCAGCGCAACCAGGGCACCCAAATGCCCCCGGTTCCACCCCAAAGCCGCGCCGGGACCGCGAGCGACCGAGAAAACCCCCTTCGCCGGGCCGAGGGGCAGCGGGAGGCTCCCGGCTGCTCGCCCGGCAATTAGTAACCAGGCAAATTAACAGGGCTGGGCCGTGAGCTGGGAACCATAAAAGCAGAAATAGCGAGGCGGGTCGGCGGAGGGATGAAAGCGGCGCGTTGCGGGAGACGGGCGGCTCCCGGCGGAGCCGCGGTTGCGGGGAGCGAAGAGCCCCCGGCGCCGCCGCAGCGCACACGCAGCTCCCGGGCGGCCCCTTCTCCCCCGGCCCCCGCCGGCGCCGCTCCCCGCGGCGACAATTCCCATCGCTGCGGCCCCGCCACCTCCGTCGGATGTCACCTCGGGTCCCGGCGCCGGGGACGGCTCGGCCCGGGCCGGCTCCGCGGGGGGGAAACCGGGACGGGGGTCTCCCATCGAGGGAATATTGGGGGTAATTCCGGAGGTAGCCAGGAGGAGCCTCCGCCTTGGACTGGGAAGGGGAAGCGGGGACGCCCCTGGGGACATGAGGGGGGATTTACCCCCGGGCGGGGGGAGGGTGGACCCCCGGGGGGGGATGTCCCCCGGCATCTCGGCAGCCCACACAAGTGCCGTATAACCCCATCCCATAGGAATAAAGACCCACCCGACACCAATTTCCCCCCTTTTTTTCCTCATGTTGGGAGAAACCGAGCACCGAGCATCCTTCGTCCCCGCTGAGGGCAAACGGGGACACCGAAACGGGGCACATTCAGAGGGAAAAGGGTCGTGCTGGAGACACCTGCGATGGGGAATTGCACCTTTAAGCATCTGTGGGCGGCTGGGGAGCGTTTGCAGGGCAGAGCATCTCCCCCAGCCCATTCCCCCACCCCAACGGTGCCGCCTGGGGCCAGAACATTCATTTTTAGTGGAAAAAGGATGAGGAAAAACGGGTCTGAAGCCTCAAAGCCTCGTGGAAATGGAGAAGTTTCTCCGAACGCCTGCAGATCTGGCAGGAGGATGGAGAGGACTTTCCCCCGTGCAAACATCCCTCGTAACCCATAACCTGGGGGGTAGAAATGAAGATGTTACAGTCTCTGTCTCTGATGTGAAACAAGCAGAAAAGGAGCGATTTGGGGAAGAAAACGGGACAAATGGGTGAGGGAGCACCGCTCCCTTCAGCAAAATTGGAGCCCAGGCTGGGCGGAGGATGGAGGGAGGGTTTGGGACCCGCTGCTGGACCCGAGGGGTTGAAGCAATTGGGATGGGGGGATTTTGGCCCCCAGAGCCCCCCCCCCGCCGGCGCAAAGGGCCACTTGGCTGCAGCATCACCCCCCGACAAAGTGCTGGGGTCACCCCGAGGGTGGGCGAGGGGGGGGAAGGCAGATGGGGGGTGATGGAGGTGGGAACCGAGGGGGCTGCGGCCTGTGGGATGTCCCTGCATCCCTCCATCCATCCGTCCGTCTGTCCCTCCATCTGTCCATCCATCCACCGATCCCTCCCTCCCTCCCTCCATCCCACACCGGCCCCCCGCCGTCCTTGGGGTGCACCGTGCGGGGACAGTAAATGCAGAGCACCCTCTAAAGGGCAGAGAGGTGCCGGGAAGACGAACCACCCACCCCCACTTTTAGGGGGCAGCCCCTCCCCACCGCCCCACCTTCCCCCGCCCGAGTGTTCACCAGCACCCGGGGGATGCCCCGCGCCTGATCCTGGGGTGATTCCCCCCAAAAAAAGGGCAACACCCTCCCCAAAATGTGCCGGGTCTGGGGATGCTTCACCCCCCTGCAACAGGGGGATGAAGCCGATGGGGCCGGGGGGGGGTGCCGGGGGGCAGGCGGGGTTTCGGGGGTCCCGGGGGGGGGGGGGGGGGGGGCAGCACCCCGGGAAGGGCGCGGGGGTGTGCGTGTGAAACTCCGCAGAGCTGAGCGTGGGGCGGATCCTGCCCCCGACGCTAATTACAGGCGTGGAACTCCCCGACGAGCCCCGGCTTGTCGCTGCGCCCCAACACCACGCCTGGGCCCCGGCGGCGGGGGGGGGCACCACACGAGCCTCCCCCCCACCCCCCCACCCCCGCTGTGGGGCAGGGACCCCGTACGACGTGCGTGTTGCACACGCGTGTGCGAGGAGGGGCACACGCCCAGGGGCGCCCGCCCGAGCACCCGGGTTTGGGGGGGCCCCTTCGGCGGGTGCTGCTCATTTCCACCCCAAAATGCTTGTGGCTGTGGGGGTCACGGGGGGGGAGGTTGGGGGTGAAGGAGCCCCAAATGGTGCATTTCCAAAAATGGAGGGGGGGGCCGGGCTCGGAGGGTCCCACAGAGGCTCGGGACCCCTCAGAAATGGGGGTTCAGGTCCCATCAGTTGGGGGGGCACAAAGCACCCGGGCTGGTGGCTCAGCTCCGTCCCGACACCTGGGTCCCTTCCAGGGTCCCCTTGTCCCCTTCAGTGCCCACCGTGACCCCCCCCCGCCACGGGCTCAGGACCCCCAGACCCCATCACCCCTCTCCCCCCACGGCCCCAGAGGAACACAAGCGTCCAGGTCGTCCCCCCCAGCGCGCCCCAGACCCCGGGACACGCCAAAAGAGCAGCCCCCCCCCCCCCCCAACAAAGCTTGGGCCCCCCCCCGGCAGCCCGGGGACACCCGAAAACCCCGCGGGCAGCAGCCGGGGCCCGGCAGGTCCCTCCCGGTGAGTCACGGCTCCACCCGTGAGATGAGCTGAGTCAGGCATCAGCCTGCCCTGGCCTCCCCCTCCCAAACCCCAGCCCGGGGCGGGGGGGGGCCGCAGCCGGCCCGACTCCCCGGGGATGGACCCCCAGGTGGTCTCGGGGGTCAAATCCTGCCAGCGGGGACCAGGTCCTGGGGGGGGGAGGTGTCCCCAAGTTGCATCCCTGCCTCAGTTTCCCCACACAGGGCATCACCTTCCCCCCCACCCCGGCTTTTTTGGGAGGTGATGGGTGGTTTTAACCCCCCCCCCGCCTCGGGACCCTCTGGGGGTCCCACAAAGCCTCGGGGTGATGTCGGGGACCCCCGAGGTCACCCCTGGCCCCAGCCGGGGCGGAGGGGGGGGTGACACTGAAACCCGGGGTGCCACCGCACCCTGCCGGCGACAAACCCAAAATCCAACCCCCCACGGGCGTGTCCCCCCCCGGCCTGTCCCCGGTCTGTCCCCCTCCCCCGTCACCCCCCCTCATCCCCCAGCCCCCCCCCGGCCTGTCCCCCCCGGCCTGTCCCCGGCCTGTCCCCCCCCGTCCCCCCCCCTCGGCCTGTCCCAGCGCAGCCGGGACCTGCCCGCTCCTGCCCGGCCCCGCCCGCCGGGACCGGCCCTGCCAGCTCCCGTGGCCCCCCCGCACCCCGGTTCTGGGGTCCCCCCCCCGGCGGGGAGGGGGGTTCTGCAGGCACCGAGATGGGGGGCTGCTTCGGGGGGGGGGGCCCTTCCACCCTCCCACTCCCGTCTTGCATGTGGCGCCGAGCTGCCACCCTTGGGGGGGCTCAAGGACGCCCCCCGGGTTCCCCCCCCGGCTCCAGCCAGCCCCGTGCCTCAGTTTCCCCCGCGCGGTCACGTCTGCAGGAGCCCCAGCTTCTCCCGACGAGGGGGGGGGGCCATGGGCTGTTCCCCCCCTCGAAGCCCCCGGCCGCATCCAGCCCCCCCCTCAGCCCCGCCATTGCTCGGTGGGGTTTGGAGCCGGGGGTCGGGGCGGGGGTGGGACCCCGCAGGAGATCTCACACACACACACACCCCCGGGGGGGCCCTCAGCATCCTGCCCCGCCCCTCCCACCCCCGCCAGCAACCCGGGATCCGGCCGCGGCGGCTCCGTGCCCCATCCCCGCTCCTCTGCCGCCCCCCAGCGTCCCCGCCAGCCCCACACCGCGGGGGGGCCGGCGCTGACACCGGGGCCGGGCGAGAAGCCTGCGGGGGGGAGTCCCCAAACCCCCCCCCGCCCCCGCCCCAGCACCCCGGTGAGCCCCCAAACCGGCTCCCAGCCCCCCCAAAAACAGGGTGAGCCCCGAGGGAGCTGGGCGCATTCCGGGGGGGGGGACACCCCACCAAAGCCCACCCCCGGCAGGGTCGGGGTGGTGCTGAATTTGGGGGGGGGGGGGGTCAGAAAAAGGGGTGCAGGGCGCTGACCCCACTTTAATCCCCCCCCCCGGGGCAGGGGGGGAACACGGGCACTGCGGCTGCTCCCATCCCCCCTTATTGGGGGGGGGGGTGTCAGCTCTGTGTGCCCCCCCCCAGCCCAGTACCAGCCCCGCTTTGGCCCAAGGTCCCCCCCCCACCCCGGTGTTAGGAGCCCCCCGGGACTGGGGGTGTCGGGGCTGCTCTCGAGGGGCCTCTGGCGGCTGCTGGTGCTGCCGCCCCCCCTCCCTTCGCACCGCACCGAGAACTGGGGGGTCTTGGGGGGCCCCCCCCGCCCCTGGGGGGCAAAGCTGGCAGGGCTGGGGGCATCGGGCATTGCGGGTGTGGGGGGGTAGGGAAGCTGGGGGGGGGGAGCAGGGGACCCCACAGGCCCCGGAGCACGTTAATTAACTGCAAGCGGTAATTAGGGTGCAGACGGCAGGTGTCACCTCCGGACCGGGAATGGGAGGCCGGGGGGGGGGGGTGCACCCCAACTCCGGGAGCACCCCAAGACCCTTCCCCCCCCACCCCCACCCCCAGCCCCACATCGAAACCCCCCACATACACACACCGCTAAGGGGTCACCGGGGGTGCTGGGGGGATGCTGAGCCCCCCGCCTCTACCGCACGGGCCACCCACAGCCCCCCCCGAGCCCCCAAATCCCACCCCCCCCCCGCCGCCACGTCCTTGCGGGAGCGGGACCCGGCCCCGGCCCCGACGGGCGGCTAATTATTAACCCAGGGCCAAAGTCCCCGTTCGCCGCCGCCTGGCTCGGACCCGGGGTCCCCCGTGTCCCCCCCCCGGCGGGGACACCTCGGGGACGGCTCGGAACCGGGGTCCCCCTCCCCCGTCTCCCCCCCCCCGCGGGGACACCTCGGGGACGGCTCCGAGCCGGGTCCCCCCCCCCCCCCCGCCCCGTGTCTGTCACCAGCGGCTTCGGTGGCCCCGGCTACGTCCCCCGTCGCCTCCTGGGGGGGGGGGTGGGTCGGGGGGGGGAATCCCATTAAACACACGCCCCCACCCCCCCACCCCGCTATTCCCGCGGCTGGATCTCAAGGCGAGGGGGGGGCTGGGACCCCCAGACGGGGCTGCTGCGTGCCCCCCCTGCGACTGCGGATCGGGGGGGGGACACGGGCAGGCGGCGGGGGGGTGTCCCCTCCTCCCTGGGTGACTCGGGGCCCCTCTGGCCCCGCTGTTGGCGGAGGCCCCCCCCCCCCCCGCCCCGGGGGGGCGACCCCGCGGGTCTCGGGGTGCGGGGGCAGCCGAAAATCAAAGGCTCCCACCATTTTCCCCCCCCCCGGCGGCGCCCGGCGGCTCAGCCCCGGTACGAGACACCCGAGAATCCCGCGGGGCTGGGCCTCGGGCGGCAGCTCCGGGGCTGGGGCGGCTCCGTGGGACGGACGCCATGGGAACCGTCCCCTGGATGTCGCAGGGCGGGGGGGGGGGGGGCTCGGTTTGGGGGAAAATCCTGCCGGGTTGGGCCCGCCGGGTCTGGGGGGGCCGCGGCCTCGTTACAGCCAGCGCTAACGAGGGCCGGAACCGGCACCCGCGTGGGCTGGGGCTGGGGGGCCTGAAAGACCCCCCCCCAGCGCATCGGGTGGCACCGGGTGTGCGGGCTGGGCCCGATCCTGGCACCCCGGGAGGGACCTCGGCACCCCGGGGTGGATCCTGGCACCCTGGGAGGGATCTTGGCACCCCCGGGATGGATCCTGGCCCTCCAGATGGATCCTGGCACCCCGGGATGGATCCTGGCAGCCAAGGATTGGTGCTGGCATCCCGGGATGGATCCTGGCACTCCACACGGATCCTGGCCCCCTGGGACGGATCCTGGCACCCTGGGAGGGACCTTGGCACCCTGAGATGGATCCTGGCGCTCCAGATGGATCCTGGCACCCCGGGATGGATCCTGGAATCCCAGGTGGCTCCTGGCAGCCTGGGACAGACCCCGGCGTGTGGGAGCCCAGCGGGAGCCTGGCAGTTTGGGACGGACCCTGGCACCCAGAACAGATCTTGGCATCTCCGGACGGATCCCAGCACCCCAAGATGGACCCTGGCACCCTGGGATGGATCCTGGAATCCCAGGTGGCTCCTGGAAGGCCAGGACAGACCCTGGCACCCCAGGACGGATCCCGGCACCCCTGGCCTGGGGTGACCCCTCCCCAGCCCCTCCCCCATCCCCACGGGCACCAGCATTTACCAAACCCCCTCCGTATTCCAAAGGCTTTATTCCGGCAGCGGAGCCGGCAGGGCTCCCCCGAGGGGGAGGGACAGACCCCCCCATTTCCCACCCCACAGCTCCAGTGGGGACGTGGCGGGGGGGCAGGACGGATGGCGACGGCGGGGTTGGGGACAACGGGGGGGTTGGAGCCCTCGGTGGGGACCGGGGGGGGCACTGGCTCAGGTTGCCCTGGGAGGGGGGGGGAGGGCAGGAAGGGGGTGCCAGGGGTCCCATCCATCCATGGGCCGGACGCGGGGGGGGGCTCAGCTGGCCAGGACGTCGGAGGACTCGGACACCAGTTTGCCGTCGCGGGTCTCGATCTTCTTGATGACGATGGCGCGGGACTTGGTGACAGCCGAGCTCTCCAGGGCGGGGGGGGGCATGGCGTAGCCAGAGCTGGCGAAGCCCCCGCCGAAACCCCCCCCGAAGCCTCCCACGAAGCCCCCCCCGAAGCCGGCTGCTGCGGGGGAGAGACCAGCCGTGAGCCTGGTGGCACCTGGGGGTGGCACCAGGGTGTGGGGGGGTCCCTGCCACCACCACCACCCCCCCCCCCCCGCCTTACCCGAGTACCCCGTCGTCTTGGTGTGGATGCTGAGGTTTTGCATGCCCGACTCCAGCCTGGCAGGAGGAGAAATTGGGATGGGGGGGGGACACCCTGCCATGGGGGGGGGACACCCTGCCATGGAGGAGGGGACACCCTGCCATGGGGGGACACACACCCTGCCATGGGGGGGGGACACACCCTGCACCCTGCCATGGGGGGACACACACTCTGCCATGGGAGAGGGGACACCCTGCCATGGAGGAGGGGACACCCTGCCATGGAGGAGGGGACACCCTGCCATGGGGGGGGGACACACCCTGCCGTGGGGGGGGGACACACCCTGCCATGGGGGGGGACACACACCCTGCCATGGGGAGACACACCCTGCCATGGTGGGGGGGGACACGCTGCCATGGCTGGGGACACACACCCTGTGATGGGGGGGACACCCTGCGATGCGGGGGGCTGAGGGACATGCCCGAGGCCAGGTGGGACACGGTGGCAGAGGGATGCGGGGGCAGAGGGACGCGGGGGCCTCCCGGTCCTGGCCACAGCCCTGAGGATACCTGGGGGGGGCTGCGGGAGGCCTGCGGGATGCTGGATCCCCATGGGATACGGGATGCGGGATACAGGATGCTCATGGGATGCGGGATACGGGATGTAGGATGTGGGATACGGGACGCAGGATGCTCCCAGGATGCCCATGGGATGCGGGACCCCAACGGGATACGGGGTGTGGGATATGGGATGCTCACGGGATGCAGGATACGGGATATGTGATGCTCCTGGGATGCGGGATATGGGATGCAGGATGCTCACAGGATGCCCACAGGATCCCCATGGGATATGGGATGCGGGACATGGGATATGGGATACCCGTGGGATGTGGGACCCCAATGGGATATGGGATACGGGATGCGGGATGTGGGATATGGGATGCCTGTGGGATGCGGGATCCCCATGGGATATGGGATGAGGGACGTGGGATATGGGATGCGGGATGCTGACAGGATACCCACGGAATGTCCATGGGATGCGGGAGGCAGGGTGCCCCCAGGATGCAGGATACGGGATGCTCACAGGATGCCTATGGGATGCGGGATGCCCATGGGATATGGGATGCCCGCTGGATATGGGATACAGGATGCCCATGGGACGCAGGATATGGGATGCAGGATGCTCACAGGATGACGATGGGATGCCTGCGGAATGCAGGGTGTGGGGTGTAGGGTACGGGATGCCCGTGGGATGCCCACGGAACGTGGAATGCCTACGGGATGCAGGGTGTGGGATGCGGGATGCTCACGGGATGCGGGATACGGGTTGCCCACGGGGTGCAGGATGCCCGTGGGACACTGGACGATCATGGGATGCCGTGGGATGCCCGTGGGACGCGGGGTGCAGGATGATGCCCACGGGATGCAGGGCGCGGGATGTGGGATGCGGGTCCCCCCGAGTCACCCCCCCGGGGAGCCCCCACCTGCTCTCCTCGCCCTCCAGCAGCTTCCTGTAGGTCGCGATCTCGATGTCCAGGGCCAGCTTGACGTTCATCAGCTCCTGGTACTCGCGCAGCTGCCGGGCCATGTCCTGCTTCGCCTTCTGCAGGGCGGCCTCCAGCTCCGCCAGCTTCCCCTTGGCGTCCTTCAGCGCCAGCTCCCCGCGCTCCTCCGCCTCCGCGATGGCCGTCTCCAGGCTGGCTCGCTGCAACGCGCGCCCCGGGGCGGGGGGGGGGGGTGACGTGGAGAAGGGGCTGGGGGGGTCCCTCGTGCCCCGGCGTCCCCAGTGCCCCGGCATCCCCGGTGCCCCAGCGTCCCTCACCCCCCAGCACCCTTTCGCCCCCCCCAGCACCCTTCGCCCCCCCAGCATCCCCATGCCCCCCAGCATCCCTCACCTCCAGGAGTCTCATGTCCCAATAGCCCGAGCCCCCCCCAGCATCCCCTGAGCCCCCCAACACCTCTCACTCCCCAGCATCCCCCCTACCCCAGCATCCCTCACCCCCCCCAGCACCCCTCACCCCCCAAAATCCCTATGTCCCAGTATCCCTCACCCCCCAGTACCCCCATGCCCCCCAGCATCCCCCACATCTCAGAATCCCTCACCCCCCCCCAGCATCCCCCACCCCCCCCGGCATCCCTCGCCCCCCAGAATCCCTCATGTCCCAGTATCCCTCACCCCCCCCAGCATCCCCCATGTCCCACCATCCCGTGTCCCCCAGCAACCTCAGTGCCCCCCACCATCCCGTGTCCCCCCACTATTGCTTGCCCCCCAGTACCCTCTATGTCCCACCATCCCGTGCCCCCCCAGCATCCCCCTGCACCCGGGCTGTGACCCCCAACGTCATCTCCAGGGTATCGATCCCTCCCCCTATCTCGGGCTGCCCCTTGGGGTCTGGGGGGGTCCGGGGGGGGTTAAAGGCCCGGAGGGGCCATGGCGGTGCTGGCGGGGGAGGAGCGGGCAGCGTCTCCCCGCTTTCTCGCCCCGGGGGGGGTGGGGGGGGCCCGTTCCCAGACCTGGTTCTTGAGCGCCTCGATCTCCGCCTGGATCCTCTGGATGAGCCTGTTGAGCTCGTTGATCTCGCTGCGGGTGTTGCGCAGGTCGTCCCCGTGTTTCCCCGCCGTCGTCTTCAGCTCCTCGTACTGTGGGGGCCCAAGCGGGCGGGTTGGAGACGGGGCGTCCTCTCCCTCCCTTTCCCTTTCCCTTTCCCTTCCCCCTCCCCCTCATCCCTCCAGCACCCCAAAATCGGGGAGAAAAGAGCCGGGACGTGCCCGCGCCGGGGGGGATGCTCGGAGCCGGGCGCTCTCCCACGCAGCAGCCGCCCGCCGCGGGGCAGGGAGGGAGCCGGCCCGGGGAGGAGGAGGAGGAGGAAGGAGCCTGGGCTTCCTCCGTCCCAGAGCGGGGAGAAACGATGGGGGGCGGGGGGGGGGGGAGAGCCCGGAGCACCCCCGGCTCACCTTGATCTGGTACATGCTCTCGGCCTCGGCGCGGCTGCGGTTGGCGATGTCCTCGTACTGCGCCTTCACCTCGGCGATGATCCCGTCCAGGTCCAGGCTGCGGCTGTTGTCCATGGAGAGGACGACGGAGGTGTCGGAGACCTGAGACTGCAGCTCCCGCAGCTCCTGCGCGCAAGGGAAGGCGGGGGGTTGGGGGGGGGGGGGTGGTGTTTGGGGCTGAGCACAGACAACTCGGTGCATGTGTGGCCCCCCCCCAGGGGAGGAGACCCCGTACCTCGTCGTAAAGCTGCCTCAAGAAGTTAATCTCGTCGGTCAGGCTCTCCAGGCGCGACTCCAGCTCCACCTTGTTCATGTAGGCTTCGTCCACGTCCTGTGGGCAGAGCCGGCGGCCCGTCACCCCCCGTCACCCTCCATCGCCCCCCCGTCACCCCCTGTCACCCCCCCAGGTTCCCCCGGCGCTGCCCAGCCCCCCCAGCCCCACCCCACACACCTTTTTGAGCAGAACAAACTCATTTTCCTTCTCGGTGCGGTGGTTGATCTCCTCCTCGTACCTTGGGGAAGAGGCGAGGGCTCGGAGCTGGGGCCGAGGGGGCCGGGGGGGGCCGGAGGTGCGGGGACACGGGGATGCAGGGACATGGGGACACGGGGACATGGCGATGCAGGGACATGGGGACACGGGGACATGGGGGAAATGGGGATATGGGGACACAGGGACATGGAGACGCGGGGATGTAGGGACACGGGGGATACAGGGACATGGGGACACAGGGATGCAGGGACACGGGGACATGGGGATATGGGGATATAGGGACACGGGAATATAGGGACACAGTGCCACGGGGACATGGAGAAACAGGGATGCAGGGACACGGGGTCATGGGGATATGGGGATATAGGGACACGGGAATATAGGGACACAGTGCCACAGGGACATGGAGAAACAGGGATGCAGGGACACGGGGACAGCAGGATGTGGGGACACGGGGTCCCATCCACCGGGATGTCCCGTGCAGCGGAAGAACCGCCCCCCCGGGCAAAGCCACCCTGAGGACCGTGGAGGGGACACTCCAGCCCCATCCTGGTGTCCCCAGCCCCCCCCAAACGCCTCCGGGACCCACTGGGACGCCATCGAGGAGGGTCCATCCCCCGTCCCCAACCCCACACACACACCCTGGGACCCTCTGGGACGCCACCAAGGGGTGACAGCGCCCTGTCCCCAACCCCCTCCCCCCGGCCCTGGGAGGGGACACAACCAGGGGGTGCCCCCCACCCGTCTCAGACCCCCAGGGCGTCCCCGGGGCCGGGACTGACTTGTTCTTGAACTCCTCCACCAGCCCCTGCATGTTGCCCAGTTCGGCTTCCAGCCGCAGGCGCTCCTGGCCCAGGCCCTCCAGCTGGCGGCGCAGACTGGCCACGTAGGCTTCGAAGAGCCCGCTCAGGTTGCCCCGGGGGGGCTTCTGGCTCTGCAGGAGGCTCCACTTGGTCTCCAGCATCTTGTTCTGCTGCTCCAGGAACCGCACCTGGGGGAAGGGGGGGGGGGGAAGGGGGGGGTGTCTCAGCATCGCTCCCCCCGCCACCGCGCTGGGAATCCCACCCTGGGGCTGGGACAGCGGGGGGTGGGGGTTGGTGAGGTGGGGGGGTGAGGGTGGGGACAAGGGGGGGGGGTCCCAGGTGAAAATCTGGGGTCCCGGGGTGCAAATTTTGGGTCCTGGGTGCAAATCTGGAGGTCCTGGGTGGTCTTGGGTGCAAGGCTGGGGGGGTCCTGGGTGCTGCTTTGCAAGGGGCGGGGGGGGGGGGGTGACGGGTGTGGCAGGGGGCAAGTTTGGGGTCCTGGGTGAAAAATCTGGGGGTCCGGAGGGCAAATCTGGGAGTGCTGGGGGCAAATTTGGGGTCCTGGCTGCAAGCCGGGGGGGTCTTGGGTGCAATTCTGGGGTCCTGGGGTGCGACCCGGCTCTGGGGGGTGAGTCTGGGGGGGTCCTGGGGGCCGGCCCGGGGGGGTCCCGTGGGGTGGGGACAGGACACCCTCTCCCGCCCCAGCTCCTGCCCCGGCCGCTGTGTCCCCAGCGAGGGGAGGGGACAGGGGTGTCCCCAGCAGGGGGGGTGGGAAGTCCCCAAGGAGCCCGAAGGGGCTCAGGGGGTCCCTGGGGGGGGACATTCCAAGGGGGTCCCCAAGGCGTCCCCAATGTGCCCAGGGGGGTCACGGTGTCCCCAAGGGCATCTGGATGTCCCCAAAGGGGCCAGGATATCCCCAAGGGGGCCAAATGTGCCCAGAGGGCTCAGGAGGTCCCCAAGGAGTTCTGGATGTCCCCACAGGGGCCAGGATGTCCCCAAGGGGGTCACAATGTCCCCAAGGGGCTCAGGACGTGCCCGAAGGGGCCAGGAGGTCCCTGAGGGGCTCGGGAGGTCCCCAAAGGGGGTCTCAGCATCCCCGAGGGGCTCAGGAGGTCTCAGAGGGGTCACAGTGTCCCCCAAGGGGCTCGGGATGTGCCTGAAGGCACCAGGAGGTCCCCGGGGGGGGTCCCAGCCCCCCCCTCACCCCACCTTGTCGATGAAGGAGGCGAACTTGTTGTTGAGCGTCTTGATCTGCTCCTTCTCCTCCTTCCGCACCCGCTGGATGCTGGGGTCGATCTCCAGGTTGAGGGGCGTCAGCAGGCTCTGGTTGACGCTGACGGCCGTGATGCCGCCCCCCGTCCCCGGGGCGACGGCCGGGCCCCGGTACAGCCCGGCTCCGTAGCGGCTCCCCCCGTAGCTGCTGAAGGCTGAAGCCGTACTCATCCTCACACCGGGGCCGGCGGTGTAGGAGTGGGAGCTGAAGGAGCGGCCGGGAACGGCCGAGCTGCTTCTCACGGTCTTCCTGGTGACGGTGACGGACATGGCGAGCGGGCAGGTGGGTGGCGAGGTGGGCGAGAAGGTTGGAAGAGGGGCAGGAAGGTCGGAAGAGGGGCAAGAAGGCGGCAAGAAGGCTGGGAGAAGGTCTGAGGAAGGGTGGCAGGAGTTTGGGAGAGGTTGGGAAGAGGCTGGAAGAGGTGGCAGGAGGTTGGAAGAGGTGGCAGGAGGTTGGAAGGGGGTTGGAAGGGGTTGGAAGGGGGTTGGAAGAGGCGAAAGGAGGTTGGCAGGAGGTTGGGAGCCGGGCGAGAAGGCTGCGGAGGGTTGGGAGAGGGCTGGAGCTGGGCAGGGCGGCAGGCAGGCGGGCAGGGGGGTGGCAGGACAGGCAGGACGGGTTGGGGGAGGCCGGATCCAGGGCGGGGAGAGCGGCTCCGGGTTTATATCCAGGGCTGGAGGAGGAGAGCCATGGGAGAGCGATGGGAGGGCCCGGAGCAGCACCTGCCTCGCCTTAACCCCTTCGGAGCGGCCCGGAGCTGCTGGGATCTATGGGAGCTGCTGGGATCCGCTGGGAGCTGCTGGGATCCATGGGAGCTGCTGGGATCCATGGGAGCTGCTGGGATCCGCTGGGAGCTGCTGGGATCCACGGGAGCTGCTGGGATCCACCAGAGCTGCTGGGATCCCCTGGGAGCTGCTGGGATCCGCTGGAGCTGCTGGGATCCACCAGAGCTGCTGGGATCCCCTGGGAGCTGCTGGGATCCACCGGAGCTGCTGGGATCTATGGGAGCTGCTGGGATCCCCTGGGAGCTGCTGGGATCCACCGGAGCTGCTGGGATCTATGGGAGCTGCTGGGATCCCCTGGGAGCTGCTGGGATCTGCTGGAGCTGCTGGGATCCACCAGAGCTGCTGGGATCCCCTGGGAGCTGCTGGGATCCACCAGAGCTGCTGGGATCCACGGGGCAGCAGGAAGGGCTGGGGGTGTCTGGGGCGAGGAGACCTCCCCGGGGCTGCGGGGGCAGGGGGGTGCTCACCCCAAAATCCGGCTGCTGGTGTCCCGTCCCCCCCCCCCCCCCCCAGCACCCTGAGCCCGGGGGGAAACCCCAGGGCTCGTCCCCACGGAGTGTCCCCAACCACTTCCCCAACCTGGCTCCCCCAATCTATGTCCCCAGCCCCCATCTCCATGTCTGTGCCCCCACCCGTCCTGCCTGTCCCCAAGGCTGTGTCCCCCCAGGCCCTGTCCCCAGCCCCATGTCCCCCCCCCGTGTCCCCAAGCCTGTGTCCCCACACCCATGTCCCCAAGCCTGCATCCCCAGCCCCTGTCCCCAAGCCCGTTACCCCAACCTACAACCCAAACCCGCGTCCCCAAGCCCACCCCCACCCCTTTGTCCCCAACCCACATCCCCAGCACCATGTCCCCAACCTGCACCCCCGTGTCCTGAGCCCCATGTCACCACCTACATCCCCAAGCCCGTGTCCCCACGCCCGTGTCCCCCAGCCCCATCAGCCCCTGCCCCCTGTCACCTCCTGCCCTCTGCACAAATCCCTCAAAATGCGGAAAAAAAAAACCCACAAAAATGGAGAGACTCGACGTGTTTCTGGCTGAAACCCCGGCTGCGCCCTGAGCAGCTGCACCTCATCCCCCCCGGGGCAGGATCGGGCCCCCCATGCAGGGTCCCCATCGTGCCGTGCCGTGTGGTGCTGTGTGGTGCCATGTTGTGCCGTGCTGTGCCGTGCCGTGCCGTGCCGTGCCACCTCTCCACCTGCCTCTCCAGAGCTCGGGCAGGTTTCCGGCAGTGCCCTGGCACCGGGGAGATGCTGCCAGGTGCGGCGGTGGCTCAGGCAGCCGGTCAGGACGGGACTTGCCCCGCGCGGGAGCGGCGGGCGCTGGGCCGAGACGGCACGCGGCGCCCGGCACCTGCAGGCAGGGATTTGGAGCTCGGCGGCTCCGGTGCAGCAGGAAGGGTGGCCCCAGGGCAGCCACGGATCCAGGACAGACCCATGGAGCCACCTCCACCTGATGCACGTGCCCGTCACCCGCCTGGCCATCCCCGGCCAGAGCCACCCTGCTAGATGTCCGTTCATCCACCCGTCTCCAGCCTTGGCCAGGCCTTGCCGCCCGCCCACCCTTCTAGATGTCCATTCGGCCATCTGTCCGCCCACCCGGCCATCCCTGGCCAGAACTGGCCATGCACCCGTCCTTCTAGACACCCATCCGCCCATGCCTCCATCCATCCCTCCATCCACCCATCCATCCCTCCCTCCATCCCTCCATCTATCCATCTCTAGCTAGACTCACCCATCCATGGACCCTCCAGATACCCATCTGTCTGTCCTTCCAGCCTTGGCCAGGCCTAACCACACCTTTCTAGACATCCCTCTATCCCTCCATCCATCCATCCCTCCATTCCTCCATCCATCCCTCCATCCCTCCATTCCTCCATCCATCTGTTCCTCCCTCCATCCATCCATTCCTCCCTCCATCCATCCATTCTTCCATCCATCCCTCCCTCCATCCCTCCCTCCACCCCAGGACAGACCCAGCCACCCACCCAATCCCCCTGGATACACCTCCATCCTCCTGCTGATCCCTGGACGGTCCCACCCTTATGGACCCACCCCGGGGTAGAGGCAACCGGCTCGCTGTCCCCTGGCTGTCCCCCGGCTGTCCCTCTGCTGTCCCCCGGCTGTCCCTCGGCTGTCCCCCGGCTGTCCCCTGGCTGTCCCCCGGCTGTCCCTCTGCTGTCCCCTGGCTGTCCCCTGGCTGTCCCCCGGCTGTCCCCTGGCTGTCCCTGCCCGGCCACGGCCACCCCGAATCCCCACACGGAGCCCGTGGGCCAGGAGCCTCCCGGCTCCCCCCGCCTGGACCAGCATCCCCTTGTTGAACTGCAGCGGGGGGGGGGGGCACGGCTGAGCTCCCCCCACTTTGCAGGGGGGGTCTCAAGGTCACCGAAGCTGCGACACCCGGGAAGGGGACCCAGTTTGCCGCCCCCTCCCTCCCGGGGGCTGAAAGCGGCCATGGCCCGGGGAGGGGCGCTGCGAACTCTCCCACCCCCGGAGGAGCCCCGCACCCCCCCGAGGAGCTCCCCAGCCCCCCGGGACGCCCCCCCCCCGCCCCCGGGACGCTCCCGTCCCGCCCAGTCTCTTATCGCCCAGGAATTTGCAGCCCAGGCAAATGCCTCCCCCCGCCGCGATAGCCGGCAGGGAGGGAGCGGGGCCCCGGGGGGTGCCAGGTGCCGGTAGGGTGCGGGACCCCCCCCGCCCGCCCCCCCCAGCTCGGCCCCGACCCCCGAGGAGCCGCGGGCCCCCCCCACGGCCGAGCCCTGCCCCGCTCCGTACCCCGCAGCTGGGGAAACTGAGGCACGGACGGCAGCCGGAGCCGGGGGGGGGGCAGGCAGCATCCCCAGGCCCCCCAGAGAGCGACCCCCGCGTCCCCTCGCCCCCCCGGGATGGACGGCCCCGCACCGGGAGACACTTGGCCATAAACTCCCCACCCGCCCCCAGCCCGGTGCCCCCAGGGGGGTGGTCCCCCCCCAGGGTGCTGCAGCCCACCCTGACACACACCCCCCGCCCCGGGATCGGCGTCTCCCCCCGCGTAGCCGGGGGGGCCCCACACCCCGGTTTGGGTGGGCCGCTGAGGGGGGGGGGGGCACCCCCGACCCCCGCCGGCTGCCACCCCCCCGGCGTGTCCCCAGAGAAGGGGGGGGGTGTCCCCGGGGGTCTGCGAGGGGCCGCGGGGCGCTGCGTGGGGGGGGATGGGGTGCACCCACGGGTGCAGTAACCCCCCCTCCCGGCGCACCGTGTCTGGGTGGGGGTCCCCCCCGTGCCCAGGACCCCCCCGTCCGTGTCACCCTGCGAGCAGGAGCTCAGGGGTGCCTCGGGTGGGGGGACCCTCGGGTGGGGGGGGGACCCCTTGGGAGGGGGGAGCACCTCTTGGGTGGGGAGGGGACCCCTCGGTTGCGGGGGGGGACCCCGCTAGGTGGGGGGGGACCCCTCGGGTGAGGGGGGGGACCCTGCCGGGTGTGGGGGGGGCCTTGGCGGGGAGACGGGCCCCTTGGTTGTGTCTTGTCCCCCCCCCCGTGTTGCAGCAGCCCCCGGGGGGGCCGGGGGGAGGAGGAGGATGGCGGAATGGCTCAGGAATGCGGCCGGGCCCCGCTTAACAACGGGGGGGGGCGGCGGCGGGGGGGAAGGGGGTGTCCCCCCACCACGGTGTCCCCAGCGGGACGGGACGGCCGGGGGCGGCCCGGACCCCCCCGCTGCCCCCGTGGGGGTGGGGGTCGGTGCCGTCCCGCGTCCCCGGGGGCTGGGGGGGGGGTGGCGGGGGTGTCTCGGGGCCGGGGGGGGGCGCGGCGGGGCCTTATCGGCCGCGGGTCTTTCATGTGGGGTTTATGGCCCCGCCGGGAGCGGGGGGGGGCGGGGGGGCCGGGCCGTGTTTGTTCCTGGCTCCGCCGCCCCCCGGCACGGCAGGAATGCGGCGATAAGGGGCCGGGGGGGGAGCGGCCCGCGACCCCCCCCCCCCCACCACCGTCGGCGGGGCCGAGGGGACCCCCCCGGCTCTGTGGGGAGCAGAGGGGGAGGGGGGCGTGGGGAACCCCACGGGACCCCCCCACCCTGCGCCGGTGGGACCCCGCGGGGGGCACCTGGAGGGGGGACACAGCATGGGGACCCCGGGGGGGGCACTGGGGGGGACCCTCTGGGGGGGAAGACACACCTTGGGGACCCCGGGCTGGGACCCCCCCGTGCCCCCAGGGCCGCACGGCACAGGGACCCCCGGGGGGGATCCCCGTGACCCCAGGGTGGGACCCCCCCGACCCCGGGATGGGACACATTGGGGACCCCGGGGCGGGGGGGGACTGCGGGGACCCTGGGGGGGTCGGGCGCCCGGGGGACCCCGCGCGGCCCCGGTCGGGGCAGCTCCAGCGCCTCCATTTCCTCGTGTCCCTCCCCCCGGTCTCCTCCTTCCTCCGGTGCCACCGGCGGCGCCCCAGAGGCCACCGAAATGGCGCGGGGCGGGCAGAGGGACAAACCCTCGGCCGGCGGCGGCATGGGGCAGGAACGGGGCAAAATGGGGCAGGAACGGGGCAAAATGGGGCAGGAACGGGGCAGGAACGGGGCAAAATGGGGCAGGAACGGGGCAAAACGGGACAGGGATGGGGCAAAGCGGGGCGGGAACGGTGGAGAACGGGTAAAAACGGGGCAGGAACGGGGGAAAATGGGGCAGGGATGGGGGGAAATGTGGAAAACCGGGGCAGAATGGGGAAAAAAATGGGGCAGGAATGGGGCAAAACGGGTCGGGAATGGGGCAGGAGTGGGGTGGGAACGGGGCGGGAATGGGGCAAAATGGGGCAGGAGCTGGGGCTGCCCGAGGGGCCGAGGGGACAGGGGGGACGATGAGGACAGAGCCGGGGCCGCAGGCTGTGCCAGGATCGGGCCCACCCCTGCCCCCCCCCCCTTTATGTCCCGGCAGGAGCGAACCTGGGCGAGGCCGGGGGGTGGGGGAGCTGTGGGGACCCCCCCGCCACCCCTGTGTCCCCCAGGACCCCCCCCCACAACCCCCCAGGCCATCGCTGCCCCCTTGGCCCCGCCGTGGGGCCGTGCCCTGCCCCACACCACCCCCAGCCCCCCAGATAAGGCTGGAATGTGCCCCCCCCGCCCCGCGATGCTCCGGGGCCGCCGTGAACCGACCTCGGGCCGGGGGAGGGGGGGGGGGGGGCTGAGCCCCTCCCTGGGGTGTCCCTGGGCTGGGGGTGCCCCAGGGGGGATGGGGGGGAGGGTGCCCCCCACCCATCTCGGGGCGGGGAGAGGCCGGGCGGGATTCATGGAGCCGGTGGGGCAGGACGAGCCCCCCCGGGACCGGCCCCACGGGGGACCCACAGCAACACACACCCCCCCCCCTGCCCCGGGGTCTCCAGCACGTCCAGCCCCACCGCGGACCCCAGGAATTGCGGGGGGGGGGGCACTGCCCCCAGGGATGGGGTTCGCTGTGGGGTGGGCGGGTGTATCAGTGGGGTGACGTGGGGCTGGTGGGCAACGGGGGGGTGGGGGAGAGCTGGAGCCGTGGGGTCCCCCAAAATGTGTGGGGTTGAGCCCTGTCCCTCTGTTCTGGGGCCCCACAGCTTGTGGGGCCGAGCCCCGTCCCTCTGCCCTGCACCCCACAGGAACAAAGCCTTGGGCTGGATCCAGCCCCACCTTCGTGCCGTGGGGAGGTGCCGTGGGGCCGCCCTCCCTCCTCCCCCCGGCTATAAATCCCCTCCGTCCATCCACCCGTCCATCGTCCGTCCGGCTCCGTCCGTCCATCTCGCTCCCGCGTCCCTGTCACCGTCCCCATCGCCGCCACCATGAGCTTCTCCCGCAGCAGCGTCTACTCCAGCTCCCGCCGCTCCGGTGTCACCCCCGGCCTCGGCTCCGGCCGCCGCTTCGTGCCCCCCAGCAGCGCAGCCAGCGTCTACGCCGGGGCCGGGGGCTCGGGCTCCCGCATCTCCGTCACCCGCACCACCAGCTTGACCAGCTCTGGGGGTGGCTATGGGGCCGGCTATGGGGCCGGCTATGGGGCCGGGTTGGGGGGCGGCATGTTCTTTATGGGTTCTGGGGTGGTGGCCAACGAGAAGGAGACGATGCAGGACCTCAACGACCGCTTGGCCACCTACTTGGAGAAGGTCCGGAGCCTGGAGCAGGAGAACCGGAGGCTGGAGGTCCAGATCCGGGAATTCATGGCCAAGAAAGGTCCCAGCGCCCAGGACTGGAGCCACCACTGGGAGGTCATCGAGGAGCTGCGGGACAAGGTGGGGGCCCCGCGGGGGGGCGGCCAGTGTCCCCGAGGGTGGTGGCACCGCGGGGTTCAGCGTGGTCCCGGCAGGTGCTGGGGTGGGGTGGACTCGGCACCCCGGGCTCAGGGGCGTCACCCCTGTGGGGTCCCCGGGGGGGGACACACGAGGGGACACGGGCGCGGGGGTGCGGGAGGGACGGGGCCCCCGCGGGTCCCAGCGCCACGAGGTCGGCTGGGCTCACGGTGAGGCAGGAGGTGGCCGAGCCCGTCCCAGGCACCCGCGTCCCCCCCCCGGCCCAACCCCGTCTTATCGGCGCTTTTCCGGGGCGAGGTCCCCCCGTCCCCCCCCCCGCTGCGCCAGCACCTGCCAGGTGGCACCTGCCGGGGTGACGTGGGCAACGCGGGCGGCGGCTGGGGGGGGCGGCAGGGGGGCCCCGCGCCTCGGTGACGGCGCCGTGTCCCCATGTCCCGTGTCCCCATGTCTCCATGTGTCCATCTCCCCGTGTCCCGCGTCCCTGTGTCCCCATGTCCCGCGTCCCCATGTCTCCATGTGTCCATCTCCCCGTGTCCCGCGTCCCTGTGTCCCCGTGTCCCGGGTCCCCATGTCCCGGGTCCCCCTGTCCCCGTGACCCCCCCGTCCCGTGTCCCCCCCAGATCTTCGAGGTGACGGTGGAGAACGCCCGCACGGTGCTGCAGATCGACAACGCCCGGCTGGCGGCCGACGACTTCAGGGTCAAGTGAGGGACGGGAACGGGAACGGGAATGGGAATGGGAACAGGGACGGGAATGGAGTGGGAACGGGGAGGTGAATGGGAATGGGGACAGGGACGGGAATGGGAACAGAGAGGGGAATGGAGAACAGGAATGGGGATGGGGATGGGAATGGGAACAGGGATGAGAATGGGCAACAAGGATGGGGATGGGAATGGGAATGGGGATGGAAATGGGGACAGGAATGGGGATGTGAGTGAGAACTGGGACAGGGATGGGGTGGGAATGGGGTGGGGGTGGGAATGGGAACAGGAATGGAAATGGAGTGGGAATGTGAATGGGAATGGGATGGGGACAGGAATGGGCACGGGAACAGGAGGGGGAATGGGGATGGGGATGGGAATGGGGATGGGAATGGGGGGAGACAGGATGAGGGTGTGGATGGACAAAGGACAGGAATGGCAATAGGGACAAGGATGGGAATGGGGAAGAGGGATGGGGACAGGGGTGGGCTGGGGATGGGAAGGGGGATGAGGACAAGGACAAGGATGGAAACAGGAGTGGGAATGGGGACAGGGACGAGGATGGGGACATGGCTGGGAATAGGGATGGGGACAGGGATAAGGGATGGGGACAAGGACAGGGATTGGATGGGGATGGAGATGGAGACGAGGATGGGAATGGGGATGGGACAGGGAGAAGAACACAGGTGGGGACAGGAATGGGGATGAGGATGGGGGCAGGGATGGGGACGAGGATGGGGAGAGGGATGGCGACAGGGACAGGAATTGGATGGGGCTGGGCATGGAGAAAGAGGATGAGGATGGGAATGGGGATGGGAATGGGACAGAGATAAGAACACAGGTGGGAACGGGGACGGGGACGGGGACAGGAATTGGATGGGGCTGGAGAGGGAGATGCAGATGGAGACGAGGATGAGGATGGGGATGGGACAGGGAGAAGAGCACAGGTGGGGACGGGGACAAGGATGAGGACAGGGCTGGGGAGGGGATGGGGCCAGGGATGGGGCCGTGGCCGGCGGCTCAGCGCGGTGTCCCCAGGTACGAGGCGGAGCTGGCCATCCGCCTCTCGGTGGAGAACGACATCGTGGGGCTGCGCAAGGTCATCGATGACACCAACATGGCGCGGATGCAGCTGGAGGGGGAGATCGAGTCCCTCAAGGAGGAGCTCATCTTCATGAAGAAGAACCACGAGGAGGTGGGGACGAAGCTGGGGGCGCGGGGGGGGTGGATCTGGCCCCACTGGGGACCCCACGCTGACGCCGGCCCCTCGTTGCCCCCCAGGAGGTGAAGAGCCTCCAGGCCCAGGTCTCCGACTCGGCGCTGACGGTGGAGGTGGACGCGCCCAAGTCGCAGGACCTGGGCAAGATCATGGCGGAGATCCGGGCCCAGTACGACGCCCTGGCCCAGAAGAACCTGGAGGACCTGGAGAAGCAATGGGGGAGACAGGTGGGTCCAGCACCCCCCACTCCCCCCAAAAAACCTGCACCCCGGGGGGTGCCGGTGGTCCCCGGGGGACTGGGGTGATGCCCCATGGGGGTGTCTTCCCTGGGGGACGTCAAGCCAAGGAGGGGGGCAGCCCCCAGCTCAATGGGTCGGTCATCTGGGGGTCCTGACACAAGGGGGAACCCCATTCTGGGGGGGCATCCCCCTGGGGGTCCCCTGTCTGACATAGGGGTGTTCCCCAAAGGCACCCCATGGGGAGGACTTGACCCACTGGGGTCCTGGCCCAGCACTGGGGACATTCCTGAGGTGACACCTACCCTGTAGGGGACCCTGGTCCCACAGCGGGACCTTCTCCAAGGGGGTCCTGGTCCAGCATCGGGGACCTTCCCCAGGGGGAACCCTATCCCACGGTGACCCCAGCCCCACAGCGGGGACCTTCTCCAAGGGGGTCCCAGTCCAACACTGGGGAGACTCCTAAGAGACCCCTGTCCCACAGGGGACACCAAGGCTGGAGTGGGGACCTTCTCCGAGGGGGTCCTGGTCCCCCATTGGGAACATTCCTGGAGGACCCCTGTCCCACGTGGGACCCCGGTCCTTGGGCTTGGCTCTTCCTGGGGTGGTTTCCCCCCTGCCATGTCCCCTCCGCGGGTTGGGGTGGCCGTGGGGGGTCAGGCCCAGGCGTTGGCCCCCCAAACCACACGTGTGTGTCCCCCCCTCAGATCACCGAGAGCACCATCGAGATCACGCAGAGCAGCAAGGACATCGACACAGCCCGCAGCACCGTGGTGGACCTCCGTCGCTCCGTCCAGACCCTGGAGATCGACCTGGAGTCCCTCCACAACCAGGTACCCCCCGAGACAACCCTCTCCCCGCCATCACCTCCAGCCCCACGGGGCCACCGAGCCGCCCCTGGGGCCACCGAGCCGCCCCGGCGCTGAGCTGAACCTCGGCGCCGTGCTCTGCAGAAGGCGGGTTTGGAGGCCAACCTGCTGGAGGTGGAGAACCGCTACGGCGCGCAGCTGGAGCAGCTCAACGGGCTGGTGCTGCGCGCCGAGGCCGAGCTGCTGCAGGTGCGCACCGAGCTGCAGCGCCAGGCCGAGGAGTACCAGGCGCTGCTCAACGTCAAGGGCAAGCTGGAGGCCGAGATCGCGACCTACCGGCAGCTGCTGGAGGGAGGAGAGGAGTTCAGGTAGAGGGGACGGGGACGACACCGGGGGTGGGGTGTCCTGGATCCATCCTTGGCTCGGGGAGGGAAGGGGACAGCGGTGGCAGCCAGCTGGGATGAGCCGCGGGTGATGGGATGTTCCATCTCCTTGCTTCAGGACAGTCTTGGGATGGGAAGGGGACAGTGGTGGCGCCCAGTTGGGATGAGCCCCAGGTGACAGGACGTCCAGGTCCCATCCTGCAGGACAGTCTTGGCATGGGGACAGTGGTGGCATCCAGTTGGGATGAGCCCCGGGTGACAGGACGTCCAGGTCCCATCCTGCAGGACAGTCTTGGCATGGGGACAGTGGTGGCATCCAGTTGGGATGAGCCCCGGGTGACAGGACGTCCAGGTCCCATCCTGCAGGACAGTCTTGGCATGGGGACAGTGGTGGCATCCAGTTGGGATGAGCCCTGGGTGATGGGATGTCCAGGTCCCATCCTGCAGGACGGTCTTGGGAAGGGGACAGCGGTGGCATCCAGTTGGGATGAGCCCCGGGTGAGAGGACATCTAGGTCACATCCTGCAGGATGGGCTTGGGGTGGGAAGGGGACAGCAGTGGCGTCCAGCCGGGGTGAGCCCCGGGTGAGGGGATGTCCAGGTCCCATCCTTGAGGAGACCCTGGGGACCCCGAGGGGACAGCGGTGGCATCCAGCCGGGATGTGCCCCAGGTGCCAGGACATCCCAGCCCGTCCTCCAGGATGCTCCAGCTCTGTCACCTCACAGTTCCTGGGGGCGACACTGGGGAAGGGGGGACACACACAGGCATCTGGCAGGAGGCGGGTGCAGGGAGGGGACACCCGGGACACCCCCAGCCCCCTCAGTGCCTCCTCCCCGCCCCCAGCCTGCAGGATGCCCTGGAGAAGGAGACCACCACCACCACCACCCAGAGGAGCACCCAGAGGGTGGTGGACGGCAAGGTGGTGACGGAGACGAAGGAGGTGAAGGTGCGGACGTACTGAGCCGGCGGAGGGGGCCCCCCGGCCCCCCCAGCACCCGGGGGGCCCCCCTGAGACTCTCCCCCCCCCCCCAATAAAATGGCAGTTCACCCCCCCGGGGAGATGTTGCGTCCTGGTGTCTCCTTCTGCTGGGGAGAGAACGGGGTTTGGGGCCACGGGGGGGTTCCAGGGGGGAAACTGAGGCACAGGGGGACGGACACAGACAGACGGACAGACGGGTGGTTTGGTGCTGATGGGTGGATGGAGGGATGGAGGGACAGAGGGATGGAGGGACAGATACCCAGGTAGCTGGGGGGATGGAGGGATGGAGAGGGATTGGTGGAGGGAGGGAGGGAGGGAGGGAGGGAGGGATGGATGGATGGATGGATGGATGGATGGATGGATGGATGGATGGAGGGAGGGAGGGATGGATGGGCAGAGGGAGGGAGGGAGGGATGGATGGATGGAGGGAGGGAGGGAAGGATGGATGGAGGGAGGGAGGGAGGGATGGGCAGAGGGAGGGATGGAGGGAGGGATGGTTGGATGGATGGAGGGATGGATGGAGGGATGGATGGATGGATGGTTGGATGGATGGATGGATGGATGGAGGGAGGGAGGGAGGGAAGGATGGAGGATGGATGGATGGATGGAGGGATGGAGGGAGGGAGGGAGGGATGGAGGGAGGGAGGGAGGGATGGATGGATGGATGGAGGGATGGAGGGAGGGAGGGAGGGATGGTTGGATGATGGAGGGATGGATGGATGGAGGGATGGATGGAGGAGGGAGGAGGGATGGATGGAGGGATGGAGGGATGGAGGGAGGGATGGAGGGAGGGAAGGATGGAGGAGGATGGATGGATGGAGGGATGGAGGGGAGGGAGGGTAGGGATGGAGGGAGGAGGGAGGGATGGTTGGATGGATGGAGGGATGGATGGATGGAGGGATGGTGGGAGGGAGGGAGGGAGGGATGGATGGAGGGAGGGAGGGGACGGTTGGATGGATGGAGGGAGGGAGGGAGGGAAGGATGGATGGAGGGATGGATGGTGGGAGGGTGGGATGGATGGATGGATGGAGGGGGATGGAGGGAGGATGGATGGAGGGAGGGATGGTTGGATGGATGGAGGGGATGGATGGATGGATGGAGGGTGGGATGGATGGAGAGACAGGCAGTTGGGTGGGTGGGTGGATGGACAGACGGACAGATGTGCGGAGGGATGGAGGAGGAGTCGGTGGCGGGGGGGGATGTGGAGGGATGGGGCTGGGTGCAAGGGGGGGTGTATGGCGGATGGACGGACAGAGGACGGAGGGACAGAGGGACAGAGGACAGGGGACATGTCCCCACCCCCCTGCCCCTGTGGGGGTCCCCGGAGGCATCTCCACCCCCCAAAAGCAGCTGCAGGGACTCCAAAACGTCCCCGTCACCAGCAGCCCCGGGGTCATTCCCGAGCTCCGGCTGCCATCCCGTGGCTGAGCCACCGCTGCCACCCGGGACACGGGGACACCGGGCAGGGGGGGACCCTGCACCCCACGGCTGTGACCCACACTGTGACCCACAGCCGTGCAGGCCCGGCCTGCAGAGGTGCAGGGGGGTGCCGTGCTCCTGGGGGTGCGTGTGCGTGGGACGGTGCGTTGCACGAGGACCCGACGTGCAAATGGGAAGGGGGGGACGCTGCCCGGGGGGGGGCAGTAGCCGGGGCGGGGGGACGGGGACTGGAGCATTGCAGGGGTATGGGGGGGGCTCTAGTGCATCGCACGGGGGTCACAGTGCACACAGGGGGTGCTGGTGCATTGCCCACGGGGGGGCTGGCGCGTTTCACGGGGGTCACAGAGCACACGGGGCGGGGGGGGTGGGGGGCGGCGCTGGTGTGTTGTATGGGGGGGGGGGGGCTGGTGCGTTCCACGGGGGTCACGGTGCACTCGGGGGGTCCTGGTGCGCCGCACAAGAGTTGCACGTCTGGTGCATCGCTTGGGGGGGTCACGGTGCACACGGGGGGGCGCTGGCGCGTCCCACGGGGGTCGCGGTGCGCACACGGCGGGGGCGGGGGGCTGATGTGTTGCGCGGGGGTCACGGTGCACGGGGAGCGCCGGTGAACGCACGGAGGGTGCCCGTGTGTTGCCCACGGGGGTGACAGTGTATTGCACGAGGGTCGCAGTGCCGGGGGGGGGGGGGGGGTGTCGCGCACCGCCCACGGGGCGCTGGTGCCGTTCACGGGGGGCGCTGGTGCCTTGCACGAGGGTCACGGTGCACATGCGGGGTGCCGGCGCGTTGCTCGAGGGTCACGGTGCGTTGCCCACGGGGCGCTGGTGCCTGTCTCGGGGGTCACGGCGCCCACAGGGGCTGCGGGTCCGTCCCACGGGGGTCGCGGTGCCCGGTGCCCCCCCCCCGCTCACGATCGCGGCGCGGGCGGCGCCGCCAAGCGCAGAATCAGCCGCTCCCCGCCCGGCCCCGCCCTTCCCGGGGGAGGGGCGGGGCCGGCTCATAGTCACGTGACGGCGCCATCCGGGTCCTTTGCCTTCTCTGCCTCTTCCCAACATGGCGGCCTCAGGTGAGCGCGGCGCGGCGGCGGCGGCGCCCGGCGGCCTCCGCGGGGGCCGGCCGGCGACGATCGCTCTGCACCGGGCGCTGCCGCTCCCCGGGGGAAGGGGGGGGGGCGGCGGCGGGACCGGGGAGCGGTGGGACGGGGGGGCGGTGGCGGCAGAGAACCGCCCTCCCCCCCCACGTCCCCTCAGGCCGTCGCGCGCGGTCGCTCCCCCCCCCCCCCCCCCCCCCGCCTCCCATTGGCGGGGGGGCGCGCGCCGCCGGCGGTGATTGACGGGCGGGGCGCGGGGGGGGGCGGGGGGAGATGGAACCTTCGGGCGCGTCACTGCGCAGGCGCGCGGCGGCCCCGGGCGGGGCGGTGCCCACGTGGGTGCGTGGGGCGCACGCGGCCGGGCCCGGTACCGGGGGGGGGATACCGGAGCCCCGCCTCCCCCCCCCCCCTCCGCGCCGCCCCCTCCCCCATCCTCGTCTCTCCGATACCCTTGAGTCTCCTTGCAGCTGCCGGCCCCGGGCAGCGGTGGCGGGGGGGGGGCGAAACCGTCTCGTTTCTCACCGGGGAGAAGCAGACCCGCAGTGTCTGCCCCCTCCCCCATCTTTTCCCGGCCCGATTTGTCCGTGTCATCCCCTTTGCCGGGCCCGGTTTGTCCGTGTCATCCTTCTCCCCGGGCCCGGTTTGTTCGTGTCCCCCCGGCACAGGCCTGGTTTGTGTCGTCCCCGGGCCCGGTTTGTCTTTTTCCGTCCCTCCCTCCCCGGGCCCGGTTTGCCTCCCCCGCCTCCAGCCCCGAGCCTGGTTTGTGTCATCCCCATTGTCACACACCCCACCCGCCCCGCTCCAGACCCGGTTTATGTTGTCCCCGTCGTCGTCCTCCTCCTCCGGCCCCGGTTTGTGTCTGTGTCGTCCACGTTGTCCTGTTCCCCTGCCTAGGCCTGGTTTGTGCCCCCCGCCGCGGGTGTCTTCCATAAGATGGTGGCTGGGCAGCGCTGGGTGCTGTCAGCCACCCGCAGGGCTGGCTCTGTCCTTCCCCAACCCCCCGTTGAGCCATTTCCCACCCTTTTTTCCCCCCAAATATCCCCCCGTCCGCGTTGGTCAATGCCCCACATGCGGCGGCCAGCAGGGCCCCAGCCTCTCTCTTCCAGCCACCGGCGCCATTTGGAGCCCGGTGAGTGGGGGGGGAAATGCAGAAATTAGTCACTCCCCCCCCCCCCCCCCCCCCCCCCCCCCCCCCAAGATCTCTGCGGTTTCCCGAGCCGCGGTGCTTTGGCTGGCTGAGGCCCGGCGAGGCTCCGACATGGACAGGGAGCCAAAAACTGGGGCAGGGAGCTTAGGGTGGTGTCATGGTGGGCAAGGCCAATGCTGAAGAGTCCCCCCATGCTCTGAAAGGGAAGGGTTGGTGCCCAGCGCCTTTTCCATGCACAGGGTGGGCAATGCTCCCCCTCCTTACCCGACCCCCAGCAGCCCCATGGAGCCACCCAGCGGGGTGGAGGGGGGCTCTGAGCTACAGGGGAAGGGTGCTGAAGGGGAAGGTTGTAGGGCACAGATTGCGGCCGCAGGACTCTCCACGGGGTTCCACATGTGTCAAAAACCATGTGTGGAGGCTGACAGAGCCCCAGTGCCTCGCCGGGGGGGGCTCAGCTGCCCCTCAGCAGAGTTAAAACCAACACAAAGGGGCAGATTTTGCCCAGGTGGGGGTTTTCCCCCCCCAACACGGTGTCAGCAGACAGAGTGATGCCATTATCCCGCAACAGTAGCTGCTTCACGGCATCAGCTCCTGCCCGAACTTGGTAGCCATTTGATGTGGCCAGAGCATTTGGGAAGTGGTACCGGCACAGCAGGGAGGTTCAAACACACGGCCCAGCCCCCCTTCCTGGGGAACGGTGCTCATCTCCGGCAGGAGAGCATTTCTCCTTCGTTTTTTCCAGGCAGTCACTGCTGCTGCTGCTCTCCCGGCGTTTTTATCCGGCACTGACGTCATCTTTCCATGAGTTTCTCCTTGGCAAACGGAGCTTAAGCCATTCCAAAGGGCCAACTGGATTTACGACCTTTGCCTATGGATAGGTGGGGACGGCTTGCTGTCCCCAAAAGAGGTGGCAAAATTTTGGGGGGAGCACAGATGTTTGCAGCTGGCAGCAAAAGCCCCGGGGAGCCCCCAGGGGTTGGTGAGGCCCCTGAGCAGCTTGTCCGCCTCCCAGATACAGCCACAGACACAGCAGGGGGGGTCTGGAAGGTGTCACCCCCCGAGGTCAGGTGCTTCTCAGATGGTGGATCGTGGCTCCCTGCCAGGCTTTGCAGGGTCTGCGGGGTGCCGCACGCTCTCCCGGGGGTGTCAGAAACCACTTGGTTTGCTCTGTGGTGGGTGTGGAGCAGCTCTAGGGGGAGCTGGGGGGCTGAGAGGTGTGGGTGACACTTGGTCACCCCCCCAGGGTGGCTCCATGTGTGTTTGGGCTCCTGGGGGAAGCGTTTCCAGTCACCCCAAGTCCCAAAGCCGAGGCTGCGACACCCGTGGGAGCAGGAAGCAGCTGGAGATGCAAGAAGAAGACCAAGCGCTGCCAGAGTCATCTCCAGAGCATGACTGGGGTCTTGCTGTGAGGAGGGGACAAGCCCCCCACCAAAGGGGTGATGGCCAGAGCCGGGGGGAGCAGCCACCATGTATCTCCCCGTGGCTGCCAGTGCCGTTCTGTGTCACTTGGCCATCACGGCTTTACCGAAACTGGCCAGAGCCCGACTGGAGGACCTGAGCAGGCTGGGCGACCTTGGCAAGCGGTGATGGCTGCCTGCGGGCTCAAGGAGACGGTGACGGGGGACCTGAGGCTGGGGACTGGTGTGCGGTGGCTAAAAATCAGGACACAGGCAGCTACTGGGTTTCCTTTCTGTGCTAATGGGGTCTCCTACTGGTGGGGTGCGGCTCTGGTGGTCAGGGGCCAGGGGACGGGAATGGGGCTGTGTAATGCACCTGGGGGCAAAACTGGCCAAACTGCAGGGGGAAAGGGTCGTTTTTAGGCTCAGCTCTTCTCTCCGTCCCTGCTGGGGTCCTGGTGGATGTTGGGAATGAAGATCTGGCAAGAGTGTGGGAGAGCAGGAGCTCCCTGGTGGCATCTAGGAGTTCCCAGCATTGCTGGGGATGTTGGACGTTCAGGAGGGTGGGATGGTTCCATCTTCCCAGCCGGAACAGCAGGCTGTGGTTTTACTCTGCCTTAAAACTCAGCCTGAGACCAAAGGGGAAGAGTGGGACCCAGAAAATGAGGACCTGGGGGGGCTGAGAAGCAGGACAGGGGCCAGGTGTCGCACGCGAGTGGTGGATCCATACCTGGAGCCTCTCACCCCCTTATTTCCCCGCTGGAAGACGGCGGTGGTTGTTATATTGATGCTGGTGCAGGGATTTCGGTGGAAGAAACCATTTTAAGCGCCGCTCAGTGAGCAATCCCTCAGCTCTGAGCAATGGCAGGCGAGCCTTGGCTAATTAGAGACTGCAAACGAGTAGCCTGCGAAACTCCCGCGTCTGTCGTGTTTGTCTTCGTTGAGGCTGCTGCGACACTTCACCGATTAATTATCAGACACCGCGGCCAGCAGCCTGGTTAGAGATTATCTGTGCGAAGTCCAGCAGTCCCAAAGTTTATTATTTATTTTTAACGAAGATAAGAGCGTGTGTTTTCAAAAGCAATTAGCGATTTCGCATTGCTGTTGCTGTGGTAGCTTTTAAAGCCTCCTGGCTTTTCTTTCTGCTGGGAGAGGAGAGCTGAAGTGACACTTAAGAACCCTACGGAGGGGGTGTCACGGTCACTGGGGGTGTCTGAGCCCTGTAAGCTCTGCCTGGAAATATTTCTGCGGGTAAAGGTGACATTTCTGCAGGTAAAGGTGATGTTTTTGCGGGTAAAGGTGACGTTTCTGCAGGTCAAAGCACCGTCAGTCCCTGCTCCGGCTGGCAATGCCGCAGGGGGGCAGCAATTCCTTCTGCAAGGAGGAAAAAAAAAAAAAAAAAAGGTGAATTTTGCAAACCGCATCATAACCCACCTGCCTATAAATAGCCCGGCTTCCCCAGCACTGCTGGGAGGTGTCGCAGCCTGTCGTGATGCCCGGCTTTGTTGGGAGATGGCAAAGCCTGGGCAAATAAACACTGCGGCCGCTCGCAGAGCCGAAAATGATCCCTGAGCCAGAGGAGTTGGGGGATTCGTTAAGATGTCGGCGAGGCCGGCTGGCCTCTGGCTCCAGAGGGATCTTGGAGTTCCTGGCATTGCTGTGCCATGCTCTGGCTTGGGGCCTCGGTAGACGTGGGACGGCTTCTCCTCCCACAAAATAAAGAGCCCCCAGGGAGGCTTGCTGGGTATGGCTGACCCCCAAAACGCGACTCGGGGTGTCCTTCGAGCGAGGGGAGCCTTGATTCTCGGCTGTGCTGAATTTGAGGCTGCTATCCCTACGGAAAGAGAAAATAAACCTGGATGATGGGGTGGCCGGTGCCTGCGTCTCGGTGGCTTGTGGCGCCTCTCAGTGGCTCGTGGCACGTCTTGGTTGCCCAGGTGATCAAAACCAGGCCGTTGGCAGACATGGCTCACTCACGTCCTTCTCTCTCCCTCTCCCCCCAGCTAAGAAGAAGAACAAGAAGGGCAAGACCCTCACTCTGACAGACTTTCTGGCAGAGGACGGTGGCGGCGGCGGTGGCCCGACCTATATCCCCAAACCTGTCAGCTGGGCCGACGAGACAGATGACCTGGAAGGAGACGGTACTGTCCTTTCCTGGCTCGCGGGAGCTCCCCAATCAGTCAAACACCCAAAAAGCTCTTTTGACATTAAATCACCGATACGAGAAGTCTCTTGGCCTGCGGTACCCTGGGGTTGAAGGGGTGTGGGGGCAGTTTGTCCACAGATAGGTCCTTCCCCTCCTTCCACCGCTGCGGGGTGGGAGGTGTTGGTAAGCACCACCCGGTCAGCTCGGGTTGGGCTCTACCCTTGAACAGCCGGTGACCCGCAACGGCACGCCCAAACGCTGCCAGATTTGCTGGTTGGTTCTTTCCTGGGGAGTAATTAAGCTGAGAGAGCAAACCCAGGACTTGTTAGGAGCCAGAGTCGTGGTCTGGTGAAGGGGAGGGAGATTTGCAGCCTCGCGGGGGCCAGGAATGGGATAAAGAGCTTTTTGTCGCTGTAACCGGAGCAGAGCGAGTGGAGGGTGGGCAGAGTCACCCAAGCCCAGGAGTTACCGGGGAGCGGGGTGACCTCGCAGCCAATTCTCCTTCTGAAACCGTTACTGTTGAGCTGGGGTATTTTTCCATCGAGACGAGCTGTGATTTAAACAGGAATTCATCCCGGAAAGGCTTAATGCTTTATTAAACGGGTGGCCAGACTAAATGGCTGCTCTCCCGTGCAGTTTGACCTGCTCCGGTTTCACCTTGGGGGCTGCCAGTGCCTTTTGGGCAGCTTCTCTCCTGCTGGGTCGAGCAGATCGGCCGGATGAATGTCAGGGCTTTAACGTGCAGCTCCTCGGTCGTAACGCCGTTGGTAGCACCGTGCGGCGAGGCCGATGGCCGTGGCAGTAACCGGTCTCTAGTTGGATGCGTTTTCGGGTGATTTGCCAAATTTCTCCCTTTAGTTTCTACCACTTGGCATAGTAACGATGATGACGTGTACCGGGCCCCTCCGATTGACCGCTCCATCCTGCCCACCGCCCCGCGGGCTGCTCGGGAACCCAACATAGACAGAAGCCGCCTCCCGAAATCCCCCCCTTACACCGCCTTTCTGGGAAACCTGCCCTATGACGTGACGGAAGAATCCATCAAGGACTTTTTCAGAGGACTTAATGTGAGTAACGGCTCAGAGCCGGGGCAGGGAGGTGCTGGGGGTAATGTGGGCTGTAAAGACCATGATTTCGGATGCCACCACCCCCCTTTGCTCCCTCGGTTGGTTCCCACTTTGCTGCGGATTGGCTGCGGCATCTCCCGGCTCCTTCAGGTCTTTCTGTGCCCGGAGCTGTGTTTTCCAGCTGGCCGTGGCTGTCCAATGCTGGATTTCGGATGAGTCGCTTGACTTCCAGCAAGGAAACGACTGATCCTGCCGTTTCAGCCGCGATGGTGATGGAGCGGGAACAATTTAAGGCAGGCGGCTGGTGTTTGTCCCGCTGAAGCAGGCGGAGAGGGGACGGTAGGCTGGATCTCGGGGTGATTTGGGCTGCACAGCTGATGCCAGGCACCCACCCAGCTGCTCGCTCCCCTTCAGCGGGGCAGGAGAAGGAAATTTGCAGGTTGCAATAAAGACAGGGAGATCACTCGCCAATTAGTCACAGGCAAAACAGTCTCAACTTGTGGAAAACTGAATTCATTACCGATTAGAATAGACTTGCTACTGCTATTACTTGCTCCAGCACCTGGAGAACCTCCTCCTCCTCTGAAATTTTCATTTCCTCTGCTCCTTCTCGCTTTTTCGCCCCCTTCCTCTGCCTGTCTGGTTTTTTCTGCCCTTTCATAAATATAATTTCACGGAGGCACCACGGATTGTGCCAATGGGCTCTGCTGTGGCCTGAGCTGGGGCTGGCCCTCTCAAGGGGTTTCCCAGCTGGAGCTCCCTCAGGATATGTCCTTCCCATGGCCAAGAGCAGGAGGTGCTCCCGGGGAGCCTGCTACTGCCACAACAATATTATTTTTTCCCAGCTTTAAGAATGTTGGAGCCCTTGGGTTATTCAGGGAGGAGATGGGGAGGGCGAGTTTCTCCAGCGAGGAGAAACGGCCACTTCCCTCCTGGGAGGTCAGCCTGGGAAATGCAACTGGAATCGGCATTCCTGGCACGGCTGCTGATGGCAGCAGATAGCTCCCCGCGGGCAGAGCCGCGCTGCTTACCTGCGTCTTGCCTTTTCGGCTTGTTTTTCTGACCTCTGGTACCTGCTGAGGCAGCACCCACTCCCCCTCGGAGAGTGACAGCCTGGCGCAGGCTCCTGTTGAGGAGGAGGGAGCTGAGAGGCTGCAGCCCCGGCCAGATGTAGGCAGAGGGTTCAGTGCTACGCAGGAGAGTAAGGAGCGAAGCAGGATGGTGGCCCTCACCCTTGCGGAAGTCGTTTGCCCGGCATCCGTCGCTTGTTCTGCCTTCCCACCCTCTCCTGGTTGTGGTTCCTCACATCTGAAGACAACTTGTGCCTTCCCTTTGCCAGCGCGTAACAAGCTCCGCAGGCTGCTGCCACTTCCTGGCCCTCGGAGCAGGGAGTGACCCGGGAGCCGCCGCATTTGGGAACCAAAATGCGTCCAGGAGAGGTTGTAGAAGGCGTTAGTGCGGCAGGGGGTGTGATAGGGCCTGGGAGCGATGCCGGGGGCTCCGAGTGTGACTGGGGGTGCACATAGAACACACGACACGTAACCCAGCGAAGCCGGTGAGCTGTCCCCGCGGCCCAGGGACTCGTGTAGAACACGAAACGTCTGGGTTGAGCAGGGCCAAACTGGTTTTCCACGGGGAAGCCTGGAATGAGCTCTGAAAGCGTGTGGGATGCAAAGGGGGGATGCTGTGGGGTTGGAGCCCCGTTCCTGGGGCACGGAGCGGAGCTAAGCTCTCCTGGCCCTTCGGATCCGTGCCCGCTGCAGCCGGAAACCTCTTGCCAGTGCCAGATCCCTCCCTCCAAACAAGCGTCAGTGGCACTTCTAGTGGGAACCTGTGGTGTGTTTGAAGGGGGGTTGAACCCTGCTCCTCTTTGAGAGTATTTCTTCAGCCCTTGGTAGCCATGAGTTGCGTTGTCTCAGGTAACTCGGTCCTTGCCCGTCCTATTAACGTGCGCAAGAATCTTAATGTGAGTTTTCCTCTTTCTCTGCCCGCAGATAAGTGCTGTGCGTTTGCCGCGGGAGCCTACCAATCCGGAGAGGTTGAAAGGTTTTGGTTATGCCGAGTTTGAAGACATAGACTCCTTGTTCCAGGCTCTGAGCCTCAATGAAGAGGTGAGTCCCACCCCTGACGGAGCAGGACTGGTGCCTGCAAGCCCCCGAATGTCCCCTCCCCGCCACATCAGGCATGTTCCTGTGCATCCTGGGTGCAAGAGACGCATTAAGAGGTGTCTTCTTGTAGAGCAGTGGCTTTTCCTGCTGGAGAAAGACTTAAATGGGGAAAAAAGTGCTTTTTTAAGGTGATCAGGGCCCCAGGAGAAGCCCTGTGTGGCACGAGCTGCGGCTCTGTGCTCAGGCATGGCCCCAGGCTCGTCTCTCGCCCCTCTGCCCACCTTCGGGCCTCAGGGCCGACTTCTCCCTGTTGTTTCCAGTCTCTAGGGAACAGAAGGATACGAGTGGATGTTGCCGATCAAGCTCAGGATAAAGGTGAGCGTCCTCCTGGCTTGCGATCTTCCCTTCGCCTCGGCTCTCTCGGTAGCCACATCTTGGCCATCGGCCTGGCTGGGGAGGGACAAATCACTGTTGTCCCGACCCAAATTGTGGCTTGGGCTCGGTTCCTGCTTGCGTGGCTGCAGAGCCCGGCTGGGATGTTTTGCCTGCTGGCGCTTATCTAAGGGGTTGTGTTGGTTCCTCCCCTGCCCCTGGGCTGTCCCTATCGCGCTAATTGACTCGGCCAAGGGCTTCTCACAGCGGTGGTGGTTCCTGCTGATAGCGAGTAGTGCCTCTGGAGAGGCTGCGTTGTGCTCTCGCTCGACTGACGGCCGCTCTCCACCCGCGAGCTGAAATTCCCTTCCCTTCCCCGGCAGATCGGGACGATCGCTGCTTTGGCAGAGATCGGGATCGCTTCCGGGACTCGGAGAGGTTCGAGAGCGACTGGAGGGCCCGTCCTGCCACCACCGACAGCTTTGATGATTACCCACCCCGCAGGGGCGACGACAGCTTCGGAGACAGTGAGTTGGCACAAAAATAGGTGTTGCTTCCGTTGCTGTCCCAAAATGGTGACAGAGGGGGTCTGAAGGGTGACGAAGGATTCAGGCTGTTCCTTCCCTCCGCTTCTCCCTTGGCAAGCAGTTCTCCTGTGGGACTTGGTGGCTGCTTCCCATGCGTCTGTAGCCCAGAGCCAAATCTGCCGCATCTTTTCCATGTGGATAGTTTTTCCTCTTTTCTGTTGTTTTCCACTGAAAATCTGCATTATCTTGACATCCAGGTGTGCTTTATTCTGCTCTGTCTGTGATGGGATGCTGACGGAGCAGCCACCCGGAGCGCATTCCCCAGCTAGATCCTTGCAAGGGCGAGTGCAGCAGCGCCGTCTCCCATCTGGAGAACAATAGCGGGATTTTCCTGCTTCGTTAAGGGATTTGTGACTCTTTTACAATAACAAGCGCAGGAAAATCCCTGCCGGTGTCTGTCACCTGAGCGTTCGGGGTAAAACGCTGTGCCAGGTCCCTCCGTGCTGCCCCGCTCACGCCAGCCCCCCCTTCTCCTGCTTCCAGGGTACCGGGATCGCTACGACGATCGGTATCGTGATGGTCCGCGGAGGGATATGGACCGTGGCTTCGGGGGCAGGGATCGCTATGATGACCGTAGCAGAGACTATGACCGAGGTGGGATATTCCCGAAGGATTGCTGGGGTGGAGAGGGGTGAGGGTGAGACTCTGTCATGGCAGATGAGCTGCCCAGTGTGGCCCAGTTCCCCTCCTGTAACTGGGGAAGGGGTGCGGAAGATGAGCTTCGTCTCCAGGCAGCGTTAACCCCTGGCCTGGCTCTGGTCCTTATCAGAACCCGGATTTTGAGGCCACTGAGTTAGGAAGGTGCTGGCCTGCAGGAAGGCCTCCCGCTCTGTGCCCCGCTGGCCTGGGAGAGGCTGTGAGTTACTGGGAAGGGTCACCTTTCCTCTTGCAGGCTACGATTCCAGGATAGGCAGCGGCCGGAGGGCCTTTGGCAGCGGCTATCGCCGGGATGACGACTACCGAGGTGACCGCTACGAAGACCGCTATGACCGGCGGGATGACCGGATGGATAGGTGGAACTCCCGGGATGATTACGGCCGGGATGATTTCCGCCGCGATGACAGAGGTAACGGCTCTGTTGGGGGGGGATCTGACCGCCCCCCGCCACGCTGAGAGCGGCTCAGGCTGAGATTCGCGCTCACTCGTGGTGTCATGGCTCCTTCCCAGGTCCCACTCAGAGGCCGAAGCTGAACCTGAAGCCCCGGAGTGCGCCCAAGGAGGAGGAGACCTCCGTGGCCCCGGCGCCCCAGTCCAGCAGGGCTGCCTCCATCTTCGGGGGGGCCAAACCGGTGGACACGGCCGCCAGGGAGCGGGAGGTGGAAGAGCGGCTACAGAAGGAGCAAGAGAAGCTTCAACGCCAGCTGGAGGACGATAAGAGGATAGACAGACGGCCCCGAGAGAGGTGGGCTGGGGCCGGAGGAGGATGGGGAAGGGGCTTCTGGCTGCTCCACGGTGGGCTCTTGGGCTTAAAACCTGCTTGGTGTCTGGGGGGGTGTCACAGCATCAGAGAGTCACAGCACGGGTGGCGTTGGGAGGGACCTTAAAGCTCATCTCATCCCGGACCCTCTGCCCTTGGTTGCTCCAAGCCCCGTCCAACCTGGCCTTGAGCCCCTCCAGGGATGGGGCAGCCACAGCTTCTCTGGGCAACCTGGGCCAGGGGCTCACCCCCCTCAGGATGAGTTTCTGCCTCACATCTCACCTCAATCTCCCTCTTTCAGGTTAAAACCCTTCCCCCTCGTCCCATGGCTCCCCTCCCTGCTCCAGAGTCCCTCCCCAGCTTTCCTGGAGCCCCTTGAGGGACTGGAAGGGGCTGGAAGGTCTCCCCGGAGCCTTCTCTTCTCCAGGCTGAACCCCCCCAGCTCTCTCAGCCTGTCCCCACAGCAGAGGGGCTCCAGCCCTCCCGGCATCTCCGGGGCCTCCTCCGGCCCCGCTCCAACACCTCCGTGTCCTCCTGCTGTTGGTGCCTCAGCGCTGGAGGCAGCACTGCAGGGGGGTCTCACAGAGCGGAGCAGAGGGGCAGAATCCCCCGCCTCGCCCCCCTGCCCACGCTGCCGGGGATGTCCAGACACCGGTGTGGTCCCTTGGCCAGCCTGAGGAGCACGGTCACACCCGCAGTGGCCTTTTCCCCTGTGACCGTTCCTCCTGGCAGCGGTGCTGATAAGGCTCTTGGGGTGCTCTGAACCCGCCCGCTGACCCTCGTCCCTCCCTGCCGTGTGGCTCCCGAGCACCCGCTCAGCCCTTTTTCCCCTCCGGCACAGGCATCCCAGCTGGCGAAGCGAAGAGAACCAGGAGCGATCGCGGACGGGGAGCGAGTCCTCACAGACCGGCAACTCGGGACCTCCCGGCACCTCTGTGGGAACCGGCCCAACGGGCAGGAGTAAGTGGAGAGCGGGGACTTGTCACTTGTCACCCCTCTTGCAGCTTTTGGGTGACCCTCCGTCGATTTGTGTCTCCCCTGCAGCCACGCGGAGGAGGGAGAGCGAGAAGTCCTTGGAGAACGAGACGTTCACCAAAGAGGACGATGCCCCGTCTCCCACCTCCAAGGCGAAGGAGGAGAAGCAGCCCCTGAAGGTGATGCCGGCGCCGCCGCCCAAGGAGAACGCCTGGGTGAAGCGGAGCAGCAACCCCCCCGCGCGCTCCCAGAGCTCGGATTCGGAGCAGCACTCTCCAACGAGGTTGGTGCCGCAGGGGGGGGACGTGTCCTGGCCCTTGGGCTACCTTGAGCTGGACGCGGGCTGGCAACGTGCACTCACAGCCCAAAAAGCCACTGGCAACCTGGGCGGCATTCCCAGCAGTGGGCCGGGGGGGGTGGGGGTGGGGGGGGGATTCTGCCCATCTGGCCCACTCGGGGGAGACCCCGCTGCAGCATTGGGGACATCAGGAGGACACGGAGGTGTTGGAGTGGGCCGGAGGAGGCCCCGGAGATGCTGGGAGGGCTGGAGCCCCTCTGCTGTGGGGACAGGCTGAGAGAGCTGGGGGGGTTCAGCCTGGAGAAGAGAAGGCTCCGGGGAGACCTTCCAGCCCCTTCCAGTCCCTCAAGGGGCTCCAGGAAAGCTGGGGAGGGACTCTGGAGCAGGGAGGGGAGCCATGGGACGAGGGGGAAGGGTTTTACATTGGAAGAGGGAGATTTCGGTGAGATCTGAGGAAGAAATTCTTGGCTGTGAGGGGGGTGAGCCCCTGGCCCAGGTTGCCCAGAGAAGCTGTGGCTGCCCCATCCCTGGAGGGGCTCAAGGCCAGGTTGGACGGGGCTTGGAGCAACCTGGGCTGGTGGGGGGTGTCCCTGCCCAGGGCAGGGGGGGGGACACTGGATGATCTTTAAGGTCCCTCCCACCCCAAACCAGTCCATAGTTCTCCAAGATTTCCCACTGGTGCATCCAGACATCCCGGTGGCCGCAGCGTTTGTTCTCCCCTGGCGGCAACGGGCTCTCCCCGCTCCGTGGCGTCGCCATCTCCTTCCCCAGGGCTTGACCTTCCCCTTCTCTCCCCGCAGTGGCAGCCAGCCGGCCCCCAGCCTGCCCTTGGAAGATGGGGCCCCCCCCAAGAGCGCCCACAGGAGAGGTGAGCGTGGGGCACGGCCGGGATGGGATTCCCCACCGGAATCACCAACAGCTCCAAAAACTGTCCCCAGCGTGGGGACAGGGCACAGAGAGAAATAGTGCCCCAGCCACCTTCCAGCTGCCCCCCACCGGTGCTGGCCATGCATCGGGGGGGGGGCTCTTGCTGGGCGGGGGGGGGGCTGAGACCTCATGGCCTTTACCCCCCCAGGAGACGAGAACAAGCCGGACGGGGGCCGGGAGAGCAGTTCCAAGGTCCGAAGCGGGAGCTCCGGCCGTGGCCCGGGGGATTCAGACAGGTGGGTGACCCGGGGGGGGGGGGGTTGGTGTGGGGAAGTGGGGTGTCTCCCCCCCCCCCCCCGGGGAAGCGGGGTTTCGCCCACCCTGGGGGCACCTCCTGGTCAGACCTGCCGCCCTCCTGCGCCGCAGCCGCCCTCTCCTGAGCAAAATCGGGATTAAAACATGGGGTTTGGTTCAAACCCTCCCTGCTGCCGGCTCTCTGCCCCCCCGGGTGAGGTTTCTGCCCCCTGGGTGAGGTTCCCCCCCCCCCCCGGGCGAGGTTTCTGCCCCCTCTCCCGGCTGACCCGTCCCTGGTTTTGCAGGAAAGAGAGCAGGAAGGATCACGACTCGCGACCTGCATCTGAGCCAAAGAAACTTGACGAGAACCCACCCTCCGTAAGCACCGGTTTTTGGAGGGGAAAACGCGTCCTCAGGGGGTGGGAAGGGGGGGGGGGGCTTGAACCCCGGCTCCGGCGCTGCCGCCATACCCCAGTTTGGGAGTTATTTGTTCTGTTTGGGGTGGGGGGGGGTTTTTTTGGCTTATTTTCGGCTGCGGTGTGTGACGCGGCTCCCTCCCTGCCCCCCCGCAGTTCAGCCACGCCAGCAAATACGCGGCGCTCTCGGTGGACGGCGAAGATGATGGCGACGAGGAAGAATGCGCCGAATAAAAGAAAAACAAAACAAAAAAAAAAAAACAAAACAAACCAGCTCCGGGGCCCCCTCGCGCCCGTCTCCCCCCCAGCCGCCAGCCTGGGATCGCTCGGAGAATTAAACTAAACCAAACCTCTGCCCGGCCGCGAGAGAGAGAAATAAAACCTGAACCTCCCCCGCTCCCGCAGCCCCCGCCTCCAACTTCTTACATCGGGGGGGGGGGAAACAATCCACCCCCCCAAAGGAGAACTCCCTGCTGTCGCTGCTGCCCTCGGAGCGGGGAAGAAACCGGAGCGCCCCCCCCGCCCCCGCCTGCCGGGAGAAGAGCGGGACGGAGCTGGGGCGGGCGGTTGAGGAAGAGAAGTCGCAGCCTTCCTCCCTCCCTGCCCTCCTCCTCCTCGTCCTCCCGGCCCCACGGAGGAATTCCCCGGTTTGCCCCGAATTACCCCGCTCTGCCCCAAATACCCCATGGTGCTGGCGGCAGGGCTGGGGGGGGGGGCTGTGTCCATCATCGTCCCGTCCCCCCCCCAGCCCCGCAGCCACTTCTTCCTCCTCTTCCTCCTCCTCACGGGTTTCCACCCCCCGGAACGGGCCAAACCTGGAATTGGGGCCCCACCGTGAAATATTTCCAGTTTTTGTCCCTTTTAGCGGGGTCTGGCCATTGCTGGGGGCCGGTCATGGATGGGGGGGGTCCCAAATTCCCCCCCTTTTCCCACCGTGTCTCCCCCCGCCCCTTTTATAGGGGGAGAAAAAGGGGGGGACCCGCCTGCCCTCCCCCCCGCCCACGGTGAGCTTGGGCTGTTTGGGGCTGGCTGGAGGCGAGGGGACAGCCCTGGGGACCCCCCCCCACCCCGGGGACATGGGGACCCCCCCCCCGGGCACACACACACACACCCACCCCCCCCTCCCCACGGCTCCCCCCTGTCCCGCAGCCTCTGAGGCGAAACCTGTAAAAATTTGTACAAAATAACGGCGTTGGGGGGCGGCGGGGGCCGGGAGCTGCCTTTACCCTCTGCCCCCCCCCTCCCCGCGGGGGGGGCGTGTCGTCCAATAAAACTCATCTTTAAAACACCCTTCAATGCCCCCATTTTTCACCCCCCCCCCCCGGGATTTCCTCCCTCCATGCTCCCCCCGATGCTCTGGACCGTTCCCCCCCCCCCTCCCCGGGGAGGTCCCGACACACCCCCCCGGCCGTGCCGCCCCCTGCCCGGCTCCCGGGGAATGAGCCCAATTAACGCTTCATCAGCGCGGGGGGGGGCGGGAGGGCAGCTAATGGCCGGGTCGGTGCTTTTAACCCCCCCCCCCCGGCCTCCCCGCCCCCCCCCGGTCGCAGGCCCCGGCCCCACAATGGGGCTCTGTCTCCGCTCCCGCCTTGGCCGGCGGCGACGCTGCGGGGGCCAAGTCCGGGCCCCCTCCCGCCGGGGGGGCTGCGAGGGCCCCCCCCCAGGCCTGGGGCTCTCCCCCCGCCCCCCCCCGGCATCCCCCGGTGCTGGGTCTGTCCCAGCGCTGAGGGCGGGGGTGGCTCTGGGGGGGGGGGGGGGGGTCACTCCTGTCCCGTCCCCACCCGCCCCGGGGGTGGGACACAGCGGGGCTGGGGGGGCCCGGCTCCCCCCCCCCAGGATGGACGGCAGGTTCCCCCCCCCCAAGGGGACACTGACCCCCCCCCCCGGGGGACATCGCCACCCTCCTGCGCTCCAAACCCCCTGGTGCCCCCGTCAGCCGACACCAGGACACCCCCCCCCCCAGCGCCACATCCTGGGGACCCCCCCACACCCCCCCCCCAGGTACCGCCCGGGGCTGGGGCTGTCCCTGGATGGGGGGGGGGATATGGCACCCATCCCCGCGGCCCCCCCCGCTGTCACCCGTCGAGGGGGACACCCGCCCCATGTCCCCATTTTGGGGACCCCCCCCACACCCCCCCCCAGGTACCGCCCGGGGCTGGGGCTGTCCCTGGAGGGGGGGGGACACGACACCGCACCCATCCCCGCGGCCCCCCCTCTGCCGCCCATGGAGGAGGGGCCCCCCCGCGCCCCCCCCCCCCGCGCCCCCACCCCGTGTCCCCCGCTTGGGGGGTCGCCGCGCGCCCGCAGCCCCCCTGGGACCCCCCCGCGTCCCCCCCCCCGCGATGTCCCCGCCGCCCCCGCGGGGCCGGTGGCCGTGGCCGGGCGCGGGGGGGGCCGGGGGGGGGGGAGGGGTTGTTGCTTTATTTGTTATTTTTTTTTCTGTCCGTTTCCACGATCTTTTCGGGGACAAAAAAAACCAGCCCCCCCCGGGGGAAGGCAGCGCCGGGAAGCGGGAACCGGGGACCCCCCCGCAGCCGCCGCAGCCCATGGGCCGGGGGGGGGGGCGGCCGGTGCTGGGCCCGGCCCTGCTGCCCGCACCCCCCCGCCGCCCCCAAGGTGCGTTCGCGGGGGTTGGGGGGGTGTCGGGGGGGCCCTTCTCCCCCCGGGGTGACACCCCGAGGCCGGGGGGGGCTGGGACACGCCGTGCTCCGCGCCGGGGGGGGGGGCGGCCTCTGGAGGGGGGGTTGGAGCCCGCTAAGGGGGTCGGTGGGTGCGGGGGGGGCGCGGGGGGGCGGGGAAGGCCGAGCGGCCGCAACCAGGAAGAGCCGGGGACGCGGGGGGGGGTGGGACCCCCCCCGGGACCCCGAGTGGGGCTGCGGGGACGGGCCCCCCCGCGCCCCCAAACTCTCCCCCCCCCCCCGCACCGAGCCTCCCCCGGGGGGCAGCCAGACCCCGGGGCACCTCGAGGGGGGCTGGGGGGGCCCCTCCACCCCGCGCCCTATGGGGGGGCCCCGTCCCCTGTAGCCCCCCCGGAGCGATGTCCCAGGGCCGGAGGGACCCCTATGGCCCCCCCTCCCCGCTGATGCCCCCCCCCCCCCCATTAACCCCTTGTTCCCCAGCCCCGGGGCGGCAGCACCCACGGCGGGGGGGGGGGTAAAGGGGGGGTCCCGGGTTCGCCAGGAGTCGGGTGTCCCGGGGGGGGGGTCACCCCGCGCCGGGACGGGGGTCCCGTTAATCCCCCCCCGCCCGGGAGCCCCCCCGCGGGGGTTAACGGTCCCGGGGCGGGGCGGGGGGGTGCAGCGCTCCCTCCCCCCCCCCCCGGCAGGAGCGGGGGGGGTCCCAGAGCCGTGAAGGTCCGAGGCGGGGGGGGGGGGGGGGGGGGGCGCGGTTTTTTGGGGTGTTTCCCTGTTCCCGGGGGGGGGGCGGGGAAGGGGAAACTGAGGCAGCGGCACCACCCGTGTCACGGCGCGGCCCGGCCTCAGCGATCCCCCCCCCCCGGCGTGTCGCTGTCCCCCCTCCCTGTCCCGCGTGTCCCCCCCCCGGTGTCCCCCCCCACGGGAAGTGTGCGCGGAAGCCGGGGCGGGCCCGGCCCATCCTCGGGCCGCCCGTCGGTCCCGGAGCCGCTCCCGGAGCCGCTCCCGGCCCCCCCCGGATCCCCCCGAGCCCCCCGGACCCCCCCGAGAACCCCCGGCCCCCCCGCGACCCCCCCCATGAAGCCCCCGGGCGCGGTGGGGACGCTGCTGCGGGCGCTCGGGCGCCGCGACGGCCCCGACACGGTAGGGCGGGGGGGGGAGCCGTGGGGGGGGTCCTCGGGGGGGGGGGGTCTCCCTCGGGGGGAGTCCTCGGGGGGTGTCCTCCGGGGGGGGAGTGGGGGGGGTCTCCTTCGTGGGGGGGGGGGTTCCCGCGGGGGTGTCCTCCGCGGGAGGGTCCTCCGGGGTGTGGGGTCCCCCCGGGGAAAGCGGGGCGGGGGGGGGGGGGAATTGCGGCGGGACCCCCCCCCCCGCTGTTACACTCCCCCCCCCCCCCCAACCCCGCGTTTTGCCCCGCGTCCCCCCCCCGCCGCCCCCTCCCCACCCGTGACGCGAGTTGGCCGGGTCTCAGCCGAGGGGGCTGGGGGGGGGGAGCCGTAACCCCCCAAAAAGCTGTTTTCCCACGCCTTCTCCCCCCCCCCCGCCCCCCCCCATGGCTTTTTCCCACGTGTCGTCCCCCCCCCCACTCTCCCCCTTTTCCCCTTTCCCTCTTTTCCCACCCCCCCCCTCGCCCCCCCCCCCGCGCTTTTCCCACGCCCCCCCCGCCCGTGGGAAGCGGCGGGACGGTCCCGGGGGGGTCGGGTCGCCCCCGGGCCCCCCCCCCCGTTTCCTGGGCTGATCCCGGCCCCGCTTCCTGCGGCGGGACACGGCGTCCCGGGGGGGGACACGGGGACCGGGACACGGGGGGGGACACGTGGGGGGGACACGACAGGGGACACGGGGACTGGGACACGGGGGGGGGACACGGGGGGGGGGACACGACAGGGGACACGGGGACTGGGACACGGGGGGGGGGACACGGGGGGAGAACACGACAGGGCACACGACAGGAGACACGGGGACTGGGACACGGGGGGGGGGACACGGGGGGGGGACACGACAGGGCACACGACAGGAGACACGGGGGGGGGGACATGGCGGGGGACAAGGGGACCGGGACACTGGGGGGGGACACGGGGGGATGGGGGGGGACGCAGGGACCAGGACACGGGGGGGACACACAGGTGGGACGGTGCGGGGGGGACACGGGGGGGGCCCTGGGGGCAGCCGGGTGCAGCAGCCCGCGCTGATGGCCCCCCCCCGGCGGGTCCTGTGCCTCAGTTTCCCTCCCGGGGGGGTCCGTGTGTCACCCGTGGGGTGACCGCGGGGGGGGGGTGGGGGGTTGGGGGAAGAGGGGTCCCTGCCCCCCCGTGCCCGCCCCCACGCGTGTGTGTCGTGACCCCCCCCCGCAGCCCCGGCAGCCCCCCCCACCCCACAGCTTCCGAGAGAAGACCTTCCGGCGGGGGGGGGCCTGCGCCGCCTGCGGGGACCCCCTCGGCCCCCAGGGCCTCGTCTGCAGAGGTGACCCCCCCGCGGCCCCACGGCAGGGGGATTCTGGGGGGGGGGGGGGGGGGATGCTGGATTGGGGGGATGCTGGGGGGGGTGATACTGGGAGGGGGATACTGGCGGGGGGGGGGGGATGCGGGATAGTGGAGTGGGGGGGTACTGGGGGGGGATGCTGGGGGGGGGCAGATGCTGGATTGGGGGGTGCCGGGGGGGTGATACTGGGAGGGGGATACTGGGGGGGGGGGATGCTGGGGGGGGGCTAATGGAGTGGGGGGGTACTGGGGGGGATGCTGGGGGGGGGGCGATGCTGCCGGGGGGGGGATGCTGGATTGGGGGGTGCCGGGGAGGGGGTTGCTGAGGGGGGGTTGCTGTGGGGGTTATTGGGGGTTACTGGGGGTTACTGGGGGTTTGCCCCGGGGGGGCCCTGACGCCGCTTTTCCGTGCCCCCCCCCCCGCAGTCTGCAAAGTCACCAGCCACAAGAGATGCGAGGCGAAGGTAGGGGGGGGCGGGGGGGGGGCCATCGGCGGCCCAGGGGGTGACAACACCCCCCCCACTGTCCCCTCCTGGTCCCCAGGGTTTGGGGGGGGGGGGCGCACACAGCCCCCCGCGCCCCCCACACAGCGGGATGCTGAGGGCTGGGGGGGGGGGGTCACATCGTCCCTGTGTCCGTCCCCCCCCCCCCCGTGGCCCCCCCAGCGTTGTGCAACGGTGGCCTTGGCCGGGGGCCGGGGCTGCAGCTGGACGGACGGCGGGGCGGGGGGGGGACACGGGGGGGGACACTGGGCGGGGGGGGACAGGGACGGACACGGGGGGGGACACAGGGCGGGGGGGCCGGGGGTCGGCGCCCACCGGGGCAGCACTGAGGGCCTGGGACGGAGCAGTGTCCCCCCCCCCGGCAAAGCACAGGGCCCCCATGGGTCCGATACTTCTCGGGGTCGGGGGGGGTGTGGGGCAGTCCTGCCCCCCCCCAGCATGGAGCGGGGGGGCCCGGATGCCTGGGTTCCCCCAGATTTACACCTCCCCCCCCCCTTGTGCCTCAGTTTCCCCCCTGGATGGGGGAGGACGGAAGATGGTTTTGCGGGGGGGGGGGGGGAGGTGTCTCTTGGGGGAGACTGAGGCCTGAGCCCTGAAGGGCCCCCCCTGTGCCGCTCGCGCTATATTTAGCCACGGCCCCCCCATGGCCCCCCCAGCCCGGCCGCCGTCAATCGGGGCCTCTGTCCGGCCGGGGCCCGGGGCCAAGAACAACACGGGGGGGGGCGGCAGCGGTGGGGAGGGGGGGGGTCCCGCGGGGAGGCCACTGGTGGGGGGCGGGGGGCCCTCCGTGGGGCTGGGGACCCTCTATAGGGCTGGGGCTCCTCTGGAGGGTCCTGCTGTGGGGTCCCTCCTCCAGGCTGTGGGGCTGGGGTCCCGCTATGGGGCTGGGGTCCCCCTCTGGGGTCCTGCTCAGAGTGTGGGGCTGGGGGTCCCATTCGGGGACCTGATCCTGAGTCCCACTGGGGATATGGGGCGAGGGCCCCTCCGTGGGGCTGGGGTCCCTCTGTGGGGCTGGGCTCTCTCTATGGGGCAGGGGTCCCTCCATGGGGCTGAGGTCCCTCTGTGGGGCTGGGGTCCCTCTGGGGGGCTGGGGTCTCTCTGTGGGGCAGGGTCCTGCCCTGGGCTCCTGCTATGGGTCCCGTTTGGGGTGTGGGTCCAGGGTGACGCCCCCCCCCCCCCTCACCCCTCACAGGTGGCATCGCCGTGCCAAGCTCTGCCCCCCCCCCGAGCTGGTAAGTGCTGGGGGCCCCCCCCGCGCCCCCCCGGCAGGGGGCAGGAAAGGGGAAACTGAGGCAGGGCCCCGCGCCCCACGGCGGGGCCCGGCCCCCCCCGCGCTCCCCCCACAGCCCGCTCTGCCCCTCCAGAGGAGGAACACGGCCCCCGTGCGCCGCAGCGAGCACCTGGTGAGACCCCCCCCCCCCCCCCGCGGTGTCATCCCCCCCCCGTGGGACGGGACCCCCGCCATGACCCCCCTGTGCCCCCCCCAGGGCTCCACCAAGTCCCTCAATGGCAGCCGGCAGCGCAACACCCTGCCCAGGTATGGGGGGGCCGCGGGGGAGCCCGGCGGTTGTGGGGTGCTGGGGGGGGAGCCCGGGGGGGGGGCTATGGGGTGCTGGGGGCGGGGGGGGCGGGGTTTACGGGGTGTTGGGGGCAGGGGGGAGCCCTGTGGTTGTGGGGTGCTGGGATGGGGGGGGAACCTGGGGGGCAAGGGATGCTCCGGTGGGTGCCGTGTGCCGGGTGGGTGCTGTCACCAGGGGGTGGGTGCCGTGTCCCCCTGCGTGGGTGCTATCACGGGGGGGGTGGGTGCCATGACCCCGGTGGGTGCCGTGTCCCGAGTGGGTGCCGTGTCCTCCTGGGTGGCTGCCATCACCGGGGGGGTGGGTGCCGTGTCCCCCAGGTGGGTGCCGTGTCCTGGGGTGGGTGCCGTCATGGGGGGGGTGGGTGCCGTCACCGGGGGGGTGGGTGCCGTGACCCCGGTAGGTGCCGTGCCCCCGGTGGGTGCCATGACCCCGGTGGGTGCTGTGCCCCCAGTGGGTGCCATGTCCCCCCGGTGGGTGCCGTCACCAGGGGGGTGGGTGCCATGACCCTGGTAGGTGCCGTGCCCCGGGTGGGTGCCATGTCCCCCCGGTGGGTGCCGTCATGGGGGGGTGGGTGCCATCACCAGGGGGGTGGGTGCCATGACCCTGGTGGGTGCCGTGACCCCGGTAGGTGCCATGTCCCGGGTGGGTGCCATGTCCCCCCAGTGGGTGCCGTCACCGGGCGGGTGGATGCCGTGCCCCCGGTGGGTGCCATGACCCTGGTGGGTGCCATGTCCCGGGTGGGTGCCATGTCCCCCCAGTGGGTGCCGTCACCGGGCGGGTGGATGCCGTGCCCCCGGTGGGTGCCATGACCCTGGTGGGTGCCATGACCCTGGTGGGTGCCATGTCCCCCCGGTGGGTGCCGTCACTGGGGGGGTGGATGCTGTGCCCCCAGTGGGTGCCGTGACCCTGGTGGGTGCCATGACCCCGGTGGGTGCCGTCCCCCCGGTGGGTGCCGTGCCCCGGGCGCAGCCCCCCCGTGCCCCCCCCGCCCCCAGGAGCGTCAGCCTGGAGCAGGTGCTGCAGCGCCCCTTCGCCTTCGACCTGACCTACGTCACCGAGCGCATCATCTGCCTGCGCTTCCCGGGGGGGCTGGAGGAGCCCCGCTACCGCCGGCACCTGCGCGAGGTGGCCACCATGCTGGCCTCCCGCCACCGCCACCACTACACGGTGCGGGGGCACGGGGACGGGGCACCGCGGCCTGGGGACGGGGTGCCGGGATCCATGGGGACGGGACACGGGTCCGTGGGGATGGGACTTTGGGGTCCCCAAGGGCAGGACGGGGACGGGACATTGGGATCCATGGGGACGGGATACCGGGATCCATGGGGACAGGATGGGGACAGGACATTGGGGTCACTGGGGACGGGATACAGGGATCCATGGGGACAGGATGGGGACAGGACATTGGGGTCACTGGGGACGGGATACCGGGATCCATGGGGACAGGATGGGGACAGGACATTGGGGTCACTGGGGACAGGACGCCAGGATCCATGGGGACAGGACATTGGGATCCATGGGGACAGGATGGGGACAGGATGCCGGGATCCATGGGGACAGGACACTGGTTGACGGGGACAGGATGGGGACAGGACACTGGTCCATGGGGATGGGACTTTGGGGTCCTCAGGGGCAGGACGGGGACGGGACATTGGGATCCATGGGGACGGGATACCGGGATCCATGGGGACAGGATGGGGACAGGACATTGGGGTCACTGGGGACGGGATGGGGATGGGATGCCAGGATCCATGGGGACAGGACACTGGTCGACGGGGACAGGATGGGGACAGGACACTGGTCCATGGGGATGGGACTTTGGGGTCCTCAAGGGCAGGACAGGGACAGGACATTGGGATCCATGGGGACGGGATACCAGGATCCATGGGGACAGGATGGGGACAGGACTTTGGGGTCCGTGGGGACAGGACGCCAGGATCCATGGGGACAGGATGGGGACAGGACATTGGGATCCATGGGGACGGGATGCCGGGATCCATGGGGACAGGACATTGGGGTCACTGGGGACAGGACGCCAGGATCCATGGGGACAGGATGGGGACGGGATGCCGGGATCCATGGGGACAGGACATTGGGGTCCCCAAGGGCAGGATGGGGACATGACGGTGGGGTCCATGGGGACAGGATGGGGACAGGACACTGGTCCATGGGGATGGGACTTTGGGGTCCTCAGGGGCAGGACGGGGACGGGACATTGGGATCCATGGGGATGGGATACCGGGATCCATGGGGACAGGATGGGGACAGGACATTGGGGTCCGTGGGGACAGGACGCCAGGATCCATGGGGACAGGATGGGGACAGGACATTGGGATCCATGGGGACGGGATACCGGGATCCATGGGGACAGGATGGGGACAGGACATTGGGGTCCGTGGGGACAGGACGCCAGGATCCATGGGGACAGGATGGGGACAGGACATTGGGATCCATGGGGACAGGATGGGGACGGGATGCCGGGATCCATGGGGACAGGACATTGCGGTCCCCAAGGGCAGAAGGGGGACATGACAGTGGGGTCCATGGGGACGGGACATTGAGGGCCCCAGGGGCAGGATGGGGACAGGACGCTGCTCCGTGGGGACAGGATGCCGTGGTCCGTGGGAACAGGACCCTGGTCCGTCGGGATGGGACATTGGGGTCCTCAAAGACAAGATGGAGACAGGACAGCGGGGGTCCATGGGGACGGGACGGGGACAGGACAGCGGGGTCCATGGGGACAGGACGGGGACGGGATGCCGGGATCCATGGGGACAGGACACTGGTCCATGGGAATGGGACATTTGGGGTCCTTGGGGACAGGGTGGGGACAGGGCATGGGGGTCCCTGCGGGCAGGACGGGGACAGGAGACGGCGTCCTCGGGACACCGGGATCCCCAGGGGCAGGACACGGGGTCCCTGGGGACAGGGTGGGGGGCAGGACACTGGCGTCACCAAGGGCAGGACATGGGGGTCCCCGAGGGGGGGGGGGCACGGGGGGGGGTGCCAGCTGCGGGACACCAGCGTCCCCCTGGGTGCTCCGGGGACGGGGTCCGGCAGTGGGGGGAGGCCGTGCCTCAGTTTCCCCTGGGGGCACCCAGCCGGGGGTCCCACTGCCCCCCCCCCAACCCCTCCCGGGCCCCCCCTGACCCCCCGCCCCCCCCTCACCCCCCCCCAGATCTTCAACCTGTCGGAGAAGCGCCGGGACATCACCCGCCTCAACCCCAAGGTGAGGGGGGGGGGGGGGCCTGCGGGCCCGGGGGGCTCTGGGGGGCCCGGGGGGGGTCCCGGGGGGGGGGGGTCTGGAACTGACAGCGTCCCCCCCAGGTGCAGGATTTCGGGTGGCCGGACCTGCACGCCCCCCCCCTGGACAAGCTGTGCTCCATCTGCAAGGCCATGGAGGGCTGGCTGCGGGCGCACCCCCAGCACGTCGCCGTGCTGCACTGCAAGGTGGGGGGGGCCGGGGGGGGCGATGGGGGGCCGGGGGCGTGGGGGGGCTCCGGGGGGTCCAGGGGGATCCCCGTCTGGGTGCCCCCAGGGGAAACCGAGGCACGGTCCCCCCCCGTGGGGTGGGGGGGCAGAGGGGTAACTGGGGGGCTGGGGTGGCTGGGGGGGGGGGGGCTATGGAAGGCTATGGGGGGGCTATAAGGCACTGGGGGGAGGGGGCTATGGAAGGCTATGGGGGGCTATAAGGCACTGGGGGGGGGCTATGGAAGGCTATGGGGGGGCTATAAGGCACTGGGGGGAGGGGGCTATGGAAGGCTATGGGGGGGCTATAAGGCACTGGGGGGGGGCTATGGAAGGCTATGGGGGGGCTATAAGGCACTGGGGGGGGGGCTATGGAAGGCTATGGGGGGGCTATAAGGCACTGGGGGGGGGGGCTATGGAAGGCTATGGGGGGGCTATAAGGCACTGGGGGGGGGGCTATGGAAGGCTATGGGGGGGGCTATAAGGCACTGGGGGGGGGCTATGGAAGGCTATGGGGGGGCTATAAGGCACTGGGGGGGGGCTATGGAAGGCTATGGGGGGGCTATAAGGCACTGGGGGGGGGCTATGGAAGGCTATGGGGGGGCTATAAGGCACTGGGGGGGGCTATGGAAGGCTATGGGGGGGCTATAAGGCACTGGGGGGGGGCTATGGAAGGCTATGGGGGGGCTATAAGGCACTGGGGGGGGGCTATGGAAGGCTATGGGGGGCCTATAAGGCACTGGGGGGGGGGCTATGGAAGGCTATGGGGGGGCTATAAGGCACTGGGGGGGGGCTATGGAAGGCTATGGGGGGGCTATAAGGCACTGGGGGGGGGGCTATGGAAGGCTATGGGGGGGCTATAAGGCACTGGGGGGGGTCATGGGGGGCTATGGAGTGCAAGGGGGGGTCTATAAGGGGCTGGGGGGCATGGGAGGGGCCACGAAGGGCTATAGGGGGCTGGGGGGGCATAAGGCGAACTGGGGGGCCATGGGGGTCTATGGGGAGGCCATGGGGGGGGCCATGGGGGGCTATGGAGTCCCCCACGGGGGGGGGGGTCATGGGGGGCTGTAAGGGGCCGGGGGGGATGGAGGCGCTCGGGGGCAGTGGGGACTTGGGGGACGGGGGGGCACTGGGGGTGCTGGGGCCATCCCGGGGGGGCAGGGGGAGGCTGAGGCTGGGGGGGGGGGCCCTGACCCCCCCCCCCGCCGACCCCCCCAGGGCAGTAAGGGCAAGACGGGCGTCATCGTGGCAGCCTACATGCACTACAGCAAGGTGTCGGCCAGGTACGGGGGGGGGCATTTGGCGGGGGGGGGGAGGGCAGAAGGGGGTGGGGGTTATAGAAATGGATGGGGGGGGGGCAGAGGGGCATGGGGGAGGTATAGGGGTGCGTATGGGGGGCAGAAGGGGGTATGGGGGGGGCAGAGGGGTATGGGGGGGCTTGTTGGGGGGGGCAGAGGGGCTTATAGGGGGCAGAGGGGTGGGTATGGGGGGGGCAAAACAGTATGGGGGGGTTACGGGGGGGGCAGAAGGGGGTATGTGGGTATGGGGGGGCAGGATATGGGGGTTGTAGGGGTGGGGATGGGGGGCTATGGGGGGGCAGAAGGGGGTATGTGGGTGTGGGGGGGCAGGATATGGGGGTTACAGGGGTGGGGATGGGGGGGCTATGGGGGGGCAGAAGGGGGTATGTGGGTATGGGGGGGCAGGATATGGGGGTTACAGGGGTGGGGATGGGGGGGCAGAAGGGGGTATGTGGGTATGGGGGGGGGTATGGGGGGGCAGGATATGGGGGTTACAGGGGTGGGTGTGGGGGGGCTATGGGGGGGCAGAAGGGCATATGTGGGTATGGGGGGGGTATGGGGGGGCAGGATATGGGGGTTACAGGGGTGGGGATGGGGGGGCTATGGGGGGGCAGAAGGGGGTATGTGGGTGTGGGGGGGCAGGATATGGGGGTTACAGGGGTGGGGATGGGGGGGCTATGGGGGGGCAGAAGGGGGTATGTGGGTGTGGGGGGGGCAGGATATGGGGGTTACAGGGGTGGGGATGGGGGGGCTATGGGGGGGCAGAAGGGGGTATGTGGGTGTGGGGGGGGCAGGATATGGGGGTTACAGGGGTGGGGATGGGGGGGCTATGGGGGGGCAGAAGGGGATATGTGGGTATGGGGGGGGCAGGATATGGGGGTTGTAGGGGCAGGGATGGGGGGGCTATGGGGGGGCAGAAGGGGGTATGTGGGTGTGGGGGGGCAGGATATGGGGGTTGTAGGGGTGGGGATGGGGGGGCTATGGGGGGGCAGAAGGGGGTATGTAGGTATGGGGGGGGTATGGGGGGGCAGGATATGGGGGTTACAGGGGTGGGGATGGGGGGGCTATGGGGGGGCAGAAGGGGGTATGTGGGTATGGGGGGGGTATGGGGGGGCAGGATATGGGGGTTGTAGGGGTGGGTGTGGGGGGGCTATGGGGGGGGCAGAAGGGGGTATGTGGGTGTGGGGGGGGCAGGATATGGGGGTTGTAGGGGTGGGGATGGGGGGGCTATGGGGGGGGGCAGAAGGGGGTATGTGGGTATGGGGGGGGTATGGGGGGCAGGATATGGGGGTTACAGGGGTGGGGATGGGGGGGCTATGGGGGGGCAGAAGGGGGTATGTGGGTGTGGGGGGGCAGGATATGGGGGTTACAGGGGTGGGGATGGGGGGGCTATGGGGGGGGGCAGAAGGGGGTATGTGGGTATGGGGGGGGTATGGGGGGGCAGGATATGGGGGTTACAGGGGTGGGGATGGGGGGGCTATGGGGGGGCAGAAGGGGGTATGTGGGTATGGGGGGGCAGGATATGGGGGTTGTAGGGGTGGGGATGGGGGGGCTATGGGGGGGCAGAAGGGGGTATGTGGGGGTGGGGGGGCAGGATATGGGGGTTACAGGGGTGGGGATGGGGGGCTATGGGGGGGCAGAAGGGGGTATGTGGGTATGGGGGGGCAGGATATGGGGGTTACAGGGGTGGGGATGGGGGGGCTATGGGGGGGGCAGAAGGGGGTATGTGGGTGTTGGGGGGGGCAGGATATGGGGGTTGTAGGGGTGGGTGTGGGGGGGCTATGGGGGGGCAGAAGGGGGTATGGGGGGGCAGGATATGGGGGTTGTAGGGGTGGGGATGGGGGGGCTATGGGGGGGCAGAAGGGGGTATGTGGGTATGGGGGGGTATGGGGGGGCAGGATATGGGGGTTGTAGGGGTGGGTGTGGGGGGGCTATGGGGGGGCAGAAGGGGGTATGTGGGTATGGGGGGGCAGGATATGGGGGTTGTAGGGGTGGGTGTGGGGGGGCTATGGGGGGCAGAAGGGGGTATGGGGGGGCAGGATATGGGGGTTGTAGGGGTGGGGATGGGGGGGCTATGGGGGGGCAGAAGGGGGTATGTGGGTATGGGGGGGTATGGGGGGGCAGGATATGGGGGTTGTAGGGGTGGGTGTGGGGGGGCTATGGGGGGGCAGAAGGGGGTATGTGGGTATGGGGGGGCAGGATATGGGGGTTGTAGGGGTGGGTGTGGGGGGGCTATGGGGGGGCAGAGGGGGTATGTGGGGGTGGGGGGGCAGGATATGGGGGTTACGGGGGTGGGGGGAGCGGGTTACGGGGGCCATAGGGATCCCATGGGGTGGGTGGGGGGCAGAGGGGGTTGGGTGGTGGTGGTGGGGGGGTCTCGGGGCCCTGACGCCCCCCCCCCAACAGCGCCGACCAGGCCCTGAGCACCCTCACCATGAGGAAGTTCTGCGAGGAGAAGGTGGCGGCCGCCCTGCAGCCCTCCCAGAGGAGGTGGGGGGCCGGGGGGGGCCCGGGGGGGGGAGTGGGGGGGTGGGGGTGCTGGCAGGGAAGGGGGCTGATGCCGGGGGGGGGGGGATGCTGATGGAGCGATGGGGGGGGGGGGGGCAGGTCCCCAGCTCCCCACTGGGTTGGGGTGATGGGTGCTGGGGGGGGGGCAGAGTGATGGGGGGGCGCTGGGGGTGCTGGGGAGGGGGGGGGTCAGGGCCCCAGCGTGGGGGGGGGGGGGGGCAGAGTGATGGGGAGAACTAGGGGTTCTGGGGTGATGGGTGCTGGGGGAGGGGGGTGATGGGGGGAAGCAGGGTTCAGGGGTGCTGGGGGGGGGGGACAGGGTGACGGGGGGGATGCTGGAGGGGGGGGGGCAGGGTGCTTGGGGGGGTGCTGGGGGTGTAGGGTGCTGGGGGGGGGGTTCGGGGGGCTC